>NC_056551.1:23679349-24304186 GCF_910596095.1 Thunnus maccoyii | reverse complement strand
AAGGATGAATTCAGGCTTTTTACAAACCGACATCATGTTGTAGTTATTTTTACATCCATTTGATCCGTTTATTGCAATTAAATCAAAGCAGAAATCTAAGTTTATTTACACTCAAACTGGCTGTTCTGAACAGGGCTGTTTAGAAGGGATGAGAAGGCCGCAGTGGTGCTTGATCCTTGTGGTATTTTGATCAAAGCATGTCAGATACATTTTAAGAACCCAAGGAACTGTGTTCACTTGTGGAAAAGGGGTGTAATATGGCTTCTTCAACACTGGATAAAATTACTAATATGTTAATATTAGTAATTTTATCCACATACATAAATACTGTATGTGCAAGCAGTCGCTTTTAATGATAAATCCACAGAGAATTGTCATACAATTGCAATTTCACAATTCTCTACAGAGCATTTTACAATCTTTTAACTCATTATTCTGGTTTTATGGCCTAAACCTTTACTGTATGATTTAGTCTCACCACTCTCATTAACCTTGTTTCCAGCAGGCAGCTGTTTTCAGAGAAAAAGCTCTAAAAAGCCACTGTACACTACCTGCTCAGCACCAAACAGACACAGTTAGCTGTAGACTAGCTGGTGAACATAGTGGAGCATTTAACAGCTAAAGAGCCAGATATTTCCCTCAGGAGTTGGTGGAGAGCAAAAACAGAGCTTAAAGAGAGTGAATATTGGACTTACATTCACCAGGTGGACAGAAACACGACTCCAAATTAATGTTGCTCTGTAACTGCTGGATGTGGAAATAAGCAACTGTTTGCTAACAAGTTCAACATATCAACCTAGAAGGTGATGATATGTCAGTGTTGTGTTCACTACTTGTTTCTGCAAAAACCAAAAAACCGTTAATGTGGGTTTAAGCATCAGTGCTCTAGAAATTTTTCATGGTAGAAACATGAAGCTGCTGCTACGACACAAGTAAGTTGAACTAGGCTCAACCTTCGCTGAATATAGATGTGTTTCTCCAACTTTAAGAAATTTACAAAAGGCTGTGTGAACCGATCAGGGCCGAAACTTTTGACGTGTGTTCACTATTGCTGGGGATAGCGACCAAAAGTTAATTCACACCCACTTCAGGCAGTGATTGGTCAGCTGTGCGGAGGTAAGAAAGGAGCCAGGGTTTCAATTTATCTCTCTAGCTCTCCTTGTTCATTCATGACACAACTATTTCTGTCACTTTTCATGTGAACTCAGGTGGGTTTTTTTATGCGCAAATTGAAAATGCGCATAAAAACAAGTGGATGGAAACACACCTAGTGGAACAAATAAGTTCAATAAAATATGACCTCTCTAGAGATGTAACTGTCTTACCCCTGAAGTTAACCACCCAACATGAAGCACCTCTCCCTTCTTGCATTTCTACATATGAATGGATGACAAATCTGAATCTAAGATGACCTGAGGACCACCCACAACCCAGAAAATCCTTGAGCTTTAAGTCACGAGCTGCTTTTTAAAGACCTTCTGGAAATGAGGACATGAGATTGCAGACTTTCTCCCGTCAATCCAGCCCCACTGTGACTGTGATTATCTGAATAGGAACATGAAGAAAAGGCCGGTGTGAGAAACCAGTAGAGGAGCGAGGAGGCCCTGAGCTTGTTTAAATCATTACCAACTGTATGACAAACACTGCTCCGCTGCTGGAACCAGTTAAGAGGAAACAAGAGACGTGTTCACTGCAAAGGGGGGAACTGTTTCGATGCTGCCGCAGAGGACCACCGGAGACTTCAACACATGGCAGAGGGGGACGTGACGAGAGTGGTTTCAACCCCTGAGAGGTGAGGTTAAGCTCAGGCACACAGGAGCCCCCACACGGAGCTGGTCTGGTGACATACCAGAGCTGCAGCATGGACGCCAATTATGTGCATGTTTGTAGCTAAGAGACTAAACAGAGGTTGGACCAAGCTGGAGAGAAGAATTAGTTTTGTCTAAATGAAACAAATACAACCAAATGTTTATCTCTTTAAGGTTCTGTTCACCCAAATTACATAAAAAATACACTTTTTGAAGACTTAAAAGAGCACTCCGCCAAATTTAGCATCGCACTCCCATAAAACCATCACTCATGATGGACAGTTTTAAAAAATGATAGAAGAAGTGTCCCAGTAACCTACTGGTCAAGATGCATGGTTCGATTCAGGCTCCAGACTTTTTGATCTGTTGTTATACCCCCCTCTCTACCCATGTTTCCTATCGCTCTACACTTTCAACTGTTGAATAAAGGTGAGAAAATGCCAAAAAATATATCTTCAAAACCAAACACACTGAAACAATTTACTGATGAACATCACTTTATCAATTTGCCCAGAACTTCTGTGCAGTGTCTCCAGTTATAGCTCAGGTTTTGGTTGCACGTTAGTACAAAACCTGAAAATATCACTGTGAAGACTTCAGGAAGCTGCACACAGTCACTGCACCCGACTGTCATGTGCCAAAAAAGAGTTCCAACATGCAACTTCCCTAAAACAACAATCTGCTGTTTTCACATTTCAGCCACCTAGAGAAAAAGCTTTTTTCAGAGTGCTCCGCCTTCAACCAATCATATATTCGATGGGGCGTCCAATGTCAAACAAATAGATAGTAGCCTAAGCATAAAATAGTTAATAAAAAGCAAATAGGTGATGCTAGTCTATCATACAATGGTGGTTAGAGTGGTAATAAGACATTGTTGTCATAGAAACAAAACCGATGTGCATTGCTTTATCAAAAAAGTGCTGGGAGTGCTGGTATAAAGAGCTCCCCATTGTCTCGCCGGCGCTTTTTTTCCAGAGAACAACGCTGGACACATGTCCTTAGAGGTTTTGGTTGGTGTATTTTAGAACTTTGGACAGAACCAGGCTAGCTGTTTCCCCCTGCTTTCAGTCTTTATGCTAAGCTAAGCTAAGCTAAGCTAACTGTGTTCTGACTACAGCTATGCACTTAAAAGTACTTCCGCACATTCTTCTTCCTTTTCAAAATGTGGTGCCTACTTTACCCACAATGCAACATGACTGCAGACTGATCTGAGATTGTGGCGTGTTATGCTAGTAGTGGCTAATGTAGCCTGGAGATGCTAGCGTCCAGCAGAGATGAGGAGCTACAGAAGTCTGGTAACCTCACTTCTTTCTAACTCTACACACCCAAATTTTTTTTTAACTTTTCAAATTTGTAATCTTCAGCCCCAACTGACGCTGACTCAAGTGACATCACTTGAGACAATTTATTAGATTTCACAGCAGCTTCCTCTGGAGACACAACAGTAGTCACTATGTCACCAAGCTTCTAGCATTGCCCATTTTGCAAGGACATGGGGATGAACTTTGCATAAAGATAATCCACAGATCGCGCAGTCGACAGATTTTAATAGGGACTATTTATTCAGAAGAAAGTAGTTCCAGTGAAAACTTTTCATAGTAAGCTCTGTGATTGATCCAGGGTAACCAGGACACTGTTTCTGGAAGGACAACTTGCTGCTGAATTTTTAAAATAAACTTTTTCCGTTTTTAGAGCACCACGACCAAATTTCTCAATTGTTTTGGTGTCATAGCAGTAATCTCAGAGAGACGTATCTCAAAATACGTATCTCACCTGGACAAAAACACTGTGAATTATTAAATACTAGAGGTAAGGTGAGTGATAATTGTTTCTTGTCATTAATTTAGTCTGAACTCACCCTTCAAATGATTCTTTCTCTTTAAAGCCACTCACACTCATAAACAGAACCGTTCATTAACTCTACTCATTTTATATGAATGTAATAGATGCCACAGCTCAGTTGTTGGAGCATGTTAGAGGAACACAGCTCATACAATTAACTATAAAAACTCTGCGCTGATTATAATATAACACACAAGTAGTGAGGCTCCATCAGTCCCCAGTCTTGAAGTGATTATCTGTGATGGCTGGGAGTGATGTTTGATCGTTTACAGAACCAATCTGTGTGTGAACGAGAGAGACACAGTGTGTATGACTGCAAGTTCCTCTGTGTTTCAATTCATGGGAAAACTACTTTTAGTATACAAACACATCTCAAGGACATGTTAACAGGAACTACAAGGAGTCAAAAATGAGAACATCAGGACGTCCAGCTGTGTAATGAAACTTAAAACTTGTCTCATTTTGTAAGAAAGTTCAACTTAGAGCTCCATAAAAATGCTTGTTTTGTGAAAGAATAAACATTTTGGCAATTACACTTATCTTTATTTCAGAGAGTGACATTTAATGGACCAAACAACTTATCGATGAATCACAAAAACAATCGTCTATACTGAAAATAATCATTAGTTGCAGCCCTAAAGGCATTATACTACATTTTTACATCTGGAAACAGACGCTGAAGTTGAAAAGTTAATCTTGATCTTCTCATCCTGCTCTCTAAATAAAAGCTAATATGTTTTTTTCCCCAAAATGTGAAACTCTTTCTGTAGTTTGTGATCATCTATGTCTTCTATTCATGTGGCCTTCTTTTACCCTGTTTATTTTCTGCTGCTCCTCTTCTCTGTGGGCAACCTGCATGCAGAAAAACATGGCGGTAACAGAGAAAGGTGAACGGGGTTGAGTGATGGAAATGGAAAAAAACAATAGTGGGGTGTAGGACTGCCAACAGCGCTGAACCCCCCTATGTTTACAGCCACCTTTCAGACAAAGAGCTCTCTTCTGCAGCCGGTGTTTGCCAGCTCAGAGGGAGGCTGCGATCAAACATCCAGCCGGCCGCAGCTGCTCATCAGCTCACTGCTGCTTCTTGTTGAGCTGGTAATAAGCTGGTAATGGGCACCACGACCAGCTCCTGACAGCAGCTGGGGTTGGATGGCACCACTTATGGCCATCTGCATGTGGCACAGTTTACAGTGGCTGGCACACGGAGGAGGTTGTTGGACACAGTTTGTTGGAGGAGTTCTGAGGATCGCCACAGAAACAATGTCAGATTGAGACATGTCTTTGGAGTAATTTCTAAACGGCCACATCCAAAAAAGAAACTGGCAACTGGGAGATACGGGAACAAGAAGACCAGTATTGAAAGGTTTTGGATGTACAGCAGCAGGGATTGAGAGCTGACTCTAAGTGTAGATTCAGGCACTGTAGACACAGCGGAGAGGAGTGTAAGGAGAAGAAAGAGAAGTAAAGAAAAGTAGAAAGTTGCATAATTATTTCTTTGAGACCACAGACTGACTTTGGCTCACCAGATCATGTCCAAGACCCCCCTTAGAAACGCCCCCGCTGAGCAGAGAATAATGGCATTCACCAAAATCCCTCAGACAAATTAAAGGGTTATGAAGAAAAACAAAAACACATTTTCTCACTAACTTCTGGTGGTATCTAGGCTTCAAGATATCTATCTGTGAGCTTTATGTAGCCTGGATCCAGACATCTGAATCACCATCCACATCTTCACTTTGTTCAATGATTCGATCAGGTTTGACAGCTGTTGTCGCAAATGGAAAAACAATCCACCAATCAGAACTCTGAACGCAGGATCCAGAATCGGGACATCAGTTTCCTACATAGCTACTGTACATTCATGAAAAATAGCAACAAAACAATTTCTACAGACATTTAGACAAGTGTAGATAAGATGAATGCAGCTGTACAGATTGTGGTAAGTCAACTAACAGAAATTAAACAGCATTTTTGTCTATTACAGATACATATCTGCTCTGCAAATCGCTTGTCCTGTGTTCTTTGAGGAAAATATCTGAGACCAAAAGTGAGAAATTTATTATTGTGCCCCCTACTTTTACATTATTTCGATTAAATATTGTTCCATCATCCACTTATGTAGCTGGAGTCCTTATTTCCATACAGAAAATCTTTTTCACAAAGCGATAACATGTCGCTCTATTATAGGCAGAGCAGATAGTCACACTGAGCCTGATAGCATCCTGCTACACAACACAAGAGCCACAGACTCTGAGCAACCTGAACAACCCACATTAGCTTTCCTTCTAAAGTCTCCTTCTTATCTCACTTACAAACATGAACACACGTCTTGTCCTTTACCTGAGCTTGTTGAACGGGCCACCAAACAAACATTCATTGGTGAAAAGTGCACCACTAATGTCAGTTAGCAGCTAGATAGCTAATTAGCTCAGCTGCAGCACATTAAAACAGCATGTAGACCTGCAATGTTCTTCACAGTCCCTGTTAGCTAAATGTTGTCTGTCCATGACTTGTAGCTACAGCAGTTTGTTTACTTTGTCTCTGTTCATACGGTGTAACACCGGTAGCCTGCCAGCTGCTGTCAATCAAACACAGACATCGACAACCTTCGACACAGTCAATCACTCTGTCCTCTTGGACTGCCTTAAACATGTTGGCATTCAGGGACAGGCCCTTCAGTGATTTGACCGATCAGCTTCTGTTAGAATTGATAATGTGTCCTTCTCCTCTCCTGTGGAGAACCACAAGGCTCCATACTAGGCCCTATTTTGTTTTCTCTGTATTGTTAGGTTAGGTTGTTAGGCCAATGACACTGAGCTAAACCTCCCATTGAAACCATATGATCCATGCAGTGTTAACTCCCTCCTAAATTGCATTGAGGATGTAAAATCCTGGATGGCAAAAAGCTTCCTTCAGCTAAACAAGAATAAGACTGAGGTTCTAATCTTCGGCCCTGCGGACAACTCCCCAAACACATTCAATGCCTCTCGGGCCTCTGTCATTGAATGTGAGGTCCCATGCAAGAAATATTGTTGTTATTTTTGACTCTGGTTTAAAATTTGACAAACAAATCAACTTACTTGTTAGTACTGGCTTCTTCCATCTCAGATCACTTGCAAAGTTAAAATCATTCCTGTCCGTTAAAGATTTGGAGACCGTAGTTCAAGCTATTATTTCCTCTCGCCTCGACTACTGCAATTCTTTCTATGTAGGAATCAGTCAGTCAGCCCTATCTCACCTGCAGCTAGTTCAAAATGCAGTAGTGAGACTCTTCACTGGTACCAAGAAGAATTATACAAAACTATTAATAATAAATTTAAAAAACATGTTGACATTAATTTTGACTGCAAAGAGGGAAGATTAAATGTGATTACAGAATGATCAACCTTCATTAATTGATTTTTTTGGACACTTTGGGGGCAGCATAACAAGCTTTAAAACACAACACTGACATAATATAGGTTGATATGACTAACTTGTTAGCAAACAGTTGCTTATTTCCACATCCAGCAGTTATGGATCAACATTATAACCCTAACCCTGGTGAATGTAAGTCCAATATTCACTCTTAAATGAAGTAAAATAACATTTTTTTTAAATAATCTGTCACAATTTCTACGTTCTAAAGAAAGAACTATGAGTAAATTATGGTGTAGTCTTTTAAACCTGCATTAACTGATTTTTTTGGCCACTTGGGGGCAGCAGAAACAAGTGGTAAATACAACACTGACATATCATCAGCTTTGAAATTGACATGTTGAGCTTGTTAGCAAACAGTTGTTTATTTCCACATCCAGCAGTTACGGAGCAACATTATCATTCATTTGGAGTCGTGTTTCTGTCCACCTGGTGAATACAAGTCCAATATTCACTCTCTTTTAGCTCTGTTTTTGCTCTCTACCAACTCCTGAGGGAAATATCTGGCTTTTTAGCTGCTAAATGCTCCACTATGTTCACCAGCTAGTCTACAGCTAACTGTGTCTGTTTGCCGTAACATGGTTATACAGAATCAGTGTCCCTGCTACTCTGGATAATCCACATAACATGCAGATTTTATTGAAGCTTCATTGAAATTTCTTTGCTAAAACTTTTTAAGGTTTTTCAATTCTGTGAGCATATCAAAAACAATGCCCTCCACTTCCATTGTATTGATGTGGAGGCAGAAAACTGGCAGATAAATATCTCAAAACCTGAACAAATATAACAAAGACTAATTTAGTTTATTTTTTAATTAGGTGAACCAACCCTGATGCAGCCTTCTGATCTTTTCCTAACTCTCATTAGTGGAGCTGTGTGTTCACATAAAGTCCAGAGTGGAAAAGGTCCTCCTCCTGAGGCGAGCTCTACCAGCTGGCCTGCCTAAAGCCACGGCAGCATGTGTTTGTGTGGTTAAAGAGATAAAAACCGAGTGAGGACACTCAGATAGAAAAGAGAATCGTGAAGCTGCTGAAATCATAAACCTGCAGGACAACGCTGCTCTTTTATCACCAATAAACTCTGAATTTGATATTCCCTTTCCAAGGAATGTTGTAAATGCGATAACGCCCTAAAGGTGGACAGCTGGGTTTTCCCTTTGGATGTAAAGACAACGGCAGAAATGGAAACTGCTGCTTAAAAGAGCTCTGCGACTGGAACAAGGTCATTCTGCTGGTCAAACTGACTCCTGTTCAGCTCTGCAGCCATCTATGGTAAAAACATATGTCATGTATGAAACTAAGTGTGTGGTGACATGTTTAGTTTTAGTTTTAAAAACACGAAAAACTGACTTTCAGGCTTCTTCGGAGATAGAGACAATTCACCTCCTGTGACTGTTTGCCATCTCTAAGGTTGTGTCACCACCAAAAAATGTTAAATTTAAACCACTTGTAATACTTGTATTTATTTTTACTTATTATTTTACTTTTATTCACTCTGTATTCTTTTTTGTATCTTTCTTTGTATGATTTTTCTATATTTTTTTATTACAGTCTAATCTGCCAGTTTATTGTTTGGTCAATAAAATCAGAAAATAGTGAAAAATGACTTTCACATTTTCCTAAAGCTCCAGGAGACGTCTTCAAACTGGATCCAAAGATGTGCAATTAATTATCACATAAGACAAAAGAAAGCAGCAAAACCTCACAACTGAGAAGCTGAAATCCATAAAGGTTCATGTTTTCGCAGACAATTAAGCAACTAACAAAATTGTTTCCAATTAATTTTCTGTCGATTAATTATTGTTTCATCTTTACTTTTATTCTTTTGGAGCTTGTTTTATTCCTTTTGTTTTAATCCTCCGGGTTTTCATTGAGTTTATTGGAAAAATAAACTATAACTTCACAACTTCCACTGAGGAAATAAATCAAAATGAAGCCTAATGGCTTATTTCCATTGTGGTCCTCCAACATTTAACACTACGTACGACCAAAACACCAGTCAAGACAAAACAAATATAAAAAGCTGAAGTGTTCTTGGCTCTCTTCATGATATAAATCATTTAAAGCTCAGTCACTTACAATAGAACAATTCTGTGGCGAATTCAGTTCATTTCAGTATTAATTTTAATATTAGTGGCGAGTCTTACATGTGAAGTTCAACTCTGGTGAACTTTCACAGCTGTCCAACAGTCCTGACTGCTAATTATTATTCCTTCAAAGTTCTGTTATAAAACACCTGTGACGTCTGTTCCTATAAGAGAAAACTTTCATCATTTAATTTAACAATATCTAAGAGACTTCATTATTGTAACTGTGGTTTTGTATTTGCTTGATTATACTGATAAAACCGAAGACTGGAGACAAAAGGATTGATATATATACACACTCACTTTATTAGGAACACCTGTGCAATCTAATCTCTACAACAGCTCTGCCATAAATTCTACTTTTTTCTAATTTTGTCCACCGTACATGAGGAGGGCAAAATATTAAGAAACACTTTTCAGCATATTGTAGTCCAGTAGACCACTACCACCTCAATAATAAATATGAAGTAGAATTATCACCTTTCTGACAATGTCAACAAAGACTGAAAATGTATAAGCTTCATAAAAGTAGAATTTATGGCATAGTTGTTTGGATTACATTAGATTTTACAGGTGTTCCTGATAAAAGTGCTCAGTAATTCTTCATTAAATTAAATGATGAACAATATAAATGTTTCAGTACAGTAAAAATAGAAAGAAACTCAGAGAGATACTGTGACTGTTTTGATTTTAAAGTCCCAGCTTGTTAGCTTGTTAGCTTGTTAGCTCATGAGCTACAGTAGTTCTGTAGAGCTGCGTTTTTTTCATGCTGGGCGAATGTTGAACGAGGCCAAACATTCTCAGTTTGCAGACTCTCAAATGTAAATATTTGCTGCTTTTCTCTGTTTTAAATCACTGTGAACTGAATATCTTCAGGTTGTTTGGACAAGGAAAACTATATGTAGACTTCACCTTAGACCCTTCACTATTTTCTGACATTTCATGCACTAAATAAATCGCTGATTAATCAAAATAAAAGAACTGAGACTGAGCTTAATGATTAGCAGCAGCTGTGATTATTAGCGCAGCTACAGTAACGAACCGGCTCTGTGTGATTTTTGGATTTGCATCAAAATACTTGTTGATGATATCTGTGAATGTTTAACACACACTTGGCTGCAGAGCTCCACACATTCCTTCGCATATTTACATCACTGATTGTGCTGCGGTCAATCAGCGGTTTACGACCCGCTGCTGCTGTTTACGTACTTCAACAACTCGCTCCCATCTGGATGTTCAGGTCAGAAGGTTAAGCTGGTCGGGAGCGACTGCAGATTGGGTGTAATTACCCGACATAAAGAAGATCCCTGACAGGGAACTTTTATGATATTTGATTTTCCCATTCATCAGGATACCAGGAGGGCGAGAAGCAAGAGAGAAGAGGGAGAAGAGGAAGAGGAGGGAGAGAGGGAAGAGGAGGGGGGGAGATGAGACAACAGTGAGGAATCTAAAGAGAAGCTTTTAATTAGAAAAATACCGTATTGACCAGAATAGACAATGATATTTTATACTGGAAACTACATTTGACTTTCACTTCTTCTTCTACATTATGGGTTGTTTGTAGCATTAGCGTTGCTAGGCTAGCCAGTTTCTTACAGTGTTTTTATATTGAGTCTGTAGGCTCGTTTAATGGGGACATATTACGCTTTTTGTGGTTTCCTGTTATTTATATTAAGGGCTGCAACTACAGATTATTTTCTTGATTAATCGATCAGTTGTTTGTCCATAAAATGTTGATATAAAATGGTGAAAAATGATCAGTGTTTCCCAAAGACCAAGATGACGTCCTAAAATGTCTTGTTTTGTCCCCAACTCAAAGATATTCAGTTTATTATCATAGAGGGCTAAGGAAACCAGAAAATATTCACATTTAAGAAGCTGGAATCAGAGAATTTGGACATTTTCTTCTTAAAATACGACTCAAAACGGTTAATTGGCAATTTATTTAATAGTTGACAACTAAACTGACTAATCGTTGCAGCTCTAATTTATATCCTGCTCTGATGTTGGATGTTAAACATGGTCAAAGTTCCAAAACTTGAGGTGAACATATGTAAAAATGCTGCCTGCAAGTCAAAAGTCAGGGCTTCAACCTGCTCTCAGGTCAGGTCAACCTGCTAAGGTGGTTGCTAAGGTGTTTCCATGTGTTGTTCACGTTGTTAACTCTCATATTTCAGATCTGATTCAGCTCCAGCATGTACGGATGGATCTGAGAAGTTGACATTTGGAATAAAGAAGGAGAAAAAGAAGTAAAATCCTGCTACTATAGTTTGTTTACGTAGCCTCCGGAGCCAGAGGAAGCTTCCTGAAGGCTGACCAATCAGAACAGAGTGGGCTTATCAGGAGGCGGGGCCTTAAAGAGACAGGAGCTAAAACGGCCTGTTTCAGACAGAGGCTGAACTGAGAGGCTGCATAAAGGACCAGTAGAAGATAAATAAGGAGTTTTTAACTGGAAATCATGCAAGTCAAAAGTCTTCAACCTGCTTGGAACATTTTCTTCTACTTTAAAGACGAGCTGACGTCAGCTCATCACATTTTTCCACATTTCCACAGACAAAAACATTTAATTGAGAAAAAAATCATAAAATGAATTAATAATAAAAACAATCATTATCTTATTATGCACACCAGAACAGGCTCATAGGTAATTTGCCATCATTAATAGATTGTTTTGTTGTGTGGATGAAAACCTCTTAGTAACACCTCTCTCACCAGTAGCAGCAGTCTCTATACACACACCACACAAAACAACCTCTTGCACAAAAAAAAAAAAAAAATACCAAAACCACAAAGGAATATAAATAAAGGCCTGGAAAACCACACGATACGTTCCCTGCACCGTGTTTTTCTGTCATGGAGGAAATAAATTCATGTCGTGTGGAAACGAGACGAAACATCTTTCAACGTCTTTACTGCAGAAATGAACCTGGGTCGAAATCATCCTGTCAAACGGCCAAGAAATGACTCAAAAAAGACAAACAGACAGTCTGAGAAACTGCCAGAAAAAATAACACTGATGCTTCCAAGAGGCTGATAGAGAGCGTGTGAATGTGTGACTGATGGACAAGCTACGCTAATGTGGGATTTACCTCTGATTTAATGGTTTTATTTCATTTTTTATGAGAAAAAATCTTCAAAGGATGAGAACTCTCTCTTCCTCTGGGATTAAGGATATCTCAGAGAAACGTTCCTAACAGGGACGAGTGTGAAAGTGTGTCGCATCTTCAAAAAGTCTTATTCAAAAAACAGCTGTTGGAAAAGGGGCGTCCTCTTATATTCGGGCCAATACGGTAATTAAAAACATGAGCTATTTTCCAGGTGGACATCATCATCATCTCTTTTCTTCTACAGAGAAGAAGGAAGAAGGGAGGTTGTGTTTTCACTCGCCACAATAAAACGCATTTAAATGTGTTTCTGTGAGCTATTTTTGTTCGGAGGCATCACACCCCGGCTAAATGAACAAATTTAAAGGATAAATGTATGAGCAGTTTATTAGCTAAAAAGCCAGTAAAGTGCTCCGAGACAGACATTAACTGACACCATAAAGCAGGAGGTTGTTATGTTCAGCAGCACAAACACAGAGCGAGACAGACAGGAGCGACGTTACATGTGTGTTTTTTTGTTTTGTGTGTGCGGTGCGGACTCCTACCTACCTCTTTCTCTGGGAAGTCTGCGGGTGAGGTTGCTTAACCGCGGGGTCCGGGGCCCCGAGGTGACGGAAGCGGCGCTTACGACAGGGTGCGACGTCTGTGATGTCACTCAGGCTGTCGTCCAATGGGGTCGGAGTTGAGGACTCTGAGGAGAAAGGTGAATCGGTCATGTTTTTGGATGTTGTGTAAGTTAAGGCTGCAATTGTTTTCTTGATTAATCTGTGAATTTTGGTCAATAAAACATCAATGAAACATCTCCAGATGTCTCGTTTTGTCTGCAGATATCGCCACTGATCTCTAAATTTGTTTAAAATTTCGATTGACAAAGTCCAGAATCGATTAATTTTGATTCAATTCTAATCTTGATTCAATTACATCAGATAAATATAATAATATCCTATGAAGTGCTTCTCAATTTATCTTGGGAACTTGAACTTGAACATTCAGATAAAAATTAATTAATTAATTTTACTCAGCCCTATTTGTCTGACCAGCAGTTCAAAACCCAAAGATATTTAATTTACTATAATGTAAGAGAATAAAAAGGATTCAATGCTCACATCTGAGAACATGAAACGAGGGCTGCATCTAACGGTTATTTTCATTTTTCAATTAATTGATCAGTCCTTTGATCTAAAAAAGAAGAAGAAAAATCTCGATTGGTAAATTTCCAGGGTATAAATGGGATAACGCACTTCCAGGTGTGCAGCAGCAGCAGATTTTAAAACACACAGCAAACACCTGCGTCATTCCTTGAAATTGAACAACCAGTTTGAACAGTCGGTTACGTCATTCACAGCAGTTTCCAAGAAAGGAATGACTTTTTTTTTTCTTCTTTCTACTGTTTTCGAGGCTGAAAGACGGCGGCCGGCGTCCCCGCCAACATCTGACTCTGCTTTCATCACCTCTGCTCTCTCCCTCTGTTCTTAAACATGAGGATAGTGGGAGGACGAGTGTGTGGAACAACAACAGAGAGGCAGCTGGCTCTCCACCCGCGAATCGGCTCGTTTCCATGGATCAAAGAGCAGAAGAGAAATGAGGGTGGAAAATGTGGGGAAACATGCTTAAAATTACGTGTTCTTCCTTTTTTTTTCGTAGGTTAATTTTCACTGATATATTTCTCTCCGTTCAGTTCGGTGACAGCTTTCCACTTCGTCCTCCGTGTTTGAATGAACACACTGACTCACATCTTTAAAACAGTCTGTAAAAACTGTCTGTTAAACTCAACGACCAAACTCAACACAAAAGAGCACCAGCAAGTAAAGCTTTAACAAAGAAGACTAAGTACACAGGCGTTGATGACTTGATGGTTTAATCCTTTTAATGGTTTTCTCTTCTCTTTGTGATATCTTGTCGAAACAATGAATCAAAAGACAATTTGTGAAGTGAAAGGAGAGAATTATCAGTGACTCTGCAGCTCCTCTCGGCTTTACGGAGCTTTATATTGAGTTTCAGCTCATTGTTTATCTGTCTGGCTGCAACTTTACTGTTTTGGTTCACTCTCAGCGCTCTCATAGCGTCATTTTCAGAGATAAAGCTCTAAAAAGTCACTGTACACTACCTGCTAAGCACCAAACAGACATAGTTAGCTGTAGACTAGCTGGTGAACATAGTGGAGCATTTAGCAGCTGAAGAGCCAGATATTTCCCTCAGGAGTTGGTAGAGAGCAAAAACAGAAGCTAAAAGAGAGTGAATATTGGACTTACATTCACCAGGTGGACAGAAACACGACTCCACAAGAATGATAATGTTGCTCCATAACTGCTGGATGTGGAAATAAGCAACTGTTTGCTGACAAGTTCAACATATTAACTTAAAAGATGATGTGTCATATCATATGATGTGATATGTTGCTGCAGATTTCAGAAGCAGAATTTTTTCAGGTGGCTTCCAGCAGCATGTTTATGGTTTATATTATGGTGTTTGGTTAACAAGTTTTCAAAGGGAAGTATACTTTTTAGTTTAGTTTTCTAAACAGAATGATGTAAATGAACAAAGTCTGACCACTTTATAAGAACTTTTTAAAACATGCTCAACCAATCAGTTGAGATGTCTTTTACTGGTAAAGAGAGTATTGCTTCATTTTAAAAAAAAAAAATGTATTAATTTATTTATTTTTTAATAAAAGCTAGAAAAGCTCACAATGACAATGCTAACATGGAGATATTTACCAGGTAAAAATGTTTACTATGTTCACCACCTTAGTTTAGTGATAGATTTTAAATATTTAATATTTAATTAATTGCTTCTTACTGAGTGGAACAAATAAAAGATCATTATACAGTTGAGTCACAACAGTTAGTCAATTAATTGATTACTTGATCAACACAAAATTATTCTGCAACTATTTTGATAATCAATTATTTGGTTTCAGTCATTTTTCAAGCAAAAATGCCAAAAATTCTCTGGTTCCAGCTTCTTAAAAGTGAATGACTGTTATGATGCCGAATGTAAACACATGAGGTGAACATGTGTAGAAATGCTCCCTGAAAGTCAAAATTCAGAGCTTCAATCTGCTCTGAACGCTTTGTTTGCAAAAATGACCTCAACTTCCTCCTCGTGATGATGTCAGATTGTTCGCTCATGCCCACAAACAGCCGTCCGTTCTGTAGCCTTGGTTGCTAACGTTGTTGTAAAGAAGGAGAAAAAGAAGTGAAATCCTGCTACTATAGTTTGTTTACGTAGCCTCCGGAGCCGGAGGAGGAAGCTTCCTGAAGCTGACCAATCAGAACAGAGTGGGCTCATCAGGAGGGCGGGGCCTTAAAGAGACAGGAGCTACAACGGCCTGTTTCAGACAGAGGCTGAACTGAGGGGCTGCATAAAGGACCAGTAGAAGATAAATAATAACTGGAAACCATGCAAATATATTCCAGTAAAGCCCCAGAATATAAATATAGAGCTGGAAAATATGCAGAATATGTTCCTCTTTAAGATTCTGGACTGTTGGTTGGACAAAAACAAGCAAATCAAAGACATCACTATGAGCTCTAAGAAATAGTAAATAGCATTTTTTCACAAAAGTGAATAATCGATAATAATTCTAAAAAATAGTTGATAGTTGCAGCCCTATTATGCACACACAGTTACTTCACCAGAATGGGTTCATGGGTAATTTGACAGCATTTGTAGATTGTTTTGTTGTGTGGATGAAAACCTCTCTCACCAGTAGCAGCAGTCTCTATATACACACTCAACACAACACAACCTCATGAACACAAATATCAAAACCACAGATTTCCTAAAACTCTCTTTGCCCCCTCCTCTCTATCTGTTGGTCCTAACTGGCAGCGGCACGCGGGCCCTCTGAGTCATTGTCGTAGCAACAGAAAACAACACAAGTTCCCTCATCAGACGAAAGGGGGGAAGGACTGGAGTAAAGGGGACACCACCTACACCGCCCCCTCCAAAAAAAAAAAACAAAAAAAAATCTTGACGTATCAAACCTGACCTGGCTTCATGTGGAGGATTTAAAGTGTGTGAGAAAGTGGAAAAATCATGGATGTAAGCAACTGTGAGGAGGGTAAAAGGGTAAAAAAAAAACCCTCTTAGAGCCCAGTTTTCTTCCATGATAGGTAACCGATATTCTACCTAAATCCATACTCGACTACACTCCATACATCCTGCCTCCAGCTGATGGCGCATTAATCAAATCCCGAGCCATCTGGGAGCAGAAGTCGGGAGGTTGATGGAGTGTAATGTCAACGTTGGAAGCTGCTTGTATTTAAAGGTGTTTTGGGATTGTCAGTTTACGGAGGCCCCGACTCTCCGGATTACATAATTCCTCAGTGATGTCATGGTTAGTGTCTGGGCATGAAAAAAGACGCCTGGTGCAAAACACACTCAGCTACCATGACGACAGCTCAACGAAAATATCATATTTTACTAATCATGGAACTCTTGATGTGACAATACTTGATCTAAAAATAAAAAAACTAACATTGCTGATTTGACAACGTGGCTGTTCTGCTCTGAGAAAACTTTTCAAGCATGTTGAATATGTTTGCCCGCACCTCATTCAGTGATGTCACAGCAGGTGTTTTCCATCAAGTCGGAGCACCTGCAACAGTAATTTTCTGCCCTACATGATTTAATGTTGACTTACGTGTTCACATGCCAAAATTCAATACTTTCTGCAGGTGATCCATTAAAGTACCCTGTCAGAATATTCAGTTAATTTATAGTGAGATGTAGACATACTAGTACAAAGACAGAGTCATAACTGTAAAACTTTTTGCCTGTAACTGAGGTTCTTGGAAAAAAAAAAATCCCCTTTCGAGGAATTACAACACAGTACTTAAGATTTTGTGGTGTTGTCACTTGTGACTTCAATTATACCATCACCGGGGTATGTGATGTTAGTGATTAGCAGCACTTTAACCAGAGGGTCAGTGAAGTGAGCTGCTGTAGTGTTTGTAGTGAGATTTAAGAGTGATTGATTAAAGGGGACGTATGCTTTTAGTGATTTTCTGTCATTTATATCCTGTTATGATGTCAGATGTTAAACATGCTCAAAGTTCCAAAACTTGAGGTGAACATATGTAAAAATGCTGCCTGCAAGTCAAAAGTCAGGGCTTCAACGTGCTATCAACGGCCGTCTGTTCTATAGCCTTGGTTGCTAAGACTGTTGCTAAGGTGGTTGCTAAGGTGTTTCCATGTGTTGTTCACGTTGTCCACCATCATATTTCAGATCTGAGTCAGCTCCAACATGTATGGATGGATTTGAGAAGTTGACATTTGGAGTAAAGAAGGAGAAAAAGAAGTGAAATCCTGCTACTATAGTTTGTTTACGTAGCTTCCGGAGCCGAAGGAAGCTTCCTGAAGGCTGACCAATCAGAACAGAGTGAGCTCATCAGGAGGGCGGGGCCTTAAAGAGACAGGAGCTAAAACGGCCTGTTTCAGACAGAGGCTGAACTGAGGGGCTGAACAAAGGGCCAGTATAAGATAAATAAGGAGTTTTTAACTGTAAATCATGCAAAGATATTCCACCAGAGCCCCAGAATATAAATACAGACCTTGAAATATGCAGAATATGTGTCCTTTACATGACCCTAGCAGCAACTACCACGGCTAGATGTTGGCTCCAAAAAATATCAGTATGATGTATTTATCACGTCATACTGATCTAGAGTAGCTGCTGATCATTTACTGCCTGTATTCGTGCACACACACTGAGAATATTAAATTCTCTCACACACTGACAGAGATCTTACCCCGAGCAGCAGGTTGAGCCGAGGCCAGGTTAGTCTGCTCTTCCTCTGGCTCCTCGTCAGTGCTACCTCCATACTCATCCTCCTCAGCCACCTCCTCCTCCTGACCTGCTGTTTGGTCTGATTTCACTGAATTTCCCTTTTTCTTTCCCTCAGAACTCCTACAAAAGACACCAGAGAGTGAACATTGATTTGGTTATACAATAGTTTAAAAAAATCACATTCAAACTTACATTAAGAATTAATAATACACATTAAATATTACATAAGTTTATAGACAACAAAGCTGATGAATCAGAAGATTGCAGTAATTAAGAAAACATGAGTCAAAAGCTATTGAGCAATTTATTGAGCAAGGACTTCCTGAGAGTTTTCAGTTGTCTGAACAACAAAAAGTCTTTGTTTGAAACAATGTGAAGTTAAACATCTTAAAATATTTATTTTTTTGCTTGTGAGAAGTTGTGCAAGACTTATAGTAGAAGTATGAGCACTGAAAGGAGCTGAGGGGTCAGTCGACATATGGGCAATGAAAGCAGTTTGTATGTCAGTTGAAGGTTAAATCACTGTAATGAGCAAAGATTTCAGGTGACGTGAAAGTGCTGAAAACAGTTGCTGAACAGTCAGGAGACGGAAGCGACATTTCAGCTGAAATAGAAGCGCTGTAGATAGTTGTAGTGCGTTCACTTAGAGGAGAGATTCACAATATTTCACGTGTGTCTTAAAACAACAGTCAGGAACTCAAATGAACAGTTAAACCTGTTTTTCTTGCTGTAATCATTCCTCCTGTTCATACTGACCATTAGAAGATGATGGGGGACAAAATCTACAGTCCTCCCTCTGTGCAAAAATGTATTTAAAAGTTTATCTGAAGCTAATATGAAGCTTCAGCATCCAAATGAGTCAAATCAAGTAGATATCTTTCAACGTTACAGTCTTTTTAGTGTCAAATTCCCTCTTTTTGTTACTATAATTCCACTGCAGCTCAACAGGGAAACACTGTCCGAGGAAACACAAAGAGGGAATTTGATGCTAAAAAAGACTGTAAATGTGTCAGATATCCACTTGATATGACTAACTCAGACTGCTGAAGCCTCATATAAGCTTCACATCAACTTTTTAGGGCTGTAGTCTGTTGGTCAACTAGTCGTCTGACTAAATTCTCATTGGTGGAATAGTCTCCGTGTTACTTTCATAAGGAGAAAAGTGCTACATCAATAGCTTTCCAGGATTAATCCATTATTTCCCGCGGTGGGAGGGACAGACTAACAAATTACCTGTGAAAACGGGGGTGTATTCAAAACACCCCCCTTATTTTCACAACTTTGAACTCGCCCAACCTAATGGAGGCTGCTGGGTCTAACTGTACTCAACGTTTACTGAATCAGTGTTTCTCCTATAATTATCACAATAAGAACTCCCGCCAGGCCAAGAAAATATTTTTTAATGCCAAAAATAACGCCAAATATCCATTCATTCGGAAATCAATAGCGTTTGGGAGTCTCTGTGCAGCGCTGCTCCGGTACGTGAGGCAACCTCTGTGTCGTTGCCTGGGAAACTATTGGTAGCGTAACGCCGTTGAGGAATACGTCATTGCGTAGTGTGTTTGCGTAAAGAGCGCGCGGCAGAGAAGTCACGGTGGACGTGAGCGGAGCAGAGGAAAAGGTTAGTAGTAAGTTGTCAGTCTTGCAGTAAATATACAGTACAGACTACAGTGTGTCAGTTAAAAAATGCTAAAAAGTCACGTCTGTTGTTTCCCCCAAGTGCTGGAAAAGTGAAGGAGGTTAGCTCCAAAGTTAGCAACAATGGGTTAGCATAACCTGAAGACACAAAACAGAGAAATAGAGAACAGAGAAATGTGTGACTGCTGAGTTCACTGTGCACTCTGTCCTGTTACAGAAGATTATGTATGATTTCAGCCAACCAAGATTGTCTTTGGCTGACTACAGCCCTACAACTTTTAGATGCATTTTTGCTCAAAACAAAGGGATCTTATACACACTTGAAAAACTGTGAACCTGTCCTTAAAGACAGTGTGAGCTTATATGTCATATGAGGTGTAAGAGCTGACAGTGTCTCAACTGTAAATTGAGAAGCAGGAGATAAAAGCAGTTGAAATGCCAGCTGATGAGTAAGCATTGGACCTAACAGACTGTAACATGTCCAGTCTACCTCGCTTCCTGCAGGTCTGTGATACTTTCCTGCAGACTGCGGATCTTGGCCTTCTTCTCATTCAGGACCAGAACAAACCGAGAGTAGAGTTCTGTCTCCAGGGCCTCTTTACCACCAGCATAGCGCTTTAGTCTGAAATGTACAGAAACACACACAAGTCTTAAAACCTCCTCAGTATGTCAAGCGTTCATCTATAATCCTGCCAGGAAAAGTGCGTATATACTCGTATTTTTCCCCTCTGGCAACATAACACAATGACTGCTAATCAATGACGGATAACAGAGTTGAGAAACTGACTACAGAGCTATGAATCATTCAAGATGAGCTGCACAGGACATGAACTAAAAGCAGTCCTTTTATTTCCCCATAACATTTAAATATTATGTATATTATGTTGCTTAATTCTAGTGACTTCTTCTTCTTTCTTATTGTTGAAAAAAACACTTTTTTGCAACTTTTTAATGTCTTCTTTTTGGGATTTATCGTATAGATTCAAAAATGCACATCCACTTTTTACATTTTTCAACATAATATGTTCCTTTGTGGTGCATTAATCCGCATGTATTGCAACTCTTTCTAACACTGTCATATTTGTATTTTTAGATTGTTTTTTTGTTTTTTTTGACATGCATTTCTTTATATTCCGATGGCAAAATACCATTTAACAGACACAATCAGTTACAAAAATGTGTCATTAATACACACACCAAAAATCAAAGGGAGACCAATAAATCGATCCATATGGGCGTGTACAGAAAAAAAAATAAAATGAAAAACTTAAAATAAATAAAAACACCATTTCTGCTCATGTCTGTGATCGTTTTTTTTATGTGTTAATTAGAGCTGCAACGATTAGTTGATTCATCAATCCACAGAAAATTGATCTGTAATTATTTTGATAATTGAATAAGTCATATTTTAAGTAGAAATGCAAAAAGATTTTCTGGTCGCAGCGTCTAAAATATGAAGATTTGAAGCTTTAATGTGACATAAATGACAGTAAACTGAATCTTTGGACTGCTGATCAGAAATAATAAGACATATGAAGACACAAAACAATCAGTTAATCAAGAAAATAATCTGCAGGTTAATTGATAATGAAAATAATGGTTAGTTGTAACCGTAGTGTGAGTTAATTGTCTGTGTACTTCTGTTAATAAAGTATTTCTGAATTGAATTGAAATCCATAATGAACTGAGGTAAACTGTGTGTTGAGTCTTGTGTTTTGTGAATCACAGGGGCCCCTCTGACTCTGCCTGGCGTGATGAACACATGAACACCGCTGTGACATCAGTGCATCGCTCAAAATGAAGTGTTGCAGGCAGTGTTACAGGAGTTGGGTAATAACTGTGATGGATTTAACAGGAACCAAAACTTGTGATTTTAACCTCACTGTGTTGTAGTAGTTTGGCATGCAGTGTTCAAACCTTCCTCACTACCAGCCAAACTGTGTCTGAGGCGAAAAGAAGTCTTATTTAATCATGTATTTAAATAAGACATGTACTTTTTTGTTGTATTTAGGCAAAGTTTTTTTATATCTATTACTGTTAAGACAATGATGCATCTCATACGTTTTAGCAAAACTAAAATTAAGAAAGAAAAAGTGTTTATACTCAGAAAAATCCCCATTTTATGTCATTATTATGTTGAAAATCTACTTTACATGTTTGTAAATACGACTATTTGCACAATTTTCCCAACAGGATATTTGAGGATGTTGAAGATAACAGGCATTTTTCACTATTTTCCGATCATTTCGAGACAAACGGATGAATCAATAATGAAAATAATCATTAGTTGCAGCCCCGAGTAATGTTAAATTGGACTTTTTTTTTTGTTTTTTTAGCTGTGGTTTGGTCTGTGGGACGTGAGATTAATGAGAGCAGAGCTGCCAGGTCATAAAACCAAAACAATGACACATAAAAGACGCAGTAATGTTGAAATGGTGATACATCTTTATAGATAACTCTTTCTACATAACACAGTCAACTGATCCATTGTAAACATAAAAATATTGATTAGAGCAGGATTTTTTTTTTGTCATATAATTTCACATTAATGTTAATGGGATATAGTTCCCAATGCAGTTAGTCAATGTCTGCTACAGGTGGCTAGCTTCTGTGTTTACTTTCATTCAGCTGTACGACTATTTGCACAATTTCCCAGAAAGAATTGATCTAATTCATTGACTTTCCCCGAAGTGGAAATCATCCCTCAACCCTGGCTGGTTTTCAAAGATTCCTGGAGCGATGAGAACGGCGCTTGTTCGGTGTGTGTGTGTGTGTGTGTGTGTGTGTGTGTGTGTGTGTGTGTGTGTGTGTGTGTTTACTCTGCAGTGATGCGTTGCTGTTCTCGTCTCAGTCTTTGGTTCTCCTCCTCTAGTGCTTGGTTATGTCGCTCCAGTGTATTTCCCCTCTCCAGACTGTGAATCAGTAACCCTCGCACTGCCTCCGCCGGCGTCGGGACGACGTTCAGAGAAACAGAACCCAACCTGAACTGGAAGACAACAATGAAACCTCAGAGGTTAACAGCTTGTTGTCAGGACTTTGTCACTGATTTGGGCATTTTGGCACATTTCGGCCTGAGGTTTTAGGGGTTTATTTGCTCAGTTTTCACTCTATTTATTTCAACCAGCAGCTCTCACATCTTGAGGCCATCGACGGCTGTTAGATGCTCCAACTAACTCCCATTTAAAAAGCCTGAACGTTTCCCTGGAAATACAAGTCAGTCATTGTTTTCAGCAAGTCATTATGGTCTCAATCTCTAAAGTCAGGCCCTCTAATAAGTGTGCACGTGGTTATTTTGGAAATTATTGCATGCATGTTATGTATATTGATTAGTGCAGGTTTAAAGGTTTTAATACAGTGTTTGCTATATAATTCCACATTAATGTTAACAGGAAATAGTTCCCAATGCAGTTAGCCATAACGTCTGCTACAG
Source organism: Thunnus maccoyii (assembly GCF_910596095.1). NCBI lineage: Eukaryota > Metazoa > Chordata > Actinopteri > Scombriformes > Scombridae > Thunnus > Thunnus maccoyii. The sequence continues at coordinate 24,281,067 of NC_056551.1, read as the reverse complement.
GCGGCTAGTTTCTCTGTTTACGTTCGTTCAGACTCAGACACAAATGTTGAGAATGATTTCTATAAAATTCAGGTTTTATTTGAGAAGCTGTAGGAGGCTCAGCAGCTCGTCCTGATATTCGTTGTTTGGTGCGAGTCCTCAATTCCCCAAAATCTCTATAACGGAGCCGGCGATGGCAAAGTTAACATGACTCATAGAACCACGATGGCCACATTTATGGGAGACACGTCATATTGATATAAACCCTTTAAATGATGTGATTTTTTTGACCTGGTCACTGATGCTTAGCAACCTCGGTCCCCAGAAAAACAAAGTTTCCCTTCAGATACGACGCTGCCATGTTTGCACACAGATAAGAGGCAGAACGGTCTCTATCACCACTGACCTCTCTGACTATCATCTCCCTAAATAACCAATCTTTACTGGAGGAGACACAGCTATTTGTATGACTACAGACTGGATAAGAGAGATAAATCATGTGTTGTTTCAATTTCAGTTTATTGACATAAAGACAAAGAGAGAATTCCTTCAACATTTATAGACTTTACTGGTTAAATTGCGCTGGAGCTGCTTGTCCTTCCAGTACAAATATATTTTTGCACAGATGGAAACATGCTAACAACAACATATAGCTCTATTTGTGAACCAATGTGATGACAACGTGTTTTTATTTTGTCAAATAGTCTCCATTAAAAGTCTGCTGAATCAGCTGTTAGCAGCTCCTGTTTGCGGTGGGTGTGCCAGACAATTATCACCGGATTTATTGTGATACTGAAGAAAACTTACAAATGTGATGATTCTCAGGCAACTTCTGCAGTCTATTTTCTCTGGATTCTAAGTGGATTTATGGAGGTTTATTGGTGATGGACATGAGAGATAACGATATCCTTGGGAAGTGTCAGTCACACTGAGTCATATCAGTGGATCATCCAAGTCATAACATCCTCTGAGCACCATGAATATCTGTATAAAATTTCATGGTAATCCATCAAACTACTGTTTAGATATGTCTGGGCCGACTGACAGACTGACAAATCCATGCTGGCTAAAAATGCTGAAGACATAATTACAAACATCATCAACTCTTCCCTTTTGATCCTCATCTTTCCTCCTGCTCACCCTGTCATGTCGTACCACCCTCTGTGTTTCTCACGCTCTGCTTATTTATAAGTGTCTCATATTTGCCAGCTATTACTTCATTGCCTAAAAGAAATGTTAAGTAAATAACCTAAAATACTGCTGGACATGGAAATACCCTTTCCAAAGCTTCTCTGGCAAACACTTCCAGTTGTTGCCTCATTGCATACACTTGGTCAGTATTAAGACCTTAACGGTTCTCAGATTTACCAGAATAAGTGCTTCAGCTGTCACCTGACGGCTCACATTAGGGATGAAGCCGTGTTGTTGTCGACTGGACCGGGACAGTGGCGAGTTGGCTACAGAGCTGTTGATGTGGGCAAAAGTTTCGCATGTTGTCATAGAGACGCTACTGTTTCAAAAAGCTGCTTCTGACTTCACACTAATTAACTGCTGGACACTTTTTATTTGTGGAGAAACCTCCCAGAGCGACTCCACCTATTCTGATTTTACTACTGAAGTGGCTGAATGTCGGCACTAATATAAAGCTGCATTATGTTAAAGTCATAAATGAGGAAAGATTTTCAGCGTGTTTCCAGGTGTAAGACAGTATTATAAAGCCTTTTGTGTCTCTAAGGGAGCTGTGTGATAAATTGCCTCAAGTGATGTCATTTGAGTCAGCGTTGGCCGGGGCTGAACACTAAAAGTTTGAAAATAAAATGAGTTAGAAAGCGTCTGACGTGCATGTTTTGAAGTACACCTATTACTTTAAATGGCCGAATGTGTACCAAAAGCACTATGAGGTGTGTCAAACTGCCTTGACGCCCCCAACTCCGACCTTGTTTCAATTCTGGAGCAACAAAAATGAGAACACAGTGACCAAAGCTGTTTTTTCTGCAGCCGAAAAAGAGAGAGATAGTGCGAGCAAAACAGATGATTTACTGAGGAAACAGATGCTCTTAGTCTTTTTTCCTCCTCTGCATTTTGTACAGTCGCTTGAGTTACATTGTGGGTAATGTAGGCGCCAGAATTTGACAAGGAAGAAGAATTTATTCTTTTTTGAAACTGAAGAAGAGAATACACATTTGGGTAGAGACTTGATAATCAAGTGACGTCTGGGAACAACCCCTTGATCAACAAGATGCCAACTGTGTGTCTTTCCTGCCTTTGACCCCTTGCTGATTTGACCTTTTTGATCCTGTCTGAATGCAGCACCCCATCCCCTTCCTTTTCCCCCCACTCCCCTTTACTATGTTGACCCTTGATCTTGACTGTGTCACACTGTAAGGCCTAAATGTAAATGCCTTCTCTTCCTACCTTTTGTTTACCATTTGTTGATCACACCTTGATTTACGGTATGAAGTGTTTCCATTTCTTCCACCACAGCAAACTTTGAACAAGGACTTGAGTGATTTTCTTCAATGAAACTGTCCATCTTGAGTCCGACAATGTTGCAACTAACGATTTGATTAATTCGGTGCTTATTTTCTTGATAAACTGTTAAATGTGAAAAAATTGTGGAAAAAAACTGCATTCACAATTCCTTAGCAGCCACGGTGATATCCTCAGTTTGCTTGCTTTGTCTGACTAACTAGTCCAAAACCTTGATATATTCAATTCACTGACAAATATGAAAAAGACAAACTGCAAATTGTCACATATGAGCAGCTGGAAACAAATTTTTTGCTTGAAAAATTACAAAAAATTTCACTTCACTTTACTTTAATGACTATGTGACCGAAGTCGGTGGAATTTCTTTATAGTACATCATGGAAAAGAAGGCTCAGTACACAGTGTCGGCTGCACAACATGCAAAAAGAAACAATTATTAGATGATCATAATAGTTTCTGATCAATTTTCTTACGATCAACTAATTGATAAATAGTTGCAGCTCTAGTTGTACTGATTTAATACAAATATTTAAATGTTTTATGCTTTTATTTTAAGTATATTGTTTGTATTTTTTTATTATTAATGCACTGTGTTAGGGTTTGGATTGGGTTTAGGGTTAGGGTTACTGTTAGGGTTAGGGTTGGGATTAGGGTTACGGTTAGGGTTTAGGGTTATGGTTCAGGGTTAGAGTTAGGGTTTAGGGTTAGAGTTAGGGTTACGGTTTAGGGTTAGAGTTAGGGTTTAGGGTTAGAGTTAGGGTTATGGTTTAGGGTTAGGGTTGGGTTTAGGGTTAGGGTTAGGGTTACGGTTAGGGTTTAGGGTTAGAGTTAGGGTTTAGGGTTACGGTTAGGGTTATGGTTAGGGTTACGGTTAGGGTTTAGGGTTAGAGTTAGGGTTTAGGGTTACGGTTAGGGTTATGGTTAGGGTTACGGTTAGGGTTGAGGGTTAGAGTTAGGGTTAGGGTTTCGGTTAGGGTTAGTTTTATACTTTGATGGTGTTTTGTCACTATATGTGTTCAGTATGTTTAACACATTTAACCTGATTTTAACCCTGAATCAGTCACCATTCGACTATTCTGCAGAAATTCTGTCAGATCAGTTGTTGTCTAATGTGCAGTTTGAATTTCTGGCGTTTTATTTGCGGTTTGAGCAGCTGTGTGATCAGATTTCCAACATGGCTGTTGGTATAAACTGTGGTGAGCTTGTTTTAATGTTACTGGAGTATATTTGACATGTTGTGGTTAAACTGTCAACTGACTGAGACGCTGTGAGAGAAAACTGAACTTCACATCAGATTGTCTGCATCTTCCAGACATCTGTGGCTCCACTTACGTTCTGTTCATAGTACAACTGCATAAAGTAACGCTGCATTTCTCTCTTTTTGTCAACATTGTTGAGGAGGCCGTCGTCTTGTTTGAATAAAGTTTGTTGGAATTGTCACTAGATAAAATGCTTTGGTTCAGTGTGAGAATAAAAGTTGCATTTCTGTGAGTTAACACAACATACAATATTAGCTTTACATGTTTTTATGAGGCTTTTAAAGACAACAAAGTTGTATTATTTTCTATTCTGGTGAAAGGATTTGTTTAAAACTGCATCGTAATGTGTTTGTGCAGTCAGTATGACCATCTGATCATAATACACAATACAGCATCAGTTGTGGGAATAAATGTTACCCTTTAAATCTATTAAATTAGATGTAATAGGAAACATTTGTAAAACTCAAACCAACATTAAAACCAAATGTCTCAATCATCACGAAGGGGACACGTCTTAGATATTTCGTATTTGAGCTCAGCAGAGTTACAGAGAGAGAACATGCTGACAGATGCTTGGTATGTAAAACACCTCAGGTAACACCTGTACGTGTGTGTGAGAGTCTTCTCTGCTGTTTTTGGATGTGAGCTGCGATTAGAGGGGAACGACCGGCATTAGACTGAAGCCTTTCATTATGACTCATAACTTTATGACAGATGAATTACTGTTTTTTTTGTTTTTTTAAATGTTGAGCGAGGACACATCCCAGCAACTTCTGTAATTCAAACTCTCCTTTTTAAAAAGCAGAAGCCTCTATTCATTTCCCCTTCGCTGCAACAGATGCAGTTAGCTTTCTACTCTGTCATAATTACTATTGCAACAAAGGTTTTACATCTGAATCATGAATAAGTGTGCGTGCGTGTGTTCACACAATCGACCCCTGAGCACAGATGATTCAGCCAGTTGCTAAACACCATCTCACTGTGCAACACATCTGTGGTTCTTTTCACATAATAAAAATCCCACCAGTTCAGATCCATTAAAGCTACATTAAACATTTGTTCTTTGTTTGCAGATATTTGTTCCTCCTAACAACATTAACCTCACCACATCAAAGCAAACATACTTCAGATTAGTTTCTTGATTAACTGATTAGTGACTTAGTGACTTTTGAAAATGTCCCAACTGATAAACCTGAGAACTTTCAAGAAGTCAGAAATACTCAAGCTCTTTGTTTCTGAAATAATTGTGATTGTTTGATTATCAAAACTGTTGCAGATTAATTTTCTATCGATTGACTAACCGATTAATTGACCAATTGTTGCAAAAACAAAAGAACATGCAGCATTTACCTTAAAGGACGGGTTCACAATTATTCCAGTGTGTCTTAAACCAACAGTCAGATGTCCATATGAACATATTTTTTTAAGTAATAATGACTGTACTCATTGCTGAAACAAGTCAGTCAGGGCAAGAAACAGAAGCAGCCAGATGACACACAGGTTGTTAACAACCAAATTAGCCAAAATTTTAGCAGAGAATGTCCAGCAACACTGACCTCCAACTTGACCTCCACTGTACTGTACTGCACAGTTTTCCTTTGCTAACGCAAATGGGAAGTTTGTGTTTTTTTTGGTTCTTTCACAACTAATAACAACCAGCACAAATCAGTGCTTGTATAGAATCTAACAGAACTGTCTTAAAGGACAAGTTCATAATTTATCAAGTTAAACCAGCAGTCAGGTGTCCATATGAACAGTGAAAGAGGTTTTCCTCGCTGTAATCATTCCTCCTGTTCATACTGGCTATTAAAAGATCCTTCAAATGTGCTTTCAATGTAAGTGATGGAGGCCAAAATCCACATTTTGTGCAAAAATAGTTGATGTGAAGCTTATATGAGGCTTCAGCAGTCCGAGTTAGTCATATCAAGTGGATATCTGACACATTTACAGTCTTTTTAGCATCAAATTCCCTCTTTGTGTTTCCTCGGACAGCCTTTCCCTGTTGAGCTGTGGTGGAAGTATAGTAACAAAAAGAGGGACTTTGGCACTAAAAAGACTGTAACGTTGAAAGATATCTACTTGATTTGACTCATTTGTATGCTGAAGCTTCATATTAGCTTTAGATAAACTTTTAAAGTAAAGAGTTACCAACTAATCCTGCTAAATGCTAACTAGCCTCGCTCAGATTGTCCAAACAGAGAGCAGAATCTGATTTAATGACTTATTTTTTGAGGATAAGGTTTTACACCTCACTGTAGTGCGTGTGTGTGTTCACACAATCGACCCCTGAACACAGATGATTCAGCCAGTTGCTAAACACCATTTCACTGTGCAACACATCTGTGGTTCTTTTCACATAATAAAAATCCCACCAGTTCAGATCCATCAAAGCTACATTAAACATTTGTTCTTTGTTTGCAGATATTTGTTCCACCTAACAGCATTAACCTCACCACATCAAAGCAAACATACCTCAGATTAGTTTCTTGTTTAACTGATTAGTGACTTTTGAAAATGTCCCAACTGATAAACCTGAGAACTTTCAAGAAGTCAGAAATACTCAAGCTCTTTTTTTCTGAAATAATTGTGATTGTTTGATTATCAAAACTGTTGCAGATTAATTTTCTATCAATTGACTAACCGATTAATTGACCAATTGTTGCAAAAACAAAAGAACATGCAGCATTTACCTTAAAGGACGGGTTCACAATTATTCCAGTGTGTCTTAAACCAACAGTCAGATGTCCATATGAACATATTTTTTAAGTAATAATGACTGTACTCATTGCTGAAACAAGTCAGTCAAGGCAAGAAACAGAAGCAGCCAGATGACACACAGGTTGTTAACAACCAAATTAGCCAAAATTTTAGCAGAGAATGTCCAGCAACACTGACCTCCAACTTGACCTCCACTGTACTGTACTGCACAGTTTTCCTTTGCTAACGCAAATGGGAAGTTTGTGTTTTTTTTGGTTCTTTCACAACTAATAACAACAAGCACAAATCAGTGCTTGCATAGAATCTTAACAGAACTGTCTTAAAGGACAAGTTCATAATTTATCAAGTTAAACCAGCAGTCAGGTGTCCATATGAACAGTGAAAGAGGTTTTCCTCGCTGTAATCATTCCTCCTGTTCATACTGGCTATTAAAAGATCCTTCAAATGTGCTTTCAATGTAAGTGATGGAGGCCAAAATCCACACAGTCATTTAAAAGTTGATGCGAAGCTTATACAAGGCTTCAGCAGTCTGAGTTAGTCATATCAAGTGGATATCTGACACATTTACAGTCTTTTTAGCATCAAATTCCCTCTTTGTGTTTCCTTGGACAGTGTTTCCCTGTTGAGTTGTGGTGGAAGTATAGTAACAAAAAGAGACTTTGGCACTAAAACTTTATTTGACTCATTTGTATGCTGAAGCTTCATATTGGCTTTAGATAAACTTTTAAAGTAAAGAGTTACCAACTAGTCCTGCTAAATGCTAACTAGCCTCACTCAGATTGTCCAAACAGAGAGCAGAATCTGATTTAATGACTTATTTTTTGAGGATAAGGTTTTACACCTCACTGTAGTAGCTGTTACACCTTTAAACTTCACTGTTTTACCGCTGTCCACCTCCGTAAAGCACAGATCTAAACTAAAGAGGTTTATTACAATGATCAGATGATTATCTGCAGTTATCATCCTATTAGGTCAGTTAATTCGCCTGCATGTGTGTGGTGAGGTAACTCTGTGACAATCACGTGAAGCAACGACTCATGTTTCTGTAAAAACATTAACAGTTTCACACTCCATTCATCACTTCCTCCGGTTCAGTCGGCAAATCAAAACAAGCTCGGTGCACTTTCCTCCGAAGGCTTTAAAACATCCAAGGTGGATGAAGATTAAAGCGCGCCGTTATCTACAGTTACACGCAGCATCGACGTCATGCGAAACATCAACAGTGTCGGCTCTGAAGGCGGCTTTAACGTCAACAATCCGCTAACGTTTTACTGATAAAGCCGCGAATGAAAACACACGACCGGGTTTTTAGAAATTAACCTTCTGACTCGTCTGCCGGCAGAGAGGGAAATTTAAATAAACACACTCAGTCCCAGAAAAACTCACATGTCTAAAACACGTCTCACCAGTGAGTCGTCACAGTGAGTTATGCTCATATATCAGTTATCTGTTTATCACACTGAGATGTTACAAAGACGAGAGCTGAAACTATTAGTTGATCAACAGAAAATTAATCTGAAGTATTTGTATTAATTAGCTCCAAACTCCAATTATATTCTCTGGTTGCAGCTTCTCCAATGTGTTGCTGCTTTTCTCTGTTTTATATCATTTTAAACTGAATCTCTTTTTTGGACGGTTGGTCGAACAAAACAAAACATTTGAAGACGTACAAGAATCTGGGAAACTGATATTCATTCTTCTACATTTTTCACCCTTTCCTGACATATTATATAGTGAACAATTAGCCTACCGATGGAGAAAATACTCATCAGATTAATCAATAATGAAAATAATTGTTAGTTGGAGCTCTGATAGAGTTGTGAAGTGGGAGGAGCAGCCGTTCTGGAAGTAAAAGTTTGTTTGTTTTTTCCACAGACGTTACATCAACATGAAACTCTCCTGGTTGAATAATCAGTAAAAAAAGATGAACAACTTTTAGAGAATATCTAGTTCTTTGATGAAAAGTTGAAGGTACAAGATGAGAGACGTCAACTACGACTCCCAAGATGCTTTTCGCCAAGAAACGTCAAATCGCTCAACTTAAAATTTAGTCAAATGCATCGCTAACGGCGGGCAGAGGCGAAAGATTTTACAATCTACAGAGTGAATCTCTTCACTTTTAATATCTGGGTCACTTTTGAGTGAATTCGGTGACATTTGTTTACAACTTCAGCAACAAAGTGTTTTGAATTCATTCTGCTCTGATTCACTTTTAACCAGGCGCCAACCTCCAGGGCTGTAAAATGAAGCCAATGCGGAAGTGCCAAAAACTGCAGTTCCTTGAATGGTTAAGCCAATTTCCTCTTTCATGATAACTGTACGGGGGGTGAATTTTTTTTATAACTCATCCGTTTAAATTTTATTAAGCCGTAAAGTTATGCATAATGAAGGACATGGCTGCTTTGAGTGACAGGTCCGCCAGCCGTTAGGTGGCTTGTTTCAGCTATTCAGCCCGCCTCTTTGCCCATTTTTGATTGGCTGGGAGTTAGGCAGCGTCACTTACTGCCAAGATGGCGACAGCCGGAGCGGCTCACTTTGAGCTTCAAAACCGCTCTTCAGAAACCAACGGGTGACGTCACTGTAACTACGTCCATATTTTTATACAGTCTATGCTTTTAACCACTTCCTCTCCACGGCGATGGCAGCTGAGGCTCATGGGTATTGTAGTATTATTAGCCGCCCACCAAAATGACGAACACAATGTGATTTTTCAGAAGAGAAGTTGAAATAATTGAAACTGATGGTCAAAATATATATATTTAACCTATAGGATCATCCTGAGTTTCTATGTTCAGTTATATTAAAGCATATTGTTTGAAGAAAAAATTGAAACCAGCAGCTTCTCACACGTCAGCATTCTTTAAAGCCTGATGACTTCAGTCTGAGTTTATCAGAGGTGTCAACACTCACCGAGATGTCCTTCTGAACCTTCTCGTACGCCAGCGTGACGGTGGAGCTGCGGTTTGGAGGAGATGGCGTCAAGCTGAAGCTGTAAGCGACGGAGCTCTTTGTCTCGGTCAGCGCCTGCTGGAGGTCCTGGATGTACCTCTCCTTCTGCATCTCCAGCTCCTCCGCCTCCTCACACACCGCTGCCTCGCTCACTGCAAACAGGACGATCCTGAGTTATTATCAGCCTCGTGTTCAAAGTGTTACTGCAGCAAATGGAAACAGCAAATAAAGAAGAGTAAAACAAACAGAGGCATCGTGTAAAGCAACTGCAAGATGTGGAGTGGAAATTTATGACAGTTTGACAAGGCAGCATTAAAAACAGTCCACAAAACAAACTCTACTCTACAGCAGATGTTTGCTTGTTGTAGATCAAATTCTCCATTATTCTGAGTGCTTTCAGGACTCCAGAAAAGCAAATAAGTGGAGCTTGAACAGAGACTGTTTGACCCCATTTACACTTTAAGTTCTTTATTGTTACGTCTCATTACACGAATATAAGGGAGTAAAACTCTCTTCAGCTCCTCGACAACGCAGTAAGGAAAAAAGAAATATTTAAAATAGTGAAAGCAATAGTAACAGATAAGAGTATAAAACACATGAGTACATGTATGTAAAGTGCAGTGTGCATGTGTCCTACCTAATATATGAGTGAATATCTATATGTGTATGTATAATAATTCATAAGCCTGGTGGTCTGGTGGATGAAGCTGCTGGTCCAGGCCTTCAGCAGTCTGCTATACTGCTTGTCAGACGGTAGCATCTGAAGCAGTCCACGGTTTGGGCGGCTGGGGGTCTTTGATAATCCTACGGGCCTTCCTGTTGTATATATCCTGGATGGAGGGAAGCTCATATCCGCTGATGTCTTGGGCTGATTGCACAACCCTCTGCAGTGCAATTACCAAACCGGTGAGGATGCGTTCAGTGGTTCCTCTGCAGAAAGCACTTAACTCACTTCATGCTTTCTGGGTGGATCATAAAGCTCTCTGAACTCTGAAAAGTTCAATGTAAATGCATCCATCCTCTCTCAGGAGGAGGTTTAAAGGTGTAAATGGGTCCGTCTCTCCAAGACACAGATGTAATATTTACTTTTCATAACTGTAACTACAATCAGTCTTGGCATTCAGTCTAAAAAAAGTCCAGTTTGAGTAACAGATCCATGAGATTGAAGGATTATCAGACACTAAAACACTGCACAAGTTTGCGTTTTAGCACAAGTTGGACCTGGTTCAACCCTTCGTCTTCACACACTGCCTCCATTAAAGCAGAGCTAATGTCGGTCTGAACACAGCCTAAAGCCACCCCTGATTAGTCGGGCTACACTATCAATTAATCTGCCGATTATTCTCTCGGTTACTCTTTTAGTCTATAAAATATCAGATAATATTGAAAAATTCTTGTTATATTTTCCAGAGTCAAAGGTGACGTCTTATCATATATATTCAAAATCCTGGCATTTGAGAAGCTGGAAACAGAGAGTTGTTGGCATTTCTGCTTTAAAAAATGTTTTGTCGATCACCTAATTGATTAATTGATAAGCATGCAGCTCAGGAAAATCAACACAGATCGCAATCAGATTTGTGATCTAGTTAACCGAGATGTACACGTGTCTAATCTGGATTTTATCTGGATACGAGACCCTTGATATTATGTGTAAATGCTGCGTTTGTCAGCTGCTGTTTCCAGATTTAAGAATGAACCGTCAACTTAAACTTTTAAGGCAACGATGACGAGACGTCCTGAAAAAGGATCAGAACAATTTAAAGTCTTCAGGTGTGTCTCTGAGGAGAAGTTTCTAAGTTGAATCATCACCTGAGAGCATTCAGGCTGCTGTAGGTCAAACTAATAAATCTTCCTGTCCGAGCAGCTGAAAAGGTCAACGATGTTACACTTTAAGATTTGCACAGGTGAAGTGAGAACGGTGTGTGTGTGGTCAAACAGGTGAGGCTGTCCAAACATCAAGTGAGTATAAATCCGTCAGGTCAGACATGTAAAATGTGAAACAACAAGCTTCGAGGTCGTGCAAGGTGACATTTTTTACCTTCTCCTCTCCAAGCGTCCTGTCCGTCAGTCAGGAGCAGCTGGAAGCCTGAACCTAAGTCCCGCCCCCTCCAGTCCACCCGCAGGAAGTAGGAGGAGTCAGGCTCCGAGGAGACGTGGATCTCACGCACTGACATGTGCATCGCTGCGGTCGGAAAATACCAGATACACAGAAGAAGAGGAAGAAGGGGATTACTCTTGCTTTTAGTAGAGATTTAGGTCACATTACTAAAATCCATCACTGTCTCTGACAGACTGAGCTTCTGAGACTGTTTGGTCTGAAGGAGTCTCCACAGATTCATCATCACTCCTTTAACATTGTCTGATTCACAACAGACAGCTTTTATTTTTTATTAAAAAATGGTCAAAATTGATGCAGCAGAATCAGAGATATCTTTTATAGCCAACACATTCTTCTTCCTTGTCAAAACCTGGCGCCTACATTACCCTTAATGCAACTTGACTCGATTCACTCGACTGCACAAACTGGGGGGGAGACCAAGCAGCAGCTCCCAACTATTATGAGCTCAGAGATTACAGATTTGAACAAAACAAGTATGTATTTTTAAGATTCAAGTCATGAAATGGGTTTATTTGGAACACCCATGAGCCCATGCCAGACGTATTTTGACAAATTAAACAATAAAAACATTAGAAATTGGTATAAATGAATTATTGACACTTCAAATGAGAGATTAGACTTTCATTTTAATGAAAATGTTCTCACTTAAATTGGTGCATTATATGTTAAAAATGTCTGAAAAGTGGATTCGGTGGGCTTAATAGGGACGTTTAGACTGTCAATCATTGTTTTCAATGAGTCATTATGGTCTTAATCGCTAAATTCTGGCCTTCTAATCGCATATAGTAGCTTTGATGTCTGCTGTTGATTGGCAGCTGTGATTGACAGGTGGTTGAGCTCACAAGCTGCAGCGCTAACTCAGTTACCCCCATCGATCATGTGATCTTCTCCTTGCAGGTTGTAGTGGTGTGTTATGCTAGTAGCAGCTAATGTTTTCTGGAGCTGCTAGCCAGCAGAGATGAGGAGCAGGCTGCAGAGGTGTAGAAAACCTTTGAAAACCTTTAATAAGGGAATCGAAACAGGACCATAATGCTTGTATTATGAACCTGGATGGCTGCAGAGTGGAAAAAGGTGAAGTTTCATCAGGACATGTCCGATTAGTGTTGTAATTTTCTGTCAAATTAAAAGTGCTTCTGAAGTTCTTTCTTCTTGTTTTAGGGTTTTTATGAGCAGCATGTTGCTTCAGATTTTTACCTAAAACCTGCAGTGTTCAGAAAGCTGCGTGGCAGTGTAAGCTGACAGTCCTGCCTGCTGGAGGTGTGTCAGACCTGCTGGAGACCTGTCATAACTCCCACAGCTGTTCTTACATCATTTTCCTGGCAGCTGTCGCGGCCTGCTGTTCACGTGCCAGCCAACACTTTACCTCCCTCACCCACCGTTACGTCTACCGTCCAGAGAAAACAGCCACAAACCTCCTGAGGGTGGATCTGGTTTTACAGCAGCTGCTTTGACATGCTGTGAGTTTATCTGTGCAGCAGCGTTTAGATGAGGGCGAACTGTTGTTGTAGAGAGAATAGAAGACATATTGAAGGTCTGAGGGGATAAAGGATCTGTAAACCATCAGAGACCCCACAAGGCTTGACCAGGAGAAACCTAGAAGCCTCCACAAGAGAAAACAAACAAGGCCTGACTGTGCTCGGAAACATCTGTATGAATACGTAGCCATATTCATACCGAGAACATATTGATATTAATATCTGTGCACAGTGCTGACCTGGACAAATCTCTAATGAACTGGCAAACTTTACCCGCTAAGACAGTGTGCCTGTGAGCTGATGAACTTATGCGGACATGTGAATTTATGGAGTTCTGGACTCATTTATATGGATTAAGGTTTCCTGCAGTGTTTGTAGCCCCCACTTTAAGGATAAGTCTGGCAATTTTTCTTACTGTCAACAAATCTCATGTTTGGACCCAAACCAACAATGAACTGATCTACTAACAAGTATTGTGTGTGTATCAAAGCCTGATATATCTTATTCCTCCGTTGTCGTCCAGAAACTATTAAAAACACGTCAGTGAGTCACATCGCTGTACTGGGTGACATGTTCCTTCATTATGAAGAGTTTGGTCACATTAGTTTGTTTAGAAACGGCTCCAAAGACTAATAACAGCATCATGTTTTCAGTCTCTGGAGAGTAGTTCTGTGTAAGCATGTGCAGGAACATGGTTCTGTTTATATCTTTGCTAGCTCGTTGTGCTACATATCACAATGAGCAATGTAGTACAAAGTCCAGAGGTTGTGATATTTAGCACAACAAGCTAGCAAAGATGTAAACAGAACCATGTTCCTGCACATGCTCAGTGGCGTCTGCTTTACACGGAACTACTCTCCATGGCTGTATGGCTGTATTCTGATGAACTAATGACGTCTGTTCCTTTTGAGGTGTCTCAACCACTGACAGACACACACACACAGGAAGAGAATAAATCCAATATCAGATGCTTGTTTACAAACATCTTTGGCGCAGGTGCATTTTTATTTACATGTCTGCTTTGTTGCAGTTGGCCACTGTCAGTCTTGCTGGCAGGCGCAGCGGAAGACGTGCTGTGAGTGAGATTTGGCTAATTCTCCAAAAAGATTCAATGTTCCGGAGGTGATTGAACCGGTTACATCAGTTGACAGTGAGTGGGCAGACGTTTTTATTGAACCTCCAGATTGTGAGAGCGGTGACAGAGCAGAGGACAGAGGAGGTGAGGAGATGGATGAAGGTCTGGAAAACTTGTCAGGTCATCAGCTTGGTGTTGTAACAGATGTGATTCTCTACAAAAACGTCTAAAGCCATGAAGAAAGGCCCAGATAAAGAGCTGTCACCAAGAAAAAAACTATTGAGTACTGTTATGGATGATAAATTAAATTGCTATACAATTGCATAATTTAAAGTTTTGAAGTGAAATATTCCTCATAATTACCATTTGCATGAATTGTTGTTTGTGTAATAATGTTTATGGACTACTGAATTATTGTGAAATATTTTCTGCATTACATTTTAAATGTATTGCTTTTGAATTTTAAGTCAGATATTTTGAAATGCAGTTGAATACAAGCTAAATTTTGTACAGATTTGAGGATGTTTATATAATATTATAATAAACAGAACTGCTGGAAGTAGCTCTAGAAGTGTGTGTGTGTGTCAGAGATATTGACGTGGGGTGAAAAATTGAGATTTAAAAGACATTTTGTTCCTACTGAAAATCCCACAGTGATACTATATAAAATGTCTCTAACGTCTGTACAATCCACGTACTGGACCAAGAAAAAGCAACAGATTATCAATTTTCTTTTTGAATCTATATTGTAAAAGTCCAGACTACGTGTGTATCAAAAATTATGAACATCCGAAATTCCTAACCTATTGTTTTAGAGGTGTTTTCATGGAAAATCAGTCAAACGGTGACCCCTTGTAACTAACAACTAAAATAAGGATGTTAAGGAAAAGTTGCCTCATACTTTGACTGATTTGAAAAATTTCAATGGATTGGTGCATCGCTCAGTTAGTACTTTAAGTGCTGTAAAGAAAATTATAAAGACATTAATGGGTTAAATGTGAATATTTTCTGGTTTCCTCTATGACAGTAAACTGAATATTTTTGGGTTATGTACAGAACAAAACATTTGAGTCGTCACGTTGGGCTTCAGGAAACATTTTTCATCATTTTCAGACATTTTAAGACCAAATAACTACTCGATTAATTGAGAAAATAATCATCGGTTTCAGCCCTAATTTGTTAATACTAGTTTTCTTTATAGTGGTGTGTAATACAGTGTTTATTCATACATTTCTTTATTACCTGTGACATGGTGTCTGTCTGTGATTGTTTGACTCTGACCCTTGTTTTTTTATCATGTAGCCACTATAAAAAAGGCTTTTACACTTTTGTACTTTCCTTTGGAAATTAATTCTCTTTTTGTAGATATTGACAGTTCCGCTCATTAGGCTCTCACCAGCGATATTTTACTACAACTAGGTATTATTGGTTTTTACCTGTTCTCTTCTCTGAAATATGCAACCACTTCATGCAAGAACGAGCGATATGTAATTGTTAAACACTGGTTTTCCTCGGTGCCATTTGGTCGTGTAATGACTAAAGTGAGCCGGACTGTTGTAAATGATTAGTCCAGCACTCTGCAACCGTGTCATCACAGCGCTGTAAGCACTGTAATGCACTAATACAAAACCTCTCATTAGGTGTAAGTACAGGCTGAACACAGTGAAGCAGAGAAACTCACACCTCAGTTAGCCGTGTGCTAATGACCGACCACAGCAGCGGGCTTCCTAACGCAGCACAACACATCTTTAAAAACACCTGCTTCACTAAATATATGCACAGTCAGGGGAACTTCTCATTTCAAGAAGAGATGCAGAAAAGTGTCATTTCTTGCATTTTAAAGTCACTGTTTTTTCCCCATACAGACCACATTAAACCAGGTCTTAATTTTTTTTTTTTTTTTTTTTTTTTTTAAACTATACTTAGACTTGCTAAATCTGGACTATATTAAAAAAGAAAGCCCCTCAAATGAAATCAGAAACGGGAAAATGTTCCTGTCGTCCAGTAATAATGTGATATAATATAAATGACACAGCTTGGTGTCGTCTCTCTGTCTGTAAACTGAAGCTTCAACAAGCAGCGAGACGAGCGAAGAGAATCTCATGTTCACCGTCAGAAAGCTCCGGTGATCTTTATCTTACCTGCTAACTGCACCGGCTGAGTCCGCTGCTCTGTTTTTTGTTGATGAAATATTTTATTTTTGTTTTTTATTGCCGCAACTCGGAACTGCAGCCTGCCGGGGACGCTGGCTACGACGTCATCATCCGGCGACACAACCGAACAGCTGATCAAGTCAGTTTTGTTTTGTTTTATTAATTTATTTATTTTCTTTTATAATTTACGTCATTATGTCTCTCAGATGTGCCTTGTGTGTTATGAGGTGTTTATTATTATTGTTGTTGTTGTTATTATTATTATTATTATTATTATTATTATTATTATTATTATTATTATTATTATTATTATCATTATTATTATAACAATTATATTTTTATTTCTTATGTTAAGAAGTGTTTGTTGGTTGTTTTATTCCCCCTTTTTTCTCCTGTATTGAGTGAATTAATGAACATCAGATAGTTTTAGAGTTGCTATTATTATTGTTTTTATGCCTTGATGTTTGTAAATTAATCCTTTTCAATAAAGATAAAGTATATCTCAAAAAATTTAAGATCCTAATTTCAGAATGTTAAATAATATTGAGACACGTAATGAATTTTTGAAAAAACAATGTAATATCAATTAAAACACTGATATTTTTCTCTTAAGAATTTTTTTACGATTTGGTTTACTCCATATAATTTGTGTTGACATAATTTGAGTAAATTTGATTGTAACCAAAACTTTGTCAGAAAATGGCAGGTTTGAAGTCCATTCGTTGGGGGGGACCACCCAGAATAGATGGTCCAACATAAGTAAGTCTGGGCCTGGGACTCTCTCTCTCTCTCTCTCTCTCTCTCTCTCTCTCTCTCTCTCTCTCTCTCTCTCTCTCTCTCTCTCTCTCTCTCTCTCTCTCTCTAACTGCACTTGTGTAACACATTTTGGTCTAAAAAAACATCTTCAACATCAAAATTTCTCCTAATGCTTAGGCCTGGCAGAGAGTCAACTTGCACTTTTATGACTGTAGCAGTTACAGATTTTTCTTTTTTATTTTACAGATTTTTCCTGTATTTCAAAAATACATGAAAATATCAATAAAGCTACAAAAATATTATATATTGTGAATTTACGGTAAAATAATGTAAATCTAATATGAAATAACATGAAAAATGTGTAACTTGTATTAAACTTAATATGATCTTAAATTAAGTAGATTGACGCAATTATAAACCTGATTACCTGTTTTACAACGGTATTTTGACATTTTTGAAAAAATTTAAATCAATCTTGTTTTATCAGTGGTATATAATTTTATTACATTAAAGGACCAGAGTGTATGATTTAGTGCCGCCCCCCTCCGCGAATAACATGAAAGGTCCTCTCTAGAGCCAGTGTTTGGTTTGTCCGTGTTGGGCTACTGTAGAAACATGGCAGCGCAACATGGCAGGCTTCGTGGAAGAGGACCCACTCCCTATGCACAGTTCTTATTTTCAGTGATTATTCACTAATTAAAACATACTTTTGAATATTATGTTCCCTTTCTGCCAAGTCTGTTCCGCTACTAAATTCTACACACTGCACCTTTAAATATAGATTAATATAGAAGATTTTGCATAAAATTGTGTAGTTAAACTTTTATTTATTACAGTACATGTCTGTAATTTTAAGCCTGATTATTTGTATTATAGCTGTGTCAGTACATTGTTATAGGAAGTCTAATTGTTTTTATAAGTGGAATTCCACCTCTTTACCATTAAAAAGCCAAAAAAAAAGAAAAAGATTTTATGTAAAATTCAGGCTATAAACCGTATTTTAACTGGAGAAAATTACTGTATTTTTATGAGATGGTTATTTGTTGTTATTTTATAGTATTTTATTGGCGCCCAGCTGCCGGCATATTACTCTTTTTTTTGTACAACTTTTTTTTTCTTTTTTACAGTGTGAACATACCTTAACTTTCTCAATCTTCATATTCACGAGAACAAAAGTCCGACAGACAAACCTGATGAGAGGAAGCCAGTGAAATGAAGTAATGCTGACCTGCCTTCTCTCCGAGTCCCTCAGAGTTGTTTAAGTTTCCTCGTCAGAGAGGCTAAAGCAACAAGCTGTTTGCCACATGTTGTTGTGAGGGAAATGAAGGGATTACTACAAGATCATGATTTGAGTTCTGCAAACAGACACTTTCCAAGAATAATTGCTTGTAAGAGGCAGCTTGGGCATTCAAGCGCTTTCTATTAAGGACACACACACATAATGGGGCCCACATCAGCTGTGTTTCTACAGGGATTTACAAAACGTGTGTGTGTGTGTGTGTGTGTGTGTATGGGGGGTTCTGTGTAGTAGATCTTCACTATACATATGAGTGGATAAAGGAACCTGTGCAGCCCTCAGGCGGCCTCTAAGTGGACATGATCACATGTGGGACTGAGTTTCAGTCCAACAAGCTATTGAATTGTTGAGAGTGAGGAGACACTGGTTCCAGAAGAGTTTTTCCTCATTCTGTATTTCCATTTCAAATATTTCTTTAATCGATCTCCTCAAAGTAACTGAACACAGAAACTCAGGACTCTCCTGGATAATGTGATGATCCTACAGGTTTATATTCTGACCACCAGTTTACATTATTTATACTTTGTTTCTGAGAAATCATGTTTTATCTGTAATTTTGGCGGACAGCTAAGAATACTACAATACCCATGAGCCTCTGCTGCCGTTCAGAGAAGATGCCAGAAGCCAATCAGAGCTTAATGAATTCAAAACACATCGTTGTTGAAGTTGTAAACAAAACGTGGCGCCATAGTTGCTGAATTCCCTCAAAAGTGACCCAGAAATGAAAGTGAACCGATTCACTATGTAGACTGTCAAATTAGTTTTCTCAACACTATAATCTTTAGCCAGGAGCTGTAGTTTTTAGCATGCTCTCAAAGTTGTTTAACTTTGCAGACATCACCAAGGTTTCTTTTTTTTATTCACTCACAAAAATAACAAACAGAAAAACGGAAAATACAAAATTCTGGCAATTAATTAACAAACAAGTGATTCCCACCATTTCTACGCTCAAACCAAGGAGCAGCACTGACAGAAGACGGTTGGTCAGAGAAAGAGAGGAGATACAGTAAAACGAAAAGGGTGGTCCTGCAATGATTTTTATAGTGACATTAAGTACTTTTCCACTTCTACTTTTTGGCGCCCATGTTTGAGCATATTCTGTCTCAACCTCACTATGGTTTCAGTCTCTCATAGTAAGTGGCGTGTACAGACTACACACTTTAGGAACAAGCTTTATTTTTGCAGAAAGACAGATGAAAGAAAGATTGTATTGAGTCTCAGAAGCTTTAAACTGGATATGAAGTCAGGACACCACGCTAGTTTATAGATTTCTATAGGCTACATATCACAATAGTGAAACTACACGTCAAAAGAACAGATAGATACAGATCTCGGACCTGTGTATGTGTCTGTGCTTTATTGTTTCTGTCCAGTGTGTCTCCAGGAAGACACCAGGATGTTTTTTAACAGTCTGACCTGCATCCTCTGATCCATTTTGCTGCTCTCTCTCAGCCACAGAGCTTCCCTCATACTTGGCTGCATTTTCTGCCCTGAAGTGGTGGAGACTCCTGGGATTAGTGATTTCTTCCAGCACCATCTCAAAAAACAAAAAGACTCAGTAATTAATTTCTGCTTTCTTCTTGTGTTTGCTCATGTATTAGTTGACCCCCAACAGTAAGTCCTTCCTGTTTATCTATTTTTATTTCCCATCAAGCAGTTCTTTAATTTCTTTTCTTACAGGATGTTCATCAGAGACTGTGTCCTACTTAACTGTTTGTAATGTCCTCTTACTATCATAAGATTCAGACAACGGAATATATGACAGGCTGAGAAGCAACTCCTGCTCAGTAAGCTACTGTTTTATCATTCAAAGTCAATGATACAGTCATTTTGCACTTAAATAAAGCCACCGTGTGAAGAATTTGAAATTCATGACTTTGGTCCCCTCCACTAGTGGTATTGACAGGGATCCTTTTTATAGGCCAAGGGTCTGACCCCGGGCACAGATCTGTGATAAAAGAACGAAAAACAACACATAGATTGCATCACATTTCACCTGTTCTGTCACATTTTCCTACAATTAAAAACATCTGCTGTAAGAAAAATTTGAAAGATGCCATAATCACATAAACATTCTGGATAAAATGGTTTTAACTGAGAGACTAAAAGACTGTTTACACTTGGTTTTAAAATGCGTTTCAGTGATCCAAACACAAGTGGACAGCTAAGACACATCTCTGTTCACACCTGTGTCTATCTTGTGTCTCCAAGGTGTCCAGCTGACCACTTATGTTCAGATTTTGTTACTACCTACATCACTTCCACTAGAAGGTCAAAGGTCAAAACAAAAATGTTTCAAGAACTAATATACATGTACGGGCTTCCAACTGTGGAGATTGATTGGTGGGACAAAGTCATTTGGCGTTGGCACGCTTTCACAAAAACAACCACCATGTCCTGCGTTGATGATGAATTTTCCTGTTAGGTCTGATGCATCAGGACCAAGTGGCAACCTCTGGGGCTGAAAAATGAAGCTAATGCGGAAGTGCCAAAAACTGCAGTTCCTTGAATGGCTCACTTTGAGCTTCAAAACCGCTCTTCAGAAACCAACGGGTGACGTCACGGTAACTACTTCCATATTTTTATACAGTCTATGATCAAGAAACATTAGCGTTTACACTACAAACGATATGGGTGTGGTCAAATGCATCTCAGACCACCTCGGCAAGTGTTTTAAGTGATTGGATCATAACATGTCTTGATGTTTGTTTACACTTGTATTTAACGTTGTCCAATTGTGATCCGATCGCCCAAGACTCATTTTAAAACCAAGTGTAAACAATCTAAGAGAGTTCCTGTTGTATTACAATGCAAGAGTTCATGAAATTTGAGATGAGCAAGAAATGTTTCTTTGTTTTTTATTCTTAATTTTGCAAATTGCAAAAATTGAGAATAAAAAATAATTTCAAAAGATTTCAATCCAAAATTAATTAAGAGAATAAGAAAATGACGTTACTTCTTCATGTCCTTAATGAGCAGTTAATGTCTCAGAAATTAAGTTTTTTCAATTTCATATCATTTGTTTTTAATCTGTCATGTTTCATTTAGCAATGTGCAAAATTACAGAGAAAAGAAAACTGAAAATTGTGAACATGTTGTTACATGTTTCAGTCGTAGCCTCCATACAAAGTATGAAAACAGTGCAGTGTAGTATCTGTATTTAATTACAGCTGCTGATACAGTCAGTTTTGGAAACAACTTCCTCCATCCTGCCTACAGGCCTTCATAATCCAGCCTCAATCAGTTAACCAAACCGGCTTCCAGACGTCTCTGTAAACACACTTGTGGTTGTTTTTGTTACTGTTTTTACTGTCCAACATATTCACCCCACTGCAGTTGTATGCAATGAGATCCACCTTCATACACCTTTAATTTAGCCATATATCCAACTGGTATGCAACATTAAACAAAGCTCTTTTCTTACATTTTTTGCATTAGTTGGGTTTCTTTGTTTAGGTGTTGCTGAATTTGTGGTCAAACAAATTCAGGACACTTTTAGTTGTTCCTAGAAATGTGCTTTACATCGGCTGTAGGGCTGCAACTAACAATTATTTTCATTATTGATTAATCTGACAATGATTTTCTCAATTAATCAAGTGTTTTGTTTATTAAATGTGAGAAAATGGTGAAAAATATCCAGAGTCAAAGGTGACATCTTCATATGTCTTGTTTTGTCTGACCAACACTTTACTATCATGTATGACAATGAAAAACATTAAATTATCACCTTTGAGAAGCTGAAACTAGCTACTTTTTTTTTTTTGCTTAAAAATTTACTGAAATTACTATTTCATTATCAAAATAGTTAAAGACTAATTTTCTGTTGCTCAACTAATCGATTGATCGACTAATAAAAACTGTATTTTTATGCACATTTTGAATTTTAAAGCATAAAAGAGTGGAAATGCCTGGAATTCTGAAAAAAGTTAAAATATCTCAAACAAGTGTTTCCTGTTGTCTGAGGTTTAAAAGTAGTCATGTGGATAAAAAAGCAAATGTAAACAGACTGAGTGAATAAATGATGACGTACATGAGTCATGTGACTTAAACATCACTGAAGAGCTGAAAACATCAGATCAGTGTGGGGCGATGATGAGGAGACTGTAACCTTCCTCACATCAATACATCGAACAACAAACAGAAATGTCATATTTCCATCATAGTTTTCCATCGTTTGAGCTTCGACTGCCGCTCTTTGAATGATGTCATTGCCTTGTGTCCTCTTCTTCTGCTGCAGTTTAATGGCACCAACTGGAGAACTAACGCCACCTGCTGTTTATCTCTAAATATTCACATAACAGTACTGGATGGAAACAAATATTCAAAGCTTTTTGTTTTGATGATTTTCTGGAAACTTGGACTTGTATGTTAATTTGTTTCTGACTGTGCAGGGTTAGCTCCAGAGTTGATTCACAGAGTTGGAGGCTGGTTGATTCTGATAGACTTCTGAGGGTCTGGTGATAGAAAAGGTCAACAGACCAGAGCTCTCTGCAGGGCCTGGCTGTGTCATTTATTTAGATTGGCACTTAAAGGATGTGACTCTGGTCTCTGTTTGGTGTAGAGGGTGTCAATGAGAAAAAGCAGGGAAGATTGGATCTGAATAGTAACATTAGTGTTTGGGAAGTGGATAAGATTCTGCTGTACATTAAAGGACAATTCTGCTGCATCTTGAACAATATGTACATTGTTTTGGCTGTAATTTCTATCAGTTATGATAACATTAAGCCCCATCAGTGTCCTCCATGGTTCAGTCACATATCATTCCCCACACAAACCTGATGATTTTGTTTGTAAAATGTTAGAAATTAATGAAAAATTACAGTTATAATTTCGACAGTCAAAGGTGACATCTTTAAATGTTTCGTTTTGTCCGACCAACAGTCATAAACCCAAAGATATTCAGTTTACTGTCATGTACACGACAAAAAAAAATCAAATCATCACATTTGAAAAGCTGAAACCAACAAATGTTTGGCATTTTTGCTTAAATTGCTTTAATTCCTTTATAAAAATAGTTGCAAATTAATATTCTGTCCATCAACTAATCAATTAACCGACTAATTGTTGCTATTATTTATTACCTGTAATCCAGCAGCAGGTTGTATCTTCACAGGTATTTTCTTGATCTTATCTGTGTTCTGTCTGCCCAGAATAATAAACTGTTACCCTGAAGAGAAACTAAAGTTTAAATCTGCCGGCCTCAACGTACCTTCCTGTGAAGAACGAGCAGGGTGGTGCAATGTGTGGAACTATTGAATTTACGGCAGGTTCAAGTTTAGTGGATGTTTACAACAGACAGTTTGGGTAACCATTCACCATCATTCTCTCATTTTCAAACTGGTTTGACCAGCCTGTTGGCCTGTTTACAACCATTTGACGTCTTCGTCTTTTTAATTTGTGCATTAAAAACCTGAGTGCAAATGCCAAAAATCTGCATTATTCCTCAAAATTAATAAAAAAAATGAATAAAGCTTTGACTGCCACTCTTTTAATGAGACATCTCGTTGTGTCCTCTTCTTCTGCAATGGTTTGTGGCACTGACTGGAGAATTAGTGCCCCCTGCTGTTTATCTCCTGATAATCACACAACAGGAATGGATGGATTTTCTGGAAATTCTGTTAAAATATTGGCATTATATTTGGATGGAAACCTGGCTCTTGATTAACTTGGTGAGTACAATGTTATTGTTAGTAAGAGTGATGACTAAAACTATGAAAATAAAAACTTACTACTTGATGGAACTACATGTTTTTCATTGTTATGGTACAAGACGTGGACAACAGTTCTGCATAACAGCTGTATGTTGTGTCCAGTGGGTTCACTCACAGCCTCCAGAACTTGCTTGGAACCATCAGATAAACAGAAACAGGTTTCCCATCAGTTCCAAGCGTCACCAGAGGGCCAAACCAGACAGCACAGCCTTATTAGCTCCAATAGTTTCTCCTAACAGTTTCTGATCTCCTCTCCTCCGTCATTAACGGTAACTCTTCACTTTCATCTCTCCCTCCTCTGGTCGACTCAGGGATCCTTCCTTCCGCCTGTCTTTAGCATCACCTTCACCTAATAGCCTCCAGCAGACACATGTGCATGAAAGTGTGTATGAGTCAAGCACTCGAGGCTGGATCCTGCAGTAATGACTTCCAGCTCAATCTGTAGGTAACAAGCGTTTCCTGGTGTCTCAGCCCGAGGACAAGTCCTGACCAACTTACTGCAGCTCTCTGTAGTCTCTCTGAGGCTCTGTGTCACATTAAAGCCCTCCTCAGATGTAAAATATATAACGTTGCTAGCTTCATCTATCTGATAAAGTGATGTCTTTTTGTCAATCAGACAGGTGTGTTACATAAATGTTCGTTACAGCTTTAAGGCCAAGTCACAGTAGCTTAAAACTGTAATTTCATGGACTCGCTCGTGGGGATGAAATACATCCACAGTGGTTGCAGTGGTAAAAAATAACTAGGTACATTTACTCAATTACTGTACTTAAGTACAATTTTGAGGTTCTTGTACTTTTACTTGAGTATTTCCATTTGATGCTACTTTATACTTCCACTCCACTACATTTCAGAGGGCAATATTGTACTTTCTACTTCACTACATTTATTTGACAGCTTTAGTTACTTTTCAGATGAAGATTTGACACAATGGATAATATAACAAGCTTTTAAAATACAACACATTGTTAAAGATGAAACCAGTGGTTTCCAACCTTTTTGGCTTTTGACGTCTTACAAAAAGCAGTGTGTAGTCAGGGTCACATTTCACATGTCTATGAGTTGTTAACAGTTCCACCAAATAGTGATTTTACCCTCTAAACTTCTCACATGCTTTCATTTCAATAAATGTTCAAATGATCCGATATTTCACCAAACATCAAAGATTAGAGAAAAAATCCAAAAACTGAAAACAGATTTGTGTATTAGAACTTTGTTTTTTCTTCTTTCCTCTCCCATTAATAAGCACACGACCCCTCAGATTTATCTGCTGACCCTTTGGAGGGGCCCCGACCCCTAGGTTGAGAACCAGTGGACTAAACTAGCTAACTGTATATAAAGTAGTTGAAACTAGCTCCACCTCCAGCAGCTAGAACAGTAACATGCTGCTCTAACACTGATGCTTCACTATTAATAATCTAATGATGTCATATATAATAAGATATCAGTCAGAGGAACCAAACCACTACTTTTACTGCAATACTTAAACTACATCAAGCTCATAATACTTATGTACTTTTACTGCAATACTTTAACTACATCAAGCTCATAATACTTATGTACTTTTACTTAAGTAGGATCTTTCATGCAGGACTTTTACTTGTAATGGAGTATTTTTACACTGCTCTATTGGTAGTTTTACTTAAGTAAAGGATCTGAATACTTCTTCCACTTCTGGTATTTGACATGTACATTTGTGCTATTGACCAAAAGAGAGTAAGGAAGTATGTTCCCAAACCTTTGCAGTGCAAGAATGTTTGGAAGTTTAGTCATAGTTTATTTGTATGTAGGAGTGATTTTGCCACATGTGGTAAATGTGGAGAGAATGATTGTGAAGGAGACTGTGAGAAAGATCCAGAGTGATCTAGAGGATATTTCTGGTGTTGTGGGAGTTCCTGGAGAAGATGTGCAGCAGATGTTGAGAGAAGCTTTTAGTGTCTCATAAACACCTGAAAAATAGAACATTTAAAGCAGAGTAGGACATGGTTGGGAAGAGGTTATTATTATTTTATTTAGTCAGTGGAGATTTTGCTTTAAATCCAGTAGGTAGCAGGAATGAGACATTTTGGATCCCAACCGCCACTAAAAAAACAATAATAATAACAACAAGAGCCAAAGTCCTGACATCACTTTCTATCTAGCCTCTGATCCACTAGCTTTTGCAACTCAATACAGTCTCTTATTCAGCTTTCATGCTGCAATCCATTGCAAGTTAGAAGTCAATAGTTCCAAATCAGTATTCCCAACTTCCAATCTAAATGCGTCCTAGTGCATTTGATCTGGAAAACATGACCGTCTTCAGCAAACTGATGTTTCTATGGCAAGTCTCTGAACTTCACAAGGATCTACTGAGGACCTTCAGGTTAGCACAATTTAAAAGAGACGGGAGGAGTAGGCGAGTACTGCATGCTCACAAAGACTTCTATCAGGTACAAATCAACTGAATGGATATGGCAACTACAAAGTTGTTACAGTACGTTTCACAACACAAACATGTCATAAAGTAAAAATTGATGAAGAGGTAGGTTAATTCTGCTTACTGTTCACTGTGTGTTGCCATATTGATACACAAAAAATAAATTTAGATTTTTGGTGAAATATTGGATCATTTGAACATTTATTGAAATGAAACCATGTGAGAAGTTTAGAGGGAAAAATCACTATTTGGTGGAGCTGTTAACAACTCATAGACATGTGAAATGTGACCCCGACTACACACTGCTTTTTGTAAGACGTCAAAAGCCAAAAAGGTTGGAAGCTACTGGTTTAATCTTTAACATCAGTCCATCCATTTTCTGCTGCTTATCCGGGACAGGGTCACTGTGGCATCAGACCGAGTAAGGAAGCCAGGAAGGCATCCCAGTGCCTGCTGGAGATCATGGTGTGTTGAAGCAAACAGAACCACATCATCTGCAAAAAAACAGAGAAGAAATTCTGAGGTCCCCAAACCGGACACTCTCTGCGCCTTAAGATTCTGTCCATGAAAATCACCAAAAGAATCGGTGACAAGGAACAACCCTGGCAGAGCTCAACACCCAACTTTAACAATGTGTTGTATTTTAAAAGCTTGTTATATTATCCATTGTGTCAAATCTTCATCTGAAAAGTAACTAAAGCTGTTAAATAAATGTAGTGGAGTAGAAAGTACAATATTTCCCACTGAAATGTAGTGGAGTGGAAGTATAAAGTAGCATCACATGGAAATACTCAAGTAAAGTAAAAATACCTCAAAATTGTACTTAAGTACAGTACTTGAGTAAATGCACTTAGTTGCTTTCCACCACTGCAACCACTGTGGATGTACTTCAACCCCACGAGCGAGATGCAACCCAACTAAAGATAAAATAAAGAGAATATCAAGAGCAAAATAAAACACTGACTCTTATGTAAATTTAAAGAATGATAAAATGAATCACACAAAAGTAATTAATCAATGTTATGTTTATAAATACGCCTTTAATTGGCATTTTGGCATTTTACAGATCTCTGTGTAAACGCAAGAAAAAAAAATTACACAATTAGTGCAGCTAGTTATCAACCTAAGCAAACACTGTTTTACTAAAAGATTCTGTCTTTCACCTTATATTTCATCACATAACTCTCAGATCTCTTTAGAGAAACATGTGTACGCCTGGTCTAAAGAATGCATGAGGTGCGCACATTCTGTGTTTATAAAGTTTATGTGCAGAAAGTGGCATATGAATGGTTTTTGTGTGTATGCATCGTTTATGCATCCGACCCCTGACCCTAGCTAATTTGACACTGAGCTCAGCTTGTTGTGTTACATTCCCAGGGATACAAGTTGATTTTTAAAATGTAGAAAGAACATTTCACAACATGAGAAACCCAGTCGATCCAGAACAAAAGTTCTCACCACAACCTGGCTGCAGTTCTACCTCTGAGAATAAATTCTGGTGACATTAATGAGGCTGTTTGGCCTGTATGTTCAGCCACATGGCTTTGTTGGCTTTCAAGTAACGACCACTCAAATCTCTATGTGTGTGTGTGTGTGTGTGTGTGTGTGTGTGTGTGTGTGTGTGTGTGTGTGTGTGTGTGTGTGTGTGTGTGAACAAACTGGGAGGTCCTACAAGTTGCACAATTTACAGTAATAACTCAGTTTGCACACAGACTGGAGATGAATTTCATGCAATACCACTAATGGCCACCAGATGCTGACATCAAAAAAAAAAAAAAAACCCAACAACAATAAATTCAAACAATGCTAAATTTCCACTAAAAAGTACAAACTTACAGTCTCAGTAGCTACTTTAACTTCTTGTGTGTGTGTTTTTGCTCATCTTTAATTTCCTTAATTTACAGTCTTATGTCAGAGTCATTTTATGTGTCACCAAGATGCCTTTTATTTTTTTCAGTTTAGCTATTCAGAAATGCCTCCATTCTGCATGTGATTACATGCTCTGGGAGACTTTTTATGGGATTAAAGCAATAAAATACTGTATTGGCTTGAATATGAAACGACCCCCCTTCTTTTCCAACACCTGTTTTTTGGAAAAAGACCTCTTGAACATACATCATAGTATCGTCACACTCTCTCCTGTCAGGCTCTTGGAAGCGAAAAGCAGAATTATTTTCTCTGACAGTCTGGCTTTTTGAGCTCTTCATCATCTACGACAGTGGTAATTTGATTTAAACTTATACACTTCTTCTTCAAACTAGATTCACTGATGCTGATCCTTAATACAGTTGTGTGTCAATCAGTTTGGTTTGATAAAGTTACGATTTTGACATTAAGGGGTACAAGCTTTGACATAAATTGCATAGTTAAAGAAAAATGTTTCAGTGAAAAGATTTTAAGACATAAAAAATGCTGTAAATTTTTATTTGTTTGACAGGAATCTCGACACTTGCTCCAACCACTGTTTGTCAAATTTTGATTCAAACTCGCAGCTCGATACTTCACCTGTGACGTTAGATTAGAAGAGATTAGCTCTTCCTCTTCCCGCTCCTCTCACCATCAACCCATCTCTCACAGGGGAGGCAGTTAAAAACAGTCCATAAATGTAGGCAGTGAAGTTCATTAGGGCTGGCCTAGTTTTGGAGGCAGGGGCCCTGAATGGGAGCGGAAGACCCCGAGTGAGTGGGGGCCCAAACTTGAATATGGGAGGGATTATGGATATTTAATCTACTGAGCTGCTGTCAGAGAGCCTGGAGATTCAGCTATAGCAACAACATCATTAAGTCTTTCTTATGGAGAGGCTTCCTTTGTTTGTTTGGTGTCAGATGAAAAAACACCGCAAATGAGCTTCATCATACAATAAATGCTAGAAATTTAAAGTCAAATGTATCTTTTTCAGCTGTAGATGATGCCATAAACTGAAAGATTATCGTAAAAGATAAATATCACTGTCCAAAAAACTAATTGATTTTCTTAGATTTGTATGAAAATGAATCCTCCCACCTTTCCACTTCTTTTGTTTCGCTTATAAAGGTAATCTTTATCTGTCTGATCAACAACAGGATCATTTTAGCTGCATTGATGGCAGAGAAGCTTGTTATTCTTTGAAACTGGTTTGATGACGTCACAAACTGGTTCCAGGAATGTGACAAAGTGGAAGTCCACACAGGAGTTATACTTAAATAACTCTTGGTTTTTTTGGCTATGTATTTATTACTCTGAATATGTACGTACAGTATGTACCATATGTGGCTATCTATGTATATTATCATACTGTATACATATATATATATGTCAGTGGTGGAAGAAGTACTGAGATCTTTTACTTGAGTAAAAGTAGCAATAACACAGTATAATACAAGTAAAGTCTTGCACTCAAATTTTATATATTATATTTTATATATATATATTTATATATATATTTGACTATTTGTACTGATGCATTTACATATAAGCAGCATTTAATGTTGTCAAAGTGGAGCTAATCTTAGCAACTTAGTAAACTGTTGGATACTTTAATATCTATATTCATGCATTATATTGCATTGTTAATATCATGATGTGTTTAACTTGGAAAGTTTTTATCTGAAAAGTGACTAAAGTTCCTAAATAAATGAAGTTGAGTGAAACGTACAATATTTCCTTCCAAAAAGTAGTGAATTAGAAGTGTAAAGTATCATAAAATGACACTGCTAAAGTAAAGTACAAGCGCCTCTAAAATTGTACTTAGTACAGTACATGAGTAAATGCACTCAGTTATGTTCCACCACTGATATACAGTATGTATGTTTGACTTTCTTTTCTTTCATCTTTTTCTGCATTATATCTCTTGATTTTAATCAAAGTTGTAACAGCTTTATAAATGAGGAAAAACAATAAAATATTCACAAAAAAAGAGTAGATGTTGAAACAATGGATGTTTCTGTAATGTTCTGATGAATCATCATATTGTAAAATGTTTGATAAATTGGTACTTTTCCCTCACTTTACTTCTTCTATTTTAGACTATTGGGTAGTTTGGTGTTATGCGGATGTTGCTGTAATATTTTATGTATGATAATATTGTAAAATTTATAGATTAATTAGTATTTTTTGCCTTTGTGTCATTTTCCAACCCTTTTGAAATCGTTAGCGTGATGTTTTGTTAACCTACTAACTGGGATGCTGATCTGTTTCTGTCACCAGCTGAACTAACTTCTTATATCTTTTGAAATGTCATAAACTAAAGAATTTTCCAGCAGTGAGTGAGACAGTGTGCGTAAGTTTTTCCATTTTCATTACAAAAAGAGATCAAGATGATTAAGTGGGTTTTTTGAAGATGAATGTATGAACAGTAGGGAATCAGAAGAGTAGAGGGCTGGATATTAGGCAATCTAATGTCAGAAAGACAATACTTGGAGGAGAGACCCCCCTCTCAGCTCCTCTTAAATGGGAACCAGGAGACATCATTGAATGAGTCCTCTGTGCTTTTGTAATGAGGCGCGCACACACACATGCACACACACATGCACAGTCCTCTCTTGTGGATGAAACTTTTGGGTAAATTGTGTAATCAGCCTCAGTGAGCTGGCAGCGTGCAGCTGTCTGGCTCGGCTGCTGATCACCATGGGCTGCAGTTTTCACTTCGCCTCCATGAGAACGCATCAGAAGCCAGGCACAGGGGGATCTTTTAAGGGTAACCTCCAGAAGACGCCCACCTCCCCACCGCTACCCCCATTTTTATTTACTTTATACTTCACTATGACTCAGCCGGGTGAGTCTTTGAAGTAAAACAACTCTTCTTCACATGAGCTCCAACATGTAAAATACACAGTGTCATTAACTGGCTGGCAGCTAAATAATACGACAAGAAACAAACATAAAAAAAATGCACACACTATAGCATGTCCTATGAAATGAGGTAATAAGTAAGATTAAGTTTTGGAGGCCAATCCAAGCAGGAGACGTCAGATTGATACTGCTGAAACATAAACAAGACGATGGCAGTTGAGTATGTTGCAATATCAGCACCGGTGAGGCAATATATTCTGTTATTTTCTAAATTGAGTCTGTGGAGAAAATGACTGAGATATAGAGAAGTCCTTTTTATTAGAGGAGAATACAGACACATAGAGATGAAGGACAAACCTAGATAAATGAGAAACATAAAGAATCATACTTTTTTAATATTTATCTCACACAAGCAACATCTGTTTCTTATTTAGCTGATGACACTAGTGAAGTACGATATCCTATCATATGAAATATCAATACAATGTCCTACATTTCCAGACTCATTGTACATCCTGACATGACAACAAGTCATAATTTATGACACGATCATTGCAAAACCTTGTGAACTGTGTGGGCTGCAAATTCTGGAAACAGAAATACCACTTTAACCCACAGACATTAGATATCCATCTTTTTATCTAATTCTAAGAAAGGAATATTTACTTTTAGCTAACTGTTTAAACTTTCATTACTTAGAATCAGAATCAGAAACAGGTTTATTGCCAAGTAGGTTTGCTCATACAAAGAATTTGCCTTGGTGTTGTGGTGCATAACAATCAAAATATACACAAAATCAAGTAATCCTGAATAATATAAAAATTAAATTAACTGTAAAAATACAAATATTCTAAGTGAGAGGTGTCAGGACCCAAATGCAGGACGCAGCAGCCAGAATGAACTGAGTCTCTTTAATAAAGATTCAGGTGTGCAGGCTAGGGGTGTGCCCGAATCCAAATACGTTATTCGGCAAAGCATAAATAGTGGGTTTCTTACGAATATTTGTTTTATACCGTTACTATATTTTTTTGGGAAGAAAACAAAAGTCAAATACCAGCACGCAGGTCGGTTACATCGCTATCTCAGTGTCTCTCCTCTGCTCCGCTGTGACGTCTATCAGCAGGTCTCAACGAGGGGAGTCACATCCATCTGCTACATTTCCTAATTTGGACATCACTCCCAGAGTTGGGGGTGTTCCCCAGAGATAAAGCTGAACTACTGACACATGCAAAGTGCTCCTAAGGGACTCTCAATAACCTGTTGTTCCCCTTCTCCTTTCCATAAAGTTAGGTTGTAAAAAATAGGCAATAAATGAAAAGTGCGAAGCAAGAATCGCCTTTGACACTGTGCTGTCTCTGTGTTATGGGTGTATAAATAAGTAGAGGTCTGTCTGTGCCTTTGCAATGTTCATGGTTTCAGCTCAGTAGTCAGTGCAGTCATCTATGATCTGGGAGACTGGAGTTCAGGACCCGGTGTGGGGACCTCCTTCACAAGATAGTTGATTCATAGAAACTTTAATACTTTAATATCCTAAAATTAAAAGTGTAATCAAAACAAAAACTGGATTTTTACACCTATTTCCACTTTTATTTGAATACAAATATAAATAATTTTGCTGCCTCGACAAATATCAATACAAATACAAATACCGGGCTCTCTGCACATCCCTAATGCAGGCACAGCAAAACAGAACAAAACAGAACTAGGCAGAACAAACAGAGCAGAGCAGCGACACAGGAGGAAAACCCAGAGCAGCAGAAAACCAAGAAACCAGAAAACACAATCCTCATCATAAAGAACACGCCTAAATACAACTTAAACACACCACAACCTGCAAACTCTTATCTACAATCTCATGATGAACAGCTCCTCAAACATGGCACACCGAGGCTGCAAATGCAAATCACTCAAATCTACAGAAACAAATGCCAAACAAACGCTTCTTTCATAATGTGTTGAGGACGAGTTAAAGAGAGTCCAGCCATTGAACAAACACCTGTCAGTCTCTGGATAAGAATGTCTGCTAAATGCCCTGAATGTAAACACAGAAGACATGTGGAATGAACCGCCTGCTGTATTAATTGCTGCATCTGTGACGTCTAACTAGGTGTGTCAAACTCCTCGGTCACATTTCACAACTAGTGTGAAAGCAAACTTCAGTATCAACGTCAAGCGCCTACTACCACTCAGTCCAGTTCAACAAACAGGGAAAAAGTCTGAGGGCATCTGGTGGACTGGTGGGGGGACATAGAGCCAGACAGGGACAGAATCGCGACAAGAAGAGCTGCAACAAGTTTAAATTTTAAGGATGAGAATTAAAAGAAATGTACAAAATATTGAGCAGGAATGTGCAAAAGTAAACTGCTGTTATTTTCAGCTAGCTTTACTTCACATTTCACTAACTATTCCAACTGTTTATCCATTACTTGTAGCTAGTGTTTAAACTGTTTATTAATTTTGAGCTAACATCACACATTACATTTAACTAAGTATTTTAACTGTTTATCTATTATTTGTTTTTTTTTTTTAGCTGTTTCAACCATTTATCTATCACTTTTAACTTCTCTACTACTAACCAGTTTTTCTGCTGATGCTTTTGCACCTCGTTAGTTGTATTTTTGTTGTATTTCATCATTAATTGCATTTTGTACTTTATATTGCTTATATTCTGCACTCTTTATCATTGATATTTTTACATAAATATGATATATTTATGTAAATATGTGTGAAGTCTTAAATACAAATGCACCATTTGAGGTTGATGCAACTGCAATTTCGTTGTGCTTGCATAATGACAATAAAGTTCTTGAATATTGAATCTTTCAATTCCAACATATGTTAATTGGAAACTTACTCTGTGAATTTCCTGAGGATCAGCATGACACCAATATTACAATCCTATTTGGCTCTTTATTTCCCTCCATAACACAAATATGTGGATACATTATTTTTATTCAAATAATAATTTCCATTGTTTAGTTTGGTTAGTTGAATTTAGTGAGCGTAATTAGTTGAGCTTTCAATGTACACTCTTACAAGTAAGGGTTCCAAAAGGGTTCTTCTTGAAGGGCTGAGGTTCTACCCAGAACCATTTGCTTTTGAAAAACCCTTTTTTGAAGAAAGCGTTCTTCAAGCGTTCTTTGTAAGACTAAGGGTTCCCGTAAGAACCCTTTTGATCCAAAGAACCCTTTTTGGAAGAAAGAGTTTTTCAAGGATTATTCGAAGATCCTCACCCTCAAATATTCAAATGTTTACCGATGTTTCAAACAGTATTTTTAAATGTAGATGTATCTGGAATCCCCCTTTATCAGTTCATTTTACTTGTGTTCTGCCATAGTCTTTCTTTACCATCATTTCATGCCATACAATAGTTAATTGCGTACCTGTATTGAACAGACACAATGTTAATTGGTTAGTCCCTCTAATGTGAGAAACACTGTGTACAGGTGTTGTAGGCTGTGGATGCTGTCATATAAACAAGGGTTGAGTTGAAGGGCATTTGTCTGTTGAAGATCTTTTTAAATTTTTTTTTTTTTTTTTTGATAATTTCTAATTCATGATGTACAACACTTACCTGGTGCTTTTATAAAGACTGGCTAAGAATACAGTGCATATATATAATGTTGCTGTATGATGTACTCTTACCTATGGAGCCACCATCTTAGTTTTGTTTTGACAATTGTAACTACTAGGGATGTGCAGAAGGCCCGGTATTTGTATTTGTATCTGTATTTGTTGAGGCAGCAAAATTATTTGTATTTGTATTTGTATTCAAATAAAGGTGGAAAGAGGCTTAAAAATCCTGTTTTTGTTTTTATTACGCTTTTAATTTTAGAAAATTAAAGTGTTACGATAAGTGTTCATGAAGCTTGTTCATGACGCATGTGTCAGTAGTTCAGCTTTATCTCTGGGGAACACCCCTGACTCCGAGAGTGATGTCCAAATTAGGAAATGTGCGTCATGTAGCAGGTGGATGTGACTCCCCTCATTGAGACCAGGTGACAGATGTACCAGCGGAGCAGAGATTGAGATAGTGATGTAACTGACCTGCGCGCTGGTATTTGACTTGTTTTTTGTTTTTTTCCCCCGAAAACAAATAATTTTAAAAATATTTGTATGAAACAAATATTCGGAAAACTCCACTATTTGTGCTTTGCCGAATAACGTATTTGTATTTGGGCACACCCCTTGTAACTACAACCTCTGGAGGGAGGAGTCAAAATCTTTCTTTTCTTTTTGGTGAGTGGGAAGTTGACCCAGCACCCTTATTTCTAAGAGTGTACCCCCTAACTACTGAAGTACCCCCTTGGGTTCAAGTACCCCTGGCTGGGAATGACTGAATTCTAAAGTACAAGTTGTGTCTGCTGTGAACTCTGCACTGGTCAGTTTTTCAAAGAGCTGAAGAGTTCCAAGAAAGCTTTTGCATCATCAATGATGTAAGACCTTTTTAATGCTCTACAGGGGAACACACATATACCCACACATACAAAACAAATAGCTTTATCTTCACTGAAAGAGTCTGGCGTGAGTGGCTGAAAGAGCTCCAAAAACCAGTCCGGTGGTGTCTGCTTTTTATGAGACTTCGTCTGAGAGTCTGTGAGAGCTGCAGTTTATGTGTATCACAGCCTTCCACTCTTTAGCTGCTGACGCATTATGTTTGAGGGTCAGTTTATAATGAAGTCAGGGTGTTGACAGCCTTATTGATTGGTCACATAAGGCTCTGTCCTGCCACAGGCTGATCTGTCGTACTCCTGCTGTGAAAACGATAAACAGACCGCCGTATTATCACATTATTCCCTCACGTCCACAGGGAGGAAATGCATCTTGCAGCTATGACACATCCTTAAAAGAGAAAAAGATGCGTTAACCGTTTCCACTAAGTTTTTAATGCAGAACACAACATTTAAAAAATGCAGTGTCTTCCTGTTGGAATGAGGATCAAGACAAAAGCACTGATCAAATGTCAAATATCAACATCAGCAGTTTACAACAACTCTCTCATGAGAAGTCTGCTGCTCTCGTCAATGCCATTACATTCTGATCGTGCTATATCTCTACGGCTACTGAATGGATTGCCATGAAATTAAACACTGACATCCATGTTCCCCAGAATCCTACTGGCTTTCCCTCTAGCACCACCATGAGGTTGATTTTGTGGTATTGTGGATGAAATGTCATGAAATTTGCTACTCACATTCATGTTCCTCAGAGGATGAACTGTAGTTGTAATAGTTATAGTAGAATGAGCAACTGCAGATATTTTTATATTATTATTATTATTATTACTATTATTATTATTATTATTATTATTATTTGTTATTATTTGTTTTCCATGCAAGGCCTGTAGTTCATTCATTGCAAGTCCTTCTGGGTAAGTGTTAACTAAATGTGTAAATGTACATCTTTGGATGACTGTCACTACACTTCAGTCCTCCTCTGTGAAAGCCAGAAAACACGCTGTACTCCTGCAGCAGCTTCAGACGTCGGCTTGAGCCAACACTGCCTCCCAGTGGCTGAGTTTTCACAATACAGCTGCATGAAAAACAACACATAATGTATACATTGATGGTGTGATTTTTGACAATCCACTTTGTTTGGGATAGCAGACAAAGTTCTATGTTTCTGATGTACTGTTTTATGCAAGATGTTATTTTACTTACTTACGTGACCATAGTTATTAGTCCTTGGAGCCATTTCTAAACAAACTAACATTATGAAACTCTTCATAATGAAGGAACATGTCACCCAGTGCAGCGGTGTAAGTCACTGCTGTGTTTTCAATAGTTTTTGGACAACAAGGAATGAGATATATCAGGCTTTGGTTACACACAATAGTGTGTGTAGTAGATCAATGTATTGTTGGTTGAAAATACAAGAAAATACAACTTTATTTTACCATGCAATCTCTTGAGATGTATTATCTCTTCTACAAGAGAAGTGACTGAAATGTTCTTATCTGACAAATGTTGCAGTATTTTTAACGTCTATGTAGGCTGGACACTTGTACGTGCATGACACAATTAATAACATGAATGACTAACTGCAGGAAACAGACGCACGGAAGTAAAAAGCTGAAATCGCTTTATCCTTTTATTTAGAGCAGTCAGGTAAGTAAGCATTTAGAAGAAGTGTGGAGAGAATGAAGGCTTCTAAATAG
The DNA here is from genome assembly GCF_910596095.1 of Thunnus maccoyii. Classification (NCBI taxonomy): domain Eukaryota; kingdom Metazoa; phylum Chordata; class Actinopteri; order Scombriformes; family Scombridae; genus Thunnus; species Thunnus maccoyii. The sequence continues at coordinate 24,243,743 of NC_056551.1, read as the reverse complement.
GGTCTCTTATATCTTGGGGCCGGTATTCCTCCATGCATTTAATCTGTGTTTACAAAATTAATATCTAACAACATTACATCCATGCTACATCTCCAGCTAATGATTGTTTTTCAGTGATTAATCTGCGGATTTCTTTCTTGATTAGTCTTGAGTCCGAGATGACATCTTCAAATATCTTGATTTGTCCGACCAACCCTCCAAATCCAAAAAAAGTAATCAGTTTTCAAAGATTTAAAACAGAGAAAAGCAGAAAATCTTCACATTGGAGAAGCTGGAGCCAGAAAATGTTGAGGTTTTTGCTTGGAAAAATTACTGAAACAATTAGTCATTTATCAAAATAGTTGCTGATTAATTTTCTGCTGGTCAACTAATTGTTGCAGCTCTTATCAGTATGAGTGATATATTCAAAAAAAATAAACCGAAAAGCCAAATGCAGTTCGTGAGACATCCAGATTAACAAACAAGTCTGAGAAAAAAAGCATATAGAAAAAATTCACCACATTACACATCTACTGTGACACAAGAAAGAAAATAAAATGTAATATAAACTGTAATCGCCCACAACACCACAACTCCCAAGATAATACAGTACATAAAGAATAAATAATAACAGAGTATTTGAAGCTTTATGATCATGGATTTCCCAATGTACTGTGAATATGTCTCTGTTGTGGTTTGTGCAGCTGCTATTGATTTTTATATTCTCTTTCTGCATGTGAAGAAGCTTCGTCTTGTAAAAATACTTTCCAGAGTTCATGCGTGTGAAGATACAAGTGTTGTTTTAGTTTTCAGTGACTAAAACCTGTCAGTGAAAGTTGACAGGAAGTGAAGCAGTTATCTTGTCAGAGTTTGTTCTCCGCCTCACAAAAACATTGCACGCACTGATCTCCTTAAAGAACTGAGAATTAGTGTTGCTGCTGACTAGAGCTGAAACAGTTAATTAATTAATTAGTTGACCAAGTTGCAGCGTCTTAACATGAGGATTTTTCTTTTTCTTTTTGTCTTACGTGATTGCAAATCAATAATTTTGGACAGCTGATTAGACAAAACAAGCTGCTTGATGACATCATCTTGGCCTTTAGGAATTTTTTCCCTTTTTTGGGGCATTTGTTACATTTATTGTTATATTTACTGCTCTTATTTTTTATTAATTTCTCTTTTTGCTTTCTGATCTTGATGCATTTTATGGTCCTTCGTTATTCTTTTCACATTTTTATCTCATTCATTTTAGGTCTGTGTTTAATATTCTATGCAACACATCCTCACACCAAAATGATAAAACAGGTCTATTTCCAATGACTCCCAAAACGACCTATATGAGTGTTTTTAGCGTCCTCTAGAGGATTGATTGGGGGGTTAGGTTTAGGCACAAAAACCACTTAAGAGAAAGACCCACAATGAGATATTTTGTACCACAGCAAAGATAATCGGGGCCTGGAAGTTTTAGATTATGGAACACTTAACAATAGCTTTAAAATAAAACTTGGAAAAGACAACGTTGGGAATTTGGGTGGGCTCCCAATCCGTGACTTTTACCAGTCTCTTTGTCATGGGACCCAACTCCATGGCCTGATGGTCAGCATGCACAGCTAGAGTGATGTGGGGTGTAGCCTCTTTAGACATTTCATACCACTGATACAAGTCTGGTGTTAGTGTAACAGGAGCAGCCACGCCGGCAATCTGCCGCAACCCAGTACACGGAGCCATCCACATCCATAAAAGCCTCATCATACACAAAAGACCCACAGCGGGTCTAAAAAGACTAAAGACCCTGCTCTTTCGTGAACACCTTTGCACTTGATGGACTGAAGGAAGAGAAAAAACAAAAATACAAGAAAAATAAATAAATAAATAAAAAATTGCTCCTAAGCACTCTATGCATTGCCACTGTGCACCATCTGTTGGCATCTATGTCCTATCAGACTCAAACTTAGCTTTATAGCACTTACTCGTGGTGTTCTCTCCTGACTAGATCCCTGCTTGTGTTGTATCAGCTCTCAGATGTACGTCGCTTTGGATAAAAGCATCTGCTAAATGAAATTGTAAGATGTAATTGTAAGCTTTAAAAGCTCTGGCTTCTACATTTCCCATAATGCAACTGTATTTATCGTTTTAGATCACTCGCTCCACCGTGCTCACTTACTCTTTCTTTCTCTCTGTATGTTTGTCTGTTGTCATAGAAACAAACAGGAAGGAAAGAACTTAAACATCACTGCTGCCAGCACTGTGACAAAGCCTTCACAACATCAACAACTTTAAAGATTCATCAGATAGTTCATTTCTTGCAGAAATGATAGAGGTAGATCACTTCTACCTTGAAAGTTTTTTTTTTTTAATCTTCATTTTATCAATGAAGCAGATAGTTGTTGATCATCTGTACTGATGCTTTAATCGGGTGATGTCAGAAAATCTGAAAATGTAAAAAGTAAAAAATGCCCATTATTATTCCTTCTAATCCAAATTGACCCCTTAAAATATCTTTTGTCTGATCAACAGTAAAATAACAAAATAATTCAGTTTACTGTCATGTGACAAAGACAAACTTAAAAAAATCCCAGAAATACTTTGTTGGATTCCATTGTTGGATTTAATTTTTGTATTTTTTTTTATTGTTGTGTTTTCCACTTTATTTGTAATTAGGGTTTTTGTCTTGTTTGATGAACTTTATTGTACTGTGAATTTTTGCATCTTTGTCACCTTTTTTACCCCTGATGAGTTTGTATCCCTGCAGATATTTGACAGCTTTTTCTTTTGGCTTGATTTAAGTTTATTCAGTTGAAGTTTTACATGAGTTTTTATTTCATTGTTCTGCATTTCAAATCATTAATATCATATCATTGTCAAAACATGTATGTGTAGTGTGTTTTAAAGTTTTTCCACTTAAAGGTTCTATTTGTAACCATCAGAAATGCCCTCTCATTAGTGACACCGCTGGCTGTTAAGTGAGCTGCAGTCAACATCATGTTGCTCTTACACTTCTCATAATTACATAAAAGATCTGTATCACTGTGTTTTGCACTGTGTTTCAACAAAGCATCTCTCATTCCCAGTCAGTCAGACATGTAACATCTCATGTAGGCAAAATTATGGAGAAAAATATGAATGAAAGGTTAGTCCATTATTTAGAAATCAAAGGAGAATTAAAATGTTATCAGAGTGGATTTAAGAAAGGAAGAAGCACTGTAGATCCTGCTCTGTGTTTAGAACACAAAATTAGGAAAGCTCATATTAACAAAGAGAATGTAGTAGTTTTCAAGTGGGTACCCTTACTTGACGTTTCGTTAATAACAAAATTATCTATAATGATTTAATTAAAATTGGTGATAAATCAATACATGGAAACATGTTTTATACTGTTTGTGCTGAACTACAGTTGAACTTTCATGCAAGGGGCAAACCGGCACCTTGGATATAGACAAGACAGCAGAGAACCTGTGGCCTAAGAAGGGTGCGAGCTGTGGTTTCTTGCACCTGACTAACCACTCTATATACTTAACCTCAACTGTTAAGGGATGGAAAATGTAAAAATATCTTACATGTTGGTGCTCTATGAATTGTGACATGCAATGCAAGCAAATATTAGCCAATAGCTTGTTGATGTTCTGGTTTTATAACCATATATGGATTTTGAGATGTAAGATGCTTTAAGACGAATGATATTAAAGTGGAGGCCAGAGAGGTCTCAGGGCTTTTTCTTTTTTGCTTTCTAGGCTTTTAGCTCTGGCTGCCTTTTTTTCCTTTTGATGTTCTGACTAGCCTTTAAGGTAAGGAAAAGACGCCTCTCCTGGGATAGGCCGACACTAGAAATTAAATTTGTTTATTCTTCTAAATCAATGTTGAAAATTGCTAAGGATAACGTAACACCTAATTTAATAGGTAAAATACAGCTTCAGTGAGCTTCTCGATTATTGTATTGAATGCAATAGTACCCGCAAAATCCCAGGAAAGACCTCAACTCCTTGAATTTTTTTGGCTTTGGCCAGGTTTTAAGGGCTGTTAAAACTCTGTCTGTTTCAACTCCATTTTGTGAGACTATATGGCCGAAATATCTTGCTCTTCCACGGTGTCTGAAAAAATGATTAGCTCACCAATGAAAACCAGCATTTCCTTCAAATTTAGGTCACCCATACAGCGTTCCATAAGCCGCTGGAAAGTTCTGGGTGCATTAGTGACCCCTTAAACTCAGAATCCCAAAGGACACATAAACAATGTTTTCTCCTTATCGGCTTCCTCCATCTCAATCTGGTAATAGCCTGATTCAAGTCTAAAACTGAAAACCACTGAGCCAGTTAAAACAGTGAAAACCTCTTCCAAGTTGGGGAGCGCATAAGCGTTCTTGATTGTCTGTGAGTTGAGTTTGTTGTAATCAATACAGACATGGACAACTACAATGGGGGATGCAAAACTAGACTCGGACTCACGTATCACACCAGCATCAAGTAGCACTCTCAGATGCTTCCGCACAGCATTGGCATCCTGAGGATGGATTGGTCGGGCTCTTTGTTTGAAAGGGGTTTGATCTTTGAGCTTGATGTGATACTTAACTTGAGTAGTGTGACCAAAGTCCAAGTCATGATGTGCAAACACCTCAGGCATGGAGTTTAATTTCTGTGTTATTCTCTCTTTCCAATCAGCAGACAAAGGAGAGTCACCAAAATCAAACTTAACATCTGGACGGGGTTCAGGCTGGTCTGTTGCAGGATCAATTGTGCTGGGGTCACACTTGTGTGGCATCACTTGTTGAACAGCATTGATTTCAGCTATTACTGTCTTTGGTGGGATTACAACATCATGTTCAGTTTCATTTCTGATTATGACCGCTATTGTACCCAGCTGTTTTGCAGGTAAGGTGACAGCAATTTGCCACAAGCAGGCCCCCAGACAAGGAAGGAGATGACGGCTGCTCGGTGAGAGCCCACTTTTCATTCAGGGACCCCCTGACATTGACTAATCCTCCAAAGCAATGGTATGTCCAACAGGAATTACTTCTGGGTTTTTCCCTGACAGCTTCACCAATCCCAGGTTACTACTTTGCCTCTGTTTGTGTCTGAGCTCCAGGATTTTAAAAACTGCTTTGTAGCCATACTGCACTGGTAGGTTAGCATCATTGAGGTGAGGAGCCAAATCTGAATACTACACATCAAGTGTGTTGGTGCCGATGAGGAGTTGCTCTTGAGCTCCCTCTCTCATATTAGGAACCACACCTTCCAGCTCTACAAAGTCTTTGGGAAAAGTGATGTCTAGTTCCATAAATCCAAAATATGGGACCTCTTGGCCATTTGCTCCTTCCACCTCCAATAAATGATCTAACCTGTTGATCTTTCAGGTTGTTTTCATAAAAGGACAAGGGAACTGTCATCACCTGAGATCCTGTGTCTAAAAGGCAATTGATTGTCTGCCCTGCTATTGACACATAGGATCTAAGATCTATCTTGGATCATGTATCATTCGATTCAATTTCTGTTTGTCCCATAACGGGAGTCGCAGTCAGTTTAAACGATGAGGGTCCGCAGCGAAAGCAATACTATGGATGGGGCTTATTAAGTGGCTTATTCACTGAAGCAAGCAATGGCTGAGGTGGCTGGGGGATTGACTTTGGCTGAGAAGTCACTTTTGCATTTGAAGGTGTTTTACTTTTGTTCTTGTTTTGTTGTGTCAATTGAGCAACTTGTGCCTGTAGCTCAGCAATTTACTTCTTCAAATTATCTGCTTCAGCTGTAGGCTTGTGCTCTAAACAGGCACACGCGCTCTGTAGCTGGGACCTTACTCACTGTTTGGAACCACCTGATGGTTGCTTGGAAACACCAATGTGCTTTTTCATATGCATTTCTTCATTAGCATGTTTGTCCTCCTCTGTACGTAGCAGATCTGCAAAGGAAGGGGGGCACTTTACCTTTTGCTCAAGCTGGAGATCGGCAATTAAAGAGTCATCCCAACAGCCTCTACAAAATTGCTTTAATAGATGCCTATCAAATTCATCAGCAGAGATCCCTCCCCTCCTCATGGCAGTATTTAGCACAACTTGAAGTCTGTGGTGGTAGGTTGATGGTTTCTCACTAGCATTCTGCAAGGTACTGAGGAACCTAGCAAACAGGACATCTCGATCTTCTGCTGTGCCATAAGCTGAGTCAAGGAAATGAAGATATGCTAATGGTGATGCTTGAGAACCAAGATGTTTGATAAGATCTAAGGCTGGGGGTAGTAGGCTGTCTACAATCTAACAGGAGCAATTCAGGTCAGACAGTGTTGGGTATGTTAGAATGGTGCTTGACTGCCATGTTTCATAAACTGCCTCATTATTCGGTCATGGCAATCTACCAGAAAAGGCCTGAAGACGAGAGCCAGCATTGGTAGATTGGGGATTCTTCAATTCTCACAATATGTTCCACTACAACTTTCTGTATCTCAGGTGAGTTTATATCACTTGCAGTTAAGCATGTACCTGGATTGGCAGTCACTAGTGATTTGACAGATTGCAACCCTGAGTCAGATTTTTCCTCTGATGTGGCTGAGCACGCTGGGGAACGCTGCTCTTGGCTGGCTCGCCAAGTTCAGTAACACCCTATTCAATATGTAAAATACAAATGCCAGTACAGAGTTGGATACTGGGCCAAATGCCAAGGTTTGACTGCTGGAGCAGGACGGGTGATTAATGAGACCAACTCAGTAGGTTTAGTTAAATGACATATATTGAAAATATCGCAAGGGCAGTAAACCTGTCAACTCCAACCTGGATACTTAACACTTACACCCATAGTAAAAGAATGAAACAAAATTACATCAAAGGAGAATGGGCCCAAAATACTGAGATAAAAAACAAAATCATATCCCTAGTGGACTTGACTCAGTCTTTATGGTATTAAAATGCATCATTTAAATTGTGAGATTTTAGTGTTCTGTTATTGTCCTTGCATGATATGATGACGAACAGTGAAGTGTAAGTCTGTCCTACCACTCAAGCAGAATCAGCAAAGCTCACAGTCCATCCAAAGAATTTCATATTCTCTTGAAATCACTCATCATCACAGTGGATCCTGGTACAGTGGCTCGCCATCTTTGGAGTGGATCATTGTTGAATCATACATCAAAACCTGACCTGTACAACACAGTCACATTGATATTCAAAAATCTACACCCAAGTTTCTTATCTTTTATTGATGCATCACACCAATACATTTTCATGAATTATTTTTACAGTGTACACAAACATCAACAAACAAACCAAAAACATTGACAAGGGTTGTTTCTTACCAAAGGGAACAAAAAACAGGGCTCTCCTTATGACTCAAAACGGTGACTGTGTGGCACCATGGAGCAACTGCAGGAAAAAACTTGCATTGCACTGCAGCTACATTCGGTCCGTGAATACACACACTTAATCTTAATACAACTTGCATATAGCCTGTATTATTAACATACAACGTTACGACTGGCTAACTACATCCAGCCTTTACAATTTCACATGTAACACTTGCCTAATTAGCAATGCTAGCTGGGGAGAGGGGGGGGGGGGGGGGGGGGCGCCAGGCCAACAAGAACCCCCGTAAGGTGGTATGCAGACCAAATCAGGCGTTGCGGCATTCAGCCGCAGGGTGTAGTGGAGGTGTGGGCATGTTTATTTGTCCTCTGGAATGTAACCGCTGTGAGACAATCAGAAAATAACGTTTTATTGATCTGATTCAGCCTGTACTATTATAGGGGAAACACTGTCATATCACTATTGTGATTTTAGCTCAACAGTTTCTCATTCAGACACAGTTCAACTCACAGAGAAGAGTCCCAGTAAATCCAAAAGTTTATCTCAACAGAACAACAGTTATTTGACCATTAGTTAGCAAGGTTTTCTTTCTGAAAAACTTCTACCAAAGGACAGCATCCACTCTTTCTGGCTTGTAGGATGAAAGTTTTTTTTCTCTGTCCATTTTGCTCTCTCTGTTAGTACCTCACAGCGCACACATGGGCCAGAGCTCACTCTCTTTTAACTTCACAGACTTTCAGAATAATATTCACCTGCCTATTAGTTTAACTAACAGGGTTACAATAACAATGCATTATTTGAATTTATTGATGTTTGTGGACAGGTCTAGCTCTATTGATTTAAGCTATTCTGATGTACTTGAAGTTGCTGTTTTTGAAATCTGACTTCATTTTTGCCTGTATTTTTTCCATTTTCCTTCTTTTTTAAATCGACTTTTACTTCTTCTAGAATCCATGGCAGGACATGACACATTGGAGCCTATGACCCCTTAAGTTTGCCCAGTATGTTAATGCTACCTGTGTCCTTATTTCCAAAGGCATTTCATCCATTTCCCCCTTTAAAGCTGGTACTGGAGTAGTCTTTATGGCCCCACAGTACAGTCTCAAAACTTGGTACTGAATTGTGTCCAACCTCTTTAGTAATGTCTTTGATGCTGATTCATAGATTATACATCCATAATCAAGAACTGCTCTGATTAGACCAATATATGTAGTTTTCAAAGCAGACCTATTTGCTCCCCAAGTTCTGCTCCTCAGGCTTCTAATAGTATTCAATATTTTTACATTTTCCTACATTTTTTTTGTTAAAAACACTTTTTTCTTCACATCTGAAAATCTAAGTGACCATGGCGGTGACCATGCCTCGACTTTCTCCATTGCTTGTTGAAACGTCTTAACTATGAACTCTATATTTCGTACCATCATCTGCAAATAATGAGACCCCAATAGTCCTATCTATTTATCATTTATCATATTGGACTTACTATACTACCTTGAGGGGTTCCATTTCCTACTAAATAATTCCCACTAAAATCTTTTCCTACTCAGATCATCCTATCAGTTAAAAAAAAAAGATTTAATCCATCTATACATTTTTCCTTTTATTCCCATTTCTTGCAACTTGGTGCCTTTTCAACATGGAAAAATACAGCCACTACATTCTTTAACATGAGCTTTCCTAATTTAATGTTCTAATCGCAGATAAGAATCTATAGTGCTAAATAATGGACTAACGTTTCGTTAATATTTTTTTCCATAATTTTGCCTACATGAGATGTTACTGATCTGATTGGCTGCGAGTTAGAGATGCCAGTGTCACTAATGAAAAGGCATTTCTGATTGTTACAAATAGAACGTTAAAGTGGAAAAACTTTAAAACACACTACACATACATGTTTTGACGATGTGATTTTAATGATTTGAAATGCAGAGCAATGAAACAAACTCATGCAAAGCTTCAACTGAATAAACTTCAAACAACTGAACAATCAGTTCAGGGCACTTAAAAACAACAACAAACAAAAACCTTACTATACAATAAGGTTGTATAGTATGTAAAGTATGCATAACGTACAAATCGAGAGAAAGGCAAAAACATATTGTAAAACATGTTACATTACACAACACATTACACACATTTGTCATTTCAATGCCATTTTCAATCTCTGAAATGAAACTGATACTTTCTCTTTTTTTTTTTTTTTACAAATCTTGTCTCAGTTTTTATTTTTTCAAATAATTGACCAGCTACATACATTACACATTTTTTTTTTATCATTAATTAACTTAGTATTATACACATAAAATTAAGGGAAGACAACACACCTGAAACTTCTCTATTGGTTCTGACTTATTTCTTATCTTACTCATTATTACTCATCTCCCTGTTTTTGGAGGAACATAAAAGTTTCAGCATGCCTCAGTCTGCTCACTGTAGCAGTCCTATTGATGAACTCTGAAACATAAAGTTGTGAAAATTCCACGGAGTTGTCTGGCGGCTGTGCGGTTTAGCTACCTGAGGCTCATGCTAATGCTAAACTAACATCCTGAACAGAAGCAGCTGCTCGGTTAATGCAGGCTGAGAGCTGAGTGTCACACAGCAGGACTCTAATTACACATGCTTCCAACAAAATTAACACAAAAGTGATGAACTGTTTAAGAGACAGTCCCCTGCTCTGAGTATAGATGCATTTTAGCAGTGGAAGTAAATGGACAGATAAAGTCGGAGCGACAGTACTGTTTGTCCCCGGGACATCCGTATGTCATTTTATTTTAATAACATGTTATTTACTTTCAATTGGTAGGCTAAACATGAACTTGCCAAGCACAAGGCTGATGTTAGCTGGCAGCTACCATCAGTAGCAGACCATCCATCATCCACTTATGTTAACTTGTTTTCGCTAATTGAACATTCAACAATAACACAAATCTTACTGTTGTTATTCTATCATGTTGAATTCAGATGTTTGATCTGTCAATCGGAACTATAGGCTAAAGTTTAGCAATGTTCTGTGTTAAGATAGTCCGCGCTGGTCTGTCATGTGTGCGCATGCTGTAAACAATCCCATTGGAGAGGAGACAGGGAGACACCGCTACCCTGCCTCTAAAATATGTTCATCGCAATGGGCAGTGACTGCGTTGGTGGGTTTTTAAGTTACTGCCCTGACTGAAAGCTTTCCCACATTGCTCACACCAGTACGGCCTCTCTCCAGTGTGAGTGCGTTGGTGGCTTTTTAGATTACTGTTATCAGTAAAAGTTTTCCCACATTGCTCGCACCAGTACGGCTTCTCTCCAGTGTGAGTGCGTTGGTGCCTTTTTAGAGTACTGTTGTCAGTAAAAGTTTTCCCACATTGCTCACACCAGTACGGCTTCTCCCCAGTGTGAATGCGTTGGTGGCTTTTTAGATTACTGTTGTCAGTAAAAGCTTTCCCACATCGCTGACAACAGTACGGCTTCTCTCCAGTGTGAATGCGTCGGTGCCTTTTTAGAGTACTCTTATCAGTAAAAGTTTTCCCACATTGGTCACACCAGTACGGCTTCTCCCCAGTGTGAATGCGTTGGTGGCTTTTTAGAGTACTCTTTCCAGAAAAAGTTTTCCCACATTGCTCACACCAGTAAGGCTTCTCTCCAGTGTGAACGCGTTGGTGGCTTTTTAGAGTACCGTTATCGGTAAAAGTTTTCCCACATAGCTCACACCAGTAAGGCTTCTCTCCAGTGTGAGTGCGTTGGTGGCTTTTTAGAGTACTGTTATCAGTAAAAGCTTTCCCACATTGCTCACACCAGTAACGCTTCTCTCCAGTGTGAGTGCGTTTGTGGCTTTTTAGATTACTGTTATCAGTAAAACCTTTCCCACATTGCTCACACCAGTAACGCTTCTCTCCAGTGTGAATGCGTTGGTGCCTTCGTAGAGTACTTTTATCAGTAAAAGCTTTGCCACATTGCTCACACCAGTACGGCTTCTTTCCAGTGTGAATGTGTCGGTGCTTTTGTAGAGCACTGTTATCAATAAAAGCTTTCCCACATTGCTCACAGCTGTACGGCTTCTTTCCAGTGTGAATGCGTTGGTGAGTTTTCAGTTTGCGCTCTGTAGTAAAAGCTTTCCCACAATGCTCACAGCCGTACGGCTTCCCTCCAGCGTGAATGCCTTGGTGAGTTTTCAGAATACACTCTGTAGTAAAAGCTTCTCCACATTGTTCACAGCTGTAAGGCTTCTCTCCAGTGTGAATGCGTTGGTGCCTTCTTAGATTACCGTCTGTAGTAAAAGCTTTCCCACATTGTTCACAGCTGTACGGCTTCTTTCCGGTGTGAACGCGTTGGTGCCTTTTTAGATTACTGTCTGTGGTAAAAGTTCTCCCACAGTGTTTACAGCTTTGAAGTTTCTCTCCTGTGTGAACTCTCTGATGAACCTTTAAAGTTTTTGATGATGTGAAGGCTTTGTCACAGTGCTGACAGCGTAGATGTTTGAATCCCTTTCTTCCTGTTTGTTTCTATGACAACAGACAAACATACAGAGAAAGAGAGAGAGAGTAAATGAGCACAGCTGAGTGAGTGATCTAAAACCATAAATAGTTGCATTATGGGAAAAGTAGGATCCAGAGTTTTTTAAGCTTGACCTGTAGTGGAAATTGCTTGATCACTCAATAACACAAAGATTAAGCATTAAACACTGTTACTTGTTGAAGCGGTTGTCGACACTGTATGATCCATCACACCATCAATAACAATTATACAAATGTCCAAACACAACATAAAAGAAAAATACAATTATCGTGTGTTTTTGGAGAGAAAGGATGTTGTTCAGTGAGCCCCTTCTCTAAAGATTGCGAACACAAACCGACAGCTTTATACCTCTCCAGAAGCAAAGCTAGCAACAGCCAGGTCCCTAAATGGACACTTCCGCAAACTGTTATACCTTCTTACAAACAAGTATAGTCATACGATGATCCCACAGAGACCTAATGGTCAGTCAATAGCCGTGTTTCCATTAACCTATTTTTATGCGCATTTTGAAGTATTGCATCAAAAAAAAGCTTAATGGAACACCAAAATTCAAAGAAACGTACTCAGTTTTATAAAAAAGCTTTTACGCGCGCTTGAGCTCAGCGTCTTCCGGTCTCTCCAGATAGCATGCCAATACTGGCTGACATGCCAACCTCTACTTCTTCTACTCTGTTTACTGGCGGATTACTTAAGCCTATACTGCCATCTACTGATGAAACTATGTGTTACGTAGCCTTGTTTATTCGCTTCGAACCAGCTAATGGAAATCTATTAATCTCAATATGAAGCCGGTTTTATCATGAAGAACACTGACCTGTTTATCGGTGGTAAAAGAGGTTGAGTCTGATTCTTCCCTTTTAACGGGGTTGTTGGTCCAGTGCTCCGGGTTCTGGTTCTCTTCCATTTCGCTTTTGTAATGGTCCTGGTTGGTGAAATCCAGCAGGTCTCCTCTCTGACTGATGGACTGTTCTTCTTCTTCTTCTTTTTCCTGTTTTATGGCAGATGGCAACCAGCATTGATGTCCATTACTGCCACTTACTTGGATGTTGGAGTGTGAACCGGAGTTATCTATCCCCTTACACAAAAAAAGAATAAATGATAGATTAAATAAAATTTAAAAACAGTATTTCAGTGAACAGCCAATTATTTTGTTTAGTCCACTTTCTTTCAAATAATAGAATAGACTGCCTAACCCAATCGCAAATATGTTTTTCATACTCAGTTCTTCCACTCAAGCTTCCCTTTCCTGATTCTCGCTCTTGACAGTATTTTTGGCAGTGACAAAAATACTGTCTTGCTTTGTTTATATTACTCACAACAAGCTGAAAACAAACTTTTAAACCTTTTTTTAGTATCTATGGCTGGAAAGTTCTGTGAACACAAAGCCTGGAAGTATTTTAGTTTTCTTTTTTCAGACTTTCTTGCCAACAACGCAGTGAAAGGATGACACATGGACCTGAGACTCATCCACGTCTCTTCAGTCTAGTTATAAGGCCGGTTTTATCATGAAGTCATGAACACTGACCTGTTTATCAGTGGTAGCAGAGGGTGAGTCTAATTCTTCCCTTTTAATGGGGTTGTTGGTCCAGTGCTCCGTGTTCTGATTCTCCTCCATTTCGCTCTTGTAGTGGTCCTGGTTGGTGAAATCCAGCAGGTCTCCTCTCTGACTGATGGACTGTTCTTCTTCTTCTTCTTTTTCCTGTTTTATTGCAGCTGGTAACCAGTGTTGAAGTGCATTACTGCCACCCACTATGTTGTTGGAGTGTGAACCAGAGTTATCTATCCCCTTAAATAAACAAAGAATAAATTAATAATTAAATAAATTTAAAAAACCCTCAAATTTCAGTGAATAGTCAATTATTTTGTTCAGTCCAGTTTCTTTCAAATAATAGAACAGACTGCCTGACCTGATCACAAATACATTTTCCAGACGCAGTTTTTCCCACTCCAAGCTTCCATTTTTTTCCTCACCTGATTCTCGTTCAACAGTATTTTTGGCAGTGACAAATTATATGCTTCACTGATTCCTCTATTTAACAGTGCTCACATAATCCTGACAGATGTTTGCCTATTAAGTGCAGTGTTTTATTTAGTTTGGTGTGTCCTACCCTCAGCCTTGTTAAGATGTTCTCCTCTTTGTTGCTCCTTTTAACTAACCTTACTGTGCCCACTTCTGGCTGCACTGCATAAAGGTGTCATCCTCTGTTTACTGTATTCCAACTATGCTGCCACTCTTCCAATTCAATTCTATTTATATAGCACCAAATCATAACAAAAGTCAAGGCACTTTTCACATAGACTGGGTCAAGACCATACTCTTTAATAGTCAGTTCGGTCTCTAGAGTTTCCTGTGAGAGGAGAAAGCACAAAAACTCTGGGGAAGAAGCCAAGTTAATAACATGCATTATTGGTATATGAATACATACAGATGGAGAGGAGGAGAAGAGAGGAGTACAGTGCATCACGGGAAGTTCCCTGGCAGTCTAGGCCTATAGCAGCATAACTAAGGGCTGATTCAAGGTCATCCTGACCAGCCCTAGCTATATGCTTTATCAAAAAGTAAAGTTTTAAGCCTACTCTTAAACATAGAGAGGGTGTCTGCCACCTGGACCAAATCTGGAAGATGGTTCCACAGGAGAAGGCCTGGTAACTTAAGGCTCTGCCTCCCTTTCTACTTTTGGAGACCATAGGATCCACAAGCAAGCCTGCATTATGGGAGCACCGCGTTCTAGTGGGGTAATAGGGTATTATGAGCTTTTTAAGATATGATGGAGCCTAAAGGAGTGTGCTTGGAGTTTTGTTAACTGATTGGCTTCACTGATAAATATAATTGGGTATCATCTGCATAGCAATGAAAATTTATGGAGTGTTTCCAAATAATATTAACTAAAGGAAACATATAAAGGTGAATAGTATTGGTCCCTGCACAGAACCTTGTGGAACTCCGTGTCTTACTTTTGCATGCATGGAGGATTCATCGTTAATGTGTACAAATTGAAAATCGATCTGATGAATAGGATTTAAACCAGCTTAATGCAGTTCCTTTAATGCCAATTGAATGTTCCAGTGTCTGTAATAAGATGTGATGGTCAATGGTGTCAAATGCGACACTAAGATCTAACAAGTACGGAGAGTACTAAAGTACTAAAGAAGTGCTAACTAAGGGCAAGACTTCATTAAGCAGCCTAGTTGGGATGGGGTCTAAGAGACAGGTTCTTGTGTTTGGGGATAAATTGGTGTCTGTTGAGGGCAGGAGGTGATGAATTTTGTCTCTAATAACATTTTATCATTAAAAGAAGCTCATAAAGTTGTTAATACTGAGAGCTATAGGAATACATGGATCAATAGAGATATGACTCTTTGTCAGCCTTGCCAAAGTGCAGAAAAGGAACCTAGGGCTGTTTTTATTCTCCTCTATTAATGATGAGTAATAGGCAGCTCTGGCATTAGAGAGGGCCTTCCTATATGTTTTAAGACTATCTTGCCAGGTTAAGCAAGATTCTTCTAGTTTGGTGGAACATCAAATCCTTTCAAATTTTCGCAATGTTTGCTTTAATTTGCGAGTTATACCATGGAGCTAACCTCTTATGTTTTATTATCTTCCTAAAGGGGCTATGGAGTTGAGTGTTATTAGCAATGAGCCTGCAGCACTATCAAGATTATCAACTTGGGAGGGACTAAAATTAGCATACGAGTCCTCTGTAGTATTGAGACATGGCAGTGAATTCAATACTGATGGAATTGCTTCCTTAAATTTAGCTACAGCACTATCAGAGAGACATCTAGTGAAGACATTTTTTGTCTAATGGTGTGTAGTCTAGTAATAGGAATTCAAAAGTTATGAAGTAATGGTCTGATGAAATAGGATTTTGTGGAAAAACTATTAAATGTTCAAATTCAATGCCATAAGTCAGAACAAATTCGAGGGTGTAGTTAAGACAGTGGGTGGATTTGTTTACACTCTGAGAGAAGCCAATTGAGTCTAATAATGAGATAAACGCAGTGCTATGACTATCATTATCAACGTCCACATGAATATTAAAGTCACCTACTATAATTACTTTATCTGTGCTAAGGACTAAGTTTGATAAAAATTTAGAGTACGGGTCAGGAGGACGGTACACTATAACACAGAACTGGTTGTAAAGTTTTCCAGGTTGGGTGAGAGATATTAAGAACAAGGCTTTCGAATGAGTTATAATTAAATTTAGGTCTAGGGTTTATAAATAGGCTTGAGTTGAAAATGGCTGCAACTCCACCTCCTCGGCCAGTGTCTCAAATGATGTGAGTATTAATATGACTGGGGGCTTCAGATTTACATAATGAAATGTCCATGTAGGGCTGGGCAATATAAGGATATCGTGATATGAGACTAGATATCGTCTTAGATGTTTGATATCATAATATTGTGCGGAAGTGTTGTTTTCTAGTGCTAAAGTCTGCTTTAAAGGAAAGTGATGTAATTTCCTGAATTTACCAGACTATTGTAGCTGCTGTATTATTTGCCTTTACCACCTCAGTCATTATATCCACATTACTGATGATTATTTGTGTAAGCAACCAATAGTCATCCCGACAATATTATTGCAATATCTATATCAAGGTATGTGGTCAAAAATGTCTTGATATTTGATTTTGTCCATATTGCCCAGCCCTATGTCCATGGTCTCCTTGTGTTTCAGAGCCTGTTTTGCTAACACATCCACAATGTCATTGCCCTTTATCCCTCAGTGAGCTCGTATCCACATAAATGTGATCATAATATGCATATTTTCAAATTTACACAGCGTTTCATATATCTCATTAACTATATCCTGCCTACTGTGAGCTGTAAATGACTGCAGTGACATTAATGCAAAACAAATCTGTACACAGAATAGCCTTTTTTAATTAGTAAGTCATTTATTCACTGTAATCCTGCAACTACCATCATCTTGACTGTAAACTGACAAATGATCTGACGTTTTTCTTTCAACAGAAACTTGTAAGGCTGGTATACTAAGAGCAAAACCTGTGATCCCTGTATTAGGATCCTTTGATCTATCTGTATATACTGGGACTGGTAATGTACAACTGTATTACTTAAGTAGGATTTTTCATGCATTACTTTTACTTGCAATTGGGTATTTATACATTACTGTGTCGGTACATAGTAAAGGATCTTAATGCTTCTTCCACAACTGCAGATAAATGGAACTGCATGCTGACTGTTAGCAGGGGTGAAGCCACAGTGGAGCTCAGTATCTGACATTAACTAGAAATCCTTAAAATGTCTGATTTCGGTTTGTGCACAGTGAAATGCGCTTGCGCCGCGCGGGAAACGTAAAATTACTCAAACAAAACGTAAACAGATTATTTTCTAGCTTGGTTTGTGTTACTCCCAACACGCTGCGACCAGGAAACTTCTTTTTCGTAGTTTTCACGCCCGAAAAATTCCGTGACCACAAAGCCTGGAAGTGTTTTAGTTTCCTTTTTTTCAGACTGTCTCTCCAACACAATGAACGGAAGACACGTGGACAATCGAGTCTCAGCCTTGTTTTTTTAGTGTCGTTATGAAGCTGGTTTTATCGTGAAGTCATGAACACTGACCTGTTTATCGAGTGAGTCTGATTCTTCCTTTATAACGGGGTTGTTGGTGCGGTGCTCGGGGTTTTCGTTCTCCTCCATTTCGCTCTTATAGGAGTCCAGGAAGGTGAAATAGAGTAGGTCTCCTGTCTGACTCCTCTTCTTCTTTTTCTTCTTCCTGTTTTATGGCGCATTGGAACCAGCGTTGATGCGCATTACTGCCACCCACTAGGCTGTTGGAGTGTGAACTGGAGTCATATATTCCCTTAAACAAACACAATAAAACATGAATAAATAATATTAAAAAACAATGTTTCACTGAACAGTAAATGTTGTTGTTCAGTCCAGCTCAGATGTCTGTTCTGATTATTCTTTTTGCTTCGGATTTACTGAGTGACATGGCTATGATGTCTAGTATCCACATAAATGTGATCATAATATTCATAATTTCAAATCCGCACAGCCTTTTATATATGTTAATGATATCCTGCCTACAGTGAACTTTTTAATTTGTAACTCATGTATCCACTATAAAACTGCAATTGCCATCATCTCAACCGACAAATGATCTGATGTTCCTCTTTTAACAGAAACTTGTAAGGCTGGTATACTAAAAGTAAAACCTGTGCTCCCTGTATTAGGATCCTTAGATCCATCTGTTTATACTCTGCTGCATCCAACACAGCTTTGATGGCTAAGCTCAGTATCTAGCAGTAAATACGTCGAAGAAAATTATTCAGAATATGTTAAAGTAGGCTATATACAGATGCATCCAAAACATTGAACAATAGAGTAGGGATAGCATTTATCATTCCAGAATTAAATGTAATGTCAAGTAAAAGGGTAAGTGAAAACCTAGCAGTATATACAGGGGAAGTTAGCTATTCTACTTGCTCTAAGCTGGAAACAAGTCAAGGTTTTGATAGGTTCTATCTCCAGTAGTGCTCTACCAAGTGAGACACAGGAAATAAGGGCAGATACTACTTCTGCATTCAAAGAAAACTAGGAGAAATGAGAGAACGCAATAAGAATATAAAGGAGGAGGACATTATATCAAGAACGGGGTTTTGTCACACCAGTCTGAACAGTACATTAAACATAATGAATAAGCATGCTACAGTAGATGTGAACATTGCGGACTAAAGGAAACGGTGGAGCATGTACTTTTATACTGTCCTAGACATCAGCAAGATACATAAAATGACACTCCAAATGAGTCGCATGAGAATAGGTATTATAGAGTCTTAATACGAGAATTTAATGGAATAATACGCCTGTAGTAACCGTTCTGATTCCCATTCCAATTCAGAGGGTGGCGGTAATGCGACTAGAAGCTGTTTGCCAGCCGAGGAAGAAGCAGAGGAGGAGGCGTCAGCGGCAGCAGCAGCTGTTGTGAGATCACGACGACACGGAGGTGATATTTAAACTGGAAAGGTAGTCCGTCAGTCAGAAAGGATACCTGCTGGATTACGCCGACCGGGACCACAACAAGATCGGAATGGAGGAGAATCAGAACCCGGAGCTCCGCACCGACAACCCCGTTAAAAAGGAAGAATCAGACTCACCCTCTGCTACCACCGATAAACAGGTCAGTGTTCATGCCCTTATGATAAAATCAGCTTTATAATAAGACTGAAGACAGGAGCATAAGTCTCGAGGGTCCACGTGTCCTCCGTTCATTGTGTTGTCGGAGAGAAAGTCTGAAAAAAGAAACTAAAACACTTCCAGGCTTTGTGTTCGGGCGTGAAAACTACGAGGGAGGTCTCAGTGTTTCCTGGTTGGAGCGTGTTGCGAGTAATATGCTGGAAAATGATCTGTTTACTTTTTGTTTGAGCAATTTTACATTCCCCGCGCGGCGCATGCGCAATACACTGTATACAAACAGAAATCAGACATTTTAAATGTCTCTGAAGAGGATTTCTAGTAAATGTCAGATCCTGAGCTTCACTGTGGCTTCAAAGCTGCAAACAGGCGGCATGTAGTCGTTGTTTTTAACATACCTGCAGTGGTGGAAGAAATATTTAGATCCTTTACTTAAGTACCAATTCAGCAATGTATTATTACTCAATTACAAGTAAAAGTCCCGTATGAAACAGCCTATTTGAGTAAAAGTACATTAGAAGTCCCAGTATATACAGATGGATCCAAGGATAGTAGTTGCAGGATTACAGTGGATAAATGAGTTACAAACTAAAAGCTCACTACAGTGATTTACATCCCACAGTAGGCAGGATACAGTTAACATATATGAAAGGTTGTGCCGATTTGAAAATATGAATACTATGGTAACATTTATGTGGATACCAGTTCACAGAGGGATAAAGGGTAAATGAAACTGTGGACGTGTTAGCAAAACAGGCACTTTTCATTCAGGACATTTCACCATGTAAATCTGACGCAAAAGGAATGATCAAAACAAACATCACTGAAGAGTGGCAGCATACCAAACTAAATAAAACACTGCACTTAATAGACAAACATCCGTCAGGATTATGTGAGCACTGTCAAATAGAGGAATCAGTACAACATATAATTTGTCACTGCCAAAAATACTGTCAAGAGTGAGAATCAGAGAGGAAAAGAGGGAAGCTCAGAGTGGAAGAACTGAGCATGAAAAATGTATTTGCGATCGGGTTAAGCAGTCTATTCTATTATTTGACAGAAACTAGACTGAACAAAAGAATTTAGTGTTCAGTGAGATATTGTTCTTTTAATTTTATTTATTCATGTTTTCTTGTGTTTGTTTGTTTAAGGGGATGGATAGCTCCAATTCACACTCAAACAGCATAATAGTTGGCAGTAATGCACCTCAACACTGGTTCCGATGCGTCATAAAACAGGAAAAAGAAGAAGAAGAAGAACAGTCCATCAATCAAAGAGGAGACCTGCTGGATTTCACTAACCAGGATCACTGCAAGAGTGAAATGGAGGAGAACCAGAACCTGGAGTGCTGCACCAACAACCCCATTAAAAGGGAGGAATCAGACTCACCCTCTGCTACTACCGATAAACAGGTCAGTGTTCATGACTTCATGATAAAACCGGCTTCATAACAATACTAAAGACACGAGGATGAGTCTTGAGGGTCCGCGTGTCACATGTTCATTGTGTTGTTGCAGAGAAAGTCTGAAAAAGCCCGTGCCGAGTTGATACAATGCTGATTAACCCTATCACCGCCAGATAAATCTCTCTATATTTCACAGTATATGGAACTTTTAAATCTCTTGTCAGGGTTGTTCAGTGAAATATTGTTTTTTTTATTTTGTTTATTTAGGTTTTCTTGTGTTTGTTTGTTTAAGGGGACAGACAACTCCAATTCACACTTCAACAGCATAATAGTTGGCAGTAATGCACCTCAGCACTGGTTCCGATGCATCATAAAACAGGAAAAAGAAGAAGAAGAAGAACAGTCCATCAGTCAAAGAGGAGACCTGCTGGATTTCACTGACCAGGACCACTACAAGAGCGAAATGGAGGAGAACCAGAACCCGGAGCACTGGACCAACAAGTCTATTATAAAGGAAGAATCAGACTCAACCTCTGCTACCACGGATGAACAGGTCAGTGTTCATGACTTCATGATAAAACTGGTTTCTTATGAGACTAAAAACACAAGGATGAGTCTCGGGGTCCAAAAAAAGAAAGTTTTAAAATGTTTCAGTGTTTCCTGGTTTTACCTTGTTGCGAACAAAGCTAGAAAAAAATGTTTCCTTTTTGTTTGAGCAATTTTTAATTAATTAATTTGGCCGTTAATTGTGCGGCTCCTCTAGACTTTCCAAATGTTGTCGGACCAAATGGATTAAATTATTATAGTGAAATGAGTCATTTCACAGGAGTTGGGTGACGCTCAAAACAATACATCCAACGTTTTACGGCCACAACAGTAGGTTACGGCCAGTGGTGTACTGGCATATCATCAGAAAAATACGTTTTTGGGCCGGTGGACCGTCAAAACATATCCGTTTTTACCAGCCCTCTATGTGTGCCTGTCATTCGGGGTGCAAATGACAGTGTGCTGCATGCCCGTGTCAGGCAATCACAGCCAAGGTACCCCCTTTATTCTCACTGCCGGAAGTGGGAGACAAAAGTCCCGCAATCTAGCTTTAAAAAACTCTAGATGCTACATTTCCCATAATGCAACTGTCTTTATGGTTTAATTTAACTCCACTGTTTCCCCTATAATTGTATAGGCCTGGCAGGCCACCAGTCCAACCAGAACCCCTGCCAGGCCAAATCAAATATTTTTTTCAATGCCAATAATAACGCCAAATATCCATTCAATCAGAAATCAGTAGCGTTAGGGAGCCTCTGAGCAGCGCTGTTCTGAAACGTGAGTCAACCTATGTGTCGCTGCCTGGGAAACTTTTGGTAGCGTAACTCCGTTAAGGAATAGGGCAGTGTGTAATGAGTGTGCGTTGTGAGAAAGAGAGTTAGCGGCAGGCAAGTGACTGTGAATGCGAGCGGAGCAGAGGAAAAGGTTAGCAGTAAGTTGTCAGTCTGGCAGTAAATGTACAGTACAGGCTACAGTGTGTCTGCAGCTTCTCAAGACCCAGAAAAATCACATCTGTTGTTTCTCCAACTGCTGGAAAAGTGAAGGGGTTAGCTCAAAAGATAATAACAATGGGTTAGCCTCATCAAGTAGAAGTGTGTGCTGCTGAGTTCACTCTGTCCCTTAACATCCAACAATTTCAACGTTCCACAATCCAGCTTTAAGTACTAATACAGCAATGTATCCCATCCCATTTGAGTAAATGTACACTAACAGTCCCAGTATTTTTAAAGAGGAAAATGTATTTGCAATCGGGTTAGGCAGTCTATTCTATTACTTGAAAGAAACTGGATGGAACAAAAGAATTAGTGTTCAGTGAAATATTATTTTTTGTTTTATTAATTTATTTTTTCTTGTGTTTGTCTGTTTAAGGGGATAGACGACTCCAGTTTACACTTCAACAGCATAATAGTTGGCAGTAATGCACCTCAGTGCTGGTTCCCATGCACCGTAAAACAGGAAAAAGAAGAAGAAGAAGAACAGTCCATCAGTCAGAGAGGAGACCTGCTGGATTTCACTGACCAGGACCACTACAACAGCGAAATGGAGGAGAACCAGAACCTGGAGCACTGCACCAACAATCCCATTGAAAGTGAAGAATCAGCCTCACCCTCTGCTACCACAGATAAACAGGTCAGTGTTCATGACTTCATGATAAAACCGGCTTCATAATGAGACTTGTGTGTGTGTGTATGTGTATATATTTATATATATATATACACATAATAACGATATATATATATATATCGTTGCTGTCTGATGAAAACCGTGTATCTCCAAAAATCTATTTTTCGGCCAACAAGGACAAACCTTCAAGTGAATGAAGAGCCCCAGTAACACCAAGGTGTTAAAGGAGCTGAAGCTGGAGTGCAGGAAATCTGTGCAAGCAACAATATATCTGAGTGCAAGCACACGGTTTGAGCAATAACAGAGCAAATCTAAGCGCAAGCAGAAGCTATTTGACCGTGAGGGCAGGGCTTTGATGGACAATATTACAAAATTTTAACATGAAATCAATAAATCATGCTCTCAAATTGATATACCATGCTCTTGAATAAAGATGGTGGGAAAAAGGCTCCATAACTGCCTTGATCTGCTCCCTGCCCGAGCCCACTCAGCAGGAGGGAAAGGAGTAGCAACCGTGCAGTTACTCACCATGGCTCTGCACTCCCTCGCCAGCGGACAGGGGAAGCAACCTGTACCTTGTGGTATGGATCCATTCTGCTCTGCCCTCGACTTTCAGGGCCGTCCTAATTGTCAGCAACACCTGGTACGGACCTTTCCACCAAGGATACAGAAACACCTTTTCCAGCGATTTGATTTGTACAAAATCACCTTCCTGAAAAGGATGAATTGGTTCCTCTGATGGACTGGGGGAGCCTGTCAGCCACCTGTAAGTTAAACTCTCTCAAAATTTCTATTAGTTTTTTCACACACTCAGTCATTAACTCATCCATCCAAAGCAGGGTAGTTTTATGTGGTGTTAGAGGGGGGCTTGTCCCTGTGGACATTGGTCTCCTCATCAACACTTCCATAAGGATTTAGTCCTGTAGTTGCGCTTGGTGCACTTCGAATGGAGTACAGCACAATAGGCAGTGCGTCAGGCCATTTCAGACCCGTTGTCATTACAATTTTGGTCAACCTCTCTTTCATAGTTGCGTCATTCTTACAACTTGACCTGCACTCTGTGGGTGATAAGGAACATGCAACTGCCACTTGAACCCTAAGATATCAGACAGTCCCTGAGTGATTTTTGACACAAAAGCTGGACCTCTCTCACTGTCTATTACCTCTGGAACCCCATACCTGGGGATCAGATCTTTTAGCAGACACTTCACAACTGTTGTTGTGTCTTCTTTCCTCGTTGCAAAACCCTCCACTCACTTTGAGAAACTATCGGTTTTGACTCACAAATATTTGTAGCCTTGACAGTTTGGCATATGCACAAAGTCTATTTGCAAATTTACAAAAGGACCTGATGGGGGTTCCAAATGGTCATGCTTCACTGTGCTGTTCTTCTTTCTGGTCTGTTGGAATGTCATACAACTATCTACAAGTGTTTGTGACACTTGTATAATGCCTGGTGCAAACCATTGCGAGCGAATAATCATTTATTACCCCTCTTCCGACATGCGCTGGCCCATGTGCAACACGTGCCAGCTAGTGGTGTAACGGAACGTAGTTGATCCATGACTCGTACAGATTGCTCCCCACGGTTCGGCACGCATGTGAACCATGGATCAATTGCAAAATTTAATGTCTCATTTAAGACAAAGTAGACAAACTGCTGTAGGTACCAGTCATGGACAGACAGTGTGTCGCTACCAGGGATTTACCAAACCAGTTAAGGGTAAAGCCCCTGCATATTTTGAAGGCAGACAGCACAAGCCTCAAACAACAGACTAGCTCTCTCTTCAACCCCCAGAAATGCTGGCCAGTAATATATAAGTGACAGTCCCAAACTCCTCACTGACCAGACTATCTAAATAACCTGCTGCAAACAGAGGATCAGATAGGGAAACCCCCATCTCCTGCATGGTCACCAAACCTGACCACTGACCCAAACCACCTTTGATCCTTCAAGCTATAAGAGCCAGCATGATGGGAAGACCAATTCACACCCCAGTGTGAACTGACCATTGGGATAAACGACCCCCACCATTGGTTATCATAACTGACCTCTAGGAGCCAGTCACACACATTTTCAGGACTTGAATGACCAACCCAAAACTGATCCCTGGGCAAACCAGCATAAGGCACAAGACATGCTGCACAAGATGCCATGCTCCAGTGACAAACAGAACACTCCACATCAAACATGTGGACACACACCCACACTCCCAAATGGACCCCTGCCGTTCACAGTCAGATCAAGGTGAACAGAGGACTGTAAAACCCATGGAATTACAAATGTAGTTTCAGAGTTTGTCTAAGAACAATTATTATTATTGTATGTTAGTATGTGTGTACATTATAAATGTGTTATATACTTTCGACTGTTATTCCACTGCCTTTAAGCCAAGAAATGTACCACTAACATAATCCCATCATCCATGATAACACTATGATGTTTAGTGCCATTCCGCTTGTTTCACTCTCAGAATGCTAAAGCTACTATCAAGAATGCAAAATTAAGAATCATGCAATTGCAAAATTGTAAATACTTTGATTAATGGAGTAACCATATTCAGGAGTTGAACCCGCCTGTCCATGAACAGGAGGGGACTGACTCTGCTCCCCCAGAACTCTGCAACCCCTGGGATTGGCCAGGATGCACCTTCTGGGCGGGCAGACCGAAACTTTAAAACCGTGTCTTATCTGAGACTGTAGGCTGCTTTTTGCTGGTTGCTGGTTGGTTTTCCAGGCTGGTTGTTGAGGCCAGCTGCTGGTTTCTTCTTGCTTTTGTCTTTGTCTTCTTGCTTTCTACCATGCTAGTGGAAAGCTTGCATTTTGCTAGTCTGAAGATGTGACTCAAAGCAATAGAAGGTGAAACCTCAGAATCTAGAGTCATGAGTTGAGGGTCAAGCCTAGGAGAGCATGGAGGAGAACAACATCTTAACTGTTTATGAGGTATCTCATACGAACTGCACAATAGATAACTCTGCATCATGCATTCAGATCATTCAATAGCCATAGCCTTGTGTACCCAGTTTCCCTTTCCCTTTTGTGAAATGTTGTTGTGTTTAGTACTTGTAGCTGTAGTATTAGTAATAAATGTGTATGTAATTAAATTGGACTTATTTGTGTTTTCTTGTGCTTGCATCTCAGCCACTTAACCTTAAAAGACCTATACCCTTGCAAAATCACAATTAAGATTAATAACAATCACAATTCTAATTGACCCCTAATGTGAGTTATGTCACTGGACGAATAATGTTGGAGTCGTGTACAATAATAATTCCCCCATAAAATCATAAAGCTAGCTTTGTTTGGGTGTGTATCCCCCACCCCCTCTCCTGCCACTGGAGATCCGCGGCTTGATGGACACTTCTGACATCCAGTGGAGATACTTGTTAAATAGATGACCCAATAAAACATCTTTTCATTTGTCATTTAGATGTCAAAACCTGACAGTAGAGGAGAATGAGTATATTCTATATATAGTAAAAACTCAAAATCATAAAAAGTGGAGATACACGGTTTTCATCAGATGGCAATATATATATATATATATATATATATATATATATATATATATTTTTATTTTTTTTTATTTTTTTTTTTTTATTATTTTTTACTGTCAGTGGTCTTATTTTATTTTACTGAACTGGGAAAAACTAAAAGTGTTCGCACAAAGGTCAGGAAAGGTCTAGATATCCTGACATAGTCTGTGGTTGCGGTCAAGCTTAAAAAAACTGTGGATACTACAGTTTTCATAATACAACTGTATTTATGGTTTTAGACCACTCGCTCCATTATGTCATCTCACTAACTCTCTCTCTCTTTCTCTGTATGTTTGTCTGTTGTCATAGAAAAAAACAGCAAGAAAGCGACTCAGAAATCACCACTGTCAGCAGTGCGATAAAGCCTTCACGACATCAACAAATTTAAAGATTCATCAGCGAGTTCACACAGGAGAGAAACTTTACAGCTGTGAGCAATGTGGGAAAGCTTTTACTACAGACAGTAATCTAAAAAGGCACCAACACATTCACACTGGAGAGAAGCCATACAGCTGTGACCAATGCGGGAAAACTTTCACTAGAGACCGTAATCTAAAATCCCACCAACGCATTCACACTGGAGAGAAGCCATACAGCTGTGAGCATTGTGGGAAAACTTTCACTAGAGACCGTAATCTAAAAACCCACCAAAGCATTCATACTGGAGAGAAGCTGTACTGGTGTGAGCAGTGTGAGAAAGCTTTTACTGATAAGAGTACTCTAAAAAGGCACCAACGCATTCACACTGGAGAGAAGCCATACAGCTGTGAGCAATGTGGGAAAACTTTCACTACAGATGGTACTCTAAAAAGGCACCAACGCATTCACACTGGAGAGAAGCCGTACTGGTGTGAGCAATGTGGGAAAGCTTTCACCGATAACGGCAATCTAAAAAGCCACCAACGCATTCACACTGGAGAGAAGCCGTACAGGTGTGAGCAATGTGGGAAAGCTTTTACTTTTGATAGTAATCTAAAAGATCACATACGCATTCACACTGGAGAGAAGCCATACAGGTGTGAGCAATGTGGGAAAACTTTCACTCGGAGCAGTTCCTTAAAAATCCACCAACGCATTCACTCAACACCGTGCTGAACATGTTTTAGAGACAGGTTAGCAGTGTCTCCCTGTCTCCTCTCCATGCCTGTAATAACAGTCTTGATCTATCCTGAGTTTCTGTACAAAATGAGGGCTACCAACTGTAACTTTAGAATCTGCATGTAAAATATTAGAGGCCCACATGACTAAATTTTAAACCCAGTGATTGGCTGTTTCTTGCAGAAATGCACCTTCATTGTCAGTCGTAGATCACTTCCACTCTGAAAGCTTTATCTTTAGCTCTATCGGGTGATGCCAGAAAATGTGACAATGGTGAAAAATGCCCATTTCAATTTCTTAGAATCCAAAGTGACGTCTTCAATATCTTGATTTGTCTGATTGACAGTAAAAAATAACAAAATAATTCAGTGTCTTGTGACACAGAAAAGCTTAAAAAAAAGTCCCAGAAATAGTTGAATTGATGAATTCAAGTTTTTCATAGTTCCAAGTGACAGATCAAACATCTTTTTTGGAAGTCTATGTGACTTGATTTATTAACTCAGTAAAAACCTTCCTAATGAGTTCATGGTCTCAACTGCTAGTTTCAAGTCTTCTTCAATACAGCATGATGTTCATTTTGTAAATTATGCTCCCATTGAATATAAATTTGAAGATAAAGCAGGGTATGCTTTAGGGTGTGGCTATGTTGTGTTTGACAATTCGCTACCATGGCAACAATGTTGGTTAGGTAGGTAACCAATGGTGGGGTAATGTAACCAACATATAGGCGTAGCCTTAGCCGTCGCTATTTCAGTGTGTTTTCAGTTCATGAAAGTTAATTGTAACATTTTGGTGGCCTAAAAGTCTTTTTCAGCTCAGTTTAGTTGCACTAAAAGACCTTCTAAGGAGTCGGGTGTCCTGTTTTTCTGGTAAGTACATTTTGTTGTAATGGTTTTAAGCCTGTTTTTTGCAAGCAAAAATTAGCATTAGCATCAGCATTATTGCAGTTAATGATAGACTGTAAATGCACCGTGCTTAACAAGCTAGCAGCTAGCGTTAGGGTCAGCTCCACCCTTTTGTCCAAATATGATCTCACTTCTTATTCTGGCTCCAAAAATCAAAGATGACAGTCTGCAGTCAAAGTGGGTTTGTCCATTATTTTTGTGACAGTCTATGGTCACCAAACAGTTGTAACTCAATCTCATTAAAAAGTAAAAGGCTCCACCTGGTGGCGTAACCACATACTACAGCAAATCTACAGAACATTTTCTGACAGTTACATTGCACGTCCCTCATCTTTTGTATTATCAGTTAATATTAATCTGCTAAATTATTAATGGCAATTAACTGATAATCGTACTTTATATCATCTATTTTCTCTGTACTATTAGGTCCAAATTTACAATATGGCCAAGCTTATGTGAAATTTTTTAATAACCTAAACATGGGTGTTGGGTGGATGTGTTTTAATGCCAGGCACCACAGTTGAATAGAGACAAAATAAATCTTCTTCTTATTAATATGGACCCCACATATAATATATTTCTCTATTATAACCTCTACTTTATCATGGAATTATGCAAATTAGACAAACTCATGAAATAAGTCAGCACCGATATAGCAATTTCAAATGTGTTTTCTTCCCTTAATCTTATGTGTATAATAATCAGTTAATTAATAATAAAAATATATGTAATGAAAAGTTATGTAGCTGGCCGATTATTTGAAAGAGTAAAAACTGAGACAAGCTTTGCAAAAAAGAAAAAGTATCAGTTTCATTTCAGAGATTGAAAATGGCATTGAAATGACAAAAGAAAACAAGGCAATAGAAAAGCTATTCAAAGGCATCTTCTTCTCTTAAAGCACTACTGGGTATTTAAACGAGTATTTAAACTTAATGGTTGCATTAGAGAACATGGTTATTCATTTAGCAGGCATCAAGTAATGTAACCAGTAACATGTTTTACAAATTGCAGATAGGAAATATTACTTTGCTGCAGCTTAAACAATTTCATATTTACCATAAGCTGTGTTTTCCATTTGATTTGTACACTGTCATGCATAGTTACATACAAGTGCCCTGAACTAATGTCCCCCTTACATTACTTATGTAGCAGTATGATTAATTTTATTGTCAGGTGATTTTTCCCCCCTATATCTTGCTAAAAAATCAACTGTAAATCCACATTTTAAAGCTGATACTTAAAAAAATTGTCTTCCTGGGGGATCATGCCCCCTTACCCCCCAGGGGGTTTCACATCTTTGTCACCTTTTTCACCCCTGATGAGTTTGCATCCCTGCAGATATTCCACAGCTTTTTCTTTTGGCTTGTTTTAAGTTTATTCAGTTGAAGCTTTACATGGGTTTGTATTTCACTGTACTGTATTTCAAATTATTAAAATCATATTATTGTCAAAACATGAATGTGTAGTGTGTTTTAAAGTTTTTCCACTTAAAGGTTCTATTTGTAACAATCAGAAATGCCCTCTCATTAGTGACACCGGTGGCTGTTAAGTGAGCTGCAGTCAACATCATGTTGCTCTTACATTTCTTATAATTACATTAAAGATCTGTATCACTTTGTTTTGCACTGTGTTTCAGCAAAACATCTCTCACTCCCAGTCAATCAGAACTGTAACATCTCATGTAGGCAAAATTATGGAAAAAAATATTAATGAAAGGTTGAAGTGGATTTAGGAAGGGAAGAGGCACCATAGATCCTGCTGTTATTAGAACACGAAATTAGGAAAGCTCATGTTAACAAAGAATGTAGTTATTGTATTTTTCCATGTTGAAAAGGCATATGACATAATGTGTAAAAAAAGGATTAATTGTCGAGTTGCAACAAATGGGAATAAGAGGAAAGATGTATAGATGGATTAAAAGTTTTTTAACTAATAGGATGATCTGAGTAGAAAGTAGGAAAAGATTTTAGTGGGAATTGTTTAGCAGAAAATGGAACCAATATTGTTTTCAATTATGATAAATGAAATATTTAGCAATGTAGATAGGACTATTGGGGTCTTATTATTTGCAGATGATTTTTTTTTTTTTGCGGAAAAGGGTATGAAATATAGAGTTCATAGTTAAGAGGTTACAACAAGCAATAGGGAAAGTAGAGGCATGGTCACTGGGACGGGGTTTTAGATTTTCAGTTGTGAATAAAAAAGTTTTTTTTTTTAACGAAAAAGAAAATAGATACTCAAATCAGTCTGAAACTAAATGAAGAAAACTTAGAGTGG
Organism: Thunnus maccoyii; assembly: GCF_910596095.1. Classification (NCBI taxonomy): domain Eukaryota; kingdom Metazoa; phylum Chordata; class Actinopteri; order Scombriformes; family Scombridae; genus Thunnus; species Thunnus maccoyii. The sequence goes on along the minus strand of NC_056551.1, from coordinate 24,213,428 downwards.
ATTGTTTCAAGTATTGGGGGATTTGGTTTGATAAGAAGCTCACTTGGAAAACATACTGAAAGAACAGTAGGAAAATGTAAAAAGATTCTGAAAGAGGTTGGACACAATTCAGTACCAAGTTTTGAGACTGTGCTGTGGGGCCATAAAGACTACTCCAGTACCAGCTTTACAGGTGGAAATGGATGAAATGCCTTTGGAAATAAGGACACAGGTAGCATTAATATACTGGGCAAATTTAAGGGGTCATAGACCCCAGTGTGTTATTTTCTATTGTCCCACCATGGATTCTGGAAGAAGTAAGAGTTGATTTAAAAAAAGAAGGAAAATGGAAAAAATACAGGCAAAAATGAAGTCAGATTTCAAAAACACCAGATAAGATGTCAATGTCCTTTGTGCAAGCATGTACAAGGGAGTCTTCTTGCTGATGGTGAACGCAACAATGAAGTGACTGATGATGGAAGGTTGACACAGAGAAGTGGACACCCTTACTTGACGTTTCGTTGATGAGCCCACGACACCTCTGGAGGGCTCAATAGTGAATTCTGGCACACCAGAAACCGGGATGTGACATCCTGGCCTGTTACTTCAGGGCCAAGCAGGGGTCTTACCTGTTCAAAGCCACTGGCTGCTTCTCTCTGCTGCCTGCAACACAGCTTTGATGGCTAAGCACAGGCTCTAGCAGCAAATACATCAAAGAAAATTATTCAAAATATGTTAAAGTATATACAGATGCATCCAAAACATTGGAGTAGGGATATCATTTATCATTCCAGAATTAAATGTAATGTCAAATAAAAGGGTTAGTGAAAATCTAGCAGTATATACAGGGGAACTGTTAGCTATTCTACTCGCTCTAAGCTAGAAACCATTCAAGGTTTTGCTTCCAGTAGTGCACTAACAAGTATTAAATGCATGCAGTCATATAAAAGGCAAGACATAGTACTTGACATAGCTCAAACAATAGTCAGAATTAAGAAGGCTGGACTAGAAATTAAATTGGATTCCTGCACACATTGGTGTGCATGGAAGTGAGCTAGCAGAAAAGTATGTAAAAAAGAGAAATAAGTATATTAGTAACATACAGCAAAGCTGAGGTTAAAAGTATAGAGTGGAGTGGGATAGAGAAAAATAAGGGCAGATACTACGACAGCATTCAAAGACAACTAGGAGAAATGAGAGAAAGCAATATGAATATAAAGGAGGAGAACATTATATCAAGGGTGAGGTTTTGTCACAACAGTCTGAACAGTACATTAAACATAATAAATAAGCATGGGTGGATGTGAACATTGCAGACTACAGGAAACAGTGGAGCATGTAATTTTATACTGTCCTAGACATCAGACAGAGACACCTAAAATTACACTCCGAAGGGATCACATGAGGTGTTATAGACATGTTGCAGAGGAGTTCAGGTGATGTAAGCCACAGGGCTATTTACAGATTTTTAGAAAACACAAGTCTTAATAGGAGAATTTAATGGAATAGTAGGTCTATAGTTCCCACTCCACTTCAGAAGGTGGCGGTAAAAGCTGTTTGCCAACCGCCAATAAACAACAGGAGAAGAAGCAGCAGCGGTGGTTGCTGTGAGATCGTGAGGACACGGAGGTGATATTTAAACCTGAGCAGAAAGGTAGTCCGTCATCCAGAAAGGAGACCTGCTGGATTCCACAGACCAGGAGCACTAAACACAAGAGCGGAATGGAGGAGAACCAGGACCCGGAGCACCGCACCGACAACCCCATTAAAAGGGAAGAATCAGACTCACCCTGTGCTATCCCAGATAAACAGGTCAGTGTTCATGACTTCGTGATAAAACCGGCTTCATAACGAGACTAAAGACACGAGGACGAGTCTCGAGGGTCCACGTGTCCTCCGTTCATTGTGTTGTTGGCTTTGTGGTCACGTAGTTCTTCAGGCGTAAAAACTAAAAAAAAAAAAAGGTCTCAGTGTTTCCTGATTGCAACGTGTTGCGCGTAATACAAACAAAGCTAGAAAATAATTTGTTTACTTTTTGTTTGAGCAAATTTACATTCCCCGCGCGGCGCATGCGCAGAAATCATGCATTTGAAGTGTTTCTGAAGAGGATTTATGGTTAATGATTTATGGTTGATGAGCTTCACTGTAACTTCACCGCTGCTGCTAATAGGTGGGATGTAGTTATTGTTTTTAAAGATCCAAGGATCTTAGTATAGGGATCACATGTTTTGCTTTTAGTATACAAGCCTTACAAGTTTCTGTTAAAAGAAAAACATCAGATCATTTGTCAGTTTACATAGTTGAGATGGCGGCAGTTGCAGGATTACAGTTGGAAAGATGAGTTACAAACTAAAAAGGTTATTGTCTGCACAGATGTGTGTTCTGCATTAATGCCGCTGCAGTCATTTACACCTCACAGTAGGCAGGATATAGTTAATACGGTTCAAGGTTAATTTATTGTCATTTGCATGCTTACACATGAAATGAAATTTGTACTCAGGGTCAGCAGGGTACAATACAATAAGTCTAAAAATAATATATAATAGTTAGTCCTACACTAAGAATAAATAACAATAATAGAATAAATAGCAATAATAAGCATATCTAAATACTGTAGTGCAGGATTTGAGAAACTGAGCAGCGTGTTAAGACAACATGGTAGCCTGACAGATAGCAGCTCTGTGCAGATTTGAAAATATGTATATTACGATCACATTTATGTGGATACCAGCTCACAGAGAGATAAAGGGCAATAAAACCGTATTAGCAACACGGGCACTGAAACACTAGGAGATCATGGATGTTTCACTTAGTAAATCTGAAACAAAAGAAATAATCAAAAGAAAAACCATTGAAGAGTGGCAGCACAGTTGGAATACAACAAAGACAGCATGATACCTTTATGCAGTGCAGCCAGAAGTAGGCACAGTTAGTTAAAAGGAGCAACAAAGAGGAGAACATCTTAACAGGGCTGAGGGTAGGACACACCAAACTAAATAAAACACTGCACTTAATAGGCAAACATCCGTCAGGATTATGTGAGCACTGTTAAATAGAGGACTCAGTACAACATAATTTGTCACTGCCAAAAATACTGTCAAGAGCGAGAATCAGAGAGGGAAGCTTGGAGTGGAAGATCTTAGTATGAAAAATGTATTTCCGATTGGGTTAGGCAGTCTATTCTATTATTTGAAAGAAACTGGACTGAAGAAAAGAATTCAGTGTTCAGTGAAATGTTTTTTTTTCTCTCTAAATCGTATTCATTTTTCTTGTGTTTTTAAGGGGATAGATAACTTTGGTTCACACCACAACGATGTAGGTGGCAGTAATGCACCTCAGTGCTCATTGCCACCTGCCATAAAACAGGAAAAAGAAGAAGAGGAAGAACAGTCCATCAGTCAGAGAGGAGACCTGCTGGATTTCACCATCCAGGACCACTACAAGAGTGAAATGGAGGAGAACCAGAACCTGGAGCACTGCACCGATAACCCCGTTAAAATGGAAGAATCAGACTCACCTTGTGCTACCACCGATAAACAGGTCAGTGTTCATGACTTCATGATAAAACCAGCTTCATAACGAGACTAAAGACACAAGGGCAAGTCTCGAGGGTCCATATGTCATCCATTCATTCTGGAATGATGATGGAAACCAGAATCCGGCAGCTAGCCCAGGAAACCAGCCAATGACCAGCAAAAAGCAGCAGCCTAAAACTGCCTAGAGTCTCAGATAAGACATGATTTTGAAGTTTCCGTCTGCCCGCCCAGAAAGTGCATCCTGACCAATCCCAGGGGTTGTAAAATTCTGGGGGAGCAGAGTCAGTCCCCTCCTGTCCACGGACAGGCGGGTACAGTTCCTGAATGCGGTTACTCCATTAATCAAAGTATTTACAATTTAGCGATTGCGTGATTCCTAAATTTGCATTTTTGATAGTAGCTTCATTGAAAGTGAAACAAGCAGAACGGTACTAAAAATAATATCGGTGTTATCATGGTGGAATTATGTTAGTGGTACATTTCTTGGTTTAAAGGCAGTGGAATAAAAGTCTAACTAAAGTACATAATAACACATATTGTAATATACACACATACTAACATACAGTATTAATTGTTCTTAGACAAAATTTAAAACTACATTTGTAATTCCATGGTATTTACAGTCCTCTGTTCTTCTTGATCTGCAGCAAGTTGTTGAGATGGTCTGGTCAGTGAGGAGTTTGGGACTCTCACTTATATATTATTGGCCAGCATTCCTGGGGGGTTGAAGAAAGAGCTGGTCTGTTGTTTGATGCTTGTGCTGTCTGCCTTCGAAATGTGCAGGGACTTTACCGCACACCTCTCTCTCTTTCTCTGTATGTTTGTCTGTTGTCATAGAAACAAAAAGCGTGTGCTGCATGCCTGTGTCAGACCAGCCGATTCAGAACAAATCAGGTGTTGTAGCGCACCACTGCAGAGTTGAGTGGAGGTGCATGGGCGTATTTATTTGTGCTCTAGAACGTAACCACCATGAAACAATCAGAAAATAACATTTTATTGATCTGATTCACCAGCTTTCTCACTGCTCCCTCTCTTCATTCACTCACTAGCTCACTCGACCACAGCTATTTTCTCTCTTGCTCGCTGGCGCTCTCAGCTCTCTGTGTTTTTTTTTCTCATCTTTTTTAAAAATGAGTCAGGAAGCAGGCAGCAAGGTCTAACTTTACTTTAAACATTATCAGATGAAGAGAAATGTCCTCCTCTCCTTCTAGTAAGATCATTGTACTCAGACAATCACAGCTGAGATTACTCTCCCTGCCAGAGGGGGGAGACAAAAGTCCTGCACTCCAGCTTTAAGTACCAATGCAGCAATGTATAGATACTGCATTACAAGTAAAAGTCCTGCATGAAACATCCTATTTGAGTAAACGTACAATAACATTCCAAGTATTTTTAAAGAGGAAAAGAGGGAAGCTTGGAGTGGAAGAACTGAGTCTGAAAAATGTATTTGCAATCAGGTTAGGCAGTTTATTCTATTATTTGAAGAAACTGGGCTGAATAAAAGAATTTACTGTTCAGTGAAATATTGTTTTTTTATTTTATTTAGTTATTTTTTCTTGTGTTCATTTGTTTAAGGGGATGGATAGCTCCAGTTCACACTCAAACAGCATAATAGTTGGCAGTAATGCACATCAATGCTTGTTCCAGTGCACCATAAAACAAGAAAAAGAAGAAGAAGAAGAAGAAGAAGAACAGCCCATCAGTCAGAGAGGAGACCTGCTGGATTTCACCGACCAAGACCACTACAAGAGTGAAATGGAGGAGAACCAGAACCTGGAGCACCACACCAACAACCCCATTAAAATGGAAAAATTAGGCTCACCCTCTGCTACCACCGATAAACAGGTCAGTGTTCATGACTTCATGATAAAACTAGTTTCATAAAAAGACTTATGACACTAGCATAAGCCTTGAGGTCCGCGTGCTCATTGTGTTGTTGGAGAGAAAGTCTACAAATAGGAAACTAAAACACTTCCAGTTTTTCAGCCATAAAAAACACCAAAATATTTTAGTGTTTCCTGGTTTCACCTTGTTATGAACAAAGCTAGAAAATAATCTGTTTACTTTTTGTTTGAGTCATTTTCCATACTCCTGCACGGCGCACTGAAGGTACAAGCACCAATTAAAGCTGCAAGCAGCGTTGAACGGGCCCTCGTGCCTCCGCGCACATCAGGCCGCAACGCAATCGAAGGGCTTCTGTCACGGGCATGTAGATGTCTTCAGACCTGGGCTGTTTTCAGACAGTGCAAGAAGGAGATAAACATCACTTCCTTTGTCCACTAGTTTGCCTGCTGCTGGAGCTGCTTTGCTGAAATTTCATTGGGGGTGCTATTCCGCCAGTTTGCATCACTGATGGAATATTGTCACGTAGACGTGTTCAGGCTGAAAAAGTTTGGTGAGAAGTTTGGTGCAGACTGGAGAATTTACAATAAAGTTATAGCAACTTCCTCTGTCATGGCAAAACATCAAATCTCAACAGTGTGAGAATTTTCTGACTTGTGAGACATGTCTGTCTTGCTCACACCTGTGTCATCAAAATTATGCAAGTTTTGGGCCCATTCACTTGAATTTCAATTAGTAAATTGAAAACTCTTGATGAGTTTGTGTGTAAAACAAATGAATTTCCTAATTTTCATCAAGTCTATTTTCAGAAAAGTAAAGACTTTTGACCCACATCACCTGGTCAAAGTTTGATCGAAATGTGTACTGTCAGGTGTGTAGAGACAATAAGTAACTGCAGCTGGACACAGAAAAATACTCATATATTTGAATGGAGAGTGTGAGCGAACAACTAGCTGCTTGGGCCCTAATAAAGGAAAAACTGCAGTACAGAGCTAGAAATTTTAGTTTTGATGGTATTTTTCTACAGCACTTTATCACTAAACTGTCACCCTCACTCCATTTTTTCCCTTCCCCTCATAGGTCATCCCCACTACTGAATTATGAATATAAGACCTATAATTATTGTAAAATAAATGATAATAACACCAAACTTCATACAAAGTGTTTGTATATAATGTACTGTATTATATATATATATAGGCCTTTCTCTTGTATCCTACAAAAATGAGCTGCATTCAACCCCCACGCCAGTGGTAGCTGGTGACTCAAAAAATTGGGGAGGACAGGAGGAAAACCAACATGGAAACTTACAACAAACTGCATCAAACTATGTCATTGATCCCCACCTGATGAAATCAGAGGGGTGGGGGGCAATTTTATATGCCAATAAAACAGTTTGCTTTTAAAAATGAAAACCACTGAGTGGTGTAAAAGCTGCTTCTTTAAAGACATTTAGCACATAAATATTGTTTCTAAACAAAGAAGAGTTTTAGTTTTAGCTATGGAGTGGTTCAGATGTGTAATTTTACCAACAAAGTGAAATTCAGATTTACAGTATTGTTCTATTGTGACAACAGATTTATGTTCTCATCAAAAACAGACAAGATATCACATGATTTACACGTGTTTCCTATGTTCCTATGCTGGTTTGATCATTACCCTTCAAAATCCCTGTTAGTGACACTCTGTCTGCCCATGACTTGTACTTACAGCAGTTTGTTTACTTTGTCTTAAATGAGACATTAAAATTTACAATTAATCCGCAGTTCATATGCCCGCCGAACCGTGGGGGGTGATCCGTACGGATCACGGATCAACTACAATCAGTTACACCACTAGTTCACACTTGTTATTCTATTTACTTTAAGCTTATTACTCAATATATGGCTCAGCTTAAAAACAAACTAAAGAAACTGTCAGAAGCAAGCAGCCAGACCTCCTGCACACTCATTCACTAATCTCACATCAACAGGTGACTGAACAACCACTCAATTAAAAACGGGATCAATTCCATGTGAATGAGTGAGTCCAGACATCTCACTGTAACTTCAACAAGCAAACTACTCACAACACATTATACATGATCTGCTGCATTCTTGTTAAGGGGATAAATTCACACAACAGCCACACAGAGAGACATTTAACCATGAGATGAAATTAGCGATGAAAGAGAGAGAGAGAAGCTGTATCTGACTCACGTTATCTGATTCTGATGTCTTTTTCTTTCTATCATGGCTGTTGGTCATCTTGTTTGTTAGTTAACAGAACTTTATGGCTGCTGCTTAACCAGTCTGATATCATTAGCAACAATGACAAACAATCTAACTCTCCTGGTTGTTTCTCCGGTTGCTTCTCTCTCCAGCTGCTCCCTGGCGGTGTCCTGCTGCTGCTGCACTGCACAGTCCAGATAATTTCTCCCATTAGCTTAACAACAGTCCTTCCATGGATGTATAAAGAGTCCTTCAGGCTGCTACAACAAGCCAGCTGTTTCATTGGCTAACAGAAGGAGCTATCTACTGCTGCTACTCTGCCTTACAGTGGAGAGAATTGAAGATGAATTCTGGAAACTATCATTGGACCAACTCCATGTCAATATTGCATTCTGGTTGTTGATTGGTTAGGGAGGCCATCCTCCCTTGGAGCATCACTTTACATGTCTCTTCCAAAGAAGAGAGAAAAAATATGTTGTAAATAATACTGAGATTTGGTAATGGTTTATTTCAACCAAATATTCTTTTTTATATTTTGATCTCCCTCTTGCCTCTCAAAAAATAGAGGAGGATCAACCTCCTTTGCCTCTATGGACCAACCTCCACACACACTAATTAGCACCTTAATCATCTTAAAATGTCTTGTTTTGTCCGACCAACAGTCCAAAACCCAAAAGAATTAGATTTATTAGTATAGTATATAAATGTAGTATATAAAAACTCAGATCATTTGTTACTGACTTCTTTGTAAACAACTTATGTATTTGACGTTTTAACAAAAAAATATATCACTCCTTAACCTCAGGCCATATTTCAAGAATGTATGACACTATTTAACACAACAATCCCACAACACTGACCAAAACAAAAGATGCTTGGGAATAAGACCTTGATGTGACTGTCCCTGACACCATGTGTGATCTCATTATTGATCGCATTTACTCCACCTTTTGCAGAAAGTTACGCATTGTCTCCACTTCACTCCAGAAAAATTGGCAAAAATGTCCTCAGGTTCTAACTAGTTCTTATATCAATCTCTCTGCAGTTATCTGATTGTCTTGTATTTCTTTTTTTTGTTTTGTTTTATTTATTTGACTGTCAATGCATTTATTCTATTTTACTGAACAGGGAAAAACTCAGGAGAGGTCTAGATATTCTGACTTAGTCTGTGGTCAGGGTCAAGCTTAAAAAACTCTGGATCCTATATTTCCCATAATGCAACTGTATTTATGGTTTTAGATCACTTGCTCCACCATGTCATCTCATTCTCTCTCTCTTTCTCTGTATGTTTGTCTGTTGTCATAGAAACAAACAGGAAGTAAGGGACTGAAACATCACCGCTGTCAGCACTGTGACAAAGCCTTCACAACATCAAGAAATTTAAAGATTCATCAGAGAGTTCACACAGGAGAGGAACTTCACAGCTGTGAACAATGTGGGAAAGCTTTCACTACTGAATATAATCTAAAAAGGCACGAACGCAGTCACACTGGAGAAAAGCCGTACAGTTGTGAGCTATGTGGGAAAACTTTCACTACAGCCAGTATATTAAAAACTCACCAACGCGTTCACACTGGAGAGAGGTCGTACAGCTGTGAGCAGTGTGAGAAAACTTTCACTACAGCCAGTATACTAAAAAGCCACCAACGCATTCATACTGGAGAGTTTTACTGGTGTGAGCAGTGCGGGAAAACTTTCACTACAGGCTGTAGTCAAAAAAGGCATCAACGCATTCACACTGGAGAGAGGCCATACTGGTGTGAGCGATGTGGGAAATCTTTTACTGATAAGAGTACTCTAAAAAGGCACCGACGTATTCACACTGGAGTGAAGCCGTACAGCTGTGAGCAATGTGGGAAAACTTTCACTACAGCCAGTATACTAAAAAGCCATAAACGCATTCACACTGGAGAGAAGTCGTACAGCTGTGAGCAGTGTGGGAAAACTTTCTTTACACACAGTAATCTAAAAAGGCACCGACGCAGTCACACTGGAGAGAAGCCGTACTGCTGTGAGCAATGTGGTAAAACTTTCACTACAGCCAGTATACTAAAAACTCACCATAATATTCACACTGAAGAGAAGTCGTACAGCTGTGAGCAATGTGAGAAAACTTTCACTACAGCCAATATGCTAAAAAGCCACCAACGCATTCATAATGGAGAGTTGTACTGGTGTGAACAGTGTGGGAAAACTTTCACTACAGACTGTAATCAAAAAAGGCACCAACGCATTCACACTGGAGAGAAGCCGTACTGGTGTGAGCAATGTGGGAAAACTTTTACTCAAAACAGTAGTCTAAAAAGGCACCAACGCATTCACACTGGAGAGAAGCTTTACAGCTGTGAGCAATGTGGGAAAACTTTTACTTTCTGTGGTAATCTAAAAGACCACATACGCATTCACGCTGGAGAGAAGTCAAACAGCTGTGAGCAGTGTGGGAAAAAATTCACTAGAGACTGTAATCTAAAAAGGCACCAACGCAGTCACACTGGAGAGAAGCCGTACTGGTGTGAACAATGTGGGAAAACTTTTACCGATAATGGTAATCTAAAAAGCCACCAACGCATTCACACTGGAGAGAAGCCGTACAGCTGTGACCAATGTGGGAAAGCTTTTACTTTTTATGGTAATCTAAAAGACCACATACGCATTCACACTGGAGAGAAGCCGTACTGGTGTAAGCAATGTGGTCAAACATTCTCTAGAGACACTACTCTAAAAAGACACCAACGCACTCACACTGGAGAGAAGCCGTACAGGTGTGAGCAATGTGGAAAAACCTTCACTCAGGGCAATTCCTTAAAAAAACACCAACGCATTCACTCAGCAGCATCGTGTTGAACATGTTTTAGAAGCAGGTTAGTGGTGTCTCCTTGTCTCCTCTCCATGCCTTTAATAACAGTGTTGATCTATCCCAAGCTAATAGCATGTACGCTGTTAGCGGCCCATGTGACCAAATTTTAAGCTCAGTGATTGGACGTAGTTCACTTCTATCCTGAAAGTTTTTTAATTTCTCACCTTGAGTTTCATGTTGATCCAAGTTGTGGAACTGCTCAAAGTGAGTCATATAACATTGTTAATGGGGAATAATTATAACACAGTAAAATTAAAGGGAGGAAAAAATAAAGTAGGCTAGTATAATGCTGCACATACTCATACTGTACCTATACATGCATACACACTAGGGATGCCACGGTGAGGAAATTTTCCAACCGACTAATAAACTCGTGACAACACTGGTGTTACAGTTACACTGGACATTTTACAAAATAAGATATTTGTCAAAGACGCTCCTCCGTAGAGCGCTTACTTTGATCTTTAACATTAGATTTTTAGTTTAGATCTCCCCCTTATTTAACAGTTAGCGACGGCGGGCTTCAGGCTGCTGTCAGTGGGCGACCACCACTTAGAACCAGAACCAGAGCAACTCACCTGCCATCCGGAGAGAGACACACTGAGAGCAGGCTGAGCAGGCAGAGAGCGGGAGAGTTGCTGCCGAAAACAAGCACTGAGACCCATGGAGGAGTGAGAGAAGCTGCTTGCTAACAGCTAGTGTTACGTTTGTTTACAGCAGTCAGCAGACACTGTCAGTTTATAATTCTAGGGTCCATAATCCAACTGAGTATTGATGACATGCTTGATACTTGATACAAATTGGAGTTTTTTTATTTGATGAACGTGGGCGCTGATACGCAAAAATGAAATAAATGAGTTTGTTTTATATAAAAAAGCGAAATTACGGTATGGGCAGTGGGCAAGTAATGTAATTGGTGTACGTTCCTACACCGTGTAACACCGGTGTAATTGACCACCGTGGCAAGCCTAATACACACATATATATACATATAATGCTGATAAAACAATCTCAATATGGGATCACAATAAAAGTTATGTTCATTACAATAATAAACTTAAGACTTTTTAACTGAATATGGATAGTTGTAGCAGCGGTTGCCCTCCAGAAAAGAGGGAAAAACATTAGTGGAACTGAGGGGCACAAAAGCAATAAGATGATACTGCAGCACCCTCAGATTAGCCTCTAGAAATTAGTCTGTTGGTGTGTGAGTTAAGGATCACACTAACTTGGAACAAACTGCTGGTTTATTAAGACTTAAAAAACAACTCATATGAACAGTGTTGACATTCCATGAGCCTACATCATGGATGTATTATAAGAGCTGGATACTGGACTAAAAATGGTGCCCATTCAGTCCTAAAGGAATTGCTCGCCTGGTGCGCAGTAATGTTTCCCCCGCTGGCCCCGCCTGCGAGCTCCCGCTCGGCCCATAGACTTTACATTGTGATGACGTCACAGATTTTTAAATCGCTTTTCTCGGCTCGAAGAAAGTTTTACAAACATAAAACCTCCATAGATCAAAAGTTCATAATAGAAAGAGTCATAATTAATGTTGTTTGCAGCTCGAGGGGTCCTGTCAACAGTTTTACAGATGTCTCTTTTACGATGGTGGTCTATGGGGAAAATCCTTTTTGGGCCGCAGGGGGATTTTTCGCTGTTATACCGCGAGTTGGCACTGGGAAAAATAGGCTGCAAGGCAGAGCGGCGGTGCCCTATCCAGCTCTTATCATACATCCATGGCCTACATACAAGACTGATTCAGACAGGGCATAGAGCAGACTGTTTGGCTTAGCTGTAAACACATCTACTCGTACGGAGGCTAATAATGAACAAACAGAACAGTCATCTAGCCAAATGATTTACAGCCTTTATGCTGGACTCTGTACCCGGATAATCAGTGAACCCAGGCTGGCAAAGAGGGACAAACTCCACGGCATCTGCTGACAGGGCTACGCTAGTGCTAACATTAGCAGGGCTACAGGTGGAGTGCCTGTCATGTCTGAAGTAAGCTGGAAAAATTTTATACCAGCAAATCATCTTTGTGATGTCCACATTCCTAAATGCATTGAGTTGCTGCCACTCGATTGGCTGATTTAGATATTTACATAAATGAGCAGTTGAATAGGTGTAGCTAATAAAGTGGCTGGCGTGTGTGTGTGTGTGTATGTATGTATATATATATCATCAATCAATTCTGCGCAAAGTTTTAGGCACTTTAGATGTCTGATCGGTCCCAAATTTATTCATGACATGACAATGACCCCTAGCATACAGCTAGAGTCATAAAGAACTATTTTCAGCAACAAGAAGAATGATGAGTCCTGCAACAGATGGTATAGTTTGGCCCCTACAGAGCTCTGATCTCAACATCATGGAGTCAATCTGGGATTACATGAAGAAGCACCTGAGACGACCTAAATAATAAATCCACAGAAGAACATTCTTTCTCCAGGATGGTTACAACAACCTACCTGCAAGTTACCATGAAAAACTGTGTTAAAGTGAACCGAGGAGAACTGCTGCTGTTTTAAAGGCAAAGCTGCTCACATCAAATATTGATTTCATTTAGGTTTCTTCTGTTTACTCAACTTTGCATGAAGTTAAATGATAACTAAAAAACATTCATGGCATTGCTTTTGAGAGCATCCTCATTTTACTTTTAATGCCTAAAACCTTTGCACAGTACTGTATGTATATGTGTGTGTGTGTGTATATATATATATATATATTAGTTCTACCACTAAAACTGAGAGATGGCCAAATGAATTTGATGTAATAGTAGTCACAGCTTTTAGTTTTATTTACATTATTTTAACAAGATACAAGGCAAACTAACTTGTATTGTTAGACAGATAAAGCATGTCTGCAAAGTTAAATGTTTACATTATGTTATTGTTATTGTTATTTTTTTTGTTAAACTATTCTAGAGTTTAACTAATGAACCCCCTGGTTTCTTCAGTCTTTATAAGGATACTCTATTACTACTATAACTATTGTTACTGTGATCATATTTTTGCCATATTGCCCAGCCTTCTATATATATACACATCTGTACATACCTACACACATATACAAATAAAAAGAAAATAGTTTATTAATTAAGCAAATTTTAAAAAAAGCTAATATAAAGTAAAATATTTGACTTGACCACATCTTCTACTGAATCCTTATTTTATAGCTCAGCGTCTGCCTTCTGTTTGAATAAATTCTTCAATATTGTTTGTGATCCATATATTTAATCCATTTATTCCACTGTTTGAAATATTCCAGTTACATTTGACCTCCACCAATGATGGTGGAGTAGGTTCAGATGGTAATATAGCTAAAATAATACATTTTGGTTCAAGTGCCTGTTCAGTTTATTTTGGGTAATTTTTCTAGAATAGTACTCTGTGGTAGTAGTATATATGATTAAGGTATTTTAGTACTTCCACTTCTTGTTTGCCACCGGACTTTCCAAATGCTTGTTGTGGTCTGTATGTCCAGTTAGAGTGAGAGATTGTGTGTAAAATGTGGTGTTAAATCCTCCTGATGTACATCTGTTTCCTCCACGTTACTGAACTTTAATTCTTTGTGGCATCCCCTGAAACATATCTGAAATAAACTTTTGCTACTGTCAATAAACAGGCAGAATTTCTGTTTTTCCCCTCAAGGACAGTTTGCACAGCTGAAACACTGTTGCTGCTCTACTGTAGATTGCTCAGCACGCTTAGGTGTGACATAAGAATATGTAATACCGAAGGAATTTTAAAAAATGTTAATTGTAAAATGTTACTTCATACTGTTTATTTTCACAATAGTTGTTTATTGTAGGAAATGCCAAATTATTGCCAAATGTTTCATTTCATGATAACACTTTACATCACAAAGTCCTTGTCAATCTAGTGTAGGAGGACAACCGCTTGTTCTTTAATTCTGTTAACTAATCTTTGATTCTTAAGGAAAATAAGAGACAGACTTCCTGGATTCCTAAATTTGTAAGAGCCGACCCTCGGCCTGCAGAACTGACCTTTGTAACCCTCTAAGTGGGATCTTGATCAGTGATGCTCAACAGAGTTGTGCTGTGATACATTACAGTGTAGCTTTTTTTATTGGAGTCATAATGTTTTCACATTACAATGCTGTAAAATAATATCTGTTATCTTTCAATAACAGTAGTCCAAATTCAAAGCTGTCATGACCACTGTCTGGGGTGCTGATTCTGGACCTATCTCTATCTTCTATCTTCTGTTGAGCTCACTATATACTCTTTATCTTGTTGTTTCACATGCTGGTCAGTGAGTCTTTGAGACGCCAAAACCAACCGACCTCAGTTCCACTCAGGGCTGCCTTCTCTGGCAATAGCTCTTCTTGTTTTCTGTGTTAACTTCAACAAAAATCAAAAGTTTTGTCAGCGTTTCCATCGGGCAATTTATTAGATTTCACACAGCTCCTCTGGAGCCACAAAAGGCTTCATACTACTTTTTTCCCATATTGCAGTAGTACTCCCCAACATCAGTATTCCCCCTTATGTTTTTTTTTTGTTTTTTTGTTAAACTACTGTTTCCAAGGTCAACAATGAATGTTCATGCTCAAAAGTTGACAGAGTGTTGCTGTTGTTAGTGCTGTCATCTGCTAACTTACTAACTCATGTCTCAATAAATCCTGAGTTTTTACAGGTTGGGAAAGCTAAAGGCAAAACAGCTCAATCAGTCACAGTCAGGAGGAGATTTGTGGAGGGCAGGAACACCACCTCCAATAACCAGTTTCCTGAGGGGAAACCCTTTTACCATCGCTCCCATCATTCAGTTCGTGAAACGAGAGTGCAGAAATGAAATCTGGAGCTTTCAAAAGACTGTGACATGGGCAAACAAGCTTCTGTTTACAGAAGATTTAACAGAGTGACGTAGTGAGGAGCTGCTGTTGCCAAAGATTAAAGAGGCAAGAGATCAGAGGAAGAGAGCAGACTTTCGAGGGCCTTTTAGTTTCATAGAAAATGTTCAAATATTCCTTTATGTGGTCAAATGAAACACAAAGTTTTGTTTAGAGGGACCAATACAACAATTACTTTCTTTATCCACCTTTAGTGAGGTGAGTTACTGTAAAACTTGTTCAAGGTATTTGTAGTGTTACCGAATATTATGTTTATAGTATGTTCGAAGTTGTCTTTTATTTCATGAAATACCAGGGGGCTTAAAGACAGTAATAAGAGAAAAGCTATATTTTTATTTTGCAAAGGACAACAGGCACAATGTGTTTTCTTACAAGAGACTCATTCCAGTAAAGAGGACGCAACATTTTCACTTCATTATATGAGATGAAATGATGATACCAAGTACCTGCGAAAAACTTCTGTTTAAGAAACAGCAAAAAGTCATATTTAACAAAGTGAAATGTAAACCAGCCTGTAATCATACAACAGAATAAGAAGATGTAGAATCACTAGCCATACATATTAAAAGTAGGCTATGGCTTAAAATACATGTAGGAATTATTATATATGACTTAAGTACGGAGGGAATTTTTTGCTATTTAGTTGGATGATGAAGAAATCATTCTGAATATGTCGCATAAAAAAAGAAAAAAGTAATGCCAAACTGTTTCTGCTACCGAAGCAAAAAGTGTAAAAGTAGTTAATGACTGATGAGTCTATCTGACTGAAATGTTGCATTTATAATCATGGGAGCCAATTAACAGTGTGTGGATTATTTTTCTGATAAAAGACAATTATTGTTTTTTATTTCCAGTTATCATCACGCAGTTGTCTCGTGTTATTCTGAGCTGCAGTGATGGAATCAGAGTGTAAAATCATCCACACTGTCAGCTTCACTCTGGGGATAAAATAAACTTTATACTATTAAAATGCAGCTAAAATCATCATTATGTGATTAGTGTTGTAAACGATCAATCAATCAATCAATTTTTATTTATATAGCGCCAAATCACAACAAAAGTCATCTCAGGGCACTTTTCACATAGAGCAGGTGTAGACCGTACTCTTTAATTTACAGAGACCCAACAATTCCCCCATGAGCACAAAAAACTCCAAGGAAGAAGCAAAGTTAGTGACATGCATTGATGTTACATGAATGCATACAGATGGAGAGGAGGAGGAGGAGCGAGGAGCTCAGTGCATCATGGGAAGTCCCCCAGCAGTCTAGGCCTATAGCAGCATAACTAAGGGCTGATCCAAGGTGAGCCTGGTTGGCCCTAACTATAAGCTTTATCAAAAAGGAAAGTTTTAAGCCTACTCTTAAACATAGAGAGGGTGTCTGCACCCCGGACAGAATCTGGTAGATGGTTCCACAAGAGAGGAGCCTGATAGCTGAAGGCTCTGCCTCCCATTCTACTTTTAAAGACTGTAGGAACCACCAGTAAGCTGCATTCTGGGAGCGCAGTGTTCTAGTGGGATAATACGGTACTATGAGCTCTTTAAGATATGATGGTGCCTGACCATTAAGGGCTTTGTAAGTTAGGAGATCTCTCTATTTGTTAGAAGCTGTTTTAAAACCAGAGGGGAAACAGAAAGCCTGGAACAATGAAATGTTTCCACTGGCCTATAGAAATATATATCACTCTTTTTTACTTGTCACTTTATTGTAAACTTAGGACTTTTGTCCACGTCAGGATCTTGTAGGAATGATGACTCTTTTTTTTCCAGTGATCTGATTGGTCATTGGTCAGAGTGTTGACAGGTTGTGATCCGATCTTCTGAAGTTAACCTGCTCTGGAGCAAGTTAGCTGTTCAGTTACCATGGTGATGAACCCCAGCAAGAAGTGAACCACTGTCGTAGGACTGCAAACCCAGAGTTAAACCTGAAGTTACCTCGCTAACCCCAAATCCTGCTTCGTAGTACAGGCCTCTGGTCAGTTTGCCACCTCACCTGCAACGCAAGCCAGCCCTCAGCCACCACCTCCAGCCTCTTGCCTTTTTTCACTGAGACATTATTCTTTCAATAAACACCAAGAACTGTCCTTGCTTAAACATAACATGTCACAAAGGTGGGTGAATGGGGCAGGTGGACACAAATGCAGAGACGGCAGGCAGGTTGGATACGATGCTGAATATTTAATGAAAGAACTCAAAAATCACAAGAGACACTGGGACCAGGAACCGTAAACGCAGGAGAAAAAAACTCGGAGTATACACAGTGCGAAGGCAGAACAAAAGCAGACAATTCGACAAAGTCTGAACTGAAAACAGGAAGTAAAGTGACCAGACATGAAGAGGAAATATTTCAAAATAAAACAGGAACTAAAGTAAACAAACAGGTGACACAAAAAACACAGGAGGAACACACAAGGGAGCAGAGAAAACAAAAACCAGGAAACAAATGCAACACAAATGACAGAGTCCCTCAAAAAGTCCAACTAAAAACAGAAAAAGTCTGAGGGCATCAGAAGGATAACAAAAACCAAGGAAGTCAAAAGACTAAAAACACAAAGAGTCCAAAAAACAGAAAAAGTCCCGGTAGGATGTGACATAACAGGGTCCTCACTAAGACTAAGAAATTCCAGTTCTCAGATCTTTACACTGCCTGTCCTGTCTGTTGGTTTACAAAGCACTGAATGGTTTAGGGCCAAAATGCATTTCTGATCTGCTGTTATGTTATGAACCATCTGGAGCAGGTCTGCTTTCTGTCCCCAGAGTCAAAACTAAACATGGAGAAGCAGCGTTCAGTGTTTATGTTTCACATATCTGGAACAAACTCCCAGAAAACTGCAGGTCTGCTGCAACTCTGAAGTTTTCTGTTTGCCTTTTATTAAACCAAATTTGAGGGTTAATATTTTACACTGCGCTGTACTACAAATGATTTGACCAATCACTGATGACTATAAAAATGTCGACTTGTTATAGCAAGAGAGGGGAATGACTCACTTTGTGTGCGTTCTGTCTCCTTAGGGAGTATTCATCATTTATCAGAGGGAGGGCGGTGGCTGCCCTTGCTGGAGCTACAAATATTTTCCCTTGAGCGAACTGTGACTTTTATTCTCCTGTTTTATCTGTCTTATTCTATTTAACAATTTTTAAATTGTATTTCAATGTCTTTTTATGTTGCTTTTATATTCTGTCTCAATGCCTTTTATGCTCTATGTAAAGCACTTTGAATTGCCTTGTTGTTGAAATGTGCTATACAAATTAACTTGCCTTGCCTCTAGTACATTTAATGGATATTTAATGGATATTTTGAATCATACTGATTTTAAAGTAATATTTAATTTGGATTGCTCATATAAGCAATATTCTTTTGTAGTCAAAGCTATTCTTGTGGCTTTGACAAATCTAATTAAAGGAATATTACAGTATTCACCTGTAATAACAGCATCTGCTACTCTGTTTATTGACAATTACATTATTTTAGAAAGTAAATGTAATAACAAAATGTGAGATCATTAATTAAAAATGAATGTTTTCCTCTTTCTGTTAACAGAAAAGTGCTTAAAGATTTTCACGGACACCATCAAAGTTAGAGCTAAATATTTTTTATTCTCTTTGTTACCTAAAATGAAGGAAGTTCGTTTAAAAGTCAATTAACAATATTTATCCATGCAGAGAATTCTTACGCATAAGATTTAATTTGGATAATAACACATATACTTTTTGTCAAGGCATGAATGGTTACTTACAAAGGATGTAATACCTGTTTTTGAATATCATATTGTTAAGTTTGGTGTTTTTATGTAAAACAAAGATTAAATTTAAAAATGACTTGAAAATTTTCTTTCAATCCTTAAAAAAAATGAAAATAGAAATGTCTTCAGATTCTGAGCTACTTATGCTATATATTGATTAACCCCTCTTAAAGTTAATTTAATTCACATTTAGGTATTTATTATAATTATTATTATTTGTTTTTGTTTTCTTTCTGTTTATTATGCTGCTTGGAATTATTGTTAAGTGTGTTAAACAATGTTTAAACTTTAATAAAGAAAAAAACACACAAACAAAAAAACCCAACAACAATGGGACAACTTGGGAGCAGAGCTGAGCGCTGTGTGTGTGTGTGTGTGTGTGTGTGTGTGTGTGTGAGAGAGAGAGAGAGAGAGAGAGAGAGAGAGAGAGAGAGAGAGAGAGAGAGAGTGAAGGAGTGTGTATGTGTGTGGTTAGTAAGAGGTGAAAGGAGGAGAGTCTCTTTTTTCCACAGGAAATACACAATGGTCAGTTTTTTTTCCTGCTCTCGTGCTTTCCATTCGTGCATGTGTGTTTGTGTGTGTGTGTAACCTAGTTATATGCTCACATGTATGTGTGTAACCTAGTTATCTGCTAGTTATCTGCTCACAAAATGTGTGTGTGTGCGTGCGTGTGTGTGCGTGCGTGTGCGTGTGTGTGTGTGTGCGCGTGTGTGAGTGAAGGAGCGTGTATGTGTGTGGTTAATAGGAGGAGAAAGGAGGAGAGTCTCCTTTTTCCACAGGAAACACTACTTTTTTTCCTGCTCACGTGCTTTCCATTCGTGCATATGTGCTTGTGTGCGTGTGTGTGTGTGTGTGTGTGTGTGTGTGTGTGTGAGTGTGGGTGGGTGAGTTAACCTCGCCCACAGTCAAACCCAAACTTAGAAAGTAGATCACAGCTCGACCACAAGACTAAAACACAGTAAAGACTCTTGTTGAATCAGAGTCAGTTGCTTCGCGTGCTGACATTTTTGTCCTCTTCCTTTATAGGGGGGTTAAGATCTGAAAACATTACTGGGACTTTACTGAGCTTTTGTGTCCACAGAGATGTGCTCAGAGATGTTTGCAGCTAAAGCCGAAGCAGCTGTGAAGTGTCTGGGTGCGGAGGGAGATCTCATCTACAACGAAAATGCCAACTTGAAAATTGAGATGCTGACTCTGGTCAAAGTCAAAGTAAAAACCTTCTGGTCGGTCGTCAAGTACAAGATCAGTGATCTTACGCTGCTCGATCTGCTGCAGGAGCCGGACATCTCCCCAGGTGTGTATTCTGACACAAAACTATATGTTAACAGCGGTAAAAGTACCAAAAACACATTATAAAAATACTTCATTACATGTAGAAGGCTTGTGTTTATTATATAGATGATCAGCTTTGTGTAGTTAAAGTTTCATCATGTTTTTTAAACGTAAAATCTTACTCTCAACTATAGCATATACTTAAATGTATGTATATACATATATGTGTGTGTGTGTGTGTATCAAGGGATTGTTAGTACTCGGGGGACAACTTTAAATGGTTGCGTTTTGTATTTAAATACTTTTTTTCCTTTTCAAATTACGTTCTACCGTTATATGGTGACGGTGTAGAAGTAATGAAAGACCGAAGGATTGGTTTATCGTTTTAATGTACAGAATTGTGGAAGGAAGATCATTGCTCCTTTGTTTTCTTTCTGAGTGCATGCCATTGAGAGAAGGATTGTGCTCTATGGCTTGGAGGCTGTTGGTTTTCTGAGTCATGGGGGAAATGTGACTCTTGTTCATTATACATGTACATGGATAAATGGTTGTAATCCATAAATTGGTATGATTTGACCAATCACTGATAAAATATGTCGACTTGTTATAGCAAGAGAGGGGAATGACTCACTTTGTGTGCGTTCTGTCTCCTTAAGGAGTATTCATCATTTATCAGAGGGAGGGCGGTGGCTGCCCTCGCTGGAGCTACAAATATTTTCCCTTGAGCGAACTGTGACTCTTAATCCATGACCTCTGACCCCCATTTCCTCATCAGGGGGGAAAACAAAGCAAACTACCAGCCCAACTTACTGTGTCCTACCATATAGTACTGCAAAACTTACCTAACTTAGTCCAGCCAATGTAATGAGCAAACAGCACGGAGGGAGTGAGGAGTTCTCACCTAAACAAACAGATAATTTCTTAAGCAGATAATTCCTCTTTACAAATAATAATTGCATCATCACAAAAGGTGTGTGCACTTCAGTAGAATAAAGGTGCATGACAGCCGCCCTCCTACCACACAAAACCAACAACATTTAATAAGCCTACACATCTTACACACCTACATCTCAGCGCGCACACAGCCAACATTAGCAACATGTGCATATTAATGACTGTTACCCAGATAAACAGTAACATACACAACAACTGGCAACCAGAATAATGTCAGCTGGCACGGCGAACATTATTAGATTTTAAAAACTTACCCTTTGATGGTCTGGAATTATCATAGATAACTTTTGCATTACTATAGGAGAGGATAAGTTGAGGAAGTTGAGCTGGTAGTTTGCTTTTTTTTCCTGACGAGGGAAGGGAGGTCAGAGGTCAGTTTGCTATTACGTGTAATGGTAGGAAAAAGGTCAACCTTTGTTTTTTTATTGTCTCAAATACTACCTAACTTTGGTGTGAATATAATAAAATATGGTTATTTATGGTGGCGGGAATCACTTTAAAAATAACATATTGAACAAAGAGGTGGACTTGTGTTGTTTTTTATTGTTTCTATGCTAGTTGTCTTTATTCTCTTGTGTTGTTTTGAATTTTTTTGGCTTTGATTTGATTGATAATGAATAAAAAAAGGGGTAGGACTAGAAAAGTACTTCATCCTATGTGCTTTTTGAACATTGAATGGTTATTATTTGCGTTGTTTACTGAAAGTTTGACGTTATTTCTACTTGTTTTGTTTTGCTGCCTACATATTTTATTTTGTTGCTTTAACATGTTCAAAATAAAATCAATCAGTCAATCAAAAAATCACTCAGGGAGGCTCAAGGAAAAAATTTTTTGCTGCTCTGGGGAGGGTCAAGATAAAAAAATAAATAAAACAAAGTAACACCACAGCCATCCCACTTCCCTCTGGTAAATAACGAACAGTCCCTAAGTAGCATAAAATGTCAAAATTATGAATTACTTTGTCAGAATTATCACAAAAGTAGCCAAATTATGAAATATTTAGTCAAAATTATGAGATGAGTAGCCCAGATTATGAGATCTTTAGTGAAAATGATGCAATACTTATAAAAAGCTCTGAGATAATGAGGTAAAATGTCCCTGCAGAGTACACAGAGAAGGATCTGATGAAGGATTTTGAGAACCTGAGTGACAGCAGCAGTGGAGGCCGTGCAGCAGCAGGAGTTGATGCAGCTAAAGTCAAACTGGAAGTGTCTGCATCGGTGGACACTGTGGATGGAGCGTCCTCCTTCACTCTGAGGAAAAAGACTGTGGACATCAAAAAACTGAAGGAGAGCTGCGCTGACAAGTACGTCTCTGTTTGTCTCTGAATGTTAGAAAAACACACACACTCTCTCTGCTTTGTTTCCACATGTGAAGGGCTCTCAGTCAATTATTAGTAGGAATATGGACTGAAAACTCATCAAACATCTCACATGGGAATAACAAAACCTAACCCTAACCCTAACCCTAACCCTAATTCCATATTCTCACATTTCATTAAATATCCTCAACCCTTCTCCTCTCACCTGTGTTCCCTGCAGGAAGATAAAGGAGAAGATGGTGGAAATGCTGAAACTAAAGGAGACGGAGAAGCTGACTTTTGTTCACCAGAGGGTCTACAACACTGCTCCTGTCACGTTTTGTGGCAAAACTGGAAAGGACGGCCTTGTGTCGGCAGTGTGTGAAAAATTCAGGATTTCGCTGTGGGTGAGTGTTTGTGTCTCTGAGAGAAAAACTACAGAGAATAAAAAACGACTGACAAAAGATGTGAGCTACAAATAACTTCTAACTGGCTGACTCAAAGTCTATTTTATATGATGAAAAATCCAGTTAAAGTTAAGAGACTGAGGTACTTATGAAGGTCTAGGCCTGTATTCATCAAACTTCTAAGAATTACACTTAAGATTACCTTAAAGAACCAGTTGAGGATTGAAAAATTATTTGTATTATTCATCATAAACAATGACTCTATTTTCTACAATTTTTAAAATTGTAGAAAAAAAAACATGCCTCAGAAACATGTCTCAGAAGCCATGTGCTCACGTAAATTTTTATGTGTACAAATATCTGTCTGCAGTCTCTACCATCCCCCCTGTTGGCACGTAGTCCTTTTTCCCATGTGTCTGTCCTGTAAGATAAGAAAACAAACATTTTGGCACAGTTTTCGCTCTTTTGTAAGAGCATTCTGCTGGGACGCTAGACATTTGCATCACAATTTGGATTGGAGCTTGTGTAGCTGCCTTTGCTGTGCTTTCATTTCCTCTTGACACTTGAGTCCTGTGCTTTGGTACGTGCCTCACACTTGCACACAGTCACTCCCTGTGGGACTAAAATAGAGTCTAATAGGTTAGACACCAGTGATGCATGTTCAATTTGTTTACCTGTGGGTGTCAGAAATCCTTCCACAATGTCCCAAAATCATGTACAACCCCGAAAGCATCCTGCACCATTTATACAGACAGCAACCTGCTGTTTTTTGTTCCATTAGGATTAAGGAAACTGCATGAGGAACTAGTAGGTTACAGTCCTGATATCCCTCTAATCCTCTTGAAGCTAATAGGGCTAGTGATGTAGCTGCCATTGCTTTAAGGCTGTGTGGCAGCCCTGCGGCAACAGTAGTTTCCCCCCATGTTTTTGCAGCAGTACTGATGACATAAACCTCTTTTTTTCACAAACAGGTTGAGTAAAGGGTTGTTGTGGGTCTACCAAGCCCAAGGTCGGGGCTGTGGTCCATGCTTGTTTGAGTTTCACAAAACTGTCATTTCCTTCCTCAGTCCAGGTCAGTGCATCTGTAAGTCTCAGTCCATGGTCATGTGTCATCCTCTGCAGAGACTGTGCCATCTGGGCATAGTCAGGGATGCCCAAAAATGCCATCATTTGTTTTTTTGTGCTTGGTTTTGGAATTTTTAAGATGGCTTAGATCCTGTCATCTGACATTCTCTTTCCTTCTTGGGAAATCAGTTGGCCTAGGAAGGTTACTTCCTTTTTTACCCACTGCGGTGTAGAAAGACTGGCTTTGTGGCCTTGTGTTGCTAAATACTGTGGCAGTGCCACTGTATCAGTCTTACAGGCCTCTTCTGTTTCTGCGCACAAAAGGAGAACATCCACATACTGAACCCGTTTACTACTGCAGGGAGGGTGAAATCCCTCCAAGTTCTCATGTAGAGCTGCAGAGTACACTGTAGGTGATCCTACATAACCCTGACTCATTCTTGTGAATGCATGCATGTTTTTTCTTTAATTGTGAATGCAAACCAGAATTGCTAATCTGGATGTACTGGTATGCTGAAAAATGTATTTGCTAGGTCGACTGCAGTAAAACACTTACTGTTATTTGGTACCTGTGTTAGGATTGTGTGAGGATCAGGTACTGCCTGGCATGGACTGCATCATTCACTGCTTTTAAATCTTGGACAAACCTCCAAGTCATAAACTGGCCTTCCTGCTGTGCCTTTTTGACCGGAAAGATAGGTGTGCACACAGTTGAATCTGGACATGGCAAAATTACTCCCTTTTCTAGTAATGCATTACAACTGGTGTTATTCCCTCAATAGCCTCTGGTTTAAGTGGATACGGGGTTCTGCATGATCTGTAATCAGATTTAGGCGTCACAATTATTAAAGGTGCTGCATTATTCATCATACCCATAGTTCATTTGAAACATCTGTCAGCCTTGGATCAGAGACAGTCAATGATGACTGACATAATTTTGGCCTCTTTGTGAGAGTATATGCACTGCATGTAATCCCACAAATATAAAACCAAATGATTTAGTGAGATTTATAATGGGCACCAGTTAGCAAACCTGACTCTTTTCCTTCTCCACTGTTTCTCAAATCCTTCATCTGGTCCTGGAGTGTGTTTGACATAAGCAGTGCAGTGTAAATCTTCAAGTTGCATGCAGTCTATCCCACTGGTGGTTACATGTTGTTTAGCAAAATCTCTCTTTCTGCCACCAACAAATTGGTCACTGATAATTCCACTGGGGAAACAATTTTCTGAACCATTAACATTTCTATATCATCAAGTGTGTGTGTTTGTCTCACCCTCTTCCAGGTCTCTTCCTGTCCCCACTGGTTCTTCTTTGTTACTTTATCGTTGGCTTGTTTTATTACCTAGCATACCCCAGCACATCAGCGAGCCAGTCTCTGTCCACATGAATGCAATGTTTAATCGCATTGTTTTTGATTTCTGGTAAAGGTCCTTCAACAAGGCTGGGCACTCCATGGAATATCCTGGTCGAGTGGTCAGGCTGCATCACCAGTTGCTTCCACATGACCCATGCCAAAGCCCAGTTTCCATTTCAGCAGTCTCTGACTTTCTTCTGAAGTCAGGCGATGGTGACACATTAGTTCCTGGATTTGCAGGCAGAATTCACCTCCTCCTACCTTGGAGGGGTGTTGTAGTTCCTTCAGGTCACTGTGTCTCCATGGGCGGTACACATGCATGGTTAATGGCGCACCATTCTGCCCTCCCTGTGGATTTGGTACCTCCACAATAGGCATAGTTACCACTGCTCCATCGGTTCCTCTTGGCTGCCTCAAAAGAGAGAACAGAATGTTTCCTTGGTGAGAGAGGTCATGTGATGACGGTGATAGTAGCAGTTGAGCTGGTGATGAACATGCAACTGCCACAGCTTCTACTCATGCATGGTGCTCTTGGCACTGCTGCTCAGCAGCATGTCGAATGTGGTAGGCTACGCCTGGTGGGGAGAAGAGTGGGTCGTCAGTGTCTCCCACTGCTGCTAATCCATCAAGATCTGGACATCTGAGGCTGCTGTGTGTCTGTGAGGCTGGCTGTGTTGGTGGAGGCAGGGTTCAACAGTTGGCATCTCCTTCAGGTTGTGACTGGTACGGGGGTGGTTGCGGTGCTGTTGCAGGGGGACAGTCCAGGACCAGCCCTGGGTGAGCTTTCTTATCCGCTTTTTCCTTATCTGTCTCTATTCTTTTTCATATCACTCACAACACTCTCTTTATCCCATACACAAAGGTCTGCCAACCGACATCCTTTTTGCCTTTCTTTTCCCTTTTATAGTTTACATAGTTGTTTTCTCAAATTTTCAGATTTTCAGTCTGATTTAAACTAAACAACCATGTGCTGGAAACCCACATTCATTCCACAGTTTCAGATGTGCACATGTCCATTCACCATGTTTATAACACATCATCTTTGCACAGCCTTCATAATCATTTTTGTCCCCTCCCCACACAAACGCTTTATACTTTCAGCCTCCACCCAACACAACTATCAATACAAGAATCTTGTGTACAGTCACACTTCTCTGTCTGCAGACACCTGTTTCCTGCAAGATAATCGATAACAATTCCATATATGGAGTCATGCCTGTCTCATACAGTTTCCAGTTCTTGCATTTAGTTTCCCTTTTTTCAACCATCACTTCTTAGAATCGGGGTCACCATGTATCATGCGCTACTGATAACCTTTCCTATTTCTTCTTTTCCTAACAGACATTTTGCATAAAACAGAACAATGTGATCACAACATATAAAGATCAATAGACAGGGTCAAGAGTGTATCATATTCTTTAAAGACAGAACTAATCAACTGAACACACTTGTACACCGGATTAACGATCATCAAAATATTAATATATGTATTTTCTCCAACAGTACACTTCTAATGATCATTTTTTTCCCCTCCACAGTGTGTTTCCATGTGCTCTGTGTAAAAAGTAGTATAAATAGGGAGCTGATGATGTCACAGTGTTTGCTGGGGCCAAAGTTTGAAAAGTAAAAAAAAAATCTGGGGGTGTTGAGTTAGAGTGAAGTGATCTCATCTCTGAGGCTAGCAGCTCCAGGCTACATTAGCTGCTACTAGCATACCTGTTGTGGAAATTTAAGATGAATTCACAGGGAGCAAGTTGTTTTTCAGAGTTTTATTGCAATATCCAAGGTACACATTTGCAAATGCAGATCTCTCAGTTTGGCTGAAAGAGATGCCTGAATGATTATTTGTACAAAATAAATTACATGCATCATAACACAATACAGTTGTCCTTTGTCCATTCACAGCTCAATCTAAAGGGGTTTCTGCACCTGCGTCTTTATCTGCTGAGTTTTAAGGTTGACAGCCGAATCACAACTTTGCCTTTGTTAACATTCTGGCAACCGGTGGTTGTAAATGCTCACACGAGAGGAAGAAGACACACTCTGCACTCAGCCATAAGACAGTATAGGACTAATAGAAGACCAGCCTGGTCACCAGAATAAAACGTTGGCATTGTATGTTTCTGCAAACCATGAATATGTTGAATCTCTACATTTCATCATGTGTAATACGTAGCATATCAACATTTCAACAATACATATATCAATGTTTCTGAAGTGACATAGTTCACATGAGATCTATATGAACTGACTTTCTCATTAGCAGGAGGAGGGGTCGGTGGATGGCTAGGAAGTTAGCTGCAGCAGAGAGCACGGGTCAAGACCACCTCGAAACCAATGCCCACTTCCCATTTCAACCAAGATGTTGACCCTTTTTCCGGTGACAAAACTGGGTGTCTTTAGTGAGATGTCATTAAGTGAGATGACATTAGCAGCCGTTTTTTTTATTTTATTTTATTATTTTAATCCAAACCATGATCTTTCCCTTCCCTAATCTTTCCCTAACCTTGTGCCTTAACCTAACCAGACCTTAACCCATAAGAACCCATGGTGACACAGGTGTCACCAACCCTTTCAGTGTTCTGGAAAATTCCTTATACAGCTTTATCCTTGATTTTAACTCATGAAGTCCCTAAGTGACATCTACTGAACATCCTGGTGCAGTCATGTGACAATGTGTGAATCTGTGTACCCATGTGACATCACTTCCAAAATGGTCAGCAAATGTGACAGAACTAGCTAATTTTAAAAAGCTTGTTTTTTGTTACTAAAAGGTAGGTTTCAACCCATTTAAAAATTCTGATGCTTTAATAAGACGTCCTGTATTACATTTAACCTGTTCTGACCACATTTCTTGAAAAGAATTGATATAAAACAAGTTAGGGAAATATCGTTATTACATATATGTTACATTACAGTTCTTTGACACTGAAGGTAGAATTTAAAAAAAAATTGTTCCTTGAAATGTGTTCCTTGTGGTCCATTTGGTCTGTTTTATATTCCCCATAATTTTCCTTTAAGGAGAAATGGGTCTGGGTTCTTATGGGTTAACCACAGTGTTGTCACATCATAAAACATCATTATTCAACTGATAATAGCCAACATTGAAACATAGACATTCAACATATGAAATGTAGACATTTCGATCCATGGTTTGCAGAAACGCCAACGTTTTATTCTGGCGATTGGGTTGAGAAGACAAAGAGCGCACATAAACTTAAGACAATAAAACATAGGAGTAAAAATATCCATTACGTAACGCACCACAATCTCCAGGTGCATTGTGGATAATGTGGGCAACATGTTTCGAAAAGGAAGAAGAATGTGTGGACTAATAAAGACAATATCTCTGGTTTTGCCGCATCAATTTTCATCCATTTCATTCCTTTCATCCAAAAACTGTCCATCATGAGTCTGATGATGTCACAGGAGTGAAATGATGAATCTGTGGAGGATTATTTTAAGGTAAACCTCCAAACACCAAGTAAATGGACTCTAAAAAAATCTCTTTACTTCATCTAAAGTGTGTGAAAGCTGAGAGGATCTGAGTCTTAATTCACTTCACGCATCTCGGGTCAGATAGCTTTCAGATCTCAAGAGATCCGAGTGTAATTGTATCTAAGGATCATTCTGGTGATTTACTATGTTTACGTCATGTTTGGATCTAAACCGACAATAAACTGATCTACTAACAAGTATTGTTTGTGTATCCAAAGCCTGATATATCTTATTCCTTTTGTGCTGTGACCTCTGTTGTTGTTCAAAAACATGACATGTTCCTTAATTATGAAGAGTTTGGTCACGTTAGTTTGTTTAAAAACAGCTCCAAAGACTAATAACAGCGATCATATTGTCAGTCTCTGAAAAGTATTTCTGTGTCAGGAGGAAAAATATAGAGAATCACAAGAATTAGCCTGTAAATCATGTCTGGATTTTATTCTGATATGACACCTGAAATGTTTGAGTGTAAACGTGTCTCACTGATCCTGCTGTGTTTGTTCCTTCAGAGGAAGAAGAAGGACTTGACAAGCTTCACTGTTCCCGAAGATGTCACCTTTGCTTACAGCCTGATGGAGATCACCACTGAGGACAATACTCTGGGTGAGACACAACTCTCTCTGTTACTGCGTCTCTACTCACCCACACAACACATGTTAGTGCTGCTGTAAATCACATCTGCACAGTTTGAACACATTCTTTTTAAAAAAAGACGGAAGCTATCTCTTCCTGTTTATCCCCACCTATTTATCAGTAATAATAGTCTATAAAGAGTAAATACATGTTTATAACTCTTTGTTATGTATTAAAAATCAGTCTATAAAGAGATAATAAATGGTTTATAATTCGCTATAATGTAGCTGTCAGCAGATATAAGTGTTTATTAATGTATTAGTCAACAACTATAACTCCTCCTGTTGACACCTTGAAGTATTTCCTGCTGTATGAACAAATAATGAATGACATTATAATAAAACACAGCGGTCATAATACAAAATAGGTCTCCATAGGAGAAGTAAATAAACACTTACAATTTCCTTATATCTGCTTATAACTACATTATAGTGAGTTGTAAACCATTTTAAACTGTTTAGATACTGATTATTAATGATAACAAACATGTTTACAGGTGTGAAGACAGGTGAGATGAGCACATTCTGCCTTCGGAAATATAAGATTCTTTTGTTTTTGTGTGTTTATACGTCTGGTGTTTGAATCTAGATAGACAACACAGGTTAATATAACAGCAGATGGAGATGAAGAGATAACTTCATAACTTGTTCTTCACTTTTGTTCAGGTATTCCACCTCGATTCATCAATATGGAACGTTATAACAAAGGTCTGTTTTTAGCTTTCTATCAACTTTTCAACTTATTTTTACTGAGAAGCTCAGTTCTGTTGTTTACTGCTCATCTCTGTCTTCACTGTCATACTGATGCTGCTGCTGTTGACTCCATCTTATATCCAATAACTTATAAATTGATACCATGGAAACCTCGGCAGGATGGTGGAAGGTCAGCACAGATGGAGACGACGAGACGCTGCAACAACTGACGGAAGGTCAGTTTGAGTCCTAAATGTCCTCACAATGTAACCTCATTTAAATCATATTCGATACCTGAGTTTCTGAGACTTCTACATCATCAACAAGATCAGTCATCACCTGAAAAACCTGGTGTTCATCATCTGCCACATGTTAGCTGCCCTCTTGTGGCGAAAACTGATTTTGCAGTGGTTTTTCTCAAAAATTGCGATAAAATTTGACATGTTTTGTGCTCTTTTTGTGGCAAAATTGCAGGAATTTGGAAAAATTGCAAGCAAAGGAAAATAATGTGAAATAATGAAGGATAAAATCTAATCACTTCCTATGCACTGCGATGACATAAGTTACCACGACACAAAATCCCACAATTGGTCCAAATCACAAGCAAGCTCTCGCAAATATTGCGGAGATTTCTTGAATTTGTGTTAATGATTGTGATCGCAAAATCACAATTTCATGGAGGGACTGGTTGAATATTATTAGGGACTGAGCCCAAGAGGCAGAGGACTACTGTAAAACAGTAGCACTGTAAAACAATGAGTATTTTTCTATGTCCAGCTGCAGTTACTTATTGTACTTATGTCACACCTGACAGTACACATGTCAATCAAACTTTCAAAATAAAAGCACACCGCACTTGTTACAAATATCCCTCATTTTTAAAAGGCAAAATGATCTGATCCTGGCGGGCCAGAGTGCGAGGTCCCGACCAACGCTGCTTGCAGCTTTAATTATTATTATTATTATTATTATTATTATTATTATTATTATTGCAGTGCAATGCAGGAAATTATGGAAGGACATTACGTTCACCAAAGAAAAATAAATTGGATACCTTATCTCATAGTCATATTTAAGTATCTTATAATTATTAATAATTATAATTATGAGATAGTTTTCTCATAATTATGAGATCCTCATCTTGTTATTATGAGAAAAGTTTGAAGTTGTCAATCATCATTTGAGAAGACAGAAGCATAATGACGCTACTTGATTTCTGATCTTGAGGTTGATATGCTGACGGATGTGAAATACAGCAGTAGTAGGAGCAGGAGAGAGCAAGTCACAGTGAGCAGAATCAGACAGTGATCTTGTGAGCAACAGCAACTTATGAGCAGTGTCAAGAAGCAGAGACTGTACTACATCGTATCATGCAGGAAACATACAGAGAAAAGACTAGAGATGGTTACACAACTACAGTAATTAGGGTGATCAGAAATCAGTCTGGAAGTATATAGGGAGGGCAAAGATGACTGCTTGTTGTTTTTAATGTTTAGTAATCAACATCATGTAAAAATATTTCTTTTCCTGACAGGCAGTGAAAACCTGATATCAGATACAAATTTAGCATCATTACATCGACCTTTGTTATGTTGTGTTGAACTTTCCTACTTTACTCACTGGATTAAATGGTAACTGCTGTTGTGTTTCCTGCAGACATATTTCAGAAAGCAGCTCTTCTGCAGCCGCTGGAAGACCTTCGTGAGTCAAGACGTCGTGATCTGTTGAAAACACTCAGTGAGCTTCTGCAAGACAGAGACGCTCTCTCTCTTCTGGAGGAAACAGTAAGACCAATGTTCACAACAGTCAGGGTGAAAACCTGTGCGAAGCTCTGTGTGGTCCTCCAGAGGTTTCTGGAGGGAACATTTAACATTTATCACGTACTGGAGACATGATATATGTCACACCTTCATCTGTTTCCTCTCTTCAGTTGGATCAGAGCAGTAAAGGAGTGTTTAAGCGTCCACAGTCTCCAGCTGTCTCTTCATTCATGGATCTTCTTGATGTTTCTGAAGTCTTCAATTCTCAGAAGAATGCTGCTCACCTGCTTGTCAGCGCCATGGAAGGTATGGACTGACACACACTACACACTGATTTAGCAGAATCTACAGCACATGATGAATGAATTAAAACATTTTCTGTTATTTTTTCTCCCCAGGTTTACCAGATGATGCTGCAGCTCTTCTGGCTACCTGCAGTCCTGAAACACTAAGAGTCCTCCAGCAGCTGGTTGGTTTATTCCCTCACTAACATCTACATGCCAGTCCCTCCAGGATTTTGCAGTTTTTTGTGATTATTGCAGCCAAAATTATTTGATTGTGCAGTGGCTGCTTGACAACTGTGATACAATATGCAATTTTTTATGCAGTCTGCTTGCGGTAAAATTGGGGGAATTTAGAAAAATTGCAAGCAAAGGAAAATAATGTGATTTCAAAAAAAACCTACTACCAATGAAGAGTCATATGCAATCAATCAATCAATCAATCAATTTTTATTTATATAGCGCCAAATCACAACAAAAGTGATCTCAGGGCACTTTTCACATTAGAGCAGGTCAAGACCGTACTCTTTAATTTACAGAGATGCTTTTGCTGCTTTGACCAGTTGAGTTGAGAGAGAGAAAGAAAGAGGGAAAGGGGAGGAGGGGGGGGCAGAATAACAACAATCATAACAATAACAGCAGCCAGGGAAGGATGCCAACAGGACCGCGAAGGACCACGAAGGCTCAGCCTGCAACCCAGGGTTTCCTGCGAGATGAGAAAGTACAAAAAACTCTAAGGAAGAAGCAAAATTAGTTACATGCATTGATGTTACATGAATGCATACAGATGGAGAGGAGGAAGAGGAGAGAGGAGCTCAGTGCATCATGGGAAGTCCCCCAGCAGTCTAGGCCTATAGCAGCATAACTAAGGGCTGATCCAAGGTGAGCCTGGTCGGCCCTAACTATAAGCTTTATCAAAAAGGAAAGTTTTAAGCCTACTCTTAAACATAGAGAGGGTGTCTGCACCCCGGACCGAGTCTAGAAGATGGTTCCACAGGAGAGGAGCCTGATAGCTGAAGGCTCTGCCTCCCATTCTACTTTTAAAGACTGTAGGAACCACCAGTAAGCCTGCATTCTGGGAGCGCAGTGTTCTAGTGGGGTAATATGGTACTCTGAGCTCTTCAAGATATGATGGTGCCTGACCATTAAGGGCTTTGTAAGTTAGGAGAAGGATTTTAAATTCTATTCTGGATTTTACAGGAAGCCAATGTAGCGAAGCTAAAATGTGATCTCTTTTTCTAGTTTTAGTCAGTACACGTGCAGCTGCATTCTGGACCAGCTGGAGAGTCTTTAGAGACTTGTTAGGGTAGCCTGATAATAAGGAATTGCAATAATCCAGCCTAGAAGTAACAAATGCGTGGACTAGTTTTTCTGCATCTTTTTGGTAGCAGGATGTGCCTGATTTTTGCGATATTACGTAAGTGAAAAAAGGCAGTCTTTGAAATTTGATTTATGTGGGAGTTAAAGGACGTATCCTGATCAAAGATAACTCCCAGATTCCTTACAGTGGAACTAGAGGCCAGGGTAATGCCATCCAGAGTAGCTATATCATTAGATAATGTGTTTCTAATCATTTCCTTCGATAAAAAGCATACTAGATATCACAGAAACAACTATATTTCAGTGGTATTTTTTAAATGTATATTCTGAACATGAGAACAATGGGCTCAAAGTTATATAAAAAAGAAAATACTGTACCTCAGTTCCAAATTGAATCAAACCTCATTTGGGAACGTTTGGGAATTGTTTTGCTCGGTCTATGGCATCATTTTTGTTGGCAGGTGAGATTTGTCTGTCTTCCACCTGAATGCACCTGAATCCTTGCTGAAGTTGTGGTTATCTCATAAAATTGCAAGCTCTCGCAAATATTGTGGAGATTTCTTGAGTTTGTGTTAATTATTGCGTTCGCAAAATCACAATTTCCTGGAAGGACTGACATACTCTAAATGTTGCTATTATAGTATTGATCTCATCACAGCAACATTCAAGAACATCTTTCTCTGTCTGTCTGTGTCTTGTCTTGTTGTTCAGGTGAACAGCCTGGAGGAGAACGCTCAGGTCAAACTCCCAGAGTCTCTGCCTGCCTCCCTGCAGGAAGAAGGAGAGCTCCGCTGGGCGGCCGAGCTTCTCTGTTTGACCGATCAGACGCTGACAGAGCTGAGAGATCAGTGGGACAGACCAGAGTTCCCACCAAAATTGCTGCTGGAGCTTGTGTGTCTCGTCGTGCAGGGACTCAGCTTGATGAAGCCCAAAACACACTCATAATGTAGTCAGCTCTTCTTTTATTATAGAGTCAGTATTAAAGGACAGGTGACAACAGTCAGGTGTCCATATGAACAGTGACAGAGGTTTCCTCGCTCTAATCATTCCTCCTGGTAATACTGGCTTCTAAAAGATTCCCTTCAAATGTGCTTTCAGTGTAAGTGATGGAGGCCAAAATCCACAGTTTGTCCACACAGTCATTTTGTGCAAAAATGCATTCAAAAGTTGATCTGAAGCTTATATTAGGCTTCAAGTCTGTCAAGAAAAAGACACTATAGGTTGTAAATTAATGTTTAATGACAGATGCCATCAAATGGCCATAGTAATTATGACCCAGGGAAGTGACGCAATTCAGATGACATTAGGTGACTTCCTTAGTAGGAGGAGGCAGGTTGGGTGGATAGCAAGATAATTGGTTTTAAGGGCAATAATGGACTTAGGGGAAGGAGACTGCTATTTGCTTCATGTTTCAACCACCTAAGGAAGGAGAAACCACATTTCAAATAATGATTTTAACCCCAAACATGATCTTTCGCTAATCCTAACCAAGTGCTTTTTGTGCCTAAACCTACCCAGACCTTAACCACAGAGTTGTCACATCATAAACCATCATTATTTTTTAAAAGTGATTTTTAACGGTTTTTAACGGTTTTTAATGGTTTTTACGCTCCTATTTTGGAAAGCAGTACATTATGCTTCAGTGGGTCATTCTGGAGTGCAGATAGAATCAACGTATTTCCTCCAGAAATAAACTTAGTTTTTATGGGTGCTATGTCATCCATAATTTGTGTCACTGGCAAATTCTGCCTAGTCAATTAAAGATAATAATATATATATAGGCATTACACTTATCACTACTCAGAGTATACTCCATAACCATCAAAAATAAGAAAATAAATGCATATAAAAAATATAAGTGATGCAACTTATTGTCAACTCTTAGGTATTAATGTAAGACACTACATACTGATTAAGGTAATAGCATTTTAAAGTCTACACTCAATGCTAAGCATATAAGCTAATGACTAACAAATTTCAATAGAAACTCAAGGTATAGTAAAATGAAAGCATTCCAATGCATAGTCTAAACCAAAACATTCAAACATTGTTACACATAGATATCACCACCATAATTCTGAAGAAGTTCAGTCTACAACCCATGTACTTTGCGTACAGTAGAGGGTCACCGCCATGGAGAGGTTACTAGCACTTAAGATGCGTGGTGGTATGGAATCCATCTCTTCAACACCCTGGTAGTCATAATACATCACCAACTTGGTAACACAAACAGGTTCCAATTCTGCTGAATTAGGTTTGCACTGCGCTACCATCTTCTTAAGGTCAGTTGCAAATATTTTCCCACAAATCTTAGGCTCTGGAAGTCTTTTAATAATAGCCTGTAACTCTGTTATTTTCCAGGGTCTATACACATGTTGAACACTCCCAGCCCCATCGGGGCATTCTAGCATTGGCGCAAAAAATGCACTTTCCAAAGAACCTCTAAATGCTCCTCCTTGTA
This sequence comes from Thunnus maccoyii, assembly GCF_910596095.1. Classification (NCBI taxonomy): domain Eukaryota; kingdom Metazoa; phylum Chordata; class Actinopteri; order Scombriformes; family Scombridae; genus Thunnus; species Thunnus maccoyii. The sequence goes on along the minus strand of NC_056551.1, from coordinate 24,177,390 downwards.
CAGCTATAGATGAAAAATCCAATGTTGGAGTTGACATCATGGGCTGCTTTTTTCTGCATTGTTACTAGGCTCCATATAGGAGTAGAAAGACATGGTGTCTCTTGAGGTGCCAATGTAGGTGTCTTCAAAGCCTGTATATGATGGAGATGACTGGTCAGTAGATGGTGCTGCAGCATCTCCTCTGCTATCTGGTGCTATAGATGCTCCCACTGCAGTTCCACCTTCCACCTGCAGGTTATGTTGTTGTTCATCAGGGAGAGCCCCAGCTCCTGGCTGTGGAGGATGTCTTACTGCTGAGCAATCCAATAAATCATCCACTGTACGTACACTGAAGCCCCTCCCTCTGCCTCTCACTGGCAGTCACAAACACACCCAGAGACTATTGTCTCATTAAGAGCAGATATATAGAGGTAGCACACAGATCTCACTCTTGATGCATTTTGTCCCATGTGACTAGAGAACAGGCTAGTCTCCTGGAAGGCATTTTAAACAATCTGTTGCCAAGGCCCTGCAGGCTGGATAACCTGCTTTGAAGGTACACACACTTTCGTTACACACTTTCAACCAATTGGCAGATCTAGTCACCTCATGCCTCCTCATTCACCTCATGCATATCACATACAGACGGATGACAAATTAACGGATCATCACCATCATAAAGTGTCTAAGTAAGGTGTTGTGCCACCACGTGCCAACAGAACAGCTTCAATGCACCTTGGCATTGATTCAACAAGTCTATGAAACTCTACTGGATGGATGGAACAACATTCTTCTAAAAGATATTCCCTCACTAGGTGTTTTGATGATGGTGGTGTAGAGTGCTGTCTAACACCTTGGTCCAAAATCCCCCTGAGGTCTTTAATAATGTCTTTTGCATAGATCTAAATGCAGATGTCACTTTAGACAAGGTTGTACCAAACCATTTCATCGCACTACATTTGGGCAGTCAGCTTTCTCTGTGAAAGCCACAACTCAGTGGAATGCCCTACCTGATGATATGAAAAACTGTAGTTCAATCAATACATTCGAGGCCAAATTAAAAAATCTACTAAAGACCAATCAACTGGGTGACCACTGAGTCTAGTTTACATTATTAATTTCTAATTGACATTGTGGATGTATGTGATGTGCTGTTGTGTGTAGTTTTGTATTTTGTATGATGTGTTCTGTGTTTTTTTTTTGTTTTTTTTGCTTTGCACTGTTTGTTGTTGTGCTGTTGTATGTTTTGATTGTGGGGGGCTACGGATGCAAATTAGCTTCAAGCTAACTCCGGTGCAGTGCATCTTTAATGTTTAAAACTGCACACCGTCCCAATCAATAAATCAAATCAGTCAGTGTTCTTATTGAGACACCAGCCAGTTAAGCAGTCCATGTGACTGAAGCTCCTGCCATCCGTGCCCCAACAGTGACCCTCTTTCAAAGTCACCTAGATATTTTCCTTTTGCCATCTTGATACAGATTCAGAATCAACTGGGCCTGCTCAATATTCTTTTACATGCCACAGAGCATGATTGGATGTTAATTGCTTAACGGTACCATGCAGTGCACCTGTGTGAAAATATCTGCATTTATTGCATTTTTTTCTCCAATCATTTATTCAGATTTTTCCTTGAATTTGTCACCCATCTGTGTATGGGAGTTGGGATGGGAGTTGTACATTCTTAAGACATAGGAAACCAGAGAGTTGGGAGGTGCAGAGGGCCCACTATTTGTATCTGTATTTGTTTAGGCAGCAAAATTATTTGTATTTGTATTTGAATAAAAGTGGAAAGAGGCTTAAAAATCCTGTTTTTGTTATGCTTTTATTTGTAGAAAATTAAAGTGTTACAATAAGTGTTCATGAAGTGTGTGTCAGTAGCTCAGCTTTATCTCTGGCAAACACCCCCAACTCTGGGAGTGATGTCCAAATTAGGAAATATGCATCATGTAGCGAGTGGATGTGACTCCCCTTGTTGAGACCTGCTGATAGATGTAACCATGGAGTTGAAGACAAGAGACTGAGATAATGATGTAACCGACCTGCGCGCTGGTATCTGACAATTTTTTTTTTTCCCAAAACAAATAATTTTTAAAATATGTGTATGAAACAAATATTCGTAAAAAAAAACAACAAACAAACAAAATAAAAAACACTTTTTGTGACCCCTTAACATGTTTTTCTTACTCCAAAACCCAGAGCTTTGCCTTCTTGGGTATGAAACAGGATGGGGAAGACCAGAGGGGTGTACTATGAAGAGAGATTAGTGGGTTAGTGAGGTATGTTGAGCCTAAAGCCAGGGTTTTTAATGTCACGAAGGTAGCTCTCTTTTAATCTGGCTAGATCACCATGGTAACTTATGTTGCATTCACTGTCACTTTTTTGCCACTTGCTCTCTCACTAAACCACTGACTTGCTACACACACACTACACGCACTGCCCCATTCCTCAAAAGGAGCTACGTTACCAAGAGTTTCTCAGGTAATGACACAGAGGTCAACTCACATTTCGGAACAGTGCTGCACAGAGGCTCTCAAGCGCTATTGATTTCTGAATTAATGGATATTTGGTGTTATTTTTGGCATTAGAATTTTTTTTGGCCTGGTGGGGGTTCTCATTGGCCTGGTGGCCGCCCACCAAGAGCCGGGTTCTGCTTGAGGTTTTTACCTGTTAAAGGGGAGTTTTTCCTTACCGCTGTCGCCAAGTGCTTGCTCATGGGGGAATTGTTGGGTCTCTGTAAATTAAAGAGTACGGTCTTTACCTGCTCTATGTGGAAAGTGCCTTGAGATGACTTTTGTTGTGATTTGGCGCTATATAAATAAAAATTGATTGATTGATTGATTGATTGATTGAAGTGTGTATACATATCTACATATTTATATACATTGTTGCTATGGATGAACAATAAGTCACTTAACTTATAAAACATTTTACTGGATGGTAATTAGTGTTTTGTTCAGTGCTTGTTAACAAATTCAAATATAGGTCAAATTTGACCCATGAACACTAAGGACGTAAACCTTCAAGAAACTGGACTGTCAGCCCTCCAGGAAGTGAATGAATGAGTGAAGGGGGAGAAGTGAATTTACATTGTGTAAGTGTGTGTGTGTGTGTGTGGCTAATAAAAAGACAGACTTAAAGTGAAAGTTCTCTGTGAAGCTGTGTTTGTGGTGAGTTGAATCTTGAGGTAACACTGTCAGGTGTTACAAATGTCAGTGATTCTATACAGTAGCATCCATATGATTTAAATAGTAAAAGAAACATTATAGAGGCTAGGGACATAATAGTGTAAAGGACCAGTAGAATTAATCAATCCATACATTTTATTCACAAAACACTGTAAGGGAAAACAAACAAACAATGGGATAATTTGGGAACAGAGCTGAGTGCTGTAACCGAGTTATCTGCTCACCAAATGTGTGTGTTGGTGTGTGTGAAGGAGCATATATGTGCGTGGTTAGTAAGAGGAGAAAGGAGGTGCAGCAGGAAACAAACTGTATGTCACTGTTTTGAGAGCCATAGTTTCCTGCACTGCTATTTTCACTTCGTGTCTCAGTCAAACTCCGACTTACAGAGCAGAGGACAGAAGCAGCTCGACCACAAGAGTAAAACAAGGTAAAGAGTCGGTCTGATCTTTCTGCTTTGCATGCTGAGGTTTTTAAGCGTTAAGATCTGAAACTCAGATTTTTAACCGACCGTAAACTCAGTTTGACAGGAAGTAACGAGGACTTCGTGTTTTTGTGTCCACAGAGATGTTTGCAGCTAGAACCAAAGCAATTGTGAAGTGTCTGGGCGCGGAGGGAGATCTCATCTACAACGAAAATGCCAAGCAGAAGATTGACATGCTGACTCTGGTCAAAGTCAGAGTCAAAAAGAAAGTCTTTTGGTCAACCGTCGAGTACAAGATCAGCGATCAAACACTGCTCGACCTGCTGCAGGAGCCGGACATCTCCCCAGGTGTGTTTTCTGACACAAAACTATATGTAAACAGCAGCAAAAGTACCAAAAACACATTATAAAAATACTTCATTACATTTAGAAGTCTTGTATTTAAAATACAGATGATCAGCTTCATGTAGCTAAAGTTTCACAGTAAAAGTACAAAAGTATTATTCATATGTAGCCAGGCTAAAAATACCAACTTTGTTACAATGTATGTACATTGTAATAAAGTTGATGTTAAGATTAAATTAATTCAAGGTTAAAAGATACATCATAAATATGGTTAAAAAGCTATTTCCTGAAAGATTAAAAGGTTCAGTGGAATAAATAAGTTTAAAAAAATATATAGTGATAAATATTTGTTTTATTTTGAAGAGTTCATAGTGGTAAAAGGAAGTAGTATTCCAGAGTAAGTTAATACTCGTCATTCATTGGTTTAAGTGAGTGGGATCACACAGGTGTGTAAAGAGAGAGAGAGAGAGAGAGAGGAAGTAGAGTGTGAGTAAAATCGTGTGACTGTAATTTTCTGAGAGCAGGTGGAGATACCTATACTCGAAGTTTGTTGTACAGTTGTTCACGTTTGTTTGTTTATTAGCTCATTATTAAAGTGAATGGACTTATAGTCACTGTGTAGCTAACCCAGTTTATGTTCATTGTTTCTAAAACTAATTCCAGTGTAATGTTTGGTTATTTCCTTCACTAGAAGTATTTAATAGTGGATATCAGTGACAGCTTTGTTTAAAGGAGTGAGTTTAAATAAAGCTGAGTCTAATAAGTGTATTACAGTTCATTAGCAGTGAATAAAGGGACTCAAGACAAATAAAATAGTGTACATAAACAAAAGAGAAACAAGATAACATCTAAGTATTATCTATTGTACATTAAGGTAGTTGATTTAAAGAACTCAGGGCCGATCCCTGATTAGGGATAGGTGGGCTACACATCTTTAATAAGATCTTCGTGTTTTTTTATGTAAAATATAATATTACTCTAAACTATAGCCATCACCTATATATATATATATATATATATATATATATATATATATATATATATATATATATATATATATATATATATATATATATATATATATATATTTATAAAACGAAGTTACACCCCAGCCACCCTACTTCCCTCTGATAAAAAACAAACAGTTCCTTAGTAGCATAAAATGTCAAAATTATGAGATCTTTAGTGAAAATTATGCAATATTTAGAAAAAGCTCTGAGATACTGAGGTAAAATGTCCCTGCAGAATACACAGAGGAGGTTCTGATGAAGGATTTTGAGAACCTTAGTGACAACAGCAGTGGAGGCCGTGCAGCAGCAGGAGTTGATCCAGCAAAAGCTGGACTGGAAATGTCTGCAGCTGTGGACACTGTGGATGGAGTGTCCTCCTTCACTCTGGAGAAAAAGACTGTGGACATCCAAAAACTGAGGAAGAGCTGCGCTGACAAGTACGTCTCTGTTTGTCTCTGAGTGTCAGAAAAACTGCAGTTTCTCTGCTTTGTTTCCACATGTGAAGGCCTCTCAGTCAATTATTGGTAAGAATATGGACTGAAAACTCATCAAAGATCTCACATGGGAATAACAAAGTGTTGTTTGATAGGTTTAATTCCATATTCTCATGTTTAATTAAATATCATCAACCCTCCTCCTCTCGTCTGTGTTCCCTGCAGGAAGATAAAGGAGGAGATGGTGAACATGCTGAAACTAAAGGAGACGGAGAAGCTGACTTTTGTTTACCAGACGGTCTACAACACTGCTGATGTCACGTTTTATGGCAAAACTGGAACGGACAACTTTGTGTCGGCAGTGTGGGAAAAATTTGCGTGTTTGCTGTGGGTGAGTGTTTGTGTCTTCGAGAGAAAAACTACAGAGAATAAAAACTACTGTCAAAAGATATGAGCTACAAATAATTTCTAAATGACTGATGATCAGAGTCAAAGTCTGTTTCATGTCAGAACAATAAACTGACAATAATGTTTTCAAACTCAGAAGCCAGTCAAGATTCCTGTTTAGCAGAAAAACAACATGTAAAGTAGGAGATGGACATTTTTTGACAAAAGAAAAAAAAAACTGGTGATTCTCAACAAGCAAACAATCAAGAACAGCATGAAGACGCCCATCTTGTCCTCAGGTTCACTACTGATTTTGCATTTTTTAGTTGTATAACTGTAACTTGTTCAACTGAAACATGCAGTTCATGTTCCTTTTAAAATTTGACACCTTTACTGGATAGCCAAGAGTATAGAGATGTCTTCATGATTCAGTTGTAAGTTAAAAATCCAGTTAAAAGGTGAATTAATAATTTAAAAATGATAATCCTTTTAGAGACTGAGGTACTCATGAAGGTCTGGGTCATCAGACTCCAATAATTACACTAAAGATTAACTTAAAGAACCAACTAAGGAGTAAAAGATTATTTGTATTATTCATCATAGACAATAACTCTATTTTCTACAATTTTTAAAATTTCAAAACATGTCTCAGAAGGCATGTGCTCAGCTAAATTTTTTGTTTGTACCAATATCTGTCTGCAGTCTCTACCATCCCCCCTGTCCTTCTTCCCTTGTGTCTGTCTTGTAAGATAAGAAAACAAACATTTTGGCAGTTTTCGCTCTTTTGTAGGAGCTTTCTGCTGGGCTTTAACCAGTTCAGCTAAGGAGACAGAAGGGATTATAGGAGAAGAAACACTAGACATTTGCATCACCGAGTCCTGTGCTTTGGTACGTGCCTCAAACTTGCACACAGTCACTTCTTGTGTGAGTAAAATAGATTCTAACAGGTTAGAGACCAGTGATGCATGTGCAATTTGTTTACCTGCGGATGTTATAAATCCTCTCATTTTCCACAATGTCCTGAAATCATGTACACCGAAAGCATCCTGCACCATTTATACAGACAGCAACCTGCTGTCTGTATAAGACAGGAAGTGTAGCAGGATTAAGTACAGGACGGGTTATGGTGACATTTGGAAGGGTTAGTAGGACATCATTGTAATGCATCATTCTTGCAGGTGTTAAATTGCTCGTTTTGTGTTCCATTAGGATTTAGGAAACTGCATGAGGAACTAGTAGGTTAAGGGTCTGATATCCCTCTGATCCTCTTAAGGCTAATAGGGCTAGTGATGTAGCTGCCATCACTTTAACGCTGTGTGGCAGCCCTGCTGCAACAGTATCCAATCTTGATGAGAGTTAGACTACAGGGGCCAGATGCATAAATGATACGTACACAAAAAACCATGCATACACCATTTCCAGCACATAAACTGGTATTTATAAACACAGAATATGAGCACATCACACAGTACTGATGACATAAACCTCTCTTTTTCACAAACAGGTTGAGTAAAGGGTTGTTGCCAAGCCCAAGGTCGGGGCAGTGGTCATTGCTTGTTTGAGTTTCACAAAATTGTCATGTCCTTCCTCAGTCCAAGTCAGTGCTTCTGTAATGTCTCAGTCCATGGTCATGATTCATCCTCTGCAGAGGCTGTAACATGTTAGTGAGCCACACCACTGCACTGGGTTCCTTCATTGTGAAGAGTTTGGTCCTATTAGTTTGTTTAGAAATGGCTCAAAAGAATAATAATAGTGATGACAGTTTCAGTCTCTGAAAAGTATTTCTGTCAGGAAGAAAAATATAGAGAATCACAAGAATTACCCTTGAAATCATGTCTGGATTTTATCCTGATAATAGACACCTGAAATATGTGAGTGTAAACGTGTCTCAGTGATCCTGCTGTGTTTGTTCCTTCAGAGGAAGAAGAAGGACGTGACAATCTTCACTATTCCTGAAGATGTCACCTTTGCTTTCAGCCTGATGGAGATCACCATTGATAACAATACTCTGGGTGAGACACAACTCTGTCTCTGTTACTGCGTCTGCTGTAAATCACATCTGCACAGTTTGAACACGTTCTTTTAAAGAAAAGACGGAAGCTATCTCTTCCTGTTTACCCCACCTATTTATCAGTAATAATTAGTCTATAAAGAGTTAAAACATGTTTTTAACTCTTTGTTATGTATTAAAAATCAGTCTATAGAGAGATAATAAATGGTTCATAATTCACTATGATGTAGCTGTCAGCAGATATAAGTGTTTATTGATGTAATAGTCAACAACCATAACACCTCCTGTTGACACCCTGAAGTATTTCTCGCTGAATGAACAGATAATGAATGACAATATAATAAAACACAGCTGTCATAATATAAAATAGGTCTCCATAGGAGAAGTTATAAAATACTGAAGTAAATAAACACTTAAAATGTCCTTATATCTGCTTATAACTACATTTTAGTGAGTTATAAACCATTTTAAACTGTTAAGATACTAATCATTAATGATAAATAGGTAAATAAGTGTTATGGTCCATCTAAAAGCTACAGACGAGTTCTTCTTCTGTGAAGGAAAAGTAAGTCGTTCATGTGACCAGGTATTGTTAATTCACAAAATTATTCGGTGAAACATCATCGGCTGTAATAACTCAATCATTATTATTAAATGTCAGACAGATGATCAATGATTTAGTTTGTAGCACACAACTTCATAAATTCTTCTTCACTTTTGTTCAGGAATTCCACCTCGATTCATCAATATGGAACGTTATAACAAAGGTCTGTTTTTAGCTTTCTATCAACTTTTCAACTCATTTTTACTGAGAAGCTCAGTTCTGTTGTTTATTGCTCATCTCTGTCTTCACTGTCATACTGATGCTGCTGGTGTTGACTCCATCTTATATCCAATAACTTATAAATTGACGCCACGGAAACCTCGGCAGGATGGTGGAGGGTCAGCACAGACGGAGACGATGAGACACTGCAAGAGCTGACGGAAGGTCAGTTTGAGTCTTAAATGTCTTCACAATGTAAACACATTTAAATCGTATTTGATACCCGAGTTTCTGAGACTTCTACATCATCAACAAGATCAGTCATCACCTGAAAAACCTGGTGTTCATCATCTGCCACATGTTAGCTGCCCTCTTGTGGCAAAAACTGATTTTGCAGCGATTTTATGTGCTCTTTTTGTGGTAAAATTGCAAACAAAGGAAAATAATGGGATTTAAAGAAAAAAACTACTACCAATGAAGAGTCATATCTAATCACTTCCAGCACGCTGCAATGAAATAAGTTACCATGACACAAAATCCCACAATTGGTCCAAATCACAAGCAGTTTGTTGATTTGCCCATTTCATGTGAGAAAGTTGTGGTAATTTAGCAAAATTGCAAGCTCTTGCAAATCACAAATGTTGCGGAGATTTCTTGAATTTGTGTTAATGATTGCGCAAAATCACAATTTCATGGAGGGTCTGCTACCGTCCCGTACTTAATCCTGCTACACTGGCGGAATATTATTGTTATTATTATTATTATTATTATCATCATCAGTGCAATGCAGAGACTGTACTACATCATATCATCCAAGAAACATACAGAGAAAAGACTAGAAATGGTTACACAACTACAGTAATTAGGGTGATCAGAAATCAGTATAAAAAGTAGTCTGGATGTATATGAGGAGGGCAGAAGATGGCTGTTTGTTTTTTTTTTAATGTTTAGTAATCAACATCATGTAAAAATATTTCTTATTTTTTTCTGACAGACAGTGAAAACCTGATATCAGATACAAATTTAGCATCATTACATCGACCTTCGTTATGTTGTGTTGAACTTTCCTACTTTACTCACTGGATTAAATGGTAACTGCTGTTGTGTTTCCTGCAGACATATTTCATAAAGCAGCTCTTCTGCAGCCACTGGAAGAACTTCATGAGTCGAGACGTCATGATCTGCTGAAAAAACTCAGTGAGCTTCTGCACAACAGAGAAGCTCTCTCTCTTCTGGTAGAAACAGTAAGACCAATGTTCTCAACAGTCAGGGTGAAACCTGTGTGAGGCTCTGTGTGGTCCTCCAGAGGTTTCTGAAGGGAACATTTAACATTTATCACTTACTGATGACATGATATATGTTTGTGATCTTTAAAAATGAATAAATAGCACGTATGGACACGTTAGTACTGCATTAAGACTTGACACAAACGGAACCTTTCCTTTAAGGTTTGACTTAAACTTAATCACTGACTGGAGACACAAAGTTGTAGTTCAGGATGAAAGCAGCGGCCAGTCAGCACATCTCTTCCTCTGTTTCCTCTCTTCAGTTGGATCAGAGCAGTAAAGGAGTGTTTGAGTGTCAACAGTCTCCAGCTGTCTCTTCATTCATGGATCTTCTTGATGTTTCTGAAGTCTCCAATTCTCAGAAGAATGCTGCTCACCTGCTTGTCAGCGCCATGGAAGGTATGGACTGACACACACTACACACTGATTTGACAGAATTTACAGCACATGATGAATAAAATAAAGATTTTTCTCTGTTATTTTTTCTCCTCAGCTCTACCAGATGATGCTGCAGCTCTTCTGGCTACCTGCAGTCTTGAAACACTGAGAGCCCTCCAGCAGCTGGTTGGTTTATTCCCTCACCAACATCTACATGCCAGTCCCTCCAGGATTTTGCAGTTTTTTGTGATTATTGCAGCAAAAAATGTTTGATTTTGCAGAGACTGTTTGACAATTACGATACAATTTGCAATTTTTTATGCAGTCCTTTTGCGGTAAAATTGCAGGAATTTAGAAAAAGTGCAAGCAAAGGAAAATAATGTGATTTTTAAAAAACCTACTACCAATGAAGAGTCATATGTAATCATTTCCCTCGATAAAAGGCATACTAGATATCACAGAAACAAATATATTTCAGTGCTTATTTTTAAATGTATATTCTGAACATGAGAATGATGGGCTAAAAGTTATATAAAAATTAAATACTTTATTAAATAAACTTTCACCTCAACATTAGAACCATATAAAATTAGTCCATAATGCCATTGAAATAAATGCATTAATGTAAAAATATAGTTTCATTTCCAAAGTGCCCATTTTTATGTATGAGGTAGATTATGTCCATCTTTGCTGTCTGAATAACATCAGCTTGTGTTCTTCTGACTAACTGAATCAAACCTCCTTTGGGAACATTTGGGAAATGTTTTGCTCGGTCTATGGGATCATTTTTGTTGGCAGGTGAGATTTGTCCATCTTCCACCTGAATACTTGCTAAATGTGCTGCGATAACATAAGTTACCACCACACCAGATGCCACAATTGGTCCAAATCACAAGCGAATCCCAAGTGATTTGGCCATTTCACATAGTAAAGTTGAGGTTATTTCGTAAAATTGCAAGCTCTCGCAAATATTGTGGAGATTTCTTGAGTTTGTGTTAATTATCGCGTTCGCAAAATCACAATTTCCTGGAAGGACTGACATACTCTAAATGTTGCTATTATAGTATTGATCTCATCACAGCAACATTCAAGAACATCTTTCTCTGTCTGTCTGTGTCTTGTCTTGTTGTCCAGGTGAACAGCCTGGAGGAGAACGCTCAGGTCAAACTCCCAGAGTCTCTGCCTGCCTCCCTGCAGGAAGAAGGAGAGCTCCGCTGGGCGGCTGAGCTCCTCTGTTTGACAGATCAGACGCTGACAGAGCTGAGAGATCAGTGGGACAGACCAGAGTTCCCACCAAAATTGCTGCTGGAGCTTGTGTGTCTCGTCGTGCAGGGACTCAGCTTGATGAAGCCCAAAACACACTCATAATGTAGTCAGCTCTTCTGTTATTATAGAGTCAATATTAAATTACGGGTTTCGCCATTTTTCCATTGCGTCTTAACACAACAGTCAGGTGCCAATATGAACAGTGTAAGAGGTTTTCCAGGCTGTAATCATTCCTCCTCTTCATACTGGCTATTAAAAGATCTCTTTCAAAATCCACAGTGTGTCCACACGGTCATTTTGTACAAAAATGCATTTAAAAGTTTATCTTAAGCTTATATGAGGGATCAAGCCTGTCCTCCCAAGAAAAAGGACATTATAGGTTGTAAATTCATGCACCAAAGATGACCTATAGTTACATTTGAATGACTGACGCCATCTAGTGGCCATAGTGATTATGACCTAGGGAAGTGACGCTGTTCAGGTGACATTAGGTGACTTCCTCAGTAGGAGGAGGCAGTTTGGGTGGATAGCAAGATAATTGGTTTTAAGGGCAATAATGGACTTAGGGGAAGGAGACCGCTATTTGCTTCACGTTTCAACCATGAGTGTCATGTTTAAGGAGGAAGAAACCACATTTCAAGTGATCATTTTAACTAAGTGGTTTTTGTGCCTAAACCTACCCAGACCTTAACCACAGCGTTGTCACATCATAAACCATCATTATTTTTTAAAAGTGATTTTTAACAGTTTTGGAAAGTGGCATATTACGCTCCTATTTTGGAAAGCAGTACATTATGTTAGAATCAACCTATTTCCTCCAGAAATAAACTTAGTTTTTATGGGTGCTATTTCATCCATAATTTGTTAAATAATTTGTGTCACTGGCAAATTCTGCCTAGTCAATTAAAGATAATAATATATATATAGGCATTACACTTATCACTACTCAGAGTATACTCCATAACCATCAAAAATAAGAAAATAAATGCATATAAAAATATAAGTGATGCAACTTATGCAACTTAACTCTTAGGTATTAATGTAAGACACTACATACTGATTAAGGTAATAGCATTTTAAAGTCTACACTCAATGCTAAGCATATGAGCTAATGACTAACAAATTTCAATAGAAACTCAGCATATAGTAAAATGAAAGCATCCCAATGCATAGTCAAAACCAAAACATTCAAACATTGTTACACATAGATGTCACCACCATAATTCTGAAGAAGTTCAGTCTACAACCCATGTACTTTGCGTACAGTATAGGGTCACCGCCATGGAGAGGTTACTAGCACTTACGATGCGTGGTGGTATGGAATCCATCTCTTCAACACCCTGGTAGTTATAATACATCATCATTACCTATTTGTTCATCTCACTCTTTCAAACTATCTCCATCTTCCTGTGTCATATGAGACACACACTTATACGTATGTGAGTAATATTTCACAAATACTTCACTATTATGAGCCTCAACAAAATCATACAACTCTTGTATAGCTAAAAATAGTCTATATTCCAACAATAATCATACTTGGAAACAGTCGGGGAGTGGCATACCATAACAGTCAAAGAATCATCAACAGCATCAGATTTTTCAATACTAAACCATTTTCAGAATCACTTATTTGGGGTTGTTCAAGATCCTCCTGACAAAAGGTGGCAAGATTTAAAGCTTGCATAGACAGTCACAACCCTTGAGATGATTGATTCCTATCTCCAAACAATCTGCTCACAGACATATTACCAGGTGTTGGGCGTGATGTTCCTCATTCGCCATCCCATTCCTCTAGCATTATGGCAGTACAATCTTTGGCCCAGTGACCCATTTGATGACACCTCCAGCAGATATCGCTTTCTTCTTTGTTGTCAGAAGAGAAGCTCCTCATCCATGGCCTCTGTCAGCTGAAGCATAGTAGGCAGGCCGGACCAGCTGAAGCTTCTTGGCTGTTGTTGGATTTCTTCATTTCTTCATTTATTGGTTTCTTTCATCTTGAACAACAGTCTCAGCCCTTATACAATATCTCTTAACGTCATTCAGTCTGGCACTCTGCTATGCCACACAATGCCTGATAAAAATGACTCTTATCTCTGGGCACAGACCATCCACCAGGGTCTGAATGAACTGTCTGTCCCACACAGAATCATTGGTGGTATCAGAAGGTTGATCGTGGCTGCTATGCATAACAAGTTGGAGACAAGGCAGTCAACTGGGTTTGGTAAGGAGAGGTTTTTGCAGTTTCACATGGGGCAGCTGAGTCCCAATTAGCTGGTTTGACTTCTCCACAGACGAGACCCAACTTGGTAACACAAACATGTTCCAATTCTGCTGAAATAGGTTTGCACTGCACTACCATCTTCTTGAGGGCAGTTGCAAATGTTTTGCCACAAATCTTTTAAAATAGCCTGTAATTCTGTTATCTTCCAGGGTCTATAAACACATTGAACACTCCCAGCTCCACTGGGGCATTCTGGCATTGGCGCAAAAAATGCACTTTCCAAAGAACCTCTAAATGCTCCTCCTTCTACAGCTATAGATGAAAAATCCAATGTTGGAGTTGACATCATGGGCTGGTTAGCATGTGCTTTTTTCTGCATTGTTACTGGGCTCCATATAGGAGTAGAAAGACATGGTGTCTCTTGAGGTGTCAATGTAGGTGTCTTCAAAGCCTGGTCTAGTAGACCAGTATATGATGGATGTGAATGGTCAGTAGATGGTGCTGCAGCATCTCCTCTGCTATCTGGTGCTATAGATGCTCCTGCTGCAGTTCCACCTCCCACCTGCAGGCGATGTTGTTCACCAGGGAGAGCCCCGGCTCTTGTCTGTGAAGGATCCTGATGGGCAAGCCAAGAAATCATCCACTGAATACTGACCATAGTTGTTTTAGGGCTGTTGTGAATCATCTGACCTGTGTGACAGACCCTTCAACCAATGGCATCCCATTCCCTAAGGCATTCTAACATATACTCATAATCTCAATCAGAAGGCCCTGTAGGATTAGGAGGATTTATAAATTCCTGCAGCAATGCTATCTGAGATTTTTCAAAAGAGCCATCTTGTGGCCATTTTGGGTAAAACTCTGCTACATGATCACAAAAAGGCAGTGTATAATAAATTGAGCCTGTCACTTCCTCAACAAGAGCTCTAGGAGTCATCTGAACTCAATCTAGCTCCACATCTCAGTGGAAACCTCCAAATAATGTGGAAATTGTCTGAAAACACTAAACACACATATGAAATAATACACAACTGCTGCTGGGTTGAAGATTAAAAATTATTATTGTACAATAAGGAGAGAGAACACGCAGAAAAATTTGCATCAGCTTGTCTCAACGAACAAAGAGCAAAGCTAATCTATTAGAGTTTCTGAAGATACAAAGAAATGATCGGTGTATATTATTTTAAACACTTGTGATAGGTAGGCTTTTGGCCTAGTCATGCCACCATCTTTTTCCTCGTTTTCCTCTCCGTGGAAGCCCCTCCCTCTGCCGCTCACTGGTAGGAGGCACACAGATCTCACTCTTGATGCATTTTGTCCCATGTGGTTAGGGAACAGGCTTGTCTCCTGGAAGGCATTTTAAACAATCAGTTGCCCAGGCCCTGCAGGCTGGATAACCTGCTTTGAAGGTAACTGTTGTACCGGAGCTCATCACAGTGAAGGCATTGTAAGTTGATAATGCCCCTGGGTTGCCTTGAATGTCCTGTGGTTGCTTGAAATAGCACTGACCCTGGAGCCAGATCTGGGTTACTAGATACTGAGTTGTTTGAGGGTTGTCATAGCCACTGCTGTTTTGCCTGTGTAACCTTGCTGCTAGTTGTGCCTCCTTTTTGTACATGTGTTCATCATTTATAACTGGATCCAGCTTATAGGTGGATGGCCATGGGAATGTTGGTGCCAACTGCTAGGACTTGCTAATGTTTTTTCGTATTTTTGTCTTTTATGTGACCTGACCTCAGAAGTGTACCATTGACGTCCCTCTCCCCTTCACTGCATATGGTGGTCTGATGTGGTAACTGTTTGCACTTTAACTCTGTCTTTAAAGGTAACCCCCTACATGTCTGGGTCCTAAAGATTTTGAGGTGGTTCACACTTACTGATTTTATCTTTTTCTGTAGCGTTCATGGGAAGTTGGCACTAACATTTTGCCTCTTTTTAGGACTGTTGTGCTTTTATTGAGTTGTATGAATAAAACTGCCCAAAACCTGATTTTATAACTATTGTTCAATAAATTGCCCATCCAGCGTCAGAATCCATGTCTCTGTGTTATTTTGGTACTATCTGCGAGGATCCCAAAATCAAGTTAAATTTACATACAAATACAAATACAAATACAAATAATACACATCCTATTACTGAATGTAAAATTAAGGCAACTTTCGGTTTTCTTACTTTAAATTTAATGTGAAAAAAAGTAAAAAAAAGTAAAAAAACACTTTCCGTCAAATAACGGTAAAAAAACCTTTAGTTATTCTACAAAGAATTTTTTTAAAAATACAGATATTTACTGTAGACATTATCTGCATTTTTACAGTCCAACTGTTGTAAAATTAAAACCAAAAAATATAAACCTAATTTACCTAATTTAAATAATGGCTTGTTCTATACAGTATTCTTTTGTAATTATCCAGTTTATCCTTAAGACTGCCCCATCAAAGCACAAATTTCTGGATGTAAAACACAAAAAAATTATGTAAAATTATATTCAAATGATCCTCCTTTAACACCCATTAATGGTATCTTGAGAGCTTTAGGCTTTAATTGTATGTGATTATCTCATCTATTTACAGTAAATTCCTGGTAAAAATATTGGTTTGATACTATACAAAAAAATCGGATTATGCGAAAATGGCTTACAAAAACATAATTTTAATAATCATTACCTTATATAAACATTATCTGAGAGTAATTACAAGCAACTATCCAATAGATCTACAGACTTTTCCAATTAATGTATGAGATTTACTGTATATAAATAGTATTTGACAGTAATTACAAGCAACTATCCAATATATCCATCTGACACTCTTCCTCAGAGGTATATTTTTGGTAGCTCCCTCAATTTGTTTTGTGCATTGCACTGTGGGAGAATATTATCCAATAGCACACACAAAAATAAACCAAAAGTCAATTCTGTCACTTCTCCATTATGAACACACTAAACATTTAAACCTGCTGTATACTGAATGAGTGATCCAACTGTGGTGGATGACGAATGAGCAGAATACTCTGAATGAAACTTAATGACTCTTTTGTCGACGCTACTGCTGTGTTTTTTACATATATATTGTATAGTCTGAATATACATTCATATTTCTATCTCCAGTGGATTGGAAATGTGTTTTACTTCTTTAGGGGAGTGTCAATCAAAGACAGTCTATACGGACCCACGCGCTCCTAAGTAGAGGGTCATATATTGTTATGACCCAGCCTAAGAGAAACCCTGGTGCAACATAAAAATGACACTCCATCTCCCCAGCTGCCAAAAAAAAAAGCAGCAACAAGGGATTTTGCAGCCTTTCAATGTTTATTTCATAGTTGTGCTTTCAGGGTGAGATAACAGCAAAACAACAAACAACAGGGAACTAAAGCTTATCAACCTAAAATTGCCTATTTAAACATAAAGAAACAAAAATACAAATCACTGACACAACTCCTAACTTAACAGAAACAGGAGGAAAGATATTAAAAAAAATGCCATCCACCCCTACAGAAACTGGGCTGTTAAATATATTTACAAAGTTATTTACAATACTGTACACAGTGGGTCAGAGAAGCAGAACAACAACAGCAACAACAATAACAATAGATACATGACTAGCAACAGCAGGAACAGCAGGAGAAGCACATCCCCACGTCAGCGCGGTCCATGGGGTTTCCTGCGGATGAGAAAGCACAAAGAACTCAGGGAAAGAAGTCAAGTTAGTAACATGCGTTGATGGTAAATGAATACATACAGATGGAGAGGAGGAGAGAGGAGCTCAGTGCATCGATGGAAGTCCCCCGGCAGTCTAGGCCTATAGCAGCATAACTAAGGGCTGGTACAAGGTGAGCTTGGTTGGCCCTAACTATAAGCTTTATCAAAAAGGAAAGTTTTAAGGGCGTCTGCCCCCCTGGACCGAATCTGGAAGATGGTTCCACAAGAGAGGAGCCTGATAGTTGAAGGCTCTGCCTCCCATTCTACTTTTGGAGACTGTAGGAACCACCAGTAAGCCTGCATTCTGGGAGCACAGTTTCCTTGTGATTATTTTTGCTTGTATATCTACATTTTAGTTTGTCAATAAAAGTAATTGTCTAACCAGCTGTTTCCTGACTCTGTGGACGGGTCGACATGGGAAAGGTCAATCCAGGTACTTCTCCTTTTCAAAACAATTCTGATATTTTAACCTTTGTTCACAATCCAGGGTTATGTTCTTCCAAAATCCCTCTCAAAGACAAAATTTCATCCCAATTATTTGTCCTGTGTGTAGAAACTCTAATTGGAAGCTTTTTCATACCTCCCAGTGCCTGGCATAATATCAGATATGTAAACAGTAAAAATATCAAGTAAATTGCAGCCATTTTGTGAAAACACACATCATCCACCCTTTTTTCTTTTTCTCTCTTTTTTTTTTTTTGAAATGGCATTTTAACACCATTACTTGTACTTGTTCACTTCAGTTAATGATCGTCACTCAGCTCTTGTTCACTCCTCCTCTGTTACACTGCTGCACAGAATACCACGGGAGGTGAAGGTAAACGTTTATGTAATTTTATGAATTACTGTTCTCAGTTTACTCACAACGTGTCCCCATATGCAACCACTAATACAACTGACTTCTCCTCAAAAAATTTTCTCCTCTTCTTTTTAACCCTCTCCACAATTTCCCTACTATGGCAAGTAACCTAGGTCACAAAAAACATGCCCCTCAATATTATTCCATTTACTGCCTGAACTTTGTGTTTGGTCATCTAATTGGTCATCAAGCCATTATGACCAAATAATGATTACTTTGTTTAGGTGGGATCTGTCACTGTATATTTCACAAAACAAGTAAAAGGCAACTGCGGTTTTCAACATATTAAAAATGCAGTTGGAGTTTATGCTTCCTGTTTGGGACTTGACAAAAGTAAGAAAAATAAAACTTTCCCCCAAAAAATAACCTTCACAAATCTAATCAATATCTTATACTTTTATGAGCTTGTCTTGTGTTTAGACTCAACCCAAAGTCACGTCTCCAGCTTGTCCAGAATGCAGCAGTTCAGATTATTAGAGGAGTAGAAAGATGTGGTCACATCACTCAGTTGCATATTTACCTTAGTTACTAGATTGCTTCAGAGCTGTTATTTAAGATTTAACTGATCATCTGATGTGATAAGGTCGGTTTTGAAGTCAACAGGAAATTAGAGGGATTGACATGAACTTGATCTTCGTTGTAACGTCACTTATCAGTAGTCGCACAAAAAAATAAACAAGACGTGGCAAACTTTGTACAGACCAGAGACATTTAGTCTGATGAAGTGCATTTGTCCACTCAATTTATGTTAATCCATTGAATCTAATTAACTCAGAATATTGAGTTGGTTTTTCTTTTTGTTTGTTTGTGTCTTTTTGTTTTTGAGGTTTTTCTTTTAACATATATTGTGCCATACTAAGCATGTTCTGTAATGAAATGTTGAAAGTAGAGCTGAAAGGAAAGCCCAATAAATTGATTAGTCAATCAACAGAAAATTAACAGGTAGCTATTTTGATAATCGATCAATTGTTGCAGTCATTTTTAAGTATAAACGCCAATAATTTGATAGTTCTAGATTCTCAAATGTTAAAATTAACCATTTGTAGGAAATTTTGATAGGTGTTTTGCACAATTTTCTGATGTATAAAAAAATAAACATTGGTCAATTGAGAAAATAATCACCATATTAATAGGTAGACCAAAATCCAGAGTTGCAGCCTTATCTGAAGTAAGCGTGGGAGACAGTACTGAGATGATGCTTACACAGAGTGAGATATTCAATTCCAGCATCACATCAAACACATTAAACAGCAGGAGATTTGGTTTTTTGATTCATGACCTCAGTATTTATAAAATCTTTACTACGGGAGGACCGGATGTCACACTTTTACTGAGGAAACTGAGTGCAATATTGAACATACTAGAAAAGTTACATTTTAACAGAAGAAGTCAGGACAGCAGTGCTTTGAACTAAATGCTCGCAATGACAATGCTAACATGCAACTAACATACTACTAAATTAGCACTAAACACAAAGAACATCTATGGATGATGGCAGTGGTTTGGTCATGAACAAGAAATAAGTTTTGACCTAATGATGGCACTAAATGAAAGGCTAGGGGAAGGGTTCAAAAAAGTTATTAAATGTAATCCTTAGGGGGACAGGTACCAAATTTCATTGCAATCCATCTGATAGCTGTTGAGACTGGTGGGTGTATGGGTGGATTTATAACTGAGTGTTATATATTAGGAGAATTTATTTGCAGTCACTCACGTCTTTGCTCTCCACCTGGAATAACAAAAGAGAAAGCGATTTACACACATGTAATAAAGGAGTGTATACTACTACTATGCAGAATGACATTAATATAAACACATTACAAACAGGGATTTTGTAGGTTCTTTGTTTTGTTTCATTAAAGCATCCATTTCCATCTAAACTGGCTGTAACTTTGCAGCAATATCAGCAGAGGTGTAAGAAGTACAGGACAGGAGATGTGGTTCACACCGATTAAGCAAGCATAATGTATGTTTTTTTACCTCTATTTTTCCATTGAAATGAATACAGAATGAAGCAATATAACTAAACGTAATGAGCAGAAACATTATGTACTGTAGCCTCACTGGGGCCATCCCATAATTTGAACTTTAATTAACTGGTTAAAATAGGACAGAAAGAAATTGGGAAAATTCGAAGAAGCCCTACATTTATGCAAATTAGTTGCATAAATGTAGGGCTTAAATTGTGAATAATATTTGGCAAGAGGTTGATTGTGGTGAAAGAAGTTTGAGTTTCATACTACTTAGCAAACTTTTTTTTTAAACGAAATTGAACTTTACATTTTTCATATAAAAATAACATCCTAAAAGCCATCCGTGAATACCACATGTTAGCGTATATGGCAATTCAATATAGTTCTGACCTGATTATCATGTAATAATTTTTTCCTCCTATACTTCATTTGTGTGCAGTTGGTGAAGTTAGACATGTTTCTTTCTTTTTTTTAGTATTAAAACTACTACAATTTCATGGAACTTGGGTATTCAGGTTAGTGAAATTCAGAAAACACATTTATGCCACTTTTTGTGCAAAGAGTACATAATTTCCATTTGAAGACTGTGTTCATTTCATGTAATTTTGGTAAAATGTAAGCTTTGGTATTGCTACAAACACAAAGAGATGAGACAGTAAAGAATGAGTTTGAAGTAAAGGGAGGCTGAGGTGAAGGTATAGTACATGGTAAAGCACAGCTGATGGTAGAAGTAGACATTGTAAACATTAGATTTATAACTGAGTGTTATATATTAGGAGAATTTATTTGCAGTCACGCACCTGGTGGACCTACTGGATGGTGGCCTGGAATAACAAAAGAGAAAGAAATTTACACACACATAATAAAGAAGTATATACTGAACCTGAGACTCAAGGAGAAGCTGTGATTTCCTGCACATAGCAAACATCCCTAAATTTTAACCTCAAATGTAAAAAAGTAGAAGTTTCAAATTTTCCACGGAATGTGTTATAAGTGACAGTCAAAGAAAGGTCATTGCTTTGTACAAAGTCATAAAACATCAGCATGTAACTGGTAGATGTCCTGGTGGAAGACCATACAGTGCTGCTTGAAAGTTTGTGAACCCTTTAGAATTTGCTCTATTTCTGCATAAATATGACCTATAACACGAGTCTGCCTGTTTTGCATCTTTAAGTTTTTATTCACGCTTTTGTATTTTACTTTTTGAATTTTGCATTACTTATTTTTGAAAAAAAAAATCCAAATAAAACTGGTTTGTATTTTTGTACACTCCAACCAAAGTTCCTGACTTGTGCTCATCTCTGAGGTCTTCTAGTATCTCCTTCCAAGTAAGAGGGCGCCCCCTTGGGATATGGCTGACATGAGATTTAAATTTATTTGGATTACAAATTTATAATGAAATTTGCTAAGGATGAACTTGCAATATATATTAATTAATAGAATCTGAAAGGTTTAGATTTAATGATTGAGATCAACCTGCTGCACATGTGATAAAGGTATAATTTCAGTACATAATCAGGTTGACAGGTTTATTATAGGTGTTTAACTGGCTAAACTGTTAGGGCCAGGGCATCGACATTGCCCCATAAAACCGGGCAATGCCCTCGACCGTCAGAGTGGACCTCCTCCAGTGATGACCTATTAGAAGGCCATCTTGGAGTACTTTCAAACCTCCAACACCTATTTGCACCAATACACTTTGTTGCAACCCAGCTGTCAGGCATTCCTTACTAAATAGGCCCGTTTAGAGCTGTTCAATGACAGCTGGTGATTATAGAAGACAGGCTGAAATCTGGTTCCCTAAGCAAGGCTAGGATGGTCTTGCGTGTAGATTTTGGGAACCCGTTTGATACCTGTGTCAGATTTAACTGATCATCTTACGTGATAAGGTCGGTTAATTTTGTTTGATTTGGTCTAATTTGGTTAATTTGTGTTAATAAACTTATTTTCTGTTAAAACTAATCATGGTGTGTGTCCTATTTTATTGTGGTCATTATATATATATATTTACTAAAAAGATTATTTTATTGCATATATGTTTCACAGTGAAAAGCTTTCAGTCATAAAACAATCTTTTGTCTAAATGTAACCTTTGTATCATTGTGAGAGTGAGAGACAACCAAGAAACAACACTTTCCTCCTTAGCCTATGACAAGCTGGTACCAGAGAATTTCTGGCATCTTTGCTCAAAAAGATTACAATTAACAATTATGAAAATTACTGGCAATTAATTGTCGATCATATCAGCAAATCAATTAATCAACAAATAAGTTTGGCTCAAGAGTCCTACTCCCATGTGTAGTGGGGCAAAATACTAACTTTTGCCCCGGGGCCCTGTAGGAGGTAAATCCTGCCATGTTCATAAGGAGTATTTTTACTGCAGTATTTTTATTGCACTGCAGTATGTACTTTGACATATTCTTTGATACTATATCAGTAGATATCTAGAGATATCATTGATAAGCGGGTTTTGAGTGTTTCCACATAATGTTCCTGTGGTGCAGATGAAGAGAAATGCGTGTTCTTGCTGTTAATGACGGAAGGAAGATGAACTCATGAGTGAGATTATCATCTTATTACTGAAATCAACCCGAGCTTGTTCGGTTAAATATAGGCCTTATTTGTTTCATGTTTTGGTCTTGATTACTTTCATAGTCTGGATAAGAAATAATTTGATCACATGATATAAATTACATAAGTTATATGTAAAATGTATGTTATAATGCTGCTGACTCAGAATCAGAGGACTATTATTACAAGTAAGAAACAGGTCAAAGTGTTCACAGCTGAAAGGAACAGAGTCCAACTCACATTTGCTTATTTTCTTATTCTACTTTCAATTCTTCCACCTCAGGTTTGGTTCAGGGCATGTAAGGAGTCATCTTTGTCAGTGACCTCCTGTTTTAGAGCTTTGAGCTGTCTAAGTTACTGCTCATGTTTTTTGTAAATACATTTAATTGTTTTTATACCTTTGACAACACACTTGTTATATTCATTTTGCTTGATGCAGTTTTTACTTGATTTCAGCAGGATATGAATGATCGCCTTTATTCAGTTTTAATTGGTCTAATCTTTCACTCCATGTTGTAATTTGATGAATTTTCTGTCAGTGTTTGATGTGCCAGAATTGAGACCCAAACCTAAAATGGGCAAAATTTAGCAGGTTTTATAATGTAGGAAAAAAAGTTTGTCTGTGTTTTTAAAGTAATAATTTTTGCTTGTATATCTACTTTTTAGTTTGTTAATAAAAGTAATTGTCTAACTAGCTGTTTCCTGACTCTGTGGACGGGTCGACATGGGAAAGGTCAATCCAGGTTTTTCTCCTTTTCAAAACAATCCTGATATTTTAACCTTTGCTCACAATCCAGGGTTGTGTTCATCCAAAATTCCTCTCAAAGACAAAATTTCATCCCAATTATTTATTCTGTGTGTAGAAGATTTTTCATACCTCCCAGGGCCTGGCATAATGTCAGAAATGTCTCTTTCTTTGTCCAACTGTAAAAATATCAACTAAATTGTTGCCATTTTGTGAAAACACACATCATCCACCCTTCTTTGTTTTTTCTTCTTTTCTTTTGAAATGGCATTTTAACACCGTACTTGTTCACTTCAGTTAATGATTGTCACTCAGCTCTTGTTCACTCCTCCTCTGTTACACTGCTGCACAGAATACTACGGGAGGTGAAGGTAAACTTTTATGGAACTTTATTTATCACTGTTCTCAGTTTACACATAACATGTTGGCATATGCAACCAATAATGCAATTGACTTCTCCCATAAAAACTCTTCTTCTCCTCTTCTTTTTAACCCTCTCCACAATTTCCCTACTATGGCAAGTAACCTAGGTCACAAAAAACATGCTCTTCAATATTATTTCCCATTTACTGCCTTATATCATGTTGAAGAAGTTTACTTTAACTGTTACTGTAGATTTCACAAAGTACATAATAAAAGGCAACTGCAGTTTTCAACATATTAAACATGCAGTTGGAGTTTGTGCTTCCTGTTTGGGACTTGACAAAAGTAAGAAAATAAAACTTTCTCCAAAGTAAAGATAATCTTTACAAATTGAACCAGTTTTTTACATATTTTATACTTTTAGAAGCTTGTCTTGTGTTTAGACTCAACCCAAAGTCACATCTCCAGCTTGTCCAGAATGCAGCAGTTCAGATTATTAGAGGAGTAGAAAGACGTGGTCACATCACTCAGCTGCATATTTACCTTCGTTACTAGATTGCTTCAGAGCTGTTTTTTAAGATTTAACTGATCATCTTACGTGATAAGGTCGGTTTTGAAGTCAACAGGAAATTAGAGGGATTGACATGAACTTGACCTTCGTTGTAACATCACATATCAGTAGTCGCACAAAAAGATAAAGTGGACGTGGCAAACTTTGTACAAACCAGAGACATTTAGTCTGATGAAGTGCGTTTGTCCAATTAATAATGTCCAATGTCCAATTATTAATCCAGAATATTGAATTGTCTTTTTGTTTGTTTGTGGGTTTGTTTCTTTTAGATTTTTTGGGTTTTTCTTTTTACATATATTGTGCCATACTAAGCATGTTCTGTAATGAAATGTTGAAAGTAGAGCTGAAACTATAGCTCAATTAATTGATAAGTCAATCAACAGAAAATGAACAGGTAGCTATTTTGATGATCGATCAATTGTTGCAGTCATTTTTAAGTATAAACGCCAATACTTTGATGGTTCCAGATTCGCAAATGTTAAAATTAACCATTTGTAGGAAATTTTCATGGATGTTTTTCACAATTTTCTGATGTATAAAAAAAATAAACATTGATCAATTGAGAAAATAATCGGCATATTAATAAATAAAGTGAGATATTCAATTCCAGCATCACATCAAACACAGTAAGTGGCAGGAGATTTGCAATTTTGAGTCATGACCTCAGTATTTATAAAATCCAACAAAGAACATTGGTCATGAATGAGAAATAAATTTTGACCTGATGATGGCACTACATGAAAGACTAGTGGAAGGGTTCAAAAAAGTTATTACATTTCATCCTTGGCGTAACAGGTACCAAATTTCATTGCAATCCATCCAATAGCTGTTGAGACGCTTTATAAGCTGTAAGTGAATATGCAAATAAATACAAGGACTTACTATTTTGTTAATGTTTTGTATTTCCTGTATGCACATATACAGGAAATACCCCAGGTGTCACCTTTTCTTGGCCTTGTGATTTACCTGTCTGCTCTCTCTGCTGGTCCTCCAGCTGTTGGCCAAACATTTTATTCAGCTGGGGTCGTTGTTGTTGTTTTGAAGATTGTTTTGTTTTGCTTTGGTTGCTGTGATCCTGATGGGACAACGTCTTAAGGGAGGGGATGGGGTGGGTGTCACATTTTGTTTGGCCTTGTGATTTACCTGTCTGCTCCCTCTGGAGGTGTTCATGAGGGCAGCAGACAACAGCTGAGGGTCCACAGGGTTCCCAGGTTATTTAAGTCCAGGCTGCAGCACAGCTCAGTCTCACATTCTTCTCTGACTGCTTACGGCTGCTGCTGGTTGCGGCTCTCTGTTCTCCCCTTCAGCTACTTGGTTTGGTTTAGTTCTCTTTCTGTAGTTTGGTTATGTTTTATGTTTGCTTTTGACTCTTTGGTTGCTTGTTTGTTTATTTTTGTAGATCAAATGACTTTTGTATCCGTTTATAATGTGTAATGAGGTGAGATTATTCCCATAAGCCTCTAGGGGTTTTCTAAATCTCACCTGCACAATTTGTTTCTTCTCTTTTGTTGTGTTGTTTTATGTTGTTTTGCTTTTACTGTGCAAATAAATAAATAAAAATAAATAAATAAAGTTTACGTTCTTGCATCTTAAAACACTCACATACACACTTTATATTCATGCACATCACACATCAATGACTCTACCGATTTCCACACTCCATATTGTGAATGTTTAGTTAATTTTGTTTGATTTGGTCTGATTTGGTTAATTTGTGTTAATAAACTTATTTTCTGTTAAAACTAAGCATGATGTGTGTCCTATTTTGTTGTGGTCATTATATATATATTTACTGAAAAGATTATTTTATTGCACATATGTTTCACAGTGAAAAGCTTTCATCATGTCTTACTTTGTACTTTCTTTAAATATTCACCACTTTTAAAACAAAAAATCTTTTGTCTAAATGTAACATTTGTATCATTGTGAGTGAAAGACAACCAAGAAACAACACTTATGTGATCAGCAAACATCCCTCTTTGGCATAGTTTGTTTAATGCTTTCCCCCTGCTGGTGAGAAATGTGCAGTACATCCTATATGTACATTCATTGAGCACTTTATTGGGAACACCTGTGCAATCTAATACAATCCAATACAACAGCTCTGACATAAATTCTACTTTTACGAAACTTATACATTTTCAGTTTTTGTTGACATTGTCAGAAAGGTGATAACTTTGTGTTTATTTATGAGGTTATAGTGGGTGATGGTGGTGAACTGGAGTGCATTATAAATTATTGCAAACATTTTGTCCCCCTCATGTATGTTAATAGGGTGGAAACTTTTTACTCCACTACATTTATTTCACGGCTAGAGCTTCTTTTCACATAAAGACTAAAATGTAAAACCAAGCCAAGAGTATATAACCTTGTTAAGATTAGCTCCACTTTGACAGCAATAAAATGCTGCTTACAGGTTACTGCATCAGTAATAATGTTGCTAATATTCACAAGTAAGGCTGGATTACCAACCAGGCAGAGCAGCAACTGACCAGACCCCCAGTCTTTGGCAATGACCCCCTGTTTCAGAGCTTTGAGCTGTCTAAATTACTGCTCATATTGTTTTAATACATCTAATTCTCTTTATATCTTTTACGACACATTTGTTTTATGCACTTTGCTTGATGCAGTTTGCTTGATTTCAGCAGGATATGAATGATTGCCTTTGTGTAGTTTTAATGGGTCTAATCTTTTATTCCATGTTGTAATTTGATGAATTTTCTGTCAATGTTTGATATGCCAGAATTGAAACATGGTCAGTGTGAACAGGAGGAATGATTGTGGCAAGAAAAACCTACTTCAGTGTTCATTTGGGCACCTGACTGTTGGATAAGAGAGGCTTGAAAAACTGTGAACCTGTCCTTTAACATATTCTTTCATCTGACCAATAGCCCAAACCCAATTATATAAGAAATATATGTCATATATAAGAAAACTAGCAAATATTCACATATGACAAGCTGGTACCAGAGGATTTCTGGCATCTTTGCTCAGAAAGATTACAATAAATAATTATGAAAATTTCTGAACTCATGAGTGAGATTATCATCATATTACTGAAATCAACCCGAACTGTGTCTTGTTCGGTTAAATGTTTCATGTTTTGGTCTTGATTACTCTAATCATATAAATTACATAAGTTATATGTAAAATGTATGTTATAATGCTGCTGACTCAGAATCGGAGGACTTTTATTACAAGTAGGAAACAGGTCAAAGTGTTCACAGCTGAAAGGAACAGAGACCAACTCACATTTGCTTATTTTCTTATTCTACTTTCAATTCTTCCACCTCAGGTTTGGTTCAGGGCATGTAAGGAGTCATCTTTGTCAATGACCTCCTGTTTCAGAGCTTTGAGCTGTCTAAGTTACTGCTCATGTTTTTTGTAAATACATTTAATTGTTTTTATATTTTTTTATATTCATTTTGCTTGATGCAGTTTGCTTGATTTCAGCAGGATATGAATGATTGCCTTTAAGCAGTTTCAATTGGTCTAATCTTTTATTCCATGTTGTAATTTGATGAATTTTCTGTCAATGTTTGATGTGCCAGAATTGAGACCCAAACCTAAAATGGGCAAAATTTAGCAGGTTTTATAATGTAGGAAAAAAAGTTTGTCTGTGTTTTTAAAGTAATAATTTTTGGTTGTATATCTACTTTTTAGTTTGTCAATAAAAGTAATTGTCTAACTAGCTGTTTCCTGACTCTGTGGACGGGTCGACATGGGAAAGGTCAATCCAGGTATTTCTCCTTTACAAAACAATCCTGATATTTCAACCTTTGCTCACAATCCAGGGTTGTGTTCATCTAAAATTCCTCTCAAAGACAAAATTTCATCCCAATTATTTATTCTGTGTGTAGAAGATTTTTCATACCTCCCAGGGCCTGGCATAATGTCACAAATGTCTCTGTCTTTGTCCAACTGTAAAAGTATCAATTAATTTGTTGCCATTTTGTGAAAACACACATCATCCACCCTTCTTTGTTTTTTCTTCTTTTCTTTTGAAATGGCATTTTAACACCGTAATTGTTCACTTCAGTTAATGATTGTCACTCAGTTCTTGTTCACTCCTCCTGTGTTACACTGCTGTACAGAATACTACGGGAGGTGAAGGTAAACTTTTATGGAACTTTATTTGTCATTGTCCTCAGTTTACACACAACATGTTAGCATATGCAACCAATAATACAATTGACTTCTCCCGAAAAAACTCTTCTTCTCCTCTTCTTTTTAACCCTCTCCACAATTTCCCTACTATGGCAAGTAACCTAGGTCACAAAAAACATGCCCTTCAATATTATTTCCCATTTACTGCCTTACATCATGTTGAAGAACTTTGTGTTTGGTCATCTAACTGGTCATCAAGTCAATATGACCGAATAATGATTTCTTTATTCAGGTGGGATCTGTCACTGTAG
Source organism: Thunnus maccoyii (assembly GCF_910596095.1). NCBI lineage: Eukaryota > Metazoa > Chordata > Actinopteri > Scombriformes > Scombridae > Thunnus > Thunnus maccoyii. Next base: position 24,148,503 of record NC_056551.1, on the reverse strand, counting down.
ATTTCACAAAGCACGTAATAAAAGGCAACTGCAGTTTTCAACATATTAAACATGCAGTTGGAGTTTGTGCTTCCTGTTTGGGACTTGACAAAAGTAAGAAAAATAAAACTTTCTCCAAAGTAAAGATAATCTTTACAAATTGAACCAGTTTTTATATATTTTATACTTTTATAAGCTTGTCTTGTGTTTAGACTCAACCCAAAGTCACATCTCCAGCTTGTCCAGAATGCAGCAGTTCAGATTATTAGAGGAGTAGAAAGACGTGGTCACATCACTAAATTGCATATTTACCTTAGTTACTAGATTGCTTCAGAGCTGTTTTTTAAGATTTAACTGATCATCTTACATGATGAGGACAGTTTTGAAGTCACCAGGAAGTTATAGGGTGCTTTTACTCACTTTTGTTGCAACATCAGGTAATATCATGTATCAGTTGGCGCACAATAAGATAAAGAGGACGTGGCAAACTTTGTACAGACTAGAGACATTTACACTGATGAAGTGCATTTGTCCACTCAATTTATATTAATCCATTGAATCTAATTAATCCAGAATATTGAGTTGTTGATTTTTTGTTTGTTTGTTTGTTTTTAGATTTTTGGGTGTGTGTGTGTTTTTTTAAGGTGTATTATATATATTTATCTGACCAAGACTCAAAAACCCAAATACATAAGAAATATATATAATATATCAGAAAAATAGCAAATATTCACATATGAGAAGCTGGTAACAGATAATTAATACTTATGTACTTTTAGTTAAGCAATAGTTTGAATGCATGGCTTTTGCTTGTAATAGAGTATTTTATGCTGTGTTACTGTCACTTCTAAAATTCAATGCATAATCTAAATAGAAGGACAATAACCACCAAAGTCCATAAATGAAACCTGCAGACCTAAAAAAAAAAAAAAAAAAAAGTCACACACGCTGGTCATTTAAACATAAAATACTATCTTCTGACAATATATAAGTTATTCTTTGATATTATATCAGTGGAGGCGTAGAAATATCATTGATAAGCGGGTTTTGAATGTTTCCATATAATGTTCCTGTAGTGCAGATGAAGAGAAATGCGTGTTCTAGTTATCAATGACGGAAGGAAGATGAACTCATGAGTGAGATTATTATCATATTACCTGAATCAACCTGAGCTGTGTCTCGGTTGGTTAGATGCGGTCAGCTGACTCAGTCACATCATCTAGTGTCCAAATCATCTATTTGAAGAGGGGATGGCACTTCAAACAGTGAAGCAGTAACACCATCGGACATTACATTACATTTTATTTTAACCCGCTTTTGCAGCCATGACTTTAAAGACTCGATGGTCTCACCTGTTTCTCCTTTTGTCTTGCGTCCAGACTTGTCTTTGTCAGTCAGGTAAGATATCGCTTTGTTTTTTTCCATCACTAATGTTTTATGCTGTCATGAAAACATTCAGCTCAGGTAGATTTAAAATCCAAAAAGACTTGGTCATAACCTAGTAGCCTATATGGCTGGACCGTGTATGGTGAATGTGTGAAATTGTGGACAATTTGTTACAGAGATAGTCAGTGTCAGGGGCGCCGGATTCATTTCAGAAGTGCGGGGTGATCACGGACGCACACACGGTTCCATTCATATATTTTCTGGGGTCGCGGACACAGATATTGTATGTTCATGTATATGCTTTATTACAAACAATCCTACCGTATAAACCTGGAATCTGTGTGTAACAGCTGACCTCTTTATATACAGTCAATGGTGTAGATGGGTAGCAGAACACAGAACATTATTTACCGTTAGATCCTTGCCGATCCTGTTAATGAATTTACTGCTGCTGTGCCAGGTGCGTGAATGCGCACATCACTAATGTATCGTTTCAGCTGCTGTGTGATGCTGCAGGTATTTAAAAAAGTAAAAAGGAAAGAATCTGACGCACAGCCAACTGTGGGGAAAAAACATCATTACTGATGTTTTTGCAACATCCTGGATTACATTCAGTGACACATGAGCGATATTAATGTACAATTCAGTCTCAAACTGTAACCTTTTCTGACGGACATTTCAGTAGATTATGTTATAGATGCGACATACTAGAGAAGTAAAAGAAGCAAATACATGAAAGTTGATTTGTGATGTTGGAGTGCTCTGTGTGCGCACCTCTGTTGACTAAAGACACACAAACTGTGTCTTTTACTCTATCTGCAATTTTCATTTACTAGCAGCCTCCCTTTACTTCGTGCTCACTTTTCACTGTCTGATCTATTCATATTCGTAGCAGCACCAAAGTCAACATCTTATCCAAATTTACATGGAATGATCAGAAAATTCGAATGGAAATGATGTACTCTTTGCAGAAAAAGAAGCAAAAGTTTGTTGTTTTTTTTTCAATTTCACTCCCAAGTTCTGAGAAATTGTAGTAATTGTAATACAAAAAAACAACATGTCTAATTCCACCAACTACACACACAGGTCAGAACTATATTGAATTATTGCCATATACACGTATTCATGAAACGCATTCAGGGTGGTTGTGTACATTTTTTTTTATGACAAAATGTAATGCGCAATTTTGTTTGAAAATAAAATGTTTGCTAAGCAGTATGAAACTCAAACCTCTCCCACCACAATCAACCTCTTGCCAAATATTATTCACTATTTAAGCCCTACATTTACACAACTAATTTGCAATAACTATTTTCATTCACTTGTAAGATTCAGTGCCAATGCATGAAGTAGTGTGATGTTCATATAGTGCGAAGAAAAGAAACTGATCTCTTTTTATCTTAATTTATTTCTTGGAATTTTCCCAATTTCTTTCTGTCCTTCTTTAACCAGTTAATTAAAGTTCAAATTATGGGATGATCCCAGTAAGGATACAGTACATAATGTTTCTGCTCATTATATTTAATTATATTGCTTTATTTTGTATTTATTCCTGTACTCCTGCACCTCTTGCACCTCTGCTGATATCGCCACAAAGTTACAGCCAGTTTAGATGGAAATGGATGCTTCAATAAAACAAAACAAAGAACCTGCAAAGTCCCTGTTTGTAATGTGTGTATATTTATGTAATTCTGCATAGTAGTGGTATACACTCCTTTATTACGTGTTTGTAAATCTCTTGTCTTTCGTTTTTCCAGGTGAATATGAACTAGGTGAGTGAATGCAAATAAATTCTCCTGATATATAACATTCAGTTGTAATTCTAATGTTTACAATGTCTACTTCTACCATCAGCTGTGATTTACCATGTACTATACCTTCACCTCAGCCTCTCTTTACCTCGAGCTCACTTTTCAGTCTCATCTCTTCATGTTCGTAGCAGCACCAAAGTCAACATATTATCCAAATTCACATAAAATGAAAACAAAATTCAAATGACACTGATGTACTCTTTGCACAAAAAGTGGCATAACTTTATTTTCTCAATTTCATTAACCTGGATACCCAAGTTCTGGGAAATTGTAGAAGTTCGAACACCAAAAAAAGAAAAAAAGAAAAAAAAAACATGTCTAACTCCACCAACTGCACACAAATAAATTAGAGGAGGAAAAAATATTATGTGATAATCAGATCAGAACTATATTGAATTATTGCCATAGTATACACTAACGTGGTATTCAGATCTGCCTTTAAGGGTGCATATATATAGTTATTTGTTTATGAAAAAAATAATGTGTAATTTTGTTTGAAAAGAAAATATTTTCTAAGCAGAATGAAACTCAACCCTCTCCCACCACAATCAACCTCTTGCCAAATATTATTCACTATTTAAGCCCTACATTTATGCAACTAATTTGCAATAAATATTTTCATTCACTTGTAACATTCAGTGCAAATGCATGAAGTAGTGTGATGTTCATATAGTGCAAAGAAAAGAAACTGATCTTTTATAATCTTAATTTATTTCTTGGAATTTTCCCAATTTATTTTTGTCCTATTTTAACCAGTTCATTAAAGTTTAGATTATGGGATGGTCCAAGTGATGATATGGTACATAATGTTTCTGCTCATTATACTTAATTATATTGCTTTATTTTGTATTTATTCCTGTACTCCTGTACCTTTTACACCTCTGCTGATATCGCCGCAAAGTTACAACCAGTTTAGATGGAAATGGATGCTTCAATAAAACAAAACAAAGAACCTGCAAAGTCCCTGTTTGTAATGTGTGCATATTTATGTAATTCTACACAGTAGTAGTATACACTCCTTTATTATGTGTGTGTAAATGTCTTTGTCTTTTGTTACTCCAGGTGAATATGAAGAGGGTAAGTTACTGCAAATAAATTCTCCTACTATATAGTGTTCAGTTATAATTCTAATGTTTACAATGTCTGCTTCTACAATCAGCTGTGCTTTACCATGTACTATACCTTCACCTCAGCCTCCCTTTACCTCAAACTCACTTTTCACTGTCTGACCTCTTCATGTTCGTAGCAGCACCAAAGCCAACATATTATCCAAATTCAAATAAAATGAAAACAAAATTCAAATGAAACTGATGTACTCTTTGCACAAAAAGTGCCATAACTTCATTTTCTCAATTTCACCAACCTGGATACCCAAGTTCTGGGATATTGCAGAAGTTCGAACACCAAAAAAAGAAAAAGAGAAGAAAAAAAAAACATGTCTAACTCCACCAACTGCACACAAATAAATTAGAGGAGGAAAAAAATACTACGTGATAAACAGATCAGAATTATATTGAATTATTACCATAGTATACACTAACATGGTATTCACATCTGCCTTTTAGGGTGTATATATATATATATAGTTATTTTATATACGAAACATGTAATGTGTAATTTTGTATGAAAAGAAAATGTTTTCTAAGCAGAATGAAACTCAAACCTCTCCCACCACAATCAACCTCTCGCCAAATATTATTCACTATTTAAGCCCTACATTTATGCAACTAATTTGCAATAACTATTTTCATTCACTTGTAGCATTCAGTGTCAATGCATGAAGTAGTGTGATGTTCATATAGTGCAACGAAAAGAAACTGATCTTTTATCATCTTAATTTATTTCTTGGAATTTTGCCAATTTCTTTCTGTCCGTCTTTAACCAGATAATTAAAGTTCAAATTATGGGATGATCCCAGTAAGGATACAGTACATAATGTTTCTGCTCATTATATTTAATTATATTGCTTTATTTTGTATTTATTCCTGTACTCCTGTACCTCTTACACCTCTGCTGATATCGCCGCAAAGTTACAGCCAGTTTAGATGGAAATGGATGCTTCAATAAAACAAAACAAAGAACCTGCAAAGTCCCTGTTTGTAATGTGTGTATATACATGTTATTCTGTATAGTAGTAGTATACACTCCTTTATTACGTGTTTGTAAATCTCTTTGTCTTTTGTTTTTCCAGGTGAATATGAACTAGGTGAGTGAATGCAAATAAATTCTCCTGATATATAACATTCAGTTGTAATTCTAATGTTTACAATGTCTACCTCTACCATCAGCTGTGCTTTACCATGTACTATACCTTCACCTCAGCCTTCCGTTACCTCAAGCTCACTTTTCAGTCTCATCTCTTCATGTTCGTAGAAGCACCAAAGCCAACATATTATCCAAATTCACATAAAATGAAAACAAAATTCAAATGAAACTGATGTACTCTTTGCACAAAAAGTGCCATAACTTTATTTTCTCAATTTCATTAACCTGGATACCAAAGTTCTGGGAAATTATAGAAGTTCGAACACCAAAAAAAGAAAAAGAGAAAAAAAGAAAAAAACATGTCTAACTCCACCAACTGCACACAAATAAATTAGAGGAGGAAAAAAATACTACGTGATTAAGAGATCAGAATTATATTGAATTATTGCCATAGTATACACTAACGTGGTATTCACATCTGCCTTTTAGGGTGTATATATATAGTTATTTTATGTACGAAACATGTAATGTGTAATTTTGTATGAAAAGAAAATGTTTTCTAAGCAGAATGAAACTCAAACCTCTCCCACCACAATCAACCTCTTGCCAAATATTATTCACTATTTAAGCCCTACATTTATGCAACTAATTTGCAATAACTATTTTCATTCATTTGTAACATTCAGTGCCAATGCATGAAGCAGTGTGATGTTCATATAGTGCAAAGAAAAGAAACTGATCTTTTATCATCTTAATTTATTTCTTGGAATTTTCCCAATTTATTTTTGTCCTATCTTAACCAGTTAATTAAAGTTCAGATTATGGGATTGTCCCATTGAAGATATAATATATGATGTTTCTGCTCATTATATTTTATTATATTGCTTTATTCTGTATTCATTCAAATGTAACAATAGAGGAGGAAAAAAACAACATTATGCTTCTTTATACAATGTGAACCACATCCCCTGTCCTGTGCCTCTTACACCTCTGCTGATATTGCCGCAAAGCTACAGCCAGTTTAGATGGAAATGGATGCTTTAATAAAACAAATCAAAGAACCTACTGAATCCCTGTTTGTAATGTGTGTATATACATGTTATTCTGCATTGTAGTAGTATACACTCCTTTATTACATGTGTGTAAATGTCTTTGTCTTTGGTTTTCTAGTTGAAGATCTTTTATATGAACCAGGTGAGTAATTGAAAATAGATTCTCCTAATATATAACATTCACTTGTAATTCTAATGTTTACAATGTCTGCTTCTACCATCAGCTGTGCTTCACCATGTACTATACCTTCACCTCAGCCTTCCTTTACCTCAAGCTCACTTTTCAGTCTCACCTCTTCATGTTCGTAGAAGCACCAAAGCCAACATATTATCCAAATTCACATAAAATGAAAACAAAATTCAAATGAAACTGATGTACTCTTTGCACAAAAAGTGCCATAACTTTATTTTCTCAATTTCACCAAACTGGATACCCAAGTTCTGGGAAATTGTAGAAGTTCGAACACCAAAAAAAGAAAAAAAGAAGAAAAAAAAAACATGTCTAACTCCACCAACTACACACAAATAAATTATAGGAGGAAAAAAATACTACGTGATAAACAGATCAGAATTATATTGAATTATTGCCATAGTATACACTAACGTGGTATTCACATCTGCCTTTTAGGGTGTATATTTATCGTTATTTTATATACGAAACATGTAATGTGTAATTTTGTATGAAATGAAAATGTTTTCTAAGCAGTATGAAACTCAAACCTTTCCCACCACAATCAACCTCTCGCCAAATATTATTCACTATTTAAGCCCTACATTTATGTAACTAATTTGCAATAACTATTTTCATTCACTTGTAGCATTCAGTGTCAATGCATGAAGTAGTGTGATGTTCATATAGTGCAAAGAAAAGAAACTGATCTTTTATCATCTTAATTTATTTCTTGGAATTTTCCCAATTTATTTTTGTCCTATTTTAACCAGTTAATTAAAGTTCAGATTATGGGATTGTCCCATTGAAGATATAATATATGATGTTTCTGCTCATTATATTTTATTATATTGCTTTATTCTGTATTCATTCAAATGTAACAATAGAGGAGGAAAAAAACAACATTATGCTTCTTTATACAATGTGAACCACATCCCCTGTCCTGTACCTTTTACACCTCTGCTGATATTGCCGCAAAGCTACAGCCAGTTTAGATGGAAATGGATGCTTTAATAAAACAAATCAAAGAACCTACTGAATCCCTGTTTGTAATGTGTGTATATACATGTTATTCTGCATTGTAGTAGTATACACTCCTTTATTACATGTGTGTAAATGTCTTTGTCTTTGGTTTTCTAGTTGAAGATCTTTTATATGAACCAGGTGAGTAATTGAAAATAGATTCTCCTAATATATAACATTCACTTGTAATTCTAATGTTTACAGTGTCTGCTTCTACCATCAGCTGTGCTTTACCATGTACTATACCTTCACCTCAGCCTTCCTTTACCTCAAGCTCACTTTTCAGTCTCATCTCTTCATGTTCGTAGAAGCACCAAAGCCAACATATTATCCAAATTCACATAAAATGAAAACAAAATTCAAATGAAACTGATGTACTCTTTGCACAAAAAGTGCCATAACTTTATTTTCTCAATTTCACCAAACTGGATACCCAAGTTCTGGGAAATTGTAGAAGTTCGAACACCAAAAAAAGAAAAAAAGAAGAAAAAAAAAACATGTCTAACTCCACCAACTGCACACAAATAAATTATAGGAGGAAAAAATACTATGTGATAAACAGATCAGAACTATTTTGAATTATTGCCATAGTATACACTAAGATGTGGTATTCACATCTGCCTTTTAGGGTGTATATATATATATATAGTTATTTTATATACGAAACATGTAATGTGTAATTTTGTATGAAAAGAAAATGTTTTCTAAGCAGAATGAAACTCAAACCTCTCCCACCACAATCAACCTCTCGCCAAATATTATTCACTATTTAAGCCCTACATTTATGCAACTAATTTGCAATAACTATTTTCATTCACTTGTAGCATTCAGTGTCAATGCATGAAGTAGTGTGATGTTCATATAGTGCAAAGAAAAGAAACTGATCTTTTATCATCTTAATTTATTTCTTGGAATTTTCCCAATTTATTTTTGTCCTATTTTAACCAGTTAATTAAAGTTCGGATTATGGGATTGTCCCAGTAAGGATATAGTACATAATGTTTCTGCTCATTATATTTTATTATATTGCTTTATTCTGTATTCATTCAAATGTAATAATAGAGGAGGAAAAAAACAACAATATTCTTCTTTATACAACGTGAACCACATCCCCTGTCCTGTACCTCTTACACCTCTGCTGATAATGCTGCAAAGCTACAGCCAGTTTAGATGGAAATGGATGCTTTAATAAAACAAATCAAAGAAACTACTGAATCCCTGTTTGTAATGTGTGTATATTTATGTTATTCTGCATTGTAGTAGTATACACCCCTTTATTACATATGTGTAAATTTCTTTCTCTTTTGTTATTCTAAATCAAGATCCAGTAGGTCGAAAAGGTGCAGTAGGTGAGTGACTACAAATAAATTCTACTAATATATAACATTCAGTTGTAATTCTAATGTTTACAATGTCTACTTCTACCATCAGCTGTGCTTTACCATGTACTATACCTTCACCTCAGCCTCTCTTTACCTCAAACTCATTTTTCACTATCTGATCTATTCATGTTTGTAGCAGCACCAAAGTCAACATATTATCCAAAATTAGATGAAATGAAGACAGAATTCAAATGGAAATGATGTACTCTTTGCACAAAAAGTGACATAAGTGTGTTTTCTCAATTTCATTAACTTGAAACTGATCTTTTTTAATTTTAATTTATTTCTTGGGATATTCTTAATTTCTTTCTGTCCTATTTTAACAGGTTAATTAAAGTTCATATGATGGGATGGTCCCAGTGAGGGTACACTACATAATGTTTCCGCTCATTATATTTAGTAATATTGCTTCATTCTATATCCATTCATGACAATGAAACATGTTCATGTTTTTGCTTCATGTCTAATTTGTCTAAAGTGCCTGTAAAGCAAGTTATGCACAAAGTCAGATTTCTGATTTTTTTGAACTGATGTGGTGTTTTGCTCTGTTCATCCTCTTTCCAGCCTCGTTGTCAAGATATACTGTAGGAAAGAATTAACAATACAATTAACAATAGCAATAGAATTAAAATAAAATTATTAACAATAGAATATCTCATTGCATCTTCCCTGTGCTGGGCCACAAAAAGTCTTGATCAGTATTTCTTATCATGTTGATGTGTTTTGAATATTTAGTTTGGATGATGTGAATTATGAAGTTCAAGGATCACAGGATTTAGTTGTAATGATGTCTACATGTGCTTTTCTTTTGGCAATCCCTCAATCAAACAAAGGTAGCGCGGAGAATTTAAACCCAAAAACTATTTTCAAGTTATGATTTTGAACAGTCACATTTCATAAGAACTGATATTAGCAGCTTTCTCCTTCACAGGAACAAGTAGGTTACTGGTAGTGATAGTAAGGAGGCAGTTTGAGCATGATATTGTCTGGAAGGGATTATTTGGTGCTTCTGGTTTTATGGAATGAAATGTGAGATTATTATATAGTTTCCACAAGCAGGCCAAAAGAACTTTTCATTAAAGTTGAATAGGTCACAATTTTACCATTGTTGGTAAATTGAGACTTCATTTGCTCTGTCTAGTGTAATATGTACACTTCTGGCAGTCTGAAGTGTACTTTATAAAACATCTAACCTACTTATGCTATTTGTGCATCTTGTTTGTAAATTCATCAATATAACGAGCCTCTGATACCGCTGTGTGTTTTTCTGTTCGTTGACTTGACGGGTGGAAGAAGCAAATCAACATTGTTTATGGGGTATTTTTATATATTTCTCAAGAACCACTCATTCAAACAACTTCACACATCAACATTGCACTTCCTTGATTCCCAGCAATAGACCTACCAAGTACGAAGTAGATTGAATGAACACTTCTCAAGCTATAGGCTGGATGAGAATTACTTTGATCAAAATATATGATAAAGTTATATGTAAAATGGATGTTGTTGTAATGCTGCTGACTCAAGCTTAGAGGACTATTATTACAAGTAGGAAACAGGTCAAAATGCTCACAGCTGAAAGGAACAGAGTGCAACTCACATTTGAGTTTCAGATGTAGTCAAATTATAGTTTGTTCCTGCATATAAACTGGCATACTTCTGCTTTTCACATGTTTTCATATTGTCACTTCACAACAGGTGGAAGCGCCCCTGGTATAGAGAGCCGACGTGGGGTGGATGGCAACCCCCAAGACAGTGAAGCACTGAGCAATGGTCCACCGCCACTAAATATAAAAGGTGAGTGACTACAAATAAATTCTCCTAATATATAACATTCAGTTGTAATTCTAATGTTTACAATGTCTACTTCTACCATCAGCTGTGCTTTACCATGTACTTTACCTTCACCTCAGCCTCTCTTTACCTCAAACTCATTTTTCACTATCTGATCTATTCATGTTCGTAGCAGCACCAAAGTCAACATCTTATCCAAATTCACAAAAAATGAAAACAAAATTCAAATGAAAATGATGTACTCTTTGCACAAAAGGTGGTATAAGTTTATTTTCTCAATTTCACTAACCTGGATACCCAAGTTCTGGGAAATTGTAGAAGTTCGAACACCAAAAAACGAAAAAAAGAAAAAAAAAAAAAAACATGTCTAACTCCACCAACTACACACAAATAAATTATAGGAGGAAAAAAATACTACATGATAAACAGATCAGAACTATTTTGAATTATTGCCATAGTATACACTAACATGTGGTATTCACATCTGCCTTTTAGGGTGTATATTTATCGTTATTTTATATACAAAACATGTAATGTGCAATTTTGTATGAAAAGAAAATGTTTTCTAAGCAGTATGAAACTCAAACCTTTCCCACCACAATCAACCTCTTGCCAAATATTATTCACTGTTTAAGCCCTACATTTATGCAACTAATTTGCAATAACTATTTTCATTCACTTGCAACATTCAGTGTCAATGTATTAAGTGGTGTGATGTTCACATAGTGCAAAGAAAAGAAACTGATCTTTTATTATCTTCATTTATTTCTTGGAATTTTCCCAATTTCTTTCTGTCCTTCTTTAACCAGTTAATTAAAGTTCAGATTATGGGATGATCTCAGTGAGGATATAGTACATAATGTTTCTGCTCATTATATTTAATTATATTGCTTTATTCTGTATTTATTCCTGTAATCCTGTACCTCTTACACCTCTGCTGATATCATGGCAAAGTTACAGCCAGTTTAGATGGAAATGGATGCTTCAATAAAACAAAACAAAGAACCTGCAAAGTCCCTGTTTGTAATGTGTGTATATTTATGTAATTCTACATAGCAGTAGTATACACTCCTTTATTACGTGTGTGTAAATCTCTTTGTCTTTTGTTATTCTAGGTCAAGGTCCAGGAGACGGTCATCCATGTGAGTGACTAAAAATAAATTCTCCTAATATATAACATTCAGCTGTAATTCTAATGTTTACAATGTCTGCTTCTACCATCAGCTGTGCTTTACCGTGTACTATACCTTCACCTCAGCCTTCCTTTACCTCAAGCTCACTTTTCAGTCTCATCTCTTCATGTTCGTAGAAGCACCAAAGCCAACATATTATCCAAATTCACATAAAATGAAAACAAAATTCAAATGAAACTGATGTACTCTTTGCACAAAAAGTGCCATAACTTTATTTTCTCAATTTCACCAACCTGGATACCCAAGTTCTGGGAAATTGTAGAAGTTCGAACACCAAAAAAAGAAAAAAAGAAGAAAAAAAAAACATGTCTAACTCCATCAACTACACACAAATAAATTATAGGAGGAAAAAATACTATGTGATAAACAGATCAGAATTATTTTGAATTATTGCCATAGTATACACTAAGATGTGGTATTCACATCTGCCTTTTAGGGTATATATATATATAGTTATTTTATATACGAAACATGTAATGTGTAATTTTGTATGAAAAGAAAATGTTTTCTAAGCAGAATGAAACTCAAACCTCTCCCACCACAATCAACCTCTCGCCAAATATTATTTACTATTTAAGCTCTACATTTATGCAACTAATTTGCAATAACTATTTTCATTCACTTGTAGCATTCAGTGTCAATGCATGAAGTAGTGTGATGTTCATATAGTGCAACGAAAAGAAACTGATCTTTTATCATCTTAATTTATTTCTTGGAATTTTCCCAATTTATTTTTGTCCTATCTTAACCAGTTAATTAAAGTTCGGATTATGGGATTGTCCCAGTAAGGATATAGTACATAATGTTTCTGCTCATTATATTTTATTATATTGCTTTATTCTGTATTCATTCAAATGTAATAATAGAGTAGGAAAAAAACAACAATATTCTTCTTTATACAACGTGAACCACATCCCCTGTCCTGTACCTCTTACACCTCTGCTGATAATGCTGCAAAGCTACAGCCAGTTTAGATGGAAATGGATGCTTTAATAAAACAAATCAAAGAAACTACTGAATCCCTGTTTGTAATGTGTGTATATTTATGTTATTCTGCATTGTAGTAGTATACACTCCTTTATTACATATGTGTAAATTTCTTTCTCTTTTGTTATTCTAAATCAAGATCCAGTAGGTCAAAAAGGTGCAGTAGGTGAGTGACTACAAATAAATTCTACTAATATATAACATTCAGTTGTAATTCTAATGTTTACAATGTCTACTTCTACCATCAGCTGTGCTTTACCATGTACTATACCTTCACCTCAGCCTCTCTTTACCTCAAACTCATTTTTCACTATCTGATCTATTCATGTTTGTAGCAGCACCAAAGTCAACATGTTATCCAAAATTAGATGAAATGAAGACAGAATTCAAATGGAAATGATGTTCTCTTTGCACAAAAAGTGACATAAGTGTGTTTTCTCAATTTCATTAACTTGAAACTGATCTTTTTTAATTTTAATTTATTTCTTGGGATATTCTTAATTTCTTTCTGTCCTATTTTAACAGGTTAATTAAAGTTCATATGATGGGATGGTCCCAGTGAGGGTACACTACATAATGTTTCCGCTCATTATATTTAGTCATATTGCTTCATTCTATATCCATGCATGACAATGAAACATGTTCATGTTTTTGCTTCATGTCTAATTTGTCTAAAGTGCCTGTAAAGCAAGTAATGCACAAAGTCAGATTTCTGATTTTTTTGAACTGATGTGGTGTTTTGCTCTGTTCATCCTCTTTCCAGCCTCGTTGTCAAGATATACTGTAGGAAAGAATTAACAATACAATTAACAATAGCAATAGAATTAGAATAAAATTATTAACAATAGAATATCTCATTGCATCTTCCCTGTGCTGGGCCACAAAAAATCTTGATCAGTATTTCTTATCATGTTGATGTGTTTTGAATGTTTAGTTTGGATGATGTGAATTATGAAGTTCAAGGATCACAGGATTTAGTTGTAATGATGTCTACATGTGCTTTTCTTTTGGCAATCCCTCAATCAAACAAAGGTAGCGCGGAGAATTTAAACCCAAAATCTATTTTCAAGTTAGTATTTTGAATAGTCACATTTCATAAGAGCTGATATTAGCAGCTTTCTCCTTCACAGGAACAAGTAGGTTACTGGTAGTGATAGTAAGGAGGCAGTTTGAGCATGATATTGTCTGGAAGGGATTATTTGGTGCTTCTGGTTTTATGGAATGAAATGTGAGATTATTATATAGTTTCCACAAGCAGGCCAAAAGAACTTTTCATTAAAGTTGAATAGGTCACAATTTTACCATTGTTGGTAAATTGAGACTTCATTTGCTCTGTCTAGTGTAATATGTACACTTCTGGCAGTCTGAAGTGTACTTTATAAAACATCTAACCTACTTATGCTATTTGTGCATCTTGTTTGTACATTCATCAATATAACGAGGCTCTGATACCGCTGTGTGTTCTTCTGTTCGTTGACTTGACGGGTGGAAGAAGCAAATCAACATTGTTTATGGGGTATTTTTATATATTTCTCAAGAACCACTCATTCAAACAACTTCACACATCAACATTGCACTTCCTTGATTCCCAGCAATAGACCTACCAGGTACGAAGTAGATTGAATGAACACTTCTCAAGCTATAGGCTGGATGAGAATTACTTTGATCAAAATATATGATAAAGTTATATGTAAAATGGATGTTGTTGTAATGCTGCTGACTCAAGCTTAGATAACTATTATTACAAGTAGGAAACAGGTCAAAATGCTCACAGCTGAAAGGAACAGAGTGCAACTCACATTTGAGTTTCAGATGTAGTCAAATTATAGTTTGTTCCTGCATATAAACTGGCATACTTCTGCTTTTCACATGTTTTCATATTGTCACTTCACAACAGGTGGAAGCGCCCCTGGTATAGAGAGCCGACGTGGGGTGGATGGCAACCCCCAAGACAGTGAAGCACTGAGCAATGGTCCACCGCCACTAAATATAAAAGGTGAGTGACTACAAATAAATTCTCCTAATATATAACATTCAGTTGTAATTCTAATGTTTACAATGTCTACTTCTACCATCAGCTGTGCTTTACCATGTACTTTACCTTCACCTCAGCCTCTCTTTACCTCAAACTCATTTTTCACTATCTGATCTATTCATGTTCGTAGCAGCACCAAAGTCAACATCTTATCCAAATTCACAAAAAATGAAAACAAAATTCAAATGAAAATGATGTACTCTTTGCACAAAAGGTGGTATAAGTTTATTTTCTCAATTTCACTAACCTGGATACCCAAGTTCTGGGAAATTGTAGAAGTTCGAACACCAAAAAACGAAAAAAAAAAGAAAAAAAAAAAAAAACATGTCTAACTCCACCAACTACACACAAATAAATTATAGGAGGAAAAAAATACTACATGATAAACAGATCAGAACTATTTTGAATTATTGCCATAGTATACACTAACATGTGGTATTCACATCTGCCTTTTAGGGTGTATATTTATCGTTATTTTATATACAAAACATGTAATGTGCAATTTTGTATGAAAAGAAAATGTTTTCTAAGCAGTATGAAACTCAAACCTCTCCCACCACAATCAACCTCTTGCCAAATATTATTCACTGTTTAAGCCCTACATTTATGAAACTAATTTGCAATAACTATTTTCATTCACTTGCAACATTCAGTGTCAATGCATTAAGTGGTGTGATGTTCATATAGTGCAAAGAAAAGAAACTGATCTTTTATTATCTTCACTTATTTCTTGGAATTTTCCCAATTTCTTTCTGTCCTTCTTTAACCAGTTAATTAAAGTTCAGATTATGGGATGATCTCAGTGAGGATACAGTACATAATGTTTCTGCTCATTATATTTAGTTATATTGCTTTATTCTGTATTTATTCCTGTAATCCTGTACCTCTTACACCTCTGCTGATATCACGGCAAAGTTACAGCCAGTTTAGATGGAAATGGATGCTTCAATAAAACAAAACAAAGAACCTGCAAAGTCCCTGTTTGTAATGTGTGTATATTTATGTAATTCTACATAGCAGTAGTATACACTCCTTTATTACGTGTGTGTAAATCTCTTTGTCTTTTGTTATTCTAGGTCAAGGTCCAGGAGGAGGTCATCCATGTGAGTGACTAAAAATAAATTCTACTAATATATAACATTCAGCTGTAATTCTAATGTTTACAATGTCTGCTTCTACCATCAGCTGTGCTTTACCATGTACTATACCTTCACCTCAGCCTTCCTTTACCTCAAGCTCACTTTTCAGTCTCATCTCTTCATGTTCGTAGAAGCACCAAAGCCAACATATTATCCAAATTCACATAAAATGAAAACAAAATTCAAATGAAACTGATGTACTCTTTGCACAAAAAGTGCCATAACTTTATTTTCTCAATTTCACCAACCTGGATACCCAAGTTCTGGGAAATTGTAGAAGTTCGAACACCAAAAAAAGAAAAAAAAGAAGAAAAAAAAACATGTCTAACTCCATCAACTACACACAAATAAACTATAGGAGGAAAAAATACTACGTGATAAACAGATCAGAACTATTTTGAATTATTGCCATAGTATACACTAAGATGTGGTATTCACATCTGCCTTTTAGGGTGTATATATATATATATATAGTTATTTTATATACGAAACATGTAATGTGTAATTTTGTATGAAAAGAAAATGTTTTCTAAGCAGAATGAAACTCAAACCTCTCCCACCACAATCAACCTCTCGCCAAATATTATTCACTATTTAAGCCCTACATTTATGCAACTAATTTGCAATAACTATTTTCATTCACTTGTAGCATTCAGTGTCAATGCATGAAGTAGTGTGATGTTCATATAGTGCAAAGAAAAGAAACTGATCTTTTATCATCTTAATTTATTTCTTGGAATTTTCCCAATTTATTTTTGTCCTATTTTAACCAGTTAATTAAAGTTCGGATTATGGGATTGTCCCAGTAAGGATATAGTACATAATGTTTCTGCTCATTATATTTTATTATATTGCTTTATTCTGTATTCATTCAAATGTAACAATAGAGGAGGAAAAAAACAACATTATGCTTCTTTATACAATGTGAACCACATCCCCTGTCCTGTACCTCTTACACCTCTGCTGATATTGCCGCAAAGCTACAGCCAGTTTAGATGGAAATGGATGCTTTAATAAAACAAATCAAAGAAACTACTGAATCCCTGTTTGTAATGTGTGTATATTTATGTTATTCTGCATTGTAGTAGTATACACCCCTTTATTACATATGTGTAAATTTCTTTCTCTTTTGTTATTCTAAATCAAGATCCAGTAGGTCGAAAAGGTGCAGTAGGTGAGTGACTACAAATAAATTCTACTAATATATAACATTCAGTTGTAATTCTAATGTTTACAATGTCTACTTCTACCATCAGCTGTGCTTTACCATGTACTATACCTTCACCTCAGCCTCTCTTTACCTCAAACTCATTTTTCACTATCTGATCTATTCATGTTTGTAGCAGCACCAAAGTCAACATGTTATCCAAAATTAGATGAAATGAAGACAGAATTCAAATGGAAATGATGTTCTCTTTGCACAAAAAGTGACATAAGTGTGTTTTCTCAATTTCATTAACTTGAAACTGATCTTTTTTAATTTTAATTTATTTCTTGGGATATTCTTAATTTCTTTCTGTCCTATTTTAACAGGTTAATTAAAGTTCATATGATGGGATGGTCCCAGTGAGGGTACACTACATAATGTTTCCGCTCATTATATTTAGTAATATTGCTTCATTCTATATCCATGCATGACAATGAAACATGTTCATGTTTTTGCTTCATGTCTAATTTGTCTAAAGTGCCTGTAAAGCAAGTTATGCACAAAGTCAGATTTCTGATTTTTTTGAACTGATGTGGTGTTTTGCTCTGTTCATCCTCTTTCCAGCCTCGTTGTCAAGATATACTGTAGGAAAGAATTAACAATACAATTAACAATAGCAATAGAATTAGAATAAAATTATTAACAATAGAATATCTCATTGCATCTTCCCTGTGCTGGGCCACAAAAAATCTTGATCAGTATTTCTTATCATGTTGATGTGTTTTGAATGTTTAGTTTGGATGATGTGAATTATGAAGTTCAAGGATCACAGGATTTAGTTGTAATGATGTCTACATGTGCTTTTCTTTTGGCAATCCCTCAATCAAACAAAGGTAGCGCGGAGAATTTAAACCCAAAATCTATTTTCAAGTTAGTATTTTGAATAGTCACATTTCATAAGAGCTGATATTAGCAGCTTTCTCCTTCACAGGAACAAGTAGGTTACTGGTAGTGATAGTAAGGAGGCAGTTTGAGCATGATATTGTCTGGAAGGGATTATTTGGTGCTTCTGGTTTTATGGAATGAAATGTGAGATTATTATATAGTTTCCACAAGCAGGCCAAAAGAACTTTTCATTAAAGTTGAATAGGTCACAATTTTACCATTGTTGGTAAATTGAGACTTCATTTGCTCTGTCTAGTGTAATATGTACACTTCTGGCAGTCTGAAGTGTACTTTATAAAACATCTAACCTACTTATGCTATTTGTGCATCTTGTTTGTACATTCATCAATATAACGAGCCTCTGATACCGCTGTGTGTTTTTCTGTTCGTTGACTTGACGGGTGGAAGAAGCAAATCAACATTGTTTATGGGGTATTTTTATATATTTCTCAAGAACCACTCATTCAAACAACTTCACACATCAACATTGCACTTCCTTGATTCCCAGCAATAGACCTACCAAGTACGAAGTAGATTGAATGAACACTTCTCAAGCTATAGGCTGGATGAGAATTACTTTGATCAAAATATATGATAAAGTTATATGTAAAATGGATGTTGTTGTAATGCTGCTGACTCAAGCTTAGAGGACTATTATTACAAGTAGGAAACAGGTCAAAATGCTCACAGCTGAAAGGAACAGAGTGCAACTCACATTTGAGTTTCAGATGTAGTCAAATTATAGTTTGTTCCTGCATATAAACTTGCATACTTCTGCTTTTCACATGTTTTCATATTGTCACTTCACAACAGGTGAAAGCGCCCCTGGTATAGAGAGCCGACGTGGGGTGGATGGCAACTCCCAAGACAGTGAAGCACTGAGCAATGGTCCACCGCCACTAAATATAAAAGGTGAGTGACTACAAATAAATTCTCCTAATATATAACATTCAGTTGTAATTCTAATGTTTACAATGTCTACTTCTACCATCAGCTGTGCTTTACCATGTACTTTACCTTCACCTCAGCCTCTCTTTACCTCAAACTCATTTTTCACTATCTGATCTATTCATGTTCGTAGCAGCACCAAAGTCAACATCTTATCCAAATTCACAAAAAATGAAAACAAAATTCAAATGAAACTGATGTACTCTTTGCACAAAAAGTGCCATAACTTTATAGTCTCAATTTCACCAACCTGGATACCCAAGTTCTGGGAAATTGTAGAAGTTCGAACACCAAAAAACGAAAAAAAAAAGAAAAAAAAAAAAAACATGTCTAACTCCACCAACTACACACAAATAAATTATAGGAGGAAAAAAATACTACATGATAAACAGATCAGAACTATTTTGAATTATTGCCATAGTATACACTAACATGTGGTATTCACATCTGCCTTTTAGGGTGTATATTATTGTTATTTTATATACAAAACATGTAATGCATGTGCAATTTTGTATGAAAAGAAAATGTTTTCTAAGCAGTATGAAACTCAAACCTCTCCCACCACAATCAACCTCTTGCCAAATATTATTCACTGTTTAAGCCCTACATTTATGCAACTAATTTGCAATAACTATTTTCATTCACTTGCAACATTCAGTGTCAATGCATTAAGTGGTGTGATGTTCACATAGTGCAAAGAAAAGAAACTGATCTTTTATTATCTTCATTTATTTCTTGGAATTTTCCCAATTTCTTTCTGTCCTACTTTAACCAGTTAATTAAAGTTCAGATTATGGGATGATCTCAGTGAGGATATAGTACATAATGTTTCTGCTCATTATATTTAGTTATATTGCTTTATTCTGGATTCATTCAAATGTAAAAATTGCGGGGAAAAAAACCTACATTGTGCCTTTTTATTTGGCATGAACCACATCCCCCGTCCTGTATCTCTTACACCTCAGCTGATATCGCCGCAAAGTTACAGCCAGTTTAAATGGAAATGAATGCTTTAATAAAACAAAACAAAGAACCTACAAAGTCCCTGTTTGTAATGTGTGTATATTTATGTTATTCTGCATAGTAGTAGTATACACTCCTTTATTACATGTGTGTAAATCTCTTTGTCTTTTGTTATTCTAGGTCTAGGTCCAGTAGGTATAAACGGTCCACTACGTGAGTGACTACAAATGAATTCTACTAATATATAACACTCAGTTATAATTCTAATGTTTACAGTGTCTACTTCTACCATCAGCCGTGCTGTGCCGTGTGTACTGTACCTTCACCTAAGCCTTCCTTTACCTCAAATTCACTTTCCACTGTCTGATATATTTATGTTCCTAGCAGCGCCAAAGCCAACATCTTATCCAAAATTAGATGAAATGAAGACAGAATTCAAATGGAAATGATGTACTCTTTGCACAAAAAGTGACATAAGTGTGTTTTCTCAATTTCACTAACTTGGATACCCAAGTTCTGGGAAATTGCAGTAGTTTCACCACCAAAAAGAAACTAAAAAAAGAAGTATGTCTAACTCCACCAACTACACACAAATAAATTATAGGAGGAAAAAAATACTACATCATAAACAGATCAGAACTATTTTGAATTATTGCCATATACACTAGCATGTGGTATCCATGTATGGCTTTTAGGGTGTATATATATAGTTATTTATGTACGAAATATATAATATGAAATTCTGTTGAAATTTTTCCACCTGCCAGGTACAATGAACAGTTCTCAAGTTATGCGAAGGACAATCCTACATACATGCATACAGGCATGGTCAGTGGAAGTGTCTGTAATGTGCATTCCTGGATATTAAATGTTCATTTGCAATTTTCTGTAGTGGTCCCAGTAATATTTGCTGGTAAAGTGGAGCGTATCACATGACATGGTTACGGTACGTTTGAGTAAAAAAGGGTGTAAATGCGGTTGCAAGAACAATACTTTCTACTCATATCTTGGGATGTTTCATCTGTTTCACCCTGTAGATTCTCGTTTCTCGCTCTACATTGAATGTTTTGTCAGAGTGATTATTATTATTAAGCTATAGGCTGGATGAGAATTACTTTGATTAAAATATATGATAAAGTTATATGTAAAATGGATGTTGTTGTAATGCTGCTGACTCAAGCTCAGAGGACTATTATTACAAGTAGGAAACAGATCAAAATGCTCATAGCTGAAAGGAACAGAGTGCAACTCACATTTGAGTTTCAGATGTAGTCAAATTATAGTTTGTTCCTGCATATAAACCTGCATACTTCTGCTTTTCACATGTTTTCATATTGTCACTTCACAACAGGTGGAGGCGCCCGTGGTATAGATTACCCAGGTGGGGTGGATGGCTACTCTCAAGACAGTGAAGCACTGAGCAATGGTCCAACACCACTAACAGGTGAGTGACTACAAATAAATTCTCCTAATATATAACATTCAGTTGTAATTCTAATGTTTACAATGTCTACTTCTACCATCAGCTGTGCTTTACCATGTACTATACCTTCACCTCAGCCTCCCTTTACCTCAAGCTCGCTTTTCACTGTCTCATTTCTTCATGTTTGTTGCAGCACCAAAGTCAACTTCTTATTCAAAATTAGAAGAAATGAACAAAGAATTCAAATGGAAATTATATACTCTTTGCACAAAAAGTGGCATAAGTGTGTTTTCTCAATTTCACTAATTTGGATACCCAAGTTCTGGGAAATTGCAGTAGTTTCACCACCAAAAAGAAAATAAAAAAAGAAGTATGTCTAACTCCACCAACTGCACACAAATAAATTATAGGAGGAAAAAATTACTACATGATATTCAGGTCAGAACTATATTGAATTGTTGCCATATACACTAACATGTAGTATTCATGTATGTGGTGCGAACCACATCTCCTGTCCTGTACCTCTTACACCTCTGCTGATATTATGCTTTTTTATACAACGTGAACCACATCTCCTGTCCTGTAGGCTACCTCTCACACCTCTGCTGATATCGCCACAAAGCTACAGCCAGTTTAGATGGAAATGGATGCTTTAATAATACAAAAGAAAGAACCTACAAAGTCCTTGTTAGTTATGTGTGTACATTTATGTAATTCTACACAGTAGTAGTATACACTTTATTACATGTGTGTAAATCTCTGTCTCTTGTTATTCAAAGTATATTTCTACAACCTCCAATAAGTGAGTGAATGCAAATAAATTCTTCTAATATGTAACATTCAGTTGTAATTCTAATGTTTACAATGTCTACTTCTACCATCACCTCAGCCTCCCTTTACTTCAAACTCACTTTTCACTATCTGATCTATTCATGTTTGTTGCAGCACCAAAGTCAACATTTTATTCAAAATTAGATGAAACGAACACAGAATTCAAATGGAAATGATGTACTCTTTGCACAAAAAGTGGCATAAGTGTGTTTTCGCAATTTCACTAACTTGGATACCCAAGTTCTGGGAAATTGCAGTAGTTTCACCACCAAAAAGAAAATAAAAGAAGAAATATCTCTCACTCCACCAACTACACACAAATAAACTATAGGAGGAAAAAATTACTACATGATAATCAGGTCAGAACTATTTTGAATTATTGCCATATACACTAGCATGTGGTATCCATGTATGGCTTTTAGGGTGTATATATATAGTTATTTATGTACGAAATATATAATATGAAATTTTGTTGAAATTTTTCCACCTGCCAGGTACAATGAACAGTTCTCAAGTTATGCAAAGGACAATCCTACATACATGCATACAGGCATGGTCGGTGGTAGTGTCTGTAATGTGCATTCCTGGATATTAAATGTTCATTTGCAATTTTCTGTAGTGGTCCCAGTAATATTTGCTGGTAAAGTGTGCTGAAGTAGCGTATCACATGACATGGTTACGGTACGTTTGAGTGAAAAAGGGTATAAATGCGGTTGCAAGAACAATACTTTCCACTCATATCTTGGGATGTTTCATATGTTTCACTCTGCAGATTCTCGTATCTCACTCTGCATTGAATGTTTTGTCCGAGTGATTATTATTTGGGGCGCTTTAACTACATGTTCAACCTCTGTCATGACTCTATGTGTCCCAGTCGATGATCATGGAGGCTGCACTGGAAATTATGAATGAAAATTTTGACAGCGTTTTGCGTGCAAATTCAGGAAGCTCATCTCTGCCCAGTTACCACAATTGCAGTCAAATCAAGCGCACCTGCAATGCAGTCACCCCATAGAAATCTGATATAACAGCTCCATGAGTCGCATGTTTTACCCTCAAGACTCGTATTTAACTGCTGTTGTTCATAGTTTGTGATGTGAAAACATCAGAGAAATAAAAAGTTTGCGTCCTGGTATTAGTTCAGTTATAAAATCCAAACGCACCACAGAGGAAACACAGTCAGTCTGCGCCTCGCTGCTGTTCTCTGTTTCCATCATCTCACACTGATTCATTTTAAAAGAGCAACGGCCAATGGTGAAACTTCATCACTCTGCCGGCCAACCAGTGGTGAAACTTCATTACTCAGGCACTCACTCACTTACAGATAACTGCAGTTACACGGCTGGTCTGTGGCTGGTCCAGCCAAAAAGTACTTCTACATTAACATACGTTGAATATAGGCCCTGTTTGTTTGATGTCTTGGTCTTGATTGCCTTTATAGGCTGGATAAGAATTACTTTGATCAAAATATAAAACAAAGTTATATGTAAAATGGATGTTGTTGTAATGCTGCTGCCTCAAGCTCAGAGGACTATTATTACAAGTAGGAAACAGATCAAAATGTTCACAGCTGATCGGAACAGAGTGCAACTCACATTTGAGTTTCAGATGTAGTCAAATTATAGTTTGTTCCTTCATGTAAACCTGCATACTTCTGCTTTTCACATGTTTTCATATTGGCAGGCATCCCTGATAAAGAGAGCCCAGATGGGGTAGAAGTCAGACCTCAAGACAAAGAATTCCTGAGCAGTCATCTTACAACTATCTTCCTCCCAATCATCTACATCATTGTGTTTGCTGTGGGGCTGCCCACCAACGCCATGGCAATATGGGTATTCCTCTTCAGGACCAAGAAAAAGCACCCGTCGTTGATCTACATGGCAAACCTGGCTCTGGCTGATTTGCTCTTTGTCATTTGGGTCCCCCTGAAGATATCATACCACTTCAACGGGAACAACTGGATCTACGGAGAAGGGCTGTGCAAAGTGCTGGTGGCGTTTTTCTACAGCAACATGTACTGCTCCATCGCCTTTATCACCTGCATAAGTGTCCAGCGTTATTGGGCGGTGGTCCACCCACTGTCCGAGCAGCAGAGGGACAACCGCATACCCGTTGCCGTCTCCATCACAGTCTGGGTGGTGGTCTGGCTTATCACCATCCCTCTCTACCTGTATGACCAACAGGTCAGAATAACAAACTTCAATCCAAAAATCCTTACCTGCCATGATGTCACCAGGGAAAGTCAGGTGAAAATATCAGCTGGCTACTTCCTGACAATGGGAACTCTGGGATTTGTTGTTCCCACTATTGTGTGCATCATATCCTACATCCTCATGCTCAAAGCTCTCAGGAACAGCATGACAGATGCTGCCATCACCAAGAAGCGACGGAAGGCTGTGGTCTTGATGATCACGGTCTTGGTTATGTTTTTAGTGTGCTTCACCCCCAGTAACATCATGCTGCTGGTACACTATATCCTCCTGTTGGGCGAGGCCAACAAACACCTGTACAGATTTTACATCACCACCCTGTGCCTGGCTAGTCTCAACAGCTGCATCGACCCTTTTGTTTACTACTTTATCTCCAAGAATTTCAGGGATCATGTGAAGAACACGTTCCTCTGCAGGAGTGAGAGAACAGTGAAGAGGATGAAGGTGTCCTTCAGGGCTCCGAAAAACTCACAAGAGCAACACACCACGCCTAAGTCAGGAAACACACAGAGCACTGAATGCTAGTGGATTAATCATTATT
Source organism: Thunnus maccoyii (assembly GCF_910596095.1). Lineage (NCBI taxonomy): Eukaryota > Metazoa > Chordata > Actinopteri > Scombriformes > Scombridae > Thunnus > Thunnus maccoyii. The sequence continues at coordinate 24,123,340 of NC_056551.1, read as the reverse complement.
AAGCTGTTTTATTCCTGATCATTATCTCTCTTCAGATATCGTTTTTTGGTAACACTTAATTTACAGGTCTCTTCATTTGTATATCAAAATAAAATAAAGTGTTACCTTTTTTTTCTTATTCTACTGTGACGTCTTCCACCTCAGGTTTGGTTCAGTACATGTAAGGAAATTTAGGAGTCATCTTTGGCAATGACCTCCTGTTTCAGAGCTTTGAGCTGTCTAAATTACTGCTTATATTGTTTTAATACATTTAATTGTCTTTATATCTTTTACGACAAACTTGTTTTATGCACTTTGCTTGATACAGTTTGCTTGATTTCAGCAGGATATGAATGATTGCCTTTATTTAGTTTTAATGGGTCTAATCTTTTATTCCATGTTGTAATTTGATGAATTTTCTGTCAGTGTTTGATGTGCCAGAATTGAGACCCAAACCTAAAATGGGCAAAATTTAGCAGGTTTTATAATGTAGGATAAAAGTTTGTGTGTGTTGTTTAAAGTAATAATTTTTGCTTGTATATCTACATTTTAGTTTGTCAATAAAAGTAATTGTCTAACTAGCTGTTTCCTGACTCTGTGGACTGGTCGACATGGGAAAGGTCAATTCCGGTACTTCTCATTTTCAAAACAATCCTGATATTTTAACCTTTGTTCACCATTCAGGGTTGTGTTCATCTAAAATTCCCGTCAAAGACAAAATTTCATCCCAATTATTTATTCTGTGTGTAGAAGATTTTTCATACCCCCCAGGGCCTGGCATAATGTCACAAATGTCTCTTTCTTTTTCCAACTGTAAAAATACCAACTAATTTGTTGCCATTTTGTGAAAACACACATCATCCACCCTTCTTTGTTTTTTCTTCTTTTCTTTTGAAATGGCATTTTAACACCGTAATTGTTCACTTCAGTTAATGATTGTCACTCAGCTCTTGTTCACTCCTCCTCTGTTACACTGCTGCACAGAATACTACGGGAGGTGAAGGTAAACTTTTATGGAACTTTATTTATCACTGTTCTCAGTTTACACACAACATGTTAGCATATGCAACCAATAATACAATTGACTTTTCCCCAAAAAAAACTCTTCTTCTCCTCTTCTTTTTAACCCTTTCCACAATTTCCCTACTATGGCAAGTAACCTAGGTCACTAAAAACATGCCACTCAATATTATTTCCCATTAACTGCCTTACATCATGTTGAAGAACTTTGTGTTTGGTCATCTAACTGGTCATCAAGTCAATATGACCAAATAATGATTTCTTTGTTCAGGTGGGATCTGTCACTGTAGATTTCACAAAGCACATAATAAAAGGCAACTGCAGTTTTCAACATATTAAACATGCAGTTGGAGTTTGTGCTTCCTGTTTGGGACTTGACAAAAGAAAATAAAACTTTCTCCAAAGTAAAAATAATCTTTACAAATTGAACCAGTTTTTATATATTTTATACTTTTATAAGCTTGTCTTGTGTTTAGACTCAACCCAAAGTCACAACTCCAGCTTGTCCAGAATGCAGCAGTTCAGATTATTAGAGGAGTAGAAAGACGTGGTCACATCACTCAGTTGCATATTTACCTTCCTTACTAGATTGCTTCAGAGCTGTTTTTTAAGACTTAACTGATCATCTTACGTGATGAGGTCGATTTTGAAGTCAACAGGAAATTAGAGGGATTGACATGAACTTGACCTTCGCTGTAATGTCACGTATCAGTAGTTGCACAACAAGATAAAGTGGACGTGGCAAACTTTGTACAAACCAGAGACATTTAGTCTGATGAAGTGCATTTGTCCACTCAATTTATGTTAATCCAATTAATCTAATGAATCCAGAATATTGAGTTTTCTTTTTTTTGTTGTTTGTTTGTTTCTTTTATATTTTTGGGTTTTTTCTTTTTACATATATTGCGCCATACTAAGCATGTTTTGTAATAAAATGGTGAAAGTAGAGCTGAAACAATAGCTCAATTAATTGATAAGTCAATCAACAGAAAATTATCAGGTAGCTATTTTGATGATTGATGAATTGTTGCAGTCATTTTTAAGTATAAACGCCAATACTTTGATGGTTTCAGCTTCTCAAATGTTAAAATTAACCATTTGTAGGAAATTTTGATGGGTGTTTTTCACAATTTTCTGATGTATAAAAAAAATAAACATTGATCAATTGAGAAAATAATCGGCATATTAATAAATAAAGTGAGATATTCAATTCCAGCATCACATCACATCATCAACATCAACACATTAAGTGGCAGGAGATTTGGAAATTTGATTCATGACCTCAGTATTTATAAAATCCAACAAAGAACATCGGTCATGAACGAGAAATAAATTTTGACCTGATGATGTCACTACATGAAAGGCTAGGGGAAGGGTTCAAAAAAGTTATTAAATTTGATCCTTGGGGTAACAGCTACCAAATTTCATTGCAATCCATCCAATAGCTGTTGAGACGCTTTATAAGCTGCAAGAGAATATGCAAATAAATACAAGGACTTACTATTTTGTTAATGTTTTGTATTTCCTGTATACATATATACACACCCCAGGTGTCACCTTTTCTTGGCCTTGTGATCTATCTGTCTGCTCTCTCTGCTGGTCCTCCAGCTGTTGGCCAAACATTTTATTCAGCTGGGGTTGTTGTTGTTGTTTTGACGATTGTTTTGTTTTGCTTTGGTTGCGGTGATCCTGATGGGACAACATCTTAAGGGAGGGGAAGGGGTGGGTGTCACATTTTGTTTGGCCTTGTGATTTACCTGTCTGCTCCCTCTAGAGGTGTTCATGAGGGCAGCTTGCAACAGCTGAGGGCCCACAGGGTTCCCAGGTTATTTAAGTCCAGGCTGCAGCACAGCCCAGTCTCACATTCTTCTCTGACTGCTTACGGCTGCTGCTGGTTGCGGCTCTCTGTTCTCCCCTTCAGCTACTTGGTTTGGTTTAGTTCTGTTTCTGTAGTTTGGTTATTTTATGTTCTTGCACCTTAAAACACTCACACACACATTTTACACTCAAGCACATCATACACCACTGACTACTGATTTCCACACTCCATATTGTGAATTTTTCATTTTGTTTAATTTTGTCTAATTTGGTTAATTTGTGTTAATTAACTTATTCTCTATTAAAACTAAGCATGGTGTGTGTTCTATTTTGGTGCGGCCAATGAGCCGGGTCATAACAATATATATATTTACTGAAAAAATTATTTTATTGCACATATGTTTCACAGTGAAAAGCTTTCTGTCATTCCTTGCTTTGTACTTTCTTTAAATATACATCACTTCTAAAACAAAACAACCTTTTGTCTAAATATGTTTGAGTATCATTGTGATAGTGAAAGACAACCAAGAAGCAACACTTATGTGATCAGCAAACATCCCTCCTTGGTATAGTTTGTTTAATGCTTCCCCCTGCTGGTGAGAAATGTGCAGTACATCCGATATGTACACTAACTGAGCACTTTATTAGGAACACCTGTGCAATTAAATGCAATCCAATACAACAGCTCTGACATAAATTCTACTTTTTTACGAGGCTTATACGTTTTCAGTTTTTGTTGACATTATGAGAAAGGTGATAATTCTACTTTGTGTTTATTATTGAGGTCGTAGTTGGTGGATGGTAGTGGTGTACTGGAGAGCATTATATTGAAAATTGTTGGAAATATTTTGTCCCCCTCATGTATGTTAATAGAGTGGAAAATTTTTACTCCACTACATTTATTTCATGGCTAGAGCTTATTTTCACATAAATACTAAAATGTAAAGCCAAGCCAAGAGTATATAACCTTGTTAAGATTAGCTCCACTTTGACAGCAATAAAATGCTGTTTAAAGGTTACTGCATCAGTAATAATGTTGCTAATATTCACAAGTAAGGCTGGATTACCAACCAGGCAGAGCAGCAACTGACCAGACCCCCAGTCTTTGGCAATGACCCCCTGTTTCAGAGCTTTGAGCTGTCTAAATTACTGCTTATATTGTTTTAATACATCTAATTCTCTTTACATCTTTTACGACACATTTGTTTTATGCACTTTGCTTGATGCAGTTTGCTTGATTTCAGCAGGATATGAATGATTGCCTTTGTGTAGTTTTAATGGGTCTAATCTTTTATTCCATGTTGTAATTTGATGAATTTTCTGTCAGTGTTTGATGTGCCAGAATTGAGACCCAAACCTAAAATGGACAAAATTCAGCAGGTTTTATAATGTAGGATAAAAGTCTGTCTGTGTTTTTTAAAGAAATAATTTTTGCTTGTATATCTACATTTTAGTTTGAAATACATACAAATACATTTAAAATACATACCCCTCAATATTATTTCTCATTTACTGCCTTAGAGCATGTTGAAGAACTTTGTGTTTGGTCATCTAACTGGTCATCAAGTCAATATGACCAAATAATGATTTCTTTGTTCAGGTGGGATCTGTCACTGTAGATTTCACAAAGTACATAATAAAAGGCAACTGCAGTTTTCAACATATTAAACATACAGTTGGAGTTTGTGCTTCCTGTTTGGGACTTGACAAAAGTAAGAAAAATAAAACTTTCTCCAAAGTAAAGATAATCTTTACAAATTGAACCAGTTTTTTATATATTTTATACTTTTATAAGCTTGTCTTGTGTTTAGACTCAACCCAAAGTCACAACTCCTGCTTGTCCAGAATGCAGCAGTTCAGATTATTAGAGGAGTAGAAAGACGTGGTCACATCACTCAGTTGCATATTTACCTTAGTTACTAGATTGCTTCAGAGCTGTTTTTTAAGATTTAACTGATCATCTTACATGATAAGGACAGTTTTGAAGTCACCAGGAAGTTATAGGGTGTGCTTTTACTCACGTTTGTTGCAACATCAGGTAATATCATGTATCAGTTGGCGCACAATAAGATAAAGAGGACGTGGCAAACTTTGTACAGACTACAGACATATAGACTGATGAAGTGCATTTGTCCACTCAATTTATATTAATCCATTGAATCTAATTAATCCGGAATATTGAGTTGTTGATTTTTTTGTTTGTTTGTTTGTTTTTAGATTTTTGGGTGTGTATGTGTGTAATACTTATGTACTTTTAATGAAGCAATAGTTTGAATGCATGGCTTTTGCTTGTAATAGAGTATTTTACGCTGTGTTACTGTCACTTCTAAAATTCAATGCATAATCTAAATAGAAGGACAATAACCACCAAAGTCCATAAATGAAACCTGCAGACCTAAAAAAAAAAAAAAAAAGTCACACACGCTGGTCATTTAAACATAAAATACTATCTTCTGACAATATATAAGTTATTCTTTGATATTATATCAGTGGAGGCGTAGAAATATAATTGATAAGCGGGTTTTGAATGTTTCCATATAATGTTCCTGTAGTGCAGATGAAGAGAAATGCGTGTTCTAGTTATCAATGACGGAAGGAAGATGAACTCATGAGTGAGATTATTATCATATCACCGAAATCAACCCGAGCTGTGTCTCGGTTGGTTAGATGCGGTCAGCTGACTCAGTGACATCAACTAGTGTCCAACTCATCTATTTGAAGAGGGGATGGCACTTCAAACAGTGAAGCAGTAACACCATCGGACATTACATTACATTTTATTTTAACACGCTCTTGCAGCCATGACTTTAAAGACTCGATGGTCTCACCTGTTTCTCCTTTTGTGTTGCGTCCAGACTTGTCTCTCTCAGTCAGGTAAGATATTGCTTTGTTTTTTTCTATCACTAATGTTTTATGCTGTCATGAAAACATTCAGCTCAGGTAGATTTAAAATCCAAAAAGACTTGGTCATAACCTAGTAGCCTCTATGGCTGGACCGTGTATGGTCAATGTGTGAAATTGTGGACAATTTGTTACAGAGATAGTCAGTGTCAGGGGCGCCGGATTCATTTCAGAAGTGCGGGGGGACCGCGGACGCACACACGGTTCCATTCATACTTTTCTGAGGTCGCGGACACAGATATTGTATGTTCATGTATATGCTTTATTACAAACAATCCTACCGTATAAACCTGGAATCTGTGTGTAACAGCTGACCTCTTTATATACAGTCAATGGTGTAGATGGGTAGCAGAACACAGAACATTATTTACCGTTAGATCCTTGCCGATCCTGTTAATGAATTTACTGCTGCTGTGCCATGTGCGTAAATGCTCACATCACTAATGTATCGTTTCAGCTGCTGTGTGATGCTGCAGGTATTTGCTAAAGTCAAAGGAAAGAATCTGACGCACAGCCAAGTGTGGGCAGTAAACATCATTACTGATGTTTTTGCAACATCCCGGATTACATTCAATTACACCTGAACGACATTAATTTACAATTCAGTCTCATTAAAAGCTGTATAAAAACCAGTCTGACGGACGTTTCAGTAGATTATGTTATAGATGCGAAATACTATAGAAGTTAAAGAAGCAAAATACATGAAAGTTCATTTGTGATGTTGGAGAGCTCTGTGTGCGCACATTTGCTGACTAAAGACACACAAACTGTGTCTTTTTTTCTCTCTGCAATTTTCATTATGTAACAATCTCTGTGCTGACATGTGGAGAGAAGCGTGAAACACTGGAAACCGCTCCGCTCATTGTAAAAGTAACTTTACTACCTGTAACACGTCCACGACTTGTAAGCATCTTGTTGTGCAGCAACATATTTCTCTTCCACTCTGTTACATTAATAACAGTTTTGATGAGATGAAATATGCGAGGAAAGGCTCAAAACACTTGGGGCTGAAGCAGTGGTGGCCCTCGGGACCTACAGGAGAGCCCCAAAGCTTTGTTCACTTTTGCTGTTAACATGAACACAAATGCGACGCAGGAGATTTTCTGTGATTCAAAGAAACTTGTGGCATTTAGTGCCTACTGCATGAAGTAGTGTGATGGTCACATAGTGCAAAGAAAAGAAACTGATCTTTTTTAATCTTAATTTATTTCTTGGTATTTTACCAATTTTGTTCTGTCCTACTTTAACCAGTTAATTAAAGTTCAAATTATGGGATGGTACCAGTGAGGCTATAGTACGTTATGTTTCTGCACATTATATTTAGTTATATTGCTTTACTCTGTATTGATTAAAATGGAAAAATAGAAGAAAACAAACAGTATGCTTGTGAGGAAGCTCTAGTTCCCTGCTATGACTGTGTGCGGGATTTGTTCACGTGGAACCCGCTGCAGGTGAAGAATCGCGCAGATGTCTTGAATTTGTATGGATTTATTGTCACCACCACAACCACAATCCTTGTACAACTGTCTGATGACTCAGTGGTTCTGTGTAAAAGAACATAATAAATCAGAATAAACATGTCAGATATCCGTATGAAAGTATAACAGGCTAATGTAGAAATGATAAACTATATTACTTTCTGAATGTATACATTTCAACTATACAAGATAATACAACTGGCAAACAGCCGATAAATAATGTGGCCATGTATTAAACAGGCATAGCTGGGGCTGAAGCAGTATATTCCCTCTAACAGTGGGTTAATATACATTAGCAGTGCAACACTGCTATCTATTGGCCAGTAATAGACATGCATGACATCAATCCAGGGGCTGAGCGAGCTGCTACACTGCACGGGTTGTGCACGCCTGTTAACTAAAGAGTGGACCTACAAAAGGCCGTTCAGTCCACTATTCTATTGGTAATATGGTAAATATCACACAACACAACTCAAACATAAAGTCCTAACCGTATGCTTGAGAATATGATGCCTGTTAACATCTAGTGACTGTGGGTAACAGTAGCTGCTCATATGAGACTACACAGTCGGCAGAATACATGAATATGAGCCCCTTTAGATTGGTTAACACAGAAACAATTCACTAACGAACAGCAACTATAACAACATTCTTAAACATTTCACTCACTTGCGGTAGACGGACTTGACACCAGATGACTGTTAGTACAAAACAAAGTTCTTAACCCAAAAGAGCGTCTGATGCGTGGCAGATTTCAGACTACCATCTTGAGGAAACTGCGGGTCAACCTAGTTTTGTTCTGATGAGCCCCAAAGTCCATGTCACATGATGCAGAGTTCAGGTGGGGGAAGAGAGAGAGAGAGAGAGAGGGGGGCATTATGTAGTGAGAGTGTTGCTGTTAAATGGGGCCTTTTGGACAATGCTTGTTTATGTGGCATGAACCACATCCCCTGTCCTGTACTTCTTACACCTCTGCTGAAATTGCCACAAAGCTACAGACAGTTTAGATGGAAAAGGATGCTTTAATAAAACAAAACAAAGAACCTACAAAATCCCTGTTCATAATGTGTGTATATTTATGTTATTCTGCATAGTAGTAGTATACACTACTTTATTACATGTGTGTAAATCTCTTTCTCTTCTGTTATTCTAGGTCAAGGTCCAGTGGGTCCAGTAGGTCCACCAGGTGAGTGACTGAAAATAAATAATAATATATAACATTAAGTTATAATTCTAATGTTTACAATGTCTACTTCTAACATATGCTGTGCTTTACCATGTACTATACCTTCACCTCAGTCTTCCTTTACCTCAAGCTCACTCTTTACTGTCTCATCTCTACATGTTTGTAGCAGCACCAAAGCCAACATTTTATCCAAAATTAGATGAAATGAACACAGCCTTCAATAGGAAATGATGTACTCTTTGCACAAAAAGTGGCATAAATGTGTTTTCTGAATTTCACTAACCTGAATACCCAAGTTCCATGAAATTGTAGTAGTTTTAATACTAAAAAAAAAGAAAGAAACATGTCTAACTTCACCAACTGCACACAAATGAAGTATAGGAGAAAAAATTATTACATGATAATCAGGTCAGAACTATATTGAATTATTGCCATATACGCTAACATGTGGTATTCACGGATGGCTTTTAGGATGTTATTTTTACATGAAAAATATAAAGTTCAATTTTGTTTAAAAAAAAAGTTTGCTAAGTAGTATGAAACTCAAACTTCTTTCACCACAATCAACCTATTGCCAAATATTATTCATAATTAAGCCCTACATTTATGCAACTAATTTGCATAAATGTAGGGCTTCTTCGAATTTTCCCAATTTCTTTCTGTCCTATTTTAACCAGTTAATTAAAGTTCAAATTATGGGATGGCTCCAGTGAGGGTACAGTACATAATGTTTCTGCTCATTACATTTAGTTATATTGCTTTATTCTGTATTCATTTCAATGGAAAATAGAGGTTAAAAAAAACATACATTATGCTTGCTCAAATGGTGTGAACCACATCCCCTGTCCTGTACTTCTTACACCTCTGCTGATATTGCTGCAAAGTTACAGCCAGTTTAGATGTAAATGGATGCTTCAATAAAACAAAACAAAGAACCTGCAAAATCCCTGTTTGTAATGTGTGTATATTCATATTATTCTGCATAGTAGTAGTATACACTCCTTTATTACATGTGTGTAAATTTCTTTCTCTTCTGTTATTCTAGATCAAGGTCCAGTGGGTCCAGTGGGTCCACCAGGTGAGTGACTGAAAATAAATAATAATATATAACATTAAGTTATAATTCTAATGTTTACAATGTCTACTTCTACCATCAGCTGTGCTTTACCATGTACTATTCCCTCACCTCAGCCTCCCTTTCCCTCAAACTCACTTTTCACAGTCTCATCTCTTCATGTTCGTAGCAGCACCAAAGCCAACATCTTATCCAAAATTAGATGAAATGAACACAGCTTTCAAATGGAAATGATGTACTCTGTGCACAAAATGTGGCATAAATGTGTTTTCTGAATTTCACTAATCTGGATACCCAAGTTCTGGGAAATTGTAGCAGTTTTAAAACAAAAAACAAAAAAAAGAAAGAAACATGTCTAACTCCACCAACTACACACAAATAAACTATAGGAGGAAAAAAATTTCCCAATTTCTTTCTGTCCCTTTTTTAACCAGTTAATTAAAATTCAGATTATGGGATGGTCCCAGTAAGGGTACAGTACATAATGTTCTTGGACGTTATATTAATTAAATTGCTTCATTCTGTATTCATTTAAATGGAAAAATAGAGGTAAAAAACATACAGTATGCTTGTTTAATTGGTGTGAACCAAATCCCCTGTCCTGTACTTCTTACACCTCTGCTGATATTGCTGCAAAGTTACAGCCAGTTTAGATGGAAAAGCAAAGCAATAAAACAAAACAAAGAACCTGCAAAATCCCTGTTTGTAATGTGTGTATATTTATATTATTCTGCATAGTAGTAGTATACACTCCTTTATTACATGTGTGTAAATTTCTTTCTCTTCTGTTATTCTAGATCAAGGTCCAGTGGGTCCAGTAGGTCCACCAGGTGCGTGACTGAAAATAAATAATAATATACAACATTAAGTTGTAATTCTAATGTTTACAATGTCTACTTCTACCATCAGCTATGCTTTACCATGTACTATAACTTCACCTCAGCCTCCCTTTACTTCAAACTCACTCTTTACTGTCTGATCTATTCATGTTTGTTGCAGCACCAAAGCTTACATTTTACCAAAATTACATGAAATGAACACAGCCTTAAAATGGAAATTATGTACTCTTTGCACAAAAAGTGGCATAAGTGTGTTTTCTCAATTTCACTACTTTAACCAATTAAAGTTCAGATTATGGGATGGTCACAGTGAGGATACAGTACATAACGTTTCTGCTCATTATATTTACTTATATTGCTTCATTCTGTATTAATTTAAAATTTTGGAAAAATTGTGGGGAAAAAAACCTACACTGTGCTTTTTTATTTGGTGTGAACCACATCCTCTGTCCTGTACTTCTTACACCTCCGCTGATATTGCTGCAAAGTTACAGCCAGTTTAGATGTAAATGGATGGTTTAATAAAACAAAACAAAGAACCTACAAAATCCCTGTTTGTAATATGTGTATATTTATGTTATTCTGCATAGTAGTAGTTGTTATAAAAATTATGATTACACTGTGTATGAGTGTTACTATTTTATCTTGATCATGATAAATTTTTCCTTTCTTGTACTGCAACTCTGCAACATCAGCAGACTAATCAGCTAAGGTTAAAGGAAGCTCAGCATTATATTTGTAAAGAGGAAGATGTAGAAATTAAAATTCGTTGGAGACAAGGTGAGACATGTCATCTGGGGGTCAGTTGGGCAGGATGGCTCCTAGACAGGAGAACTGAAAACAGACATGACGTTATCTATAAGTCTGTATTTGATAGATTAAGAAAAGAACTGTAATGCCCACTTAAGGTGTATAAAACCCTGTTGTAGGCACTCCTCTGGAAGCCTTTTTTTTAATCCTGTGTGTTGCATTGTGAAACGCTCCTTCTTGTACAAGAAAATACATTCTGTTAAATTTTGATAATTCAGCTCTGGTCTCTATTGTTTAATGGTCGTTATGAAGAATTTCTTTCAACAATACTATACACCCCTTTATTACATGTGTGTAAATTTCTTTCTCTTTTGTTATTTGAGGTCATAGTCCAGTAGGTCCAGGATGTCCACCAGGTGAGTGACTGAAAATAAATTCTCCTAAAATATAACATTCAGTTGTTATTCTAATGTTTACAATGTCTACTTCTACCATCAGCTGTGCTTTACCATGTACTATACCTTCACCTCAGCCTGCCTTTACCTCAAGCTCACTTTTCACTGTCTGATCTCTTCATGTTTGTAGCAGCACCAAAGTCAACATCTTATACAAAATTAGATGAAATGAACACAGTCTTCAAATACAGTACAGTACAGTACATCATGTTTCTGCACATTATATTTAGTTATATTGCTATATTCTTTATTCATTCAAATATAAATATAGAGGGAAAAAAAACTAAAGTATGCTTGTTTATTTGGCGTGAACCACATACCCTGTCCTGTACCTTTTACACCTCTGCTGATATTGCTGCAAAGTGGATGCTTTAATAAAACAAAACAAAGAACCTACAAAATCCCTGTTTGTAATGTGTGTATATTTAAACTATTCTGCATAGTAGTAGTATATACTCCTTTATTACGTGTGTGTAAATTTCTTTCTCTTTTGTTATTCCAGGCCACCGTCCAGTAGGTCCACCAGGTGCATGACTGCAAATAATTTCTCTTAATATATAACATTCAGTTGTTATTCTAATGTTTACAATGTCTATTTCTACCATCAGCTGTGCTTTACTATGTACTATACCTTCACCTCAGCCTCCCTTTACCTCAAGCTCACTTTTCACTGTCTGATCTATTCATGTTTGTAGCAGCACCAAAGTCAACATCTTATACAAAATTAGATGAAATGAACACAGTCTTCAAATACAGTACAGTACAGTACATCATGTCTCTGCACACATTTGTAATGTGTGTATATTTAAATTATTCTGCATAGTAGTAGTATATACTCCTTTATTACGTGTGTGTAAATCTCTTTGTCTTTTGTTACTCCAGATGAATATGAAGAGGGTAAGTTACTGCAAATAAATTCTCCTAATATATAGTGTTCAGTTATAATTCTAATGTTTACAATGTCTACTTCTACCATCAGCTGTGCTTTACCATGTACTATACCTTCACCTCAGCCTCTCTTTACCTTGAGCTCACTTTTCACAGTCTCATCTCTTCATGTTTGTAGCAGCACCATTTATCCAAAATTACATGAAATGAACACAGCCTTCAAATGGAAATGATATACTCTTTGCACAAAAAGTGGCATAAGTGTGTTTTCTCAATTTCACTAATCTGGATACCCAAATTCCATGACATTGTAGTAGTTTTAATACTAAAAAAAGAAAGAAACTTGTGTCTAACTGTCTAACTTCACCAACTGCACGCAAATGAAGTATAGGAGGAAAAAATTACTACATGATAATCAGATCAGAACTATATTGAATTATTGCCACATACAGTAACATGTGGTATTCATATCTGCCTTTTAGGGTGTAAATATATAGTTATTTGTGTATGAAACATGAAATGTGCAATTTTGTTTGAAAAGAAAATGTTTGCTAAGCAGTATGAAACTCAAACCTCTCCCACCACAATCAACCTCTTGCCAAATATTATTCACTATTTAAGCCCTACATTTACACAACTAATTTGCAATAACTATTTTCATTCACTTGTAACATTCAGTGCCAATGCATGAAGTAGTGCGATGTTCATAAAGTGCAAAGAAAAGAAACTGATCTTTTTTTATCTTAATTTATTTCTTGGAATTTTCTCAATTTCTCAAAAAAAACAAAACAAAAGAAAAACAAACAAAAAAAAAACCATGTCTAACTCCACCAACTGCACACAAATAAATTATAGGAGGAAAAAATACTACGTGATAAACAGATCAGAATTATATTGAATTATTGCCATAGTATACACTAACATGTGGTATTCACATCTGCCTTTTAGGGTGTATATATATATGTATGTATATATATATACATATATATATAGTTATTTTATATACGAAACATGTAATGTGTAATTTTGTATGAAAAGAAAATGTTTTCTAAGCAGAATGAAACTCAAACCTCTCCCACCACAATCAACCGTTTGCCAAATATTATTCACTATTTAAGCCCTACATTTACACAACTAATTTGCAATAACTATTTTCATTCACTTGTAACATTCAGTGCCAATGCATGAAGTAGTGCGATGTGCAAAGTGGATGCTTTAATGAAACCAAACAAAGAACCTAGAAAATCCCTGTTTGTAATGAGTGTATATTTAAATTATTCTGCATAGTTGTAGTGTATATTCCTTTATTACGTGTGTGTAAATTTCTTTCTCTTTTGTTATTCCAGGCTACCATCCAGTAGGTCCACCAGGTGCGTGACTGCAAATAAATTCTCTTAATATATAACATTCAGTTGTTATTCTAATGTTTACAATGTCTATTTCTACCATCAGCTGTGCTTTACTATGTACTATACCTTCACCTCAGCTTCCCTTTACCTCAAGCTCACTTTTCACTGTCTGATCTATTCATGTTTGTAGCAGCACCAAAGTCAACATCTTATACAAAATTAGATGAAATGAACACAGTCTTCAAATACAGTACAGTACAGTACATCATGTCTCTGCACATTATATTTAGTTATATTGCTATATTCTTTATTCATTCAAATAGAAATATAGAGGGAAAAAAACTAAAGTATGCTTGTTTATTTGGCGTGAACCACATACCCTGTCCTGTACCTTTTACACCTCTGCTGATATTGCTGCAAAGTGGATGCTTTAATAAAACAAAACAAAGAACCTAGAAAATCCCTGTTTGTAATGTGTGTATATTTAAATTATTCTGCATAGTAGTAGTATATACTCCTTTATTACGTGTGTGTAAATCTCTTTGTCTTTTGTTACTCCAGGTGAATATGAAGAGGGTAAGTTACTGCAAATAAATTCTCCTAATATATAGTGTTCAGTTATAATTCTAATGTTTACAATGTCTACTTCTACCATCAGCTGTGCTTTACCATGTACTATACCTTCACCTCAGCCTCTCTTTACCTTGAGCTCACTTTTCACAGTCTCATCTCTTCATGTTTGTAGCAGCACCATTTATCCAAAATTATATGAAATGAACACAGCCTTCAAATGGAAATGATGTACTCTTTGCACAAAAAGTAGCATAAGTGTGTTTTCTCAATTTCACTAATCTGGATACCCAAATTCCATGACATTGTAGTAGTTTTAATACTAAAAAAAGAAAGAAACTTGTGTCTAACTGTCTAACTTCACCAACTGCACACAAATGAAGTATAGGAGGAAAAAATTACTACATGATAATCAGATCAGAACTATATTGAATTATTGCCACATACAGTAACATGTGGTATTCATATCTGCCTTTTAGGGTGTATATATATAGTTATTTGTGTATGAAACATGAAATGTGCAATTTTGTTTGAAAAGAAAATGTTTGCTAAGCAGTATGAAACTCAAACCTCTCCCACCACAATCAACCTCTTGCCAAATATTATTCACTATTTAAGCCCTACATTTACACAACTAATTTGCAATAACTATTTTCATTTCCTTGTAACATTTTGTGTCAATGCATGATGTAGTGTGATGTTTATATAGTGCAAAGAAAAGAAACTGATCTTTTTTTATCTTAATTTATTTCTTGGAATTTTCTCAATTTCTCAAAAAAAAAAACAAAAACAAAAGAAAAACAAACAAAAAAAACCATGTCTAACTCCACCAACTGCACACAAATAAATTATAGGAGGAAAAAATACTACGTGATAAACAGATCAGAACTATATTGAATTATTGCCATAGTATACACTAACATGTGGTATTCACATCTGCCTTTTAGGGTGTATACATATATATATATATATATATATATATATATATATATTATATACGAAACATGTAATGTGTAATTTTGTATGAAAAGAAAATGTTTTCTAAGCAGAATGAAACTCAAACCTCTCCCACCACAATCAACCGTTTGCCAAATATTATTCACTATTTAAGCCCTACATTTACACAACTAATTTGCAATAACTATTTTCATTCACTTGTAACATTCAGTGCCAATGCATGAAGTAGTGCGATGTGCAAAGTGGATGCTTTAATGAAACCAAACAAAGAACCTAGAAAATCCCTGTTTGTAATGAGTGTATATTTAAATTATTCTGCATAGTTGTAGTGTATATTCCTTTATTACGTGTGTGTAAATTTCTTTCTCTTTTGTTATTCCAGGCTACCATCCAGTAGGTCCACCAGGTGAGTGACTGCAAATAAATTCTCTTAATATATAACATTAAGTTGTTATTCTAATGTTTATAATGTCTACTTCTGCCATCAGCTGTGCTTTACTATGTACTATACCTTCACCTCAGGCTCCCTTTACCTCAAGCTCACTTTTCACTGTCTGATCTATTCATGTTTGTAGCAGCACCAAAGTCAACATCTTATACAAAATTAGATGAAATGAACACAGTCTTCAAATACAGTACAGTACAGTGCATCATGTCTCTGCACATTATATTTAGTTATATTGCTATATTCTTTATTCATTCAAATATAAATATAGAGGGAAAAAAAACTAAAGTATGCTTGTTTATTTGGCGTGAACCACATACCCTGTCCTGTACCTTTTACACCTCTGCTGATATTGCTGCAAAGTGGATGCTTTAATAAAACAAAACAAAGAACCTACAAAATCCCTGTTTGTAATGTGTGTATATTTAAACTATTCTGCATAGTAGTAGTATATACTCCTTTATTACGTGTGTATAAATGGCTTTCTCTTTTGTTATTCCAGGCCACCGTCCAGTAGGTCCACCAGGTGCGTGACTGCAAATAAATTCTCTTAATATATAACATTCAGTTGTTATTCTAATGTTTACAATGTCTACTTCTACCATCAGCTGTGCTTTACTATGTACTA
This sequence comes from Thunnus maccoyii, assembly GCF_910596095.1. Lineage (NCBI taxonomy): Eukaryota > Metazoa > Chordata > Actinopteri > Scombriformes > Scombridae > Thunnus > Thunnus maccoyii. Next base: position 24,107,002 of record NC_056551.1, on the reverse strand, counting down.
TACCTTCACCTCAGCTTCCCTTTACCTCAAGCTCACTTTTCACTGTCTGATCTATTCATGTTTGTAGCAGCACCAAAGTCAACATCTTATACAAAATTAGATGAAATGAACACAGTCTTCAAATACAGTACAGTACAGTACATCATGTTTCTGCACATTATATTTAGTTATATTGCTATATTCTTTATTCATTCAAATATAAATATAGTGGGAAGAAAAACTAAAGTATGCTTGTTTATTTGGCGTGAACCACATACCCTGTCCTGTACCTTTTACACCTCTGCTGATATTGCTGCAAAGTGGATGCTTTAATAAAACAAAACAAAGAACCTACAAAATCCCTGTTTGTAATGTGTGTATATTTAAACTATTCTGCATAGTAGTAGTATACACTCCTTTATTACATGTGTGTAAATGGCTTTCTCTTTTGTTATTCCAGGTGGAAAGCAAGGACGTGAGTGACTGCAAATAAATTCTCCTAATATATAACACTCACTTATAAATCTAATGTTTACAATGTCTACTTCTACCATCAGCTGTGCTTTACCATGTACTATACCTTCACCTCAGCCTCTCTTTACCTTGAGCTCACTTTTCACAGTCTCATCTCTTCATGTTTGTAGGAGCACCATTTATCCAAAATTACATGAAATGAACATAGCCTTCAAATGGAAACGATGTACTCTGTGCACAAAATGTGGCATTAATTTGTTTTCTCAATTTCACTTACTTGGATACTCAAGTTCTGGGAAATTGTAGCAGTTTTAAAACAAAAAAACAAAAAAAAGAAAGAAACATGTCTAATTCCACCAACTACACACAAATAAACCATAGGAGGAATAAATTACTACATGACAATCAATTCATAACTATATTGAATTTTTGCCATATACGTATTCATATATGGCTTTTAGGGTGTATATATATAGTTATTTATGTACGAAACATATAATGTGTAAATTTGTTTGAGAAGAAAATGTTTGCTAAGCAGCATGAAACTCAAACCTCTCCCACCACAATCAACCTCTTGCCAAATATTATTCACTATTTAAGCCCTACATTTACACAACTAATTTGCAATAACTATTTTCATTCAGTTGTAACATTCAGTGCCAAACTGATCTTTTTTAATTAATTTCTTGGAATTTTCCCAATTTCATTCTGTCCCTTTATAACCAGTTGATTGAAGTTCAAATTATGGGATGGCCCCAGTGAGGGTACAGTACATAATGTTTCTGCTCATTATATTTAGTTATATTGTTTTATTCTGTATTCATTTCAATGGAAAAATAGAGGTAAAAAAACATACATTATGCTTGTTTAATTGGTGTGAACCACATCCCCTGTCCTGTACCTCTTACTCCTCTGCTGATATTGCTGCAAAGTTACAGCCAGTTTAGATGGAAATGGATGCTTTAATGAAACAAAACAAAGAACCTACAAAATCCCTGTTTGTAATGTGTTTATATTAATGTCATTCTGCATAGTAGTAGTATACACTCCTTCATTACATGTGTGTAAATGGCTTTCTCTTTTGTTATTCCAGGTGGAAAGCAAGGACGTGAGTGACTGCAAATAAATTCTCCTAATATATAACACTCACTTATAAATCTAATGTTTACAATGTCTACTTCTACCATCAGCTGTGCTTTACCATGTACTATACCTTCACCTCAGCCTCCCTTTACTTCAAACTCACTCTTTACTGTCTCATCTCTTTGTGTTTGCAGCAATACCAAAGCTTACATTTTACCAAAATTACATGAAATGAACACAGTCTTCAAATGGAAATTATGTACTCTTTGCACAAAAAGTGGCATAAATGTGTTTTCTGAATTTCACTAACCTGAATACCCAAGTTCCATGAAATTGTAGTAGTTTTAATACTAAAAAAAAGAAAGAAACATGTCTAACTTCACCAACTGCACACAAATGAAGTATAGGAGGAAAAAATTATTACATGATAATCAGGTCAGAACTATATTGAATTGCCATATATGCTAACATGTGGTATTCACAGATGGCTTTTAGGATGTTATTTTTATATGAAAAATGTAAAGTTCAATTTCGTTTAAAAAAAAAGTTTGCTAAGTTGTATGAAACTCAAACTTCTTTCACCACAATCAACCTCTTGCCAAATATTATTCACTATCTGAGCCCTACATTTATGCAACTAATTTGCATAAATGTAGGGCTTCTTCGAATTTTCCCAATTTCTTTCTGTCCTATTTTAACCAGTTAATTAAAGTTCAAATTATGGGATGGCCCCAGTGAGGCTACAGTACATAATGTTTCTGCTCATTACATTTAGTTATATTGCTTTATTCTGTATTAATTTCAATGGAAAAATAGAGGTAAAAAAACATACATTATGCTTGCTTAATCGGTGTGAACCACATCTCCTGTCCTGTACCTCTTACTCCTCCGCTGATATGACTGCAAAGTTACAGCCAGTTTAGATGGAAATGGATGCTTTAATGAAACAAAACAAAGAACCTACAAAATCCCTGTTTGTAATGTGTTTATATTAATGTCATTCTGCATAGTAGTAGTATACACTCCTTCATTACATGTGTGTAAATGGCTTTCTCTTTTGTTATTCCAGGTGGAAAGCAAGGAGGTGAGTGACTGCAAATAAATTCTCCTAATATATAACACTCACTTATAAATCTAATGTTTACAATGTCTACTTCTACAATCAGCTGTGCTTTACCATGTACTATACCTTCACCTCAGCCTCTCTTTACTTCAAACTCACTCTTTACTGTCTCATCTCTTTGTGTTTGCAGCAATACCAAAGCTTACATTTTACCAAAATTACATGAAATGAACACAGTCTTCAAATGGAAATTATGTACTCTTTGCACAAAAAGTGGCATAAATGTGTTTTCTGAATTTCACTAACCTGAATACCCAAGTTCCATGAAATTGAAGTAGTTTTAATACTAAAAAAAAGAAAGAAACATGTCTAACTTCACCAACTGCACACAAATGAAGTATAGGAGGAAAAAATTATTACATGATAATCAGGTCAGAACTATATTGAATTGCCATATACGCTAACATGTGGTATTCACGGATGGCTTTTAGGATGTTATTTTTATATGAAAAATATAAAGTTCAATTTCGTTTAAAAAAAAAGTTTGCTAAGTTGTATGAAACTCAAACTTCTTTCACCACAATCAACCCCTTGCCAAATATTATTCATAATTAAGGCCATAATTAACATTTATGCAACTAATTTGCATAAATGTAGGGCTTCTTCGAATTTTCCCAATTTCTTTCTGTCCTATTTTAACCAGTTAATTAAAGTTCAAATTATGGGATGGCCCCAGTGAGGCTACAATACATAATCATAGTTTCCTCACATTTTTTATTTTCTATATTCTATATTTATTTGTGATGATGAAATATGTTCATGTTTTTGCTTCCTGTCTCATTTGTCTGAAAAGCAAGTTATGCAAAAAGTCAGATTTCTAATATTCTTGAACTGATGTGGTGTTTTGCTCTGTTCATCCTCTTTCCAGCCTCTTTGTCAAGATATACAGTAGGAAAGAAGAAACATTACAACAATAAAATATCTCATTGCATCCTCCTTGTACTGGCCCCTCAAAAAATCTTGATCAGTATTTCTTATCATGTTGGTGTGTTTAGAATGTTTAGATTGGATGATGTGAATTATGAGGGTCAATGATCACAGGATTTAGTGTAATGACTCAAACAAAGGTAGTGTGGAGAATTTAAACACAGAATTTATTTTTAAAAAGTTAGGATTTTGAATAGTCACATTTCATAAGGGCTCATATTAGCAGCTTTCTCCTTCACAGGAACAAGTAGGTTACTGGTAGTGATAGTAAGGAGGCAGTTTGAGCATGATATTGTCTGGAAGGTATTATTTGGTGCTTCTGGTTTAATAGAATGAAATGTGAGATTCCTATATAGTTTTCACAAGCAGGCCAAAAAACCTTTTCATTAAAGTTGAATAGGTCACAACTTTACCATTGTTGATAGACTAGAGACTTCATTAGCTCTATCTAGTGTAATATGTACACTTCTGGCAGTCTTAAGTGTGCTCTATAAAACATCTAAGCTACCTATGGTATTTGTGCAATATAGGGGCAGTTGAGGGGGTACAGTGATTCACGACATAAAAGAATGTGGGAACAAGGTAACGTGAAGGGGCCAATGGCCTTTGGCCCCCCTACTTCAGGCGCCAGTGGTCAGTGGTAGTGTCTATTATGTGCGTTCCTAGATATTAAATGTTCATTTGCAATTTTCTGTAGTGGTCCCAGTAATATTTGCTGGTAAAGTGTACTGACGTAGCATCACATGACATGGTTAAGCTACATTTGAGTCAAAAAAGGGCATAAATGCAGTTGCAAGAAGAATACCCTCCACTCATATCTTGGGATGTTTGATGTGAAGGAAAACTTTCTCTTTCATCTGTTTCACTCTGCAGATTCTTGTTTTTCACTCTGCATTGAGTGTTTTATCAGTGATTATTATTTGGAGAGCTTTAACTCTCTCTCATGCCTCTGTGTGCCTTTTTTCTGCCTCTTTCCCAGTCGATGATCATGGAGGCTGTGGTGGACGTTATAAATGAAAATTTTGACAGCATTTCGGGTGCAAATTTAGAAGGCTCATTTCTGCCCAGTTACCACAGTTACAGTCAAATCAAGCGCACCTGTCAAAGCAGCCACCCTGCCATAAACTGATATAGCAGCTCCATGAGTCGTATGTTTTACCTTCCATACTCTGTTTGTGATGTGAAAACATCAGAGAAATAAAAAGTTTGTATCCAGGTATTGCGTCCTGGCTCAATCTCAGTGGACTGCTATTACAAGTAGGAACAGGTCAAAATACTCACGGTTGAAAGAAACCGACTCCAGCTCACATTTGAGTGTTCAAATTATCATATGTTCCTGCATATAAACCAGCATACTTCTGCTTTTCACATGTTTTCATATTGTCACTTCACAACAGCTGCAGGCTACCCTGGTATAGTGTGTGTCAACTCCCAAGCCGAAAAAATCATGAGAAGTGGATGTCAAGGAATCTGTAAAGGGAGCAGATATTCCGTGAGGGTCAGCTCCCAAACCAAAGAAATCCTGAGCAGTCATCTTACAACTGTCTTCCTCCCAATCATCTACATCATTGTGTTTGCTGTGGGGCTGCCCACCAACGCCATGGCAATATGGATATTCCTCTTCAGGACCAAGAAAAAGCGCCCGTCGTCGATCTACATGGCAAACCTGGCTCTGGCTGATTTGCTCTTTGTCATCTGGGTCCCCCTGAAGATATCATACCATTTCAACGGCAACAACTGGATCTACGGAGAAGGGCTGTGCAAAGTGCTGGTGGCGTTTTTCTACAGTAATATGTACTGTTCCATCGCCTTTATCACCTGCATAAGTGTCCAGCGTTATTGGGCGGTGGTCCACCCACTGTCCGAGCAGCAGAGGGACAACCGCATACCTGTGTCCGTCTCCATCACAATCTGGGTGGTGGTCTGGCTTATCACCATCCCTCTCTACCTGTATGACCAACAGGTCACAGTAACAAGCTATGATCTAGAAATCCTTACCTGCCATGATGTCACCTTGCAAAGTCAGGCTGAAATAGCAGCTGGCTACTTCCTGACAATGGGAACTCTGGGATTTGTTGTTCCCACTATTGTGTGCATCATATCCTACATCCTCATGCTCAAAGCTCTCAGGAACAGCATGAAAAATGTTGCCATCACCAAGAAGCGACGGAAGGCTGTGGTCTTGATCATCACAGTGTTGGTTATGTTTTTAGTGTGCTTCACCCCCAGTAACATCATGCTGCTGGTACACTATATCCTTCTGTTGGGCGGGGCCGACAACAGCCTTTACGGATTTTACATCGCCACCCTGTGCCTGGCTAGTCTCAACAGCTGCATCGACCCTTTTGTTTACTACTTTATCTCCAAGGACTTCAGGGATCATGTGAAGAACACGTTCCTCTGCAGGAGCGAGAGGACAGTGAAGAGAATGAAGGTTTCCTTCAGGGCTCCGAAAAACTTACAAGAGCAACACACCACGCCTAAGTCAGGAAAAACACAGAGCACTGAATGCTAGTGGATTAATCATTATTAAGCTGTTTTATTCCTGATCATTATCTCCCTTCAGATATCGTTTTTCGGTAACACTTAATTTACAGGTCTCTTCATTTGTATAGTAAAATAAAATAAAGTGTTACCTTTTTTTCTTATTCTACTGTAACTTCTTCCACCTCAGGTTTGGTTCAGTACATGTAAGGAAATTTAGGAGTCATCTTTGTCAATGACCTCCTGTTTTTGAGCTGTCTAAATTACTGCTTATATTGTTTTTGTAAATACATTTAATTGTTTTAATATCTTTGACAACAAACTTGTTTTATGCAGTTTGCTTGATGCATTTTGCTTGATTTCAGCAGGGTATGAATGATTGCTTTTATTCAGTTTTAATGAATCTCATCTTTTATTCCATGTTGTAATTTGATGAATTTTCTGTCAATGTTTGATGTGCCAGAATTGAGACCCAAACCTAAAATGTTCAAAATTTAACAGGTTTTATACTATAGGATAAAAGTTTTATGTGTTTTTAAAGTAATTATTTTTGCTTGTACATCTACATTTTAGTTTGTCAATAAAAGTAATTGTCTAACTAGCTGTTTTCTGACTCTGTGGACGGGTCGACATGGGAAAGGTACTTCTCCTTTTCAAAACAATTCTGATATTTTAACCTCCAGGGTTATGTTCTTCCAAAATCCCTCTCAAAGACAAAATTTCATCCCCATTATTTGTTCTGTGTGTAGAAACTCTAATTGGAAGCTTTTTCATACCTCCCAGTGCCTGGCATAATATCAGATATGTAAACAGTAAAAATATCAAGTAAATTGCAGCCATTTTGTGAAAACACACATCATCCACCCTTTTTTCTTTTTCTCTCTCTTTTTTTTTTTTGAAATGGCATTTCAACACCACTACTTGTACTTGTTCACTTCAGTTAATGATTGTCACTCAGCTCTTGTTCACTCCTCCTCTGTTACACTGCTGCACAGAATACCACGGGAGGTGAAGGTAAACGTTTATGTAATTTTATGAATTACTGTTCTCAGTTTACTCACAACGTGTCCCCATATGCAACCACTAATACAACTGACTTCTCCCAAAAAAATTTTCTCCTCTTCTTTTTAACCCTCTCCACAATTTCCCTACTATGGCAAGTAACCTAGGTCACAAAAAACATGCCCCTCAATATTATTCCATTTACTGCCTGAACTTTGTGTTTGGTCATCTAATTGGTCATGTGAAAGAAAACTGAATAGTAGGTTATCATTTTATAAATCTTTTGTATATATGTTACAAATGTTTTCAAACTAAGGAGTCAATGTTTGTCATCAACTGAATGTGATGTAATGTCATCGTCATTTTGGGGATACATGTTGGTGAAGAAATCCTACTCCTAGGCTAGTTGAACTCTTGAACCTGTTTCTATCTGAGGGTTGCTTGCTGACCTCTGGGGTTAGCTAGAGATATCTGTCTTAAGCCTACTGTTTTAGAGACCATACTTGTTTGTATGAAGGTGTAATGGTTTGTGGAAGTGTCCATTTAGGGACCAGACTGTTTTTAGCTTTGCTTCTGGAGAGGTATAAAGCTGTCTAGTTTGAGTTCACAATCTTTAGAGAAAGGGCTGGCTTTAGGGAAAGGGCCAGCTGAACAACATGCTTTCTCTCCAAAAATACAAGATGATTGTATTTTTGTTTGTGTTTTGACATTTGTATAATTGTTACTGATGATGTGATGGATTGTACAGTGTTTACAACTGCTTCAACAAGTAACAATGTTTAATGCTTTCTTTATGTCTCCATGTGCCTTCTTTCTCGAGAGAAAATTTCCACAACAGTCATCAAGCCATTATGACCAAATAATGATTACTTTGTTTAGGTGGGATCTGTCACTGTATATTTCACAAAACAAGTAAAAGGCAACTGCAGTTTTCAACATATTAAAAATGCAGTTGGAGTTTATGCTTCCTGTTTGGGACTTGACAAAAGTAAGAAAATAAAACTTTCCCCAAAGTAAAAATAACCTTCACAAATCTAACCAGTATTTTATACTTTTATGAGCTTGTCTTGTGTTTAGACTCAACCCAAAGTCACGTCTCCAGCTTGTCCAGAATGCAGCAGTTCAGATTATTAGAGGAGTAGAAAGACGTGGTCACATCACTCAGTTGCATATTTACCTTAGTTACTAGATTGCTTCAGAGCTGTTTTTTAAGATTTAACTGATCATCTGATGTGATAAGGTCGGTTTTGAAGTCAACAAGAAATTAGAGGGATTGACATGAACTTGACCTTCGTTGTAACGTCACGTATCAGTAGTTGCACAAAAAAATAAACAAGACGTGGCAAACTTTGTACAGACCAGAGACATTTAGTCTGATGAAGTGCATTTGTCCACTCAATTTATGTTAATCCATTGAATCTAATTAATTCAGAATATTGAGTTGTTTTTTCTTTTTGTTTGTTTGTTTCTTTTTGTTTTTGAGGTTTTTCTTTTAACATATATTGTGCCATACTAAGCATGTTCTGTAATGAAATATTGAAAGTAGAGCTGAAAGGAAAGCCCAATAAATTGATTAGTCAATCAACAGAAAATTAACAGGTAGCTATTTTGATAATCGATCAATTGTTGCAGTCATTTTTAAGTATAAACGCCAATAATTTGATAGTTCTAGATTCTCAAATGTTAAAATTAACCATTTGTAGGACATTTTGATAGGTGTTTTGCACAATTTTCTGATGTATAAAAAAATAAACATTGGTCAATTGAGAAAATAATCACCATATTAATAGGTAGACCAAAATCCAGAGTTGCAGCCTTATCTGAAGTAAGCGTGGGAGACAGTACTGAGATGACGCTTACACAGAGTGAGATATTCAATTCCAGCATCACATCAAACACATTAAGCAGCAGGAGATTTGGTTTTTTGATTCATGACCTCAGTATTTATAAAATCTTTACTACAGGAGGACCAGATGTCACACTTTTACTGAGGAAACTGTGAAACTATTAGTGCAATATTGAACATACTAGAAAAGTTACATTTTAACAGAAGAAGTCAGGACAGCAGTGCTTTGAACTAAATGCTCACAATGACAATGCTAACATGCAACTAACATACTACTAAATTAGCACTAAACACAAAGAACATCTATGGATGATGGCAGTAGTTTGGTCATGAACAAGAAATAAGTTTTGACCTAATGATGGCACTAAATGAAAGGCTGGGGGAAGGGTTCAAAAAAGTTATTAAATGTAATCCTTAGGGGGACAGGTACCAAATTTCATTGCAATCCATCCGATAGCTGTTGAGACTGATGGGTGTATGGGTGGGTGTCACTGACACTGATTTCCACACTCCATATTGTGAATGTTTAGTTCATTTTGTTTAATTTGGTCTAATTTGGTTTATTTGTGTTAATAAACTTATTTTCTATTAAAACTTATTTTCTGTTAAAACTAAGCATGGTGTGTGTCCCATTTTGTTGTGGTCAGTGAGCTGGGTCATAACAATATATATATTTACTGAAAAAATTATTTTATTGCACATATGTTTCACAGTGAAAAGCTTTCTGTCATTCCTTGCTTTGAACTTTCTTTAAGTATACATCACTTCTAAAACAAAACAACCTTTTGTCTAAATATGTTTGAGTATCATTGTGATAGTGAAAGACAACTGAGAAGCAACACTTATGTGATCAGCAAACATCCCTCCTTGGCATAGTTTGTTTAATGCTTCCCCCTGCTGGTGAGAAATGTGCAGTACATCCTATATGTACACTCACCAAGCACTTCATTAGGAACACTTGTGCAATCTAATGCAATCCATTACAACAGCTCTGACATAAATTCTACTCTTACGAGGCTTATACATTTTCAGTTTTTGTTGACATTATGAGAAAGGTAATAATTCTACTTTGTGTTTATTATTGATGTCGTAGTGGATGGTAGTGGTGTACTGGAGAGCATTATATTGAAAATTGTTGGAAATAATTTGCCCCCCTCATATATATTAATGTGGTGGACAATTGTTACTCCACTACATTTATTTCACAGCTAGAGCTTCTTTTCACATGAACACTAAAATGTAAAACCGACCCAACAATATAATACAATCCTGGTCTTGAAGAGGGACTGTGTCAGAATCTAGTTTTAAGACTTGAATTGTTTTAGTTTATTTCAGCTCATTTGTTATAAAGTTGTGTTTAATTAAACTCCACACAGAAAACTGAGGACAAGGTAGTATTATTCCATCATAGGAGTACTGTAAGGCTGCAACCAACAATTATTTTCATTATTAATAGGTCTGACAACTATTTTCTTTTATAACTGATTGATTGTTCAGTATATAAAATGTCAGAACATAGTGGTGTAGGATATTTCTCAGCAGAACACTGTCTAGCTTAAAAAGTGGGGGCTTCCATAAGATACCAACCCCCCCCCCCCCCCCCCCCCCAGTCAGCCACTGGTCTGTGAAAACCAGTCAGCCACCCTGACCAAACACCAAGCAAAGGCCATATCTACGGTTAAGGTAGATCAAGGGATTGGCAAGGGACTGCTAACGACTCTGAAGAGTCAGGTTTGGGGATACACAGGCACCTCCAAAGATAAGACATTGGAGGCCCGCATGGAATCGCATAAGAAAAGGTGGAATAAAAATGTTCAACAAAATGTCCAACAGCACTGTTTGACCAACAGGACTAAGGATGGACCTGCCTTGTTGAAGTGTGTGTGTCTGAACACACTGTTGCACAACAACTCCCCCTCTCATCCTGGGCCACTCCCCACAATCACAACTCCCCCCTCTTTCTGATTGTCTCTTCTTTTCCCCTTTTGTCCCAAATCAAGAGACTATTGCCAGATATACCTGCATGCTTTTAAAAAGGCTACAATGCCATTGCCTTATTCCTTTCCTTGTTGTTTGAATGTGTACATTTGTATCTATAACTATGTTAGAAATTTACAATAATTTTATCATAGTTCTTTCAGTTGTATGTGTGTTAAAATCTGGTAAATAATATCTCAATAACCACTAGAGATAAACTTGTGCTGTTTGGCAGCATTGTAATTGTAAGAACATTAGATTTTTAGTCATGGTAGTTGTTTGGTAAAAAGGTACAGTTTTTGAGAAGTTGTTTTAAAGTAAGACATATTATCTGACCTCCAGTGGATGCCATGCCCTCAGAGGGGGGTCAAACAAAGATACCACCCCTGGGGGGGTCAGCAGTCCTCTGATTGGTCAGATGCTTCTTTGAAGTCCCTTACCTTACTGTACCTATAAAAGACCATCACTAGAATGCAATAATTGGATTCTTTTTGTTACTGGTACGAAGTCCCATTCTTTCTCTGTGTTGAGACCAACTTCAGGTGACAATTCTTCATCTCCACTCCATGCGGTGGCAACACCTTCTCATCCCTCCTGATGGCATCATCTCACTCAGCAGCTACCAGTCCACAGACATGCTAGTAGCACACTTCTGCTCTGCTAACTGGGTGAATTCAAAAAGCTTAATCTGCTTAGAACTGAATTTTAAATTTGCCACCCCAGTTTACCAGCTGCTTCCAGTGATGGTCACTAGTCAGTCTGTGTTTGTTCATCTGTTGCACCCCCTTTTCTGACAAACTCCGGTTCTGCATTCATTCATTCATTGTAGCGCCATTGTTTGTTTAGTGAGTGTTGTTTTGTGTTATTGTTAGGTTAGTCTTTTAGTAATAAATGTTTTGTGTATAAGTTCATTGCCTTTGTTTTCTTTAACTTACTTTCAGTCACTTTACGTATCCGATCCCTTTTCTGAGTGCAAGTTAATCCCTTTCCAAAACTGATTTATGTGTTAAAGATTCTCTTGACTGATCACCAAGAGAAGCTATTTATTAGTGTTATTGTACCGATTCTGAAGTTATATCGCTGGACGAATAATTGAAGAAATTCTGCATAGTCATTATTCCCTGAAGTCCAAGTTAACATATTATATGTTTAAGGATAGGTTCTGTCTTAAAACAACAGTCAGGTGTTCATATGAACAGTGAAAGAGTTTTCCTCGCTGTAATGATTCCTCCCATTCATACTGGTTGTTAACAGATCCCCTTCAAATGTGTTTTCAATGGAAGTGATGGGGGCCAAAATCCAGTGTGTCCACACAGTCATTTTGTGCATAAAATGTATTTAAAAGTTTATCTGAAACTTATATGAGGCTTCAGCAGTCTGAGTTAGTCATATCAAGTGGATACATACATTTACAGTCTTTTTAGTGTCAAATTTCCTCTTTGTGTTTCCTCAGACAGTGTTTCCCTGTTGAGCTGCAGTGGAGGTATAGTAACAGGAAGACAGACCTTGGCACTAAAAAGACTGTAACGATGGAAGATATTTACTTGATTTGATTCATTTGGACAAAAGCTTCATATTAGCTTCAGATAAACTCTTAAATACATTTTTGCACCAAAGGAGGACTGTGGATTTTGGCCCCCATGGTCAGTGTGAACAGGAGGAACGATTATGGCAAGAAAAAACTATTTCAGTGTTCACTGGTAGAGAACCTGAGACCCAAGGAGAAGCTGTGGTTTCTTGCACATAGCAAACATCCCTAAATTTTAACGTCAAATGTAAAAAAGAAGAAGTTTCAAATTTTCCACGGAATGTGTTGTAAGTGACAGTCAAAGAAAGGTCATTGCTTTATGCAAAGTCATAAAACATCAGCATGTAACTGGTAGATGTCCTGGTGGAAGACCATACAGTGCTGCTTGAAAGTTTGTGAACCCTTTAGAATTTGCTCTATTTCTGCATAAATATGACCTAAAACGTGATCAGATTTCCATTCAAGTCCTAAAACTAGATAAAGAGACATCAATTAAACAAATATGACAAAAACTTTACACTTGTTTGTTTATTTATTGAGGGAAATGATCCAATGTTACATATGTATACATTTATTTGAAGGGGAAATGAGAGTCGGGTGTTTCAATCAATGGGATGACAATCAAGTGTGAGTCTGGGCGGCCCTGCCTTAATTAAAGAAGAGAAATTTGGGTCTTCACTATCACAGTCTGAGCTTCACAACACAGGTTTGTGGAAGTGTGTCATGGCTCAAACAAAGGATATTTCTGAGGACCTTAGAAGAAGAGTTGTTGATGCTCACCAAGCTGGAAAGGGTTACAAAACCATTTCTAAAGAGTTTGGACTCCACCAGTCGACTGTCAGGCTGATCGTGTACAAATTGAAGACATCCAACACCATTGTTTCCCTCCCCAGGAGTGGTCGAACAACAAAAATCACACCAAGAGCAGGCGTGTAAAATACTGGGAGGCCACAAGGGACCCCAGGGTAAAGTCTAGGAAACTAAAGGCCTCTCTTGCAGTGGCTACAGTCAATGTTCACGAGTCCACCATCAGGAGAACATTGAACATTAATGGTGAGCCTGGCAAAATTGCAAGGAAAAAAGCCTCTTCTCTCCAAAAAGAACATTGCTGCCGTCTACGGTTCACCCAAGACCATGTTGATAAGCCACAAGTTGATTGGAAAAATATTCTGTGGATGGATGAGACCAAAATCAAACTTTTCTGCTTGAATGAGAAGCATTATGTTTGGTGATGAGCAACACTGAAAGCAAGGGTTAATATACTTTTGGATCCCACAAATATGTAAGATTGGATAATTTTCCTCAATAAATAAATGAAAAAGTTATTTTTTTGTCTCATTTGTTTAATTGGGTTCACTTTATCTAGTTTTGGGACTTATGTAAATATCTGATCATGTTATAGGTCATATTTATGCAGAAATACAGAAAATTCTAAAAGATTCACAAACTTTCAAGCAGTACTGTATATGGATGTAGGAATTTAAGAAGGGGGAGATGTACTGATATAAAAAGAAAAGCCAAGAGAGACTCAGGGTCTCTTTTTGGGCTTCCCTTTTGGGTTCGTCACTTGAGGTCCTTTTGCAAGTTTGCCTGTTTTGCATCTTTAAGTTTTTATTCACGCTTTTGTATTTTACTTTTTGAATTTTGCATTACTTATTTTTGAGAAAAAAAAATCCAAATAAAACTGGTTTGTAGTTTTGTACACTCCAACCAAAGTTTCTGACTTGTGCTCATCTCTGAGGTCTTCTAGTATCTCCTTCCAGGTAAGAGGGCGCCCCCCTGGGATATGGCTGACATGAGATTTAAATTTATTTGGATTACAAATTTATAATGAAATTTACTAAGGATGAACTTGCAATATATATTAATTAATAGAATCTGAAAGATTTAGATTTAATGATTGAGATCAACCTGCTGCTCATGTGATAGAGGTATAATTTCAGTACATAATCAGGTTGACAGGTTTATTATAGGTGTTTAACTGGCTAAACTGTTAGGGCCAGGGCATCGACATTGCCCCATAAAACCGGGCAATGCCCTCGACCGTCAGAGTGGGCCTCCTCCAGTGATGACCTATTAGAAGGCCACCTTGGAGTACTTTCAAACCTCCAACACCTATTTGCACCAATACACTTCGTTGCAACCCAGCTGTCAGGCATTCCTTACTAAATAGGCCCGTTTAGAGCTGTTCAATGACAGCTGGTGATTATAGAAGACAGGCTGAAATCTGGTTCCCTAAGCAAGGCTAGGATGGTCTCGCGTGTAGATTTTGGGAACCCGTTTGATACCTGTGTCAGAGGTAGAGGAAAGCCGTCTGCCGGTGCCTTATCCACATCAGGGGGTTTCGGTTGTCTGAAGGCAGAAATCATTACAATATATATATGAATATGTATAATATATAAGAAAACTAGCAAATATTCACATATAAGAAGCTGGTACCAGAGAATTTTTGGCATTTTTGATTAAAAAATGACTTAAACAATTAATCAATTATGAATATTACTGGCAATTAATTGTCAGTCATATCAGCAAATCAATTAATCAACTAATAATTTCAGTGCTAGAGTTCTACTCCCATATGTTCTGGGGGCCAAAAACAAACCTTTGCCCTGGGACCATGTCGGAGGTAATTCCGGCCATGTTCATAAGGAGTATTTTTACGGCATTAATACTCATGTCCTTTTAGTGAAGTAATAGTTTGAATGCATGACTTTCCACATAATGTTCCTGTAGTGCAGATGAAGAGAAATGCGTGTTCTAGTTATCAATGACGGAAGGAAGATGAACTCATGAGTGAGATTATTATCATATTACCGAAATCAACCCGAGCTGTGTCTCGGTTGGTTAGATGCGGTCAGCTGACTCAGTCACATCAACTAGTGTCCAAATCATCTATTTGAAGAGGGGATGGCACTTCAAACAGTGAAGCAGTAACACCATCGGACATTACGTTACATATTATTTTAACCCGCTCTTGCAGCCATGACTTTAAAGACTCGATGGTCTCACCTGTTTCTCCTTTTGTGTTGCGTCCAGACTTGTCTTTGTCAGTCAGGTAAGATATTGCTTTGTTTTTTTTCCATCACTAATGTTTTATGCTGTCATGAAAACATTCAGCTCAGGTAGATTTAAAATCCAAAAAGACTTGGTCATAACCCAGTAGACTATATGGCTGGACCATGTATGGTCAACGTGTGAAATTGTGGACAATTTGTTACAGAGATAGTCAGTGTCAAGGGCGCCGGATTCATTTCAGAAGTGCGGGGAGACCTCGGACTCGCACACGGTTCCATTCATATATTTTCTGGGGTCGCGGACACAGATATTGTATGTTCATGTATATGCTTTATTACAAACAATCCTACCGTATAAACCTGGAATCTGTGTGTAACAGCTGACCTCTTTATATACAGTCAATGGTGTAGATGGGTAGCAGAACACAGAACATTATTTACCGTTAGATCCTTGCCGATCCTGTTAATGAAGTTACTGCTGCTGTGCCAGGTGCGTGAATGCGCACATCACTAATGTATCGTGTCAGCTGCTGTGTGATACTGCAGGTATTTAATAAAGTAAAAAGGAAAGAACCTGACGCACAGCCAACTGTGGGGAAAAAACATCATTACTGATGTTTTTGCAACATCCTGGATTACATTCAGTGACACATGAGCGATATTAATGTACAATTCAGTCTCAAACTGTAACCTTTTCTTACGGACATTTCAGTAGATTATGTTATAGATGCGACATACTAGAGAAGAAAAAGAAGCAAATACATGAAAGTTGATTTGTTATGTTGGAGAGCTCTGTGTGCGCACCTCTGTTGACTAAAGACACACAAACTGTGTCTTTTACTCTATCTGCAATTTTCATTTACTAGCAGCCTCCCTTTACTTCGAGCTCACGTTTCACTGTCTGATCTATTCATATTCGTAGCAGCACCAAAGTCAACATCTTATCCAAATTTATATGAAATGATCAGAAAATTCGAATGGAAATGATGTACTCTTTGCAGAAAAAGAAGCAAAAGTTTGTTTATTTTTTTTCAATTTCACTCCCAAGTTCTGAGAAATTGTAGTAATTGTAATACAAAAAAACAACACGTCTAATTCCACCAACTACACACACAGGTCAGAACTATATTGAATTATTGCCATATACACGTATTCACGAAACGCATTCAGGGTGGTTGTGTACATTTTTTTTATGACAAAATGTAATGCGCAATTTTGTTTGAAAATAAAATGTTTGCTAAGCAGTATGAAACTCAAACCTCTCCCACCACAATCAACCTCTTGCCAAATATTATTCACTATTTAAGCCCTACATTTACACAACTAATTTGCAATAACTATTTTCATTCACTTGTAAGATTCAGTGCCAATGCATGAAGTAGTGTGATGTTCATATAGTGCAAAGAAAAGAAACTGATCTCTTTTTATCTTAATTTATTTCTTGGAATTTTCCCAATTTCTTTCTGTCCTTCTTTAACCAGATAATTAAAGTTCAAATTATGGGATGATCCCAGTAAGGATACAGTACATAATGTTTCTGCTCATTATATTTAATTATATTGCTTTATTTTGTATTTATTCCTGTACTCCTGTACCTCTTACACCTCTGCTGATATCGCCGCAAAGTTACAACCAGTTTAGATGGAAATGGATGCTTCAATAAAACAAAACAAAGAACCTGCAAAGTCCCTGTTTGTAATGTGTGTATATTTATGTAATTCTACACAGTAGTGGTATACATTCCTTTATTATGTGTGTGTAAATGTCTTTGTCTTTTGTCACTCCAGGTGAATATGAAGAGGGTAAGTTACTGCAAATAAATTCTCCTAATATATAGTGTTCAGTTATAATTCTAATGTTTACAATGTCTGCTTCTACCATCAGCTGTGCTTTACCATGTACTATACCTTCACCTCAGCCTCCCTTTACCTCAAACTCACTTTTCACTGTCTGACCTCTTCATGTTCGTAGCAGCACCAAAGCCAACATATTATCCAAATTCAAATAAAATGAAAACAAAATTCAAATGAAACTGATGTACTCTTTGCACAAAAAGTGCCTTAACTTCATTTTCTCAATTTCACCAACCTGGATACCCAAGTTCTGGGAAATTTGCAGAAGTTCTAACACCAAAAAAAGAAAAAAAGAAAAAAAAAAAAACATGTCTAACTCCACCAACTGCACACAAATAAATTAGAGGAGGAAAAAAATACTACGTGATAAACAGATCAGAATTATATTGAATTATTGCCATAGTATACACTAACGTGGTATTCACATCTGCCTTTTAGGGTGTATATATAAATAGTTATTTTATATACGAAACATGTAATGTGTAATTTTGT
This sequence comes from Thunnus maccoyii, assembly GCF_910596095.1. Classification (NCBI taxonomy): domain Eukaryota; kingdom Metazoa; phylum Chordata; class Actinopteri; order Scombriformes; family Scombridae; genus Thunnus; species Thunnus maccoyii. The sequence goes on along the minus strand of NC_056551.1, from coordinate 24,089,220 downwards.
ATGAAAAGAAAATATTTTCTAAGCAGAATGAAACTCAAACCTTTCCCACCACAATCAACCTCTTGCCAAATATTATTCACTATTTAAGCCCTACATTTATGCAACTAATTTGCAATAACTATTTTCATTCACTTGTAACATTCAGTGCCAATGCATGAAGCAGTGTGATGTTCATATAGTGCAAAGAAAAGAAACTGATCTTTTATCATCGTAATTTATTTCTTGGAATTTTCCCAATTTCTTTCTGTCCTTCTTTAACCAGATAATTAAAGTTCAAATTATGGGATGATCCCAGTAAGGATACAGTACATAATGTTTCTGCTCATTATTTTTAATTATATTGCTTTATTTTGTATTTATTCCTGTACTCCTGTACCTCTTACACCTCTGCTGATATCGCCGCAAAGTTACAGCCAGTTTAGATGGAAATGGATGCTTCAATAAAACAAAACAAAGAACCTGCAAAGTCCCTGTTTGTAATGTGTGTATATTTATGTAATTCTGCATAGTAGTGGTATACACTCCTTTATCACGTGTTTGTAAATCTCTTTGTCTTTTGTTTTTCCAGGTGAATATGAACTAGGTGAGTGAATGCAAATAAATTCTCCTGATATATAACATTCAGTTGTAATTCTAATGTTTACAATGTCTACTTCTACCATCAGCTGTGCTTTATCATGTACTATACCTTCACCTCAGCCTTCCTTTACCTCGAGCTCACTTTTCAGTCTCATCTCTTCATGTTCGTAGCAGCACCAAAGCCAACATATTATCCAAATTCACATAAAATGAAAACAAAATTCAAATGACACTGATGTACTCTTTGCACAAAAAGTGCCATAACTTTATTTTCTCAATTTCATTAACCTGGATACCCAAGTTCTGGGAAATTGTAGAAGTTCGAACACCAAAAAAAGAAGAAAAGAAAAAAAAAACATGTCTAACTCTACCAACTGCACACAAATAAATTAGAGGAGGAAAAAATATTATGTGATAATCAGATCAGAACTATATTGAATTATTGCCATAGTATACACTAACGTGGTATTCACATCTGCCTTTAAGGGTGTATATATATAGTTATTTGTTTATGAAAAAAATAATGTGCAATTTTGTTTGAAAAGAAAATATTTTCTAAGCAGAATGAAACTCAACCCTCTCCCACCACAATCAACCTCTTGCCAAATATTATTCACTATTTAAGCCCTACATTTATGCAACTAATTTGCAATAACTATTTTCATTCACTTGTAACATTCAGTGCCAATGCATGAAGTAGTGTGATGTTCATATAGTGCAAAGAAAAGAAACTGATCTTTTATAATCTTAATTTATTTCTTGGAATTTTCCCAATTTATTTTTGTCCTATTTTAACCAGTTCATTAAAGTTTAGATTATGGGATGGTCCAAGTGATGATATGGTACATAATGTTTCTGCTCATTATATTTAATTATATTGCTTTATTTTGTATTTATTCCTGTACTCCTGTACCTCTTACACCTCTGCTGATATCGCCGCAAAGTTACAGCCAGTTTAGATGGAAATGGATGCTTCAATAAAACAAAACAAAGAACCTGCAAAGTCCCTGTTTGTAATGTGTGTATATTTATGTAATTCTACATAGCAGTAGTATACACTCCTTTATTACGTGTTTGTAAATCTCTTTGTCTTTTGTTTTTCCAGGTGAATATGAACTAGGTGAGTGAATGCAAATAAATTCTCCTGATATATAACATTCAGTTGTAATTCTAATGTTTACAATGTCTACTTCTACCATCAGCTGTGCTTTACCATGTACTATACCTTCACCTAAGCCTTCCTTTACCTCGAGCTCACTTTTCAGTCTCATCTCTTCATGTTCGTAGCAGCACCAAAGCCAACATCTTATCCAAATTCACCTAAAATGAAAACAAAATTCAAATGACACTGATGTACTCTTTGCACAAAAAGTGCCATAACTTTATTTTCTCAATTTCACCAACCTGGATACCCAAGTTCTGGGAAATTGTAGAAGTTCGAACACCAAAAAAAGAAAAAAAGAAAAAAAAAAACATGTCTAACTCCACCAACTACACACAAATAAATTATAGGAGGAAAAAATATTATGTGATATTCAGATCAGAACTATATTGAATTATTGCCATAGTATACACTAAGATGTGGTATTCACATCTGCCTTTTAGGGTGTACATATATAGTTATTTTATATAAGAAACATGTAATGTGTAATTTTGTATGAAAAGAAAATGTTTTCTAAGCAGAATGAAACTCAAACCTCTCCCACCACAATCAACCTCTTGCCAAATGTTATTCACTATTTAAGCCCTACATTTATGCAACTAATTTGCAATAACTATTTTCATTCACTTGTAACATTCAGTGCAAATGCATGAAGTAGTGTGATGTTCATATAGTGCAAAGAAAAGAAACTGATCTTTTATAATCTTAATTTATTTTGTGGAATTTTCCCAATTTCTTTGTGTCCCTTTTTAACCAGTTAATTAAAGTTCAGATTATGGGATGGTCCCAGTAAGGATATAGTACATAATGTTTCTGCTCATTATATTTAATTATATTGCTTTATTTTGTATTTATTCCTGTACTCCTGTACCTCTTACACCTCTGCTGATATCGCTGCAAAGTTACAGCCAGTTTAGATGGAAATGGATGCTTCAATAAAACAAAACAAAGAACCTGCAAAGTCCCTGTTTGTAATGTGTGTATATTTATGTAATTCTTTACAGTAGTGGTATACACTCCTTTATTATGTGTGTGTAAATGTCTTTGTCTTTTGTTACTCCAGGTGAATATGAAGAGGGTAAGTTACTGCAAATAAATTCTCCTAATATATAGTGTTCAGTTATAATTCTAATGTTTACAATGTCTGCTTCTACCATCAGCTGTGCTTTGCCATGTACTATACCTTCACCTCAGCCTTCCTTTACCTCAAACTCACTTTTCACTGTCTGACCTCTTCATGTTTGTAACAGCACCAAAGCCAACATATTATCCAAATTCAAATAAAATGAAAACAAAATTCAAATGAAACTGATGTACTCTTTGCACAAAAAGTGCCATAACTTTATTTTCTCAATTTCACCAACCTGGATACCCAAGTTCTGGGATATTGCAGAAGTTCTAACACCAAAAAAAGAAAAAAAGAAAAAAAAACATGTCTAACTCCACCAACTGCACACAAATAAATTAGAGGAGGAAAAAAATACTACGTGATAAACAGATCAGAACTATATTGAATTATTGCCATAGTATACACTAACATGTGGTATTCACATCTGCCTTTTAGGGTATATATATATATAGTTATTTTATATACGAAACATGTAATGTGTAATTTTGTATGAAAAGAAAATGTTTTCTAAGCAGAATGAAACTCAAACCTCTCCCACCACAATCAACCTCTTGCCAAATATTATTCACTATTTAAGCCCTACATTTATGCAACTAATTTGCAATAAGTATTTTCATTCATTTGTAACATTCAGTGCCAATGCATGAAGCAGTGTGATGTTCATATAGTGCAAAGAAAAGAAACTGATCTTTTTTTTTAATCTTAATTAATTTCTTGGAATTTTGCCAATTTCTTTCTGTCCTGCTTTAACCAGTTAATTAAAGTTCAGATTATGGGATGATCCCAGTGAGGATACAGTACATAATGTTTCTGCTCATTATATTTAGTTATATTGTTTTATTCTGTATTCATTCAAATGGAAAAGTAAAGTTAAAAAAAACGTACAGTATGCTTGTTTATTTGGTGTAAATCACATCTCCTGTCCTGTACCTCTTACACCTCTGCTGATATCGCTGCAAAGTTACAGCCAGTTTAGATGGAAATGGATGCTTCAATAAAACAAAACAAAGAACCTGCAAAGTCCCTGTTTGTAATGTGTGTATATTTATGTAATTCTACATAGCAGTAGTATACACTCCTTTATTACATGTGTGTAAATTTCTTTGTCTTTTGTTATTCTAGGTCAAGGTCCAGGAGACGGTCATCCACGTGAGTGACTAAAAATAAATTCTCCTAATATATAACATTCAGCTGTAATTCTAATGTTTACAATGTCTACTTCTACCATCAGCTGTGCTTTACCATGTACTATACCTTCACCTCAGCCTCCCTTTACCTCAAACTCACTTTCCACTGTCTGATCTCTTCATGTTCGTAGCAGCACCAAAGCCAACATCTTATCCAAAATTAGATGAAATGAACACAGAATTCAACTGGAAATTATATACTCTTTGCACAAAAAGTGGCATAAGTGTGTTTTCTCAATTTCACTAATTTGGATACCCGAGTTCTGGGAAATTGCAGTAGTTTACATTTAGTTATATTGCTTCAATCTGTTTTCATTTTAGTGGAAAAATTGTGGGGAAAAAAACCTACACTGTGCTTTTTTATTTGGCGTGAACCACATCCTCTGTCCTTTACCTCTTGCACCTCCGCTGATATTGCCGCAAAGTTACAACCAGTTTAGATGGAAATGGATGCTTTAATAAAACAAAACAAAGAACCTACAAAATCCCTGTTTGTAATGTGTGTATATTTATGTTATTCTGCATAGTAGTAGTATACACTCCTTTATTACATGTGTGTAAATCTCTTTTGTTATTCCAGGTACACCTCCACCATTTCCACCAAGTGAGTGACTGAAAATAAATTCTCTTTATATATAACATTAAGTTGTAATTCTAATGTTTACAATGTCTACTTCTACCATCAGCTGTGCTTTACCATGTACTATACCTTCACCTCAGCCTCCCTTTACCTCAAACTCACTTTTCACTATCTGATCTATTCATGTTTGTAGCAGCACCAAAGCCCACATCTTATCCAAATTTACATGAAATGATCAGAAAATTCAAATGGAAATGATGTACTCTTTGCACAAAAAGTGGCATACGTTTATTTTCTCAATTTCACTAATCTGGATACCCAATTTCTGGGAAATTGTAAAAGTACTAACACCAAATAAATTTAAAAAAAAACAAAAAAAATATGTCTAACTCCACCAACTGCACACAAATAAAGTATAAGAGGAAAAAAATACTACATGATACACAGATCAGAACTATATTGAATTATTGCCATATACGCTAACATGGTATTCACATCTGCCTTTTAGGGTGTATATATATATAGTTATTTTATACAAGAAACATGTAATGTGCAATTTTGTATGAAAAGAAAATGTTTTCTAAGCAGAATGAAACTCAAACCTCTCCCACCACAATCAACCTCTGTCCAAATATTATTCACTATTTAAGCCCTACATTTGTCCAACTAATTTGCAATAACTATTTTCATTCACTCGTAACATTTAGTGCCAATGCATGAAGTAGTGTGATGTTCATATAGTGCAAAGAAAAGAAACTGATCTTTTATAATCTTAATTTATTTCTTGGAATTTTCCCAATTTATTTTTGTCCTATTTTAACCAGTCAATTAAAGTTCAAATTATGGGATGGTCCCAGTGAGGGTACAGTACATAATGTTCCTGCACATTATATTTAGTTATATTGCTTTATTCTGTATTGATTGAAATTGAAAAATAGAGGGAAAAAAACATACAGTATGCTTGTTTATTTGGTGTAAATCACATCTCCTGTCCTGTACCTCTTACACCTCTGCTGATATCGCTGCAAAGTTACAGCCAGTTTAGATGGAAATGGATGCTTCAATAAAACAAAACAAAGAACCTGCAAAGTCCCTGTTTGTAATGTGTGTATATTTATGTAATTCTACATAGCAGTAGTATACACTCCTTTATTACATGTGTGTAAATTTCTTTGTCTTTTGTTATTCTAGGTCAAGGTCCAGGAGACGGTCATCCACGTGAGTGACTAAAAATAAATTCTCCTAATATATAACATTCAGCTGTAATTCTAATGTTTACTATATCTACTTCTACCATCAGCTGTGCTTTACCATGTACTATACCTTCACCTCAGCCTCCCTTTACCTCAAACTCACTTTTCACTATCTGATCTATTCATGTTTGTAGCAGCACCAAAGCCCACATCTTATCCAAATTTACATGAAATGATCAGAAAATTCAAATGGAAATGATGTACTCTTTGCACAAAAAGTGGCATACGTTTATTTTCTCAATTTCACTAATCTGGATACCCAATTTCTGGGAAATTGTAAAAGTACTAACACCAAATAAATTTTAAAAAAAACAAAAAAAACATGTCTAACTCCACCAACTGCACACAAATAAAGTATAAGAGGAAAAAAATACTACATGATACACAGATCAGAACTATATTGAATTATTGCCATATACGCTAACATGGTATTAACATCTGCCTTTTAGGGTGTATATATATAGTTATTTTATACAAGAAACATGTAATGTGCAATTTTGTATGAAAAGAAAATGTTTTCTAAGCAGCATGAAACTCAAACCTCTCCCACCACAATCAACCTCTGTCCAAATATTATTCACTATTTAAGCCCTACATTTGTCCAACTAATTTGCAATAACTATTTTCATTCACTCGTAACATTTAGTGCCAATGCATGAAGTAGTGTGATGTTCATATAGTGCAAAGAAAAGAAACTGATCTTTTATAATCTTAATTTATTTCTTGGAATTTTCCCAATTTATTTTTGTCCTATTTTAACCAGTCAATTAAAGTTCAAATTATGGGATGGTCCCAGTGAGGGTACAGTACATAATGTTCCTGCACATTATATTTAGTTATATTGCTTTATTCTGTATTGATTGAAATTGAAAAATAGAGGGAAAAAAACATACAGTATGCTTGTTTATTTGGTGTAAATCACATCTCCTGTCCTGTACCTCTTACACCTCTGCTGATATCGCTGCAAAGTTACAGCCAGTTTAGATGGAAATGGATGCTTCAATAAAACAAAACAAAGAACCTGCAAAGTCCCTGTTTGTAATGTGTGTATATTTATGTAATTCTACATAGCAGTAGTATACACTCCTTTATTACATGTGTGTAAATTTCTTTGTCTTTTGTTATTCCAGGTGAATATGAACTAGGTGAGTGACTGCAAATAAATTCTCCTAATATATAACATTCAGTTGTTATTCTAATGTTTACAATGTCTACTTCTACCATCAGCTGTGCTTTACCATGTACTATACCTTCACCTCAGCCTCCCTTTACATCAAACTCACTTTTCACTGACTGATATATTCATGTTCGTAGCAGCACCAAAGCCAACATCTTATCCAAAATTACATGAAATGAACACAGAATTCAAATGGAAATGATGTACTCTTTGCACAAAAAGCGGCATAAGGGTGTTTTCTCAATTTCAGTAACTTAACACTGATCTTTTTTAATCTTAATTTATTTCTTGGAATTTTCCCAATATCTTTCTGTCCTATTTTAACAAGTTAATTAAAGTTCATATGATGGGATGGTCCCAGTGAGGGTACAGAACATAATGTTCCTGCACATTATATTTAGTTATTTTTGCTTTATTCTGTATTGATTCAAATTGAAAAAAGAGGGGAAAAAACATACAATATGCTTTTTTGATTGGTGTGAACCACATCTCCTGTCCTGTACTTCTTACCCCTCCGCTGATATTGCCACAAAGCTACAACCAGTTTAGATGGAAATGGATGCTTTAATAAAACAAATCAAAGAACCTACAAAATCCCTGTTTGTAATGTGTGTATATTTATGTAATTCTACACAGTAGTAGTATACACTCCTTTATTACATGTTTGTAAATCTCTTTGTCTTTTGTTATTCCAGTTACAGTGCAATTATGTGAGTAACTACAAATAAATTCTACTAACATATAACACTCAGTTATAATTCTAATGTTTACAAAGTCTACTTCTACCATCAGCTGTGCTTTACCATGTACTATACCTTCACCTCAGCCTCCCTTTACCTCAAACTCACTTTTCACTGACTGATATATTCATGTTCGTAGCAGCACCAAAGCCAATATCTCATCCAAAATTACATGAAATGAACACAGAATTCAAATGGAAATGATGTACTCTTTGCACAAAAAGTGGCATAAGGGTGTTTTCTCAATTTCACTAACTTAAAACTGATCTTTTTTAATCTTAATTTATTTCTTGGAATTTTCCCAATATCTTTCTGTCCTATTTTAACCAGTTAATTAAAGTTCATATGATGGGATGGTCCCAGTGAGGGTACAGAACATAATGTTCCTGCACATTATATTTAGTTATTTTGCTTTATTCTGTATTGATTCAAATTGAAAAAAGAGGGGAAAAAACATACAATATGCTTTTTTGATTGGTGTGAACCACATCTCCTGTCCTGTACTTCTTACTCCTCTGCTGATATTGCCACAAAGCTACAACCAGTTTAGATGGAAATGGATGCTTTAATAAAACAAATCAAAGAACCTACAAAATCCTTGTTTGTAATGTGTGTATATTTATGTAATTCTACACAGTAGTAGTATACACTCCTTTATTACGTGTTTGTAAATCTCTTTGTCTTTTGTTATTCCAGTTACAGTGCTATTACGTGAGTAACTACAAATAAATTCTACTAACATATAACACTCAGTTATAATTCTAATGTTTACAAAGTCTACTTCTACCATCAGCTGTGCTTTACCATGTACTGTACCTTCACCTCAGCCTCCCTTTACCTCAAACTCACTTTTCACTGACTGATATATTCATGTTCGTAGCAGCACCAAAGCCAATATCTTATCCAAAATTACATGAAATGAACACAGAATTCAAATGGAAATGATGTACTCTTTGCACAAAAAGTGACATAAGTGTGTTTTCTCAATTTCAGTAACTTAAAACTGATCTTTTTTAATCTTAATTTATTTCTTGGAATTTTCCCAATTTCTTTCTGTCCTATTTTAACCAGTTAATTAAAGTTCATATGATGGGATGGTCCCAGTGAGGGTACAGTAGCTACATAATGTTTACTTTCTATGTAGTTATATTAGTTATATATATTTAGTAATATTGCTTCATTCTGTATCCATTCATGATAATGAAACATGTTCATGTTTTTTGCTTCATGTCTAATTTGTCTAAAGTGCCTGTAAAGCAAGTTATGCACAAAGTCAGATTTCTGATTTTTTTGAACTGATGTGGTGTTTTGCTCTGTTCATCCTCTTTCCAGCCTCTTTGTCAAGATATACTGTAGGAAAGAAGAAACATTACAATTAACAATAGCAATAGAATTAGAATAGAATTATTAACAAAAGAATATCTCATTGCATCTTCCCTGTGCTGGGCCAAAAAAAGTCTTGATCAGTATTTCTTATCATGTTGATGTGTTTTGAATGTTTAGTTTGGATGATGTGAATTATGAAGTTCAAGGATCACAGGATTTAGTTGTAATGATGTCTACATGTGCTTTTCTTTTGGCAATCCCTCAATCAAACAAAGGTAGCGCGGAGAATTTAAACCCAAAATCTATTTTCAAGTTAGTATTTTGAACAGTCACATTTCATAAGAGCTGATATTAGCAGCTTTCTCCTTCACAGGAACAAGTAGGTTACTGGTAGTGATAGTAAGGAGGCAGTTTGAGCATGATATTGTCTGGAAGGGATTATTTGGTGCTTCTGGTTTTATGGAATGAAATGTGAGATTATTATATAGTTTTCACAAGCAGGCCAAAAGAACTTTTCATTAAAGTTGAATAGGTCACAGTTTTACCATTGCTGGTAAACTGAGACTTCATTTGCTCTGTCTAGTGTAATATGTACACTTCTGGCAGTCTGAAGTGTACTTTATAAAACATCTAACCTACTTATGCTATTTGTGCATCTTGTTTGTACATTCATCAATATAACGAGCCTCTGATACCGCTGTGTGTTTTTCCGTTCGTTGACTCGACGGGTGGAAAAAGTCAATCAACACTGTTTATGGGGTATTTTTATATATTTCTCAAGAACCACTCATTCAAACAACTTCACACATCGACATTACACTTCCTTGATTCCCAGCAATCCACCTGCCAGGTACGAAGTAGATCGAATGAACAGTTCTCAAGCTATAGGCTGGATGAGAATTACTTTGATCAAAATATATGATAAAATTATATGTAAAATGTATTTTGTTGTAATGCTGCTGACTCAAGCTCAGAGAACTATTATTACAAGTAGGAAACAGATCAAAATGCTAACAGCTGAAAGGAACAGAGTGCAACTCACATTTGAGTTTCAGATGTAGTCAAATTATAGTTTGTTCCTGCATATAAACCTGCATACTTCTGCTTTTCACATGTTTTAATATTGTCACTTCACAACAGAAGAAGGCGCCCCTGGTTTAGAGAGCCTAGGTGGGGTGGATGGCAACTCCCGAGACAGTGAAGCACTGAGCAATGGTCCACCGCTACTAAATATTACAGGTGAGTGACTACAAATAAATTCTCCTAATATATAACATTTAGTTGTAATTCCATCAACTGTGCTTTACCATGTACTATACCTTAACCTCAGCCTCTCTTTACCTCAAACTCATTTTTCACTATCTGATCTATTCATGTTTGTAGCAGCACCAAAGTCAACATCTTATTCAAAATTTACATGAAATGATCAGAAAGTTCGAATGGAAATGATGTACTCTTTGCACAAAAAGTGACATAAGTTTATTTTCTCAATTTCACGAACCTGGATACCCAAGTTCTGGGAAATTGCAGTAGTTTCACCACCAAAAAGAAAATAAAAAAAGAAATATGTCTAACTTCACCAACTACACACAAATAAACTATAGGAGGAAAAAATTACTACATGATAATCAGGTCAGAACTATTTTGAATTATTGCCATATACACTAGCATGTGGTATCCATGTATGGCTTTTAGGGTGTATGTATATAGTTATTTATGTACGAAACATATAATATGAAATTTTGTTGAAATTTTTCCACCTGCCAGGTACAATGAACAGTTCTCAAGTTATGCAAAGGACAATCCTACATACATGCATACAGGCATGGTCAGTGGTAGTGTCTGTAATGTGCATTCCTGGATATTAAATGTTCATTTGCAATTTTCTGTAGTGGTCCCAGTAATATTTGCTGGTAAAGTGTGCTGAAGTAGCGTATCACATGACATGGTTACGGTACGTTTGAGTGAAAAAGGGTATAAATGCGGTTGCAAGAACAATACTTTCCACTCATATCTTGGGATGTTTCATATGTTTCACTCTGCAGATTCTCGTTTCTCACTCTGCATTGAATGTTTTGTCAGAGTGATTATTATTTGGGGCGCTTTAACTACGCGTCAACCTCCGTCATGACTCTATGTGCCTTTTTTCTGCCTCTTTCCCAGTCGATGATCATGGAGGCTGCACTGGAAATTATGAATGAAAATTTTGACAGCGTTTTGCGTGCAAATTCAGGAAGCTCATCTCTGCCCAGTTACCACAATTGCAGTCAAATCAAGCGCACCTGCAATGCAGTCACCCCATAGTAATCTGATATAACAGCTCCATGAGTCGCATGTTTTACCTTCAAGACTCGTATTTAACTGCTGTTGTTCATAGTTTGTGATGTGAAAACATCAGAGAAATAAAAAGTTTGCGTCCTGGTATTAGTTCAGTTATAAAATCCAAACGCATCGCAGAGGAAACACAGTCAGTCTGCGCCGCGCTGCTGTTCTCTGTTTCCATCATCTCACGCTGATTCATTTTAAAAGAGCAACGGCCAATGGTGAAACCTCATCACTCTGCCGGCCAACCAGTGGTGAAACTTCATTACTCAGACACTCACTCACTTACAGATAACCGCGGTTACACGGCTGGTCTGTGGCTCGTCCAGCCAAAAAGTACTTCTACATTAACATACGTTGAATATAGGCCCTGTTTGTTTGATGTTTTGGTCTTGATTGCCTTTAGTCAGATCCAAAGACAAAGAATTCCTGAGCAGTCATCTTACAACTATCTTCCTCCCAATCATCTACATCATTGTGTTTGCTGTGGGGCTGCCCACCAACGCCATGGCAATATGGGTATTCCTCTTCAGGACCAAGAAAAAGCGCCCGTCGTCAATCTACATGGCAAACCTGGCTCTGGCTGATTTGCTCTTTGTCATTTGGGTCCCCCTGAAGATATCATACCACTTCAACGGGAACAACTGGATCTACGGAGAAGGGCTGTGCAAAGTGCTGGTGGCGTTTTTCTACAGCAACATGTACTGCTCCATCGCCTTTATCACCTGCATAAGTGTCCAGCGTTATTGGGCGGTGGTCCACCCACTGTCCGAGCAGCAGAGGGACAACCGTATACCCGTTGCCGTCTCCGTCACAGTCTGGGTGGTGGTCTGGCTTATCACCATCCCTCTCTACCTGTATGACCAACAGGTCAGAATAACAAACTTCAATCCAAAAATCCTTACCTGCCATGATGTCACCAGGGAAAGTCAGGTGAAAATAGCAGCTGGCTACTTCCTGACAATGGGAACTCTGGGATTTGTTGTTCCCACTATTGTGTGTATCATATCCTACATCCTCATGCTCAAAGCTCTCAGGAACAGCATGACAGATGCTGCCATCACCAAGAAGCGACGGAAGGCTGTGGTCTTGATGATCACGGTGTTGGTTATGTTTTTAGTGTGCTTTACCCCCAGTAACATCATGCTGCTGGTACACTATATCCTCTTGTTGGGCGGGGCTGACAACCACCTGTACAGATTTTATATCACCACCCTGTGTCTGGCTAGTCTCAACAGCTGCATCGACCCTTTTGTTTACTACTTTATCTCCAAGAATTTCAGGGATCATGTGAAGAACACGTTCCTCTGCAGGAGCGAGAGAACAGTGAAGAGGATGAAGGTTTCCTTCAGGGCTCCGAAAAACTCACAAGAGCAACACACTATGCTTAACTCAGATAACACACAGAGTACTGAATGCTAGTGGATTAATCATTATTAAGCTGTTTTATGCCTGATCATTATCTCCCTTCAGATAGAGATTTTGGTAACACTTAATTTACAGGTCTCTTTATTGTATATTAAAATAAAATAAAGTGTTACCTTTTTTTTCTTATTCTACTGTGACGCCTTCCACCTCAAGTTTGGTTCATTACATGTAAGGAAATTTAGGAGTCATCTTTGGCAATGACCTCCTGTTTCAGAGCTTTGAGCTGTCTAAATTACTGCTTATATTGTTTTAATACATTTAATTGTCTTTATATCTTTTACAACACACTTGTTTTATGCACTTTGCTTGATGCACTTTGCTTGATTTCAGCAGGATATGAATGATCGCCTTTATTCAGTTTTAATGGGTCTAATCTTTTATTCCATGTTGTAATTTGATGAATTTTCTGTCAATGTTTGATGTGCCAGAATTGAGACCCAAACCTAAAATGGGCAAAATTTAGCAGGTTTTATAATGTAGGATAAAAGTTTTTCTGTGTTTTTTAAAGTAATAATTTTTGCTTGTATATCTACATTTTAGTTTGTCAATAAAAGTAATTGTCTAACTAGCGGTTTCCTGACTCTGTGGACGGGTCGACATGGGAAAGATCAATCCAGGTATTTCTCCTTTTCAAAATAATCCTGATATTTTAACCTTTGCTCACAATCCAGGGTTGTGTTCATCCAAAATTCCTCTCAAAGACAAAATTTCATCCCAATTATTTATTCTGTGTGTAGAGGATTTTTCATACCTCCCAGGGCCTGCCATAATGTCAGAAATATCTCTTTCTTTGTCCAACTGTAAAAATATCAATTAATTTGTTGTCATTTTGTGAAAACACACATCATCCACCCGTCTTTGTTTTTTCTTCTTTTCTTTTGAAATGGCATTTTAACACCGTACTTGTTCACTTCAGTTAATGATCGTCACTCAGCTCTTTTTCACTCCTCCTCTGTTACACTGCTGCACAGAATACCACGGGAGGTGAAGGTAAACTTTTATGGAACTTTATTTGTCACTGTTCTCAGTTTACACACAACATGTTAGCATATGCAACCAATAATACAATTGACTTTTCCCCCAAAAAAACTCTTCTTCTCCTCTCCTTTTTAACCCTCTCCACAATTTCCCTACTATGGCAAGTTACCTAGGTCACTAAAAACATGCCACTCAATATTATTTCCCATTTACTGCCTTATATCATGTTGAAGAACTTTACTTTAACTGTTACTGTAGATTTCACAAAGCACGTAATAAAAGGCAACTGCAGTTTTCAACATATTAAACGTGCAGTTGGAGTTTGTGCTTCCTGTTTGGGACTTAACAAAAGTAAGAAAAATAAAACTTTCTCCAAAGTAAAAATAATCTTTACAAATTGAACCAGTTTTTACATATTTTATACTTTTATAAGCTTGTCTTGTGTTTAGACTCAACCCAAAGTCACAACTCCTGCTTGTCCAGAATGCAGCAGTTCAGATTATTAGAGGAGTCGAAAGACGTGGTCACATCACTCAGTTGCATATTTACCTTCCTTACTAGATTGCTTCAGAGCTGTTATTTAAGATTTAACTGATCATCTTATGTGATAAGGTCGGTTTTGAAGTCAACAGGAAATTAGAGGGATTGACATGAACTTGAATTTCGCTGTAATGTCACATATCAATAGTTGCACAAAAAGATAAAGTGGACGTGGCAAATTTTGTACAAACCAGAGATATTTAGTCTGATGAAGTGCATTTGTCATCTCAATTTATGTTAATCCAATTAATCTAATGAATCCAGAATACTGAGTTTTCTTTTTTTGTTGTTTGTTTGTTTCTTTTATATTTTTGGGTTTTTTCTTTTTACATATATTGCGCCATACTAAGCATGTTCTGTAATGAAATGTTGAAAGTAGAGCTGAAACTATAGCTCAATTAATTGATTATTCAATCAACAGAAAATTAACAGGTAGCTATTTTGATAATCAATTGTTGCAGTCATTTTTAAGTATAAACGCCAATACTTTGATGGTTCCAGCTTCTCACATCTTAAAATTAACCATTTGTAGGAAATTTTGATGGATGTTTTTCACAATTTTCTGATGTATAAAAAAAATAAACATTGATCAATTGAGAAAATAATCGGCATATTAATAAATAAAGTGAGATATTCAATTCCAGCATCACATCAAACACATTAAGCGGCAGGAGATTTGAAATTTTGAGTCATGACCTCAGTATTTATAAAATCTTTGCTACGGCCCCGAGAGGACCAGAGGTCACACTTTTACTGAGGAAACTGTGAAACTGTTGGTGCAATATTGAACATCCTAGAAAAGTTACATTTTAACAGAACAAGTCAGGACAGCAGTGCTTTGAACTAAATGCTCACAATGACAATGCTAATATGCTACTAACATACTACTAAATTAGCACTAAACACAAAGAACATTGGTCATGAACGAGAAATAAATTTTGACCTGATGATGGCACTACATGAAAGACTAGTGGAAGGGTTCAAAAACGTTATTACATTTCATCCTTGGGGTAACAGCTACCAAATTTCATTGCAATCCATCCAATAGCTGTTGAGACACTTTATAAGCTGCAAGAGAATATGCAAATAAATACAAGGACTTACTATTTTGTCAATGTTTTGTATTTCCTGTATACATATATACAGGAAACACCCCAGGTGTCACCTTTTCTTGGCCTTGTGATTTACCTGTCTGCTCTCTCTGCTGGTCCTCCAGCTGTTGGCCAAACATATTATTCTGCTGGGGTTGTTGTTGTTGTTTTGAAGATTGTTTTGTTTTGCTTTGGTTGCTGTGATCACGATGGGACAACGTCTTAAGGGAGAGGATGGGGTGGGTGTCACATTTTGTTTGGCCTTGTGATTTACCTGTCTGCTCCCTCTGGAGGTGTTCATGAGGGCAGCTTGCAACAGCTGAGGGCCCACAGGGTTCCCAGGTTATTTAAGTCCAGGCTGCAGCACAGCTCAGTCTCACATTCTTCTCTGACTGCTTACGGCTGCTGCTGGTTGCGGCTCTCTGTTCTCCCCTTCAGCTACTTGGTTTGGTTTAGTTCTGTTTCTGTAGTTTGGTTATTTTATGTTTGCTTTTGACTCTTTGGTTGCTTGTTTGTTTATTTTTGTAGATCACATGACTTTTGTATCTGTTTATAATGTGTAATGAGGTGAGATTATTCCCATAAGCCTCTAGGGGTTTTCTAAATCTCACCTGCACAATTTATTTCTTCTCTTTTGTTGTGTTGTTTTATGTTGTTTTGCTTTTACTGTGCAAATAAATAAATAAAAATAAATAAATAAAGTTTACGTTCTTGCATCTTAAAACACTCACATACACACTTTATATTCATGCACATCACACATCAATGACTCCACTGATTTCCACACTCCATATTGTGAATGCTTAGTTAATTTTGTTTGATTTGGTCTAATTTGGTTAATTTGTGTTAATAAACTTATTTTCTGTTAAAACTAAGCATGATGTGTGTCCTATTTTGTTGTGGTCATTATATATATATTTACTGAAAAGATTATTTTATTGCACATATGTTTCACAGTGAAAAGCTTTCAGTCATGTCTTACTTTGTACTTTCTTTAAATATACACCACTTTTAAAACAAAACAATCTTTTGTCTAAATGTAACCTTTGTATCATTGTGAGTGAAAGACAACCAAGAAACAACACCTATGTGATCAGCAAACATCCCTCTTTGGCATAGTTTGTTTAATGCTTCCCCCTGCTGGTGAGAAATGTGCAGTACATCCTATATGTACATTCATTGAACACTTTATTAGGAACACCTGTGCAATCTAATGCAATCCAATACAACAACTCTGACATAAATTCTACTTTTACGAAGCTTATAAATTTTCAGTTTTTGTTGACATTGTCAGAAAGGTGATAACTTTGTGTTTATTTATGAGGTTATAGTGGGTGATGGTGGTGAACTGGAGTGCGTTATAAATTGTTGGAAATATTTTGCCCCCCTCATGTATGTTAATAGGGTGGACACTTTTTACTCCACTAGATTCATTTCACAGCTTGAGCTTCTTTTCACATAAAGACTAAAATGTAAAACCAAGTTAAGAGTATATAACCTTGTTAAAATTAGTTCCATTTTGACAGCAATGTAATGCTGCTTACAGGTTACTGCATCAGTAATAATGTTTATAATATTCATAAGTAAGGCTGGATTACCAACCAGGCAGAGCAGCAACTGACCAGACCCCCAGGTGGCCCCAAAAGTTTCCATGTTATTGGGGTCTACATAATTTGATAAATTGCATTTTTTTTTTTTTTATAGAAATCTTCATAGAAATTTGCACCACTGAATATCAACTCTGACAGGTCCTCCATTCTCCATCTTGTGGTCCTGGTCTTGAAGAGAGACTGGGTCAGAATCTAGTTATAAGACTTGAATCGTTTTAATTTATATTGAGCTCATTTGTTGTAAAGTTGTGTTTTATCAATTTCCACACAGAAAAATGAGGACAAGGTAGTATTATTCCATCATAGGAGTACTGTAAGGCTGCAACCAACAATTATTTTCATTATTAATAGATCTGACAATTATTTTCTTTAATAAATGATTGATTGTTCAGTGTATAAAATGTCAGAACATAGTGGAAAATTCCTATCATTATTCCCTAAAGTCCAAGTTAACATATAATGTGTTAAACGTAATATTGTCTTAAAACAACAGTCAGGTGTCCATATGAACAGTGAAAAAGGTTTTCCTCGCTGTCATCATTCCCCCTGTTCATATTGGCTATTAAAAGATCCCCTTCAAAAGTACTTTCAATGGAAGTGATGAGGGACAAAATCCACAGTGTGTCCACACAGTCATTTTACACAAAAATGTATTTAAAAGTCTACCTGAAGTTATATAATGCTTCAGCAGGTTGAGTTAGTCATATCAAGTGTCTTTTTAGCATCAAATTCCCTCTTTGTGTTTCCTCAGACAGTGTTTCCCTGTTGAGCTGCAGTGGAAGAATAGTAACAAAAAGAGGAACTCAGATATCTGCTTGATTTGACTCATTTGCAAAAAACCTTCATATCAGCTTCAGAAAAACTTTTGGATACATTTTTGCACAGAAGGAGGACTGTAGATTTTGGCCCCCATGGTGAGTGTGACCAGGAGGAATGATTATAGCAAGAAAAACCTACTTCAGTGTTCATTTGGGCACCTGACTGTTGGATAAGAGAGGCTTGAAAAACTGTGAACCTGTCCTTTAACATATTCTTTCATCTGACCAATAGCCCAAACCCAATTATATAAGAAATATATGTCATATATAAGAAAACTAGCAAATATTCATGTAGGACAAGCTGGTACCAGAGGATTTCTGGCATCTTTGCTCAGAAAGATTACAATAAATAATTATGAAAATTTCTGGCAATTAATTGTCGATCATATCAGCAAATCAATTAATCAACAAATAAGTTTGGCTCTAGAGTCCTACTCCCATGTGTAGTGGGGCAAAATACTAACTTTTGCCTGTAGGAGGTAAATCCTGCCATGTTCATAAGGAGTATTTTTACTGCAGTATTTTTATTGCACTGCACTATGTACTTTGACATATTCTTTGATACTATATCAGTAGATATCTAGAGATATCATTGATAAGCGGGTTTTGAGTCTTTCCACATAATGTTCCTGTGGTGCAGATGAAGAGAAATGCGTGTTCTTGCTGGTAATGACGGAAGGAAGATGAACTCATGAGTGAGATTATCATCATATTACTGAAATCAACCCAAGCTGTGTCTTGTTCGGTTAAATATAGGCCTGGTTTGTTTCATGTTTTGGTCTTGATTACTCTAATTATATAAATTACATAAGTTATAAGTAAAATGTATGTTATAATGCTGCTGACTCAGAATCAGAGGACTTTTATTACAAGTAGGAAACAGGTCAAAGTGTTCACAGCTGAAAGGAACAGAGACCAACTCACATTTGCTTATTTTCTTATTCTACTTTCAATTCTTCCACCTCAGGTTTGGTTCAGTGCATGTAAGGAGTCATCTTTTTCAGTGACTTCCTGTTTTAGAGCTTTGAGCTGTCTAATTTATTGCTCATGTTTTTTGTAAATACATTTAATTGTTTTTATATTTTTTTATATTCATTTTGCTTGATGCAGTTTTTACTTGATTTCAGCAGGATATGAATGATTGCCTTTATTCAGTTTTAATGGGTCTAATCTTTTATTCCATGTTGTAATTTGATGAATTTTCTGTCAATGTTTGATGTGCCAGAATTGAGACCCAAACCTAAAATGGGCAAAATTTAGCAGGTTTTATAATGTAGGAAAAAAAGTTTGTCTGTGTTTCTAAAGTAATAATTTTTGCTTGTATATCTACATTTTAGTTTGTCAATAAAAGTAATTGTCTAACTAGCAGTTTCCTGACTCTGTGGACAGGTCGACATGGGAAAGATCAATCCAGGTATTTCTCCTTTTCAAAATAATCCTGATATTTTAACCTTTGCTCACAATCCAGGGTTGTGTTCATCTAAAATTCCTCTCAATGACAAAATTTCATCCCAATTATTTATTCTGTGTGTAGAAGACTTTTCATACCTCCCAGGGCCTGGCATAATGTCAGAAATATCTCTTTCTTTGTCCAACTGTAAAAATATCAATTAATTTGTTGCCATTTTGTGAAAACACACATCATCCACCCTTCTTTGTTTTTTCTTCTTTTCTTTTGAAATGGCATTTTAACACTGTACTTGCTCACTTCAGTTAATGATTGTCACTCAGCTCTTGTTCACTCCTCCTCTGTTACACTGCTGCACAGAATACTACGGGAGGTGAAGGTAAACTTTTATGGAACTTTATTTATCATTGTCCTCAGTTTACACACAACATGTTAGCAACCAATAATACAATTGACTTCTCTGAAAAAAACTCTTCTTCTCCTCTCCTTTTTAACCCTCTCCACAATTCCCCTACTATGGCAAGTAACCTAGGTCACAAAAAACATGCCACTCAATATTATTTCCCATTTACTGCCTTATATCATGTTGAAGAAGTTTACTTTAACTGTTACTGTAGATTTCACAAAGCACGTAATGAAAGGCAACTGCAGTTTTCAACATATTAAACATGCAGTTGGAGTTTGTGCTTCCTGTTTGGGACTTGACAAAAGTAAGAAAAATAAAACTTTCTCCAAAGTAAAGATAATCTTTACAAATTGAACCAGTTTTTATATATTTTATACTTTTATAAGCTTGTCTTGTGTTTAGACTCAACCCAAAGTCACATCTCCAGCTTGTCCAGAATGCAGCAGTTCAGATTATTAGAGGAGTAGAAAGACGTGGTCACATCACTTAGCTGCATATTTACCTTAGTTACTAGATTGAGCTAGAGCTGTTTTTTAAGATTTAACTGATCATCTTACATGATGAGGACAGTTTTGAAGTCAACAGGAAGTTATAGGGTGCTTTTACTCACTTTCGTGGCAACATCAAGTAATATCATGTATCAGTTGGCACACAAAAAGATAAAGAGGATGTGGCAAACTTTGTACAGACTAGAGACATTTACACTGATGAAGTGCATTTGTCCACTTAATTTATGTTAATCCATTGAATCTAATTAATCCAGAATATTGAGTTGTTGATTTTTTTTGTTTGTTTGTTTGTTTTTAGATTTTTGAGTGTGTGTTTTTTTAAGGTGTATTATATATATTTATCTGACCAAGACTCAAAAACCCAAATGCATAAGAAATATATATATAATATATAAGAAAAATAGCAAATATTCACATATGAGAAGCTGGTAACAGATAATTAATACTTATGTACTTATAGTGAAGCAATAGTTTGAATGCATGGCTTTTGCTTGTAATAGAGTATTTTATGCTGTGTTACTGTCACTTCTAAAATTCAATGCATAATCTAAATAGAAGGACAATAACTACCAAAGTCCATAAATGAAACCTGCAGACCTAAAAAAAAAAGTCACACACGCTGGTCATTTAAACATAAAATAATATCTTCTGACAATATATAAGTTATTCTTTGATATTATATCAGTGGAGGCGTAGAAATATCATTGATAAGCGGGTTTTGAATGTTTCCATATAATGTTCCTGTAGTGCAGATGAAGAGAAATGTGTGTTCTAGTTATCAATGACGGAAGGAAGATGAACCCATGAGTGAGATTATTATCATATTACGGAAATCAACCTGAGCTGTGTCTCGGTTGGTTAGATGCGGTCAGCTGACTCAGTCACATCAACTAGTGTCCAAATCATCTATTTGAAGAGGGGATGGCACTTCAAACAGTGAAGCAGTAACACCATCGGACATTACGTTACATATTATTTTAACCCGCTCTTGCAGCCATGACTTTAAAGACTCGATGGTCTCACCTGTTTCTCCTTTTGTGTTGCGTCCAGACTTGTCTCTCTCAGTCAGGTAAGATATTGCTTTGTTTTTTTCCATCACTAATGTTTTATGCTGTCATGAAAACATTCAGCTCAGGTAGATTTAAAATCCAAAAAGACTTGGTCATAACCTAGTAGACTATATGGCTGGACCGTGTATGGTGAATGTGTGAAATTGTGGACAATTTGTTACAGAGATAGTCAGTGTCAGGGGCGCCGGATTCATTTCAGAAGTGCGGGGTGGCCGCGGACGCACACACGGTTCCATTCATATATTTTCTGGGGTCGCGGACACAGATATTGTATGTTTATGTATATGCTTTATTACAAACAATCCTACCGTATATATCTGGAATCTGTGTGTAACAGCTGACCTCTTTATATACAGTCAATGGTGTAGATGGGTAGCAGAACACAGAACATTATTTACCGTTATATCCTTGCCGATCCTGTTAATGAAGTTACTGCTGCTGTGCCAGGTGCGTGAATGCGCACATCACTAATGTATCGTTTCAGCTTCTGTGTGATGCTGCAGGTATTTAATAAAGTCAAAGGAAAGAATCTGACGCACAGCCAACTGTGGACGACAAACATCAGTACTGATGTTTTTGCAACATCCTGGATTACATTCAGTGACACCTGAACGATATTAATGTACAATTCAGTCTCAAACTGTAACCTTTTCTGACGGACATTTCAGTAGATTATGTTATAGATGCGACATACTAGAGAAGTAAAAGAAGCAAAATACATGAAAGTTGATTTGTTATGTTGGAGAGCTCTGTGTGCGCACCTCTGTTGACTAAAGCTTATATGAAATGATCAGATAATTCGAATGGAAATGATGTACTCTTTGCAGAAAAAGAAGCAAAAGTTTGTTGTTTTTTTTTTCAATTTCACTCCCAAGTTCTGAGAAATTGTAGTAATTGTAATACAAAAAAACAACACGTCTAATTCCACCAACTACACACACAGGTCAGAACTGTATTGAATTACTGCCATATACACTAGCATGTGGTATTCACGAAACGCTTTCAGGGTGTTTATGTACATTTTTTTAATGACAAAATGTAATGCGCAATTTTGTTTGAAAATGAAATGTTTGCTAAGCAGTATGAAACTCAAACCTCTCCCACCACAATCAACCTCTTGCCAAATATTATTCACTATTTAAGCCCTACATTTGTGCAACTAATTTGCAATAACTATTTTCATTCACTTGTAACAGTCAGTGCCAATGCATGAAGTGGTGTGATGCTCATATAGTGCAAAGAAAAGAAACTGATCTTTTTTTATCTTAATTTATTTCTTGGAATTTTCCCAATTTCTTTCTGTCCTTCTTTGTCACATCTTGCCTGGACTTTGGGTGTTTTTTGGTCTTATGTCGTGTTCTGTGGGGTCTCCTGGTTTTGCACGTCTGTTTAGTTCCTCGGTTCATAAAGGTTTTCTTGTATGATTTGGGTGGTGGGTTTTAGAGGACTGCATCATTAGTTTGTTGCGTTGTGTGCTTGGGTTTGTGTTTGTGGTTGGTTTTGGATGGGTAAGTGTAGATGGCATTGAGTTTGTTTTCTGGGTTTTTGTTCTGTTTCCCTTGTGTGTTCATGTACTCCTCCACACCTGCCCTGTGTCCTCAGTCAATCAGCTCCCTGTATGTTCATTCCCCTCTCGAGTTCTCCACCCATCTCCCCACCTGCACCTCATCTCCTTGTTAGTTCAGTTTCTTTAAGTTCTGGTTTTCTGTTCAGTACTTGTTGGATCGTTTTGTGTTGTTTCTGCTGCTAGTTCTGTTCAGCTCTGTTTGCCTGTCCATGACCATCCACAAGAGAGTTTTTCATCATATCTGCATTCCGGCCTCTGCGTTTGGGTCCACTCCTGCTTCCCCGAGTCTGACACTTCTTTAACCAGTTAATTAAAGTTCAAATTATGGGATGGTCCCAGTAAGGATACAGTACATAATGTTTCTGCTCGTTATATTTAGTTATATTGTTTTATTCTGTATTCATTCAAATGGAAAAGTAGAGGTAAAAAAAAAACATACAGTATGCTTGTTTATTTGGTGAGAATCACATCTCCTGTCCTGTACCTCTTACACCTCTGCTGATATTGCCACAAATCTACAACCAGTTAAGATGGAAATGGATGCTTCAATAAAACAAAACAAAGAACATGCAAAGTCCCTGTTTGTAATGTGTGTATATTTATGTATTTCTGCATAGCAGTAGTATACACTCCTTTATTACGTGTGTAAATCTCTTTGTCTTTTGTTATTCCAGGTGAATATGAAGAGGGTAAGTGAATGCAAATAAATTCTCCTAATATATAACATTCAGTTATAATTCTGATGTTTACAATGTCTACTTCTACCATAAGCTGTGCTTTACCATGTACTATACCTTCACCTCAGCCTCCCTTTACCTCAAACTCACTTTTCACTGTCTGATCTCTTCATGTTCGTAGAAGCACCAAAGCCAACATCTTATCCA
Source organism: Thunnus maccoyii (assembly GCF_910596095.1). Taxonomy (NCBI): domain Eukaryota; kingdom Metazoa; phylum Chordata; class Actinopteri; order Scombriformes; family Scombridae; genus Thunnus; species Thunnus maccoyii. Next base: position 24,065,456 of record NC_056551.1, on the reverse strand, counting down.
AATTCACATAAATGAAAACAAAATTCAAATGAAAATGATGTACTCTTTGCACAAAAGGTGGCATAAGTTTATTTTCTCAATTTCACCAACCTGGACACCCAAGTTCTGGGAAATTGTAGAAGTTCGAACACCAAAAAAAGAAAAAACAAACAAAAAAAAAATACATGTCTAACTCCACCAACTACACACAAATAAATTATAGGAGGAAAAAAACACTACATGATAAACAGATCAGAATTATATTGAATTATTGCCATATTATACACTAACATATGGTATTCACATCTGCCTTTTAGGGTGTATATATATAGTTATTTTATATAAGAAACATGTAATGTGTAATTTTGTATGAAAAGAAAATGTTTTCTAAGCAGAATGAAACTCAAACCTCTCCCACCACAATCAGCCTCTTGCCAACTATTATTCACTATTTAAGCCCTACATTTATGCAACTAATTTCTAATAACTATTTTCATTCACTTGTAACATTCAGTGTCAATGCATGATGTAGTCTGATGTTATATAGTGCAAAGAAAAGAAACTGATCTTTTATAATCTTATTTTATTTCTTGGAATTTTCCAAATTTCTTTCTATCCCTTTTTAACCAGTTAATTAAAGTTCAGATTATGGGATGATCCCAGTAAGGATACAGTACATAATGTTTCTGCTCATTATATTTAATTATATTGCTTTATTTTGTATTTATTCCTGTACTCCTGTACCTCTTACACCTCTGCTGATATCGCCGCAAAGTTACAGCCAGTTTAGATGGAAATGGATGCTTCAATAAAACAAAACAAAGAACATGCAAAGTCCCTGTTTGTAATGTGTGTATATACATGTTATTCTGTATAGTAGTAGTATACACTCCTTTATTACGTGTGTGTAAATTTCTTTGTCTTTTGTTATTCTAGGTCAAGGTCCAGGAGACGGTCATCCACGTGAGTGACTAAAAATAAATTCTACTAATATATAACATTCAGCTGTAATTCTAATGTTTACAATGTCTACTTCTACCATCAGCAGAATATTGTTTTATTCTGTATTCATTCAAATGGAAAAGAAGAGGTAAAAGAAACTTACAGTATGCTTGTTTATTTGGTGTGAATCACATCTCCTGTCCTGTACTTCTTACACCTCTGCTGATATTGTCACAAAGCTACAAACAGTTTAGATGGAAATGGATGCTTCAATAAAACAAAACAAAGAACATGCAAAGTCCCTGTTTGTAATGTGTGTATATTTATGTAATTCTACACAGTAGTAGTATACACTCCTTTATTACGTGTGTGTAAATCTCTTTGTCTTTTGTTATTCAAGGTAAATATGAAGAGGGTAAGTTACTGCAAATAAATTCTCCTAATATATAACATTCAGTTGTAATTCTAATGTTTACAATGTCTACTTCTACCATCAGCTGTGCTTTATCATGTACTATACCTTCACCTCAGCCTCCCTTTACCCTTTAGTAATTTCACCTCCAAAAACAAAAGAAAAAAAAATAACACGTCTAACTTCACCAACTACACACAAATGAATTATAAGAGGAAAGAAATACTACATGATGAACAGATCAGAACTATACTGATTTATTGCCATATGCACTAACATGTGGTATTCACATTTGCCTTTTAGGGTGTATATATATAGTTATTTGTTTATGAAAAATGTCATGTGCAATGTTGTTTGAAAAGAAAATGTTTTTGCTAAGCAGTATGAAACTCAAACCTCTCCCTCCACAATCAACCAAATATTATTCACTATTTAAGCCCTACATTTATGCAACTAATTTGCATTAACTATTTTCATTCACTTGTAGCATTCAGTGTCAATGCATGAAGTAGTGTGATGTTCATATAGTGCAAAGAAAAGAAACTGATCTTTTATCATCTTAATTTATTTCTTGGAATTTTCCCAATTAATTTTTGTCCTATTTTAACCAGTTAATTAAAGTTCGGATTATGGGATTGTCCCAGTGAGGATATAATACATGATATTTCTGCTCATTATATTTTATTAGATTGCTTTATTCTGTATTCATTCAAATGTAAAACTAGAGGGGAAAAAACATTATGCTTTTTTATACGACGTGAACCACATCTCCTGTCCTGTACCTTTTACACCTCTGCTGATATTGCTGCAAAGCTACAGCCAGTTTAGATGGAAATGGATGCTTTAATAAAACAAATCAAAGAACCTGCAAAGTCCCTGTTTGTAATGTGTGTATATACATGTTATTCTCATAGTAGTAGTATACACTCCTTTATTACATGTGTGTAAATTTCTTTGTCTTTTGTTATTCTAGGTCAAGCTCTAGCAGGTATAATACCTATAGACAGTCCACCAGGTGAGAGACTACAAATAAGTTCGACTACTATATAACATTCAGTTGTAATTCTAATGTTTACAATGTCTACTTCTACCATCAGCTGTGCTTTACCATGTACTATACCTTCACCTCAGCCTCCCTTTACCTCAAACTCACTTTCCACTGTCTGATCTCTTCATGTTCGTAGAAGCACCAAAGCCAACATCTTATCCAAATTCACATAAATGAAAACAAAATTCAAATGAAAATGATGTACTCTTTGCACAAAAGGTGGCATAAGTTTATTTTCTCAATTTCACCAACCTGGATACCCAAGTTCTGGGAAATTGTAGAAGTTCGAACACCAAAAAAAGAAAAAACAAACAAAAAAAAAATACATGTCTAACTCCACCAACTACACACAAATAAATTATAGGAGGAAAAAAACACTACATGATAAACAGATCAGAATTATATTGAATTATTGCCATATTATACACTAACATATGGTATTCACATCTGCCTTTTAGGGTGTATATATATAGTTATTTTATATAAGAAACATGTAATGTGTAATTTTGTATGAAAAGAAAATGTTTTCTAAGCAGAATGAAACTCAAACCTCTCCCACCACAATCAGCCTCTTGCCAACTATTATTCACTATTTAAGCCCTACATTTATGCAACTAATTTCTAATAACTATTTTCATTCACTTGTAACATTCAGTGTCAATGCATGATGTAGTCTGATGTTATATAGTGCAAAGAAAAGAAACTGATCTTTTATAATCTTATTTTATTTCTTGGAATTTTCCAAATTTCTTTCTATCCCTTTTTAACCAGTTAATTAAAGTTCAGATTATGGGATGATCCCAGTAAGGATACAGTACATAATGTTTCTGCTCATTATATTTAATTATATTGCTTTATTTTGTATTTATTCCTGTACTCCTGTACCTCTTACACCTCTGCTGATATCGCCGCAAAGTTACAGCCAGTTTAGATGGAAATGGATGCTTCAATAAAACAAAACAAAGAACATGCAAAGTCCCTGTTTGTAATGTGTGTATATACATGTTATTCTGTATAGTAGTAGTATACACTCCTTTATTACGTGTGTGTAAATTTCTTTGTCTTTTGTTATTCTAGGTCAAGGTCCAGGAGACGGTCATCCACGTGAGTGACTAAAAATAAATTCTACTAATATATAACATTCAGCTGTAATTCTAATGTTTACAATGTCTACTTCTACCATCAGCAGAATATTGTTTTATTCTGTATTCATTCAAATGGAAAAGAAGAGGTAAAAGAAACTTACAGTATGCTTGTTTATTTGGTGTGAATCACATCTCCTGTCCTGTACTTCTTACACCTCTGCTGATATTGTCACAAAGCTACAACCAGTTTAGATGGAAATGGATGCTTCAATAAAACAAAACAAAGAACATGCAAAGTCCCTGTTTGTAATGTGTGTATATTTATGTAATTCTACACAGTAGTAGTATACACTCCTTTATTACGTGTGTGTAAATCTCTTTGTCTTTTGTTATTCAAGGTAAATATGAAGAGGGTAAGTTACTGCAAATAAATTCTCCTAATATATAACATTCAGTTGTAATTCTAATGTTTACAATGTCTACTTCTACCATCAGCTGTGCTTTATCATGTACTATACCTTCACCTCAGCCTCCCTTTACCCTTTAGTAATTTCACCTCCAAAAACAAAAGAAAAAAAAATAACACGTCTAACTTCACCAACTACACACAAATGAATTATAAGAGGAAAGAAATACTACATGATGAACAGATCAGAACTATACTGATTTATTGCCATATGCACTAACATGTGGTATTCACATTTGCCTTTTAGGGTGTATATATATAGTTATTTGTTTATGAAAAATGTCATGTGCAATGTTGTTTGAAAAGAAAATGTTTTTGCTAAGCAGTATGAAACTCAAACCTCTCCCTCCACAATCAACCAAATATTATTCACTATTTAAGCCCTACATTTATGCAACTAATTTGCAATAACTATTTTCATTCACTTGTAGCATTCAGTGTCAATGCATGAAGTAGTGTGATGTTCATATAGTGCAAAGAAAAGAAACTGATCTTTTATCATCTTAATTTATTTCTTGGAATTTTCCCAATTAATTTTTGTCCTATTTTAACCAGTTAATTAAAGTTCGGATTATGGGATTGTCCCAGTGAGGATATAATACATGATATTTCTGCTCATTATATTTTATTAGATTGCTTTATTCTGTATTCATTCAAATGTAAAACTAGAGGGGAAAAAACATTATGCTTTTTTATACGACGTGAACCACATCTCCTGTCCTGTACCTTTTACACCTCTGCTGATATTGCTGCAAAGCTACAGCCAGTTTAGATGGAAATGGATGCTTTAATAAAACAAATCAAAGAACCTGCAAAGTCCCTGTTTGTAATGTGTGTATATACATGTTATTCTCATAGTAGTAGTATACACTCCTTTATTACATGTGTGTAAATTTCTTTGTCTTTTGTTATTCTAGGTCAAGCTCTAGCAGGTATAATACCTATAGACAGTCCACCAGGTGAGAGACTACAAATAAGTTCGACTACTATATAACATTCAGTTGTAATTCTAATGTTTACAATGTCTACTTCTACCATCAGCTGTGCTTTACCATGTACTATACCTTCACCTCAGCCTCCCTTTACCTCAAACTCACTTTCCACTGTCTGATATATTCATGTTCCTAGCAGCACCAAAGTCAACATCTTATCCAAAATTAGATGAAATGAACACAGAATTCAAATGGAAATTATGTACTCTTTGCACAAAAAGTGACATAAATGTGTTTTCTCAATTTCACTGACTTGAAACTGGTCTTTTTTTAATTTTAATTTATTTCTTGGGATATTCTTAACTTCTTTCTGTCCTATTTTAACCAGTTAATTAAAGTTCATATGATGGGATGGTCCCAGTGAGGGTACACTACATAATGTTTCTGCTCATTATATTTAGTAATATTGCTTCATTCTATATCCATTCATGACAATGAAACATGTTCATGTTTTTGCTTCATGTCTAATTTGTCTAAAGTGCCTGTAAAGCAAGTTATGCACAAAGTCAGATTTCTGATTTTTTTTTAACTGATGTGGTGTTTTGCTCTGTTCATCCTCTTTCCAGCCTCTTTGTCAAGATATACTGTAGGAAAGAATGAACATTACAATTAACAATAGCAATAGAATTAGAATAGAATTATTAACAATAGAATATCTCATTGCATCTTCCCTGTGCTGGGCCACAAAAAATCTTGATCAGTATTTCTTATCATGTTGATGTGTTTTGAATGTTTAGTTTGGATGATGTGAATTATGAAGTTCAAGGATCACAGGATTTAGTTGTAATGATATCTACATGTGTTAATTTTGGTTTTAGACAATCCCTCAATCAAACAAAGGTGGTGTGGAGACTTTTAACATTAAATGTATTTTTTAAAAGTTAGTATTTTGAACAGTCACATTTCATAAGAGCTGATATTAGCCGCTTTCTCCTTCACAGGAACAAGTAGGTTACTGGTAGTGATAGTAAGGAGGCAGTTTGAGCATGATATTGTCTGGAAGGGATTATTTGGTGATTCTGGTTTTATGGAATGAAATGTGAGATTATTATATAGTTTTCACAAGCAGGCCAAAAGAACTTTTCATTAAAGTTGAATAGGTCACAATTTTACCATTGCTGGTAAACTGAGACTTCATTTGCTCTGTCTAGTGTAATATGTACACTTCTGGCAGTCTGAAGTGTACTTTATAAAACATCTAACCTACTTATGCTATTTGTGCATCTTGTTTGTTCATTCATCAATATAACGAGCCTCCGTTCGTTGACTCGACGGGTGGAAGAAGCAAATCAACATTGTTTATGGGGTATTTTTATATATTTCTGAAGAACCACTCATTCAAACAACTTCACACATCAACATTGCACTTCCTTAATTCCCAGCAATCCACCTGTCAGGTATGAAGTAGATTGAATGAACAGTTCTCAAGCTGTAGGCTGGATGAGAATTACTTTGATCAAAATATATGATAAAGTTATATGTAAAATGGATGTTGTTGCAATGCTGCTGACTCAAGCTCAGAGAACTATTATTACAAGTAGGAAACAGATCAAAATGCTCACAGCTGAAAGGAACAGAGTGCAACTCACATTTGAGTTTCAGATGTAGTCAAATTATAGTTTGTTCCTGCATATAAACCTGCATACTTCTGCTTTTCACATGTTTTCATATTGTCACTTCACAACAGCTGAAAGCGCCCCTGGTATAGAGAGCCTAGGTGGGGTGGATGGCAACTCCCAAGACAGTGAAGCACTGAGCAACGGTCCACCGCTACTAAATATAAAAAGTTGAGTGACTACAAATAAATTCTCCTAATACATAACATTCAGTTGTAATTCTAATGTTTACAATGTCTACTTCTACCATCAGCTGTGCTTTACCATGTACTTTACCTTCACCTCAGCCTCTCTTTACCTCAAACTCATTTTTCACTATCTGATCTATTCATTTTTGTAGCAGCACCAAAGTCAACTTCTTATCCAAAATTAGATGAAATGAACACAGAATTCAAATGGAAATGATGTACTCTTTGCACAAAAAGTGACATAATTGTGTTTTCTCAATTTCATTAACTTAAAACTGATCTGTTTCAATCTTAATTTATTTCTTGGGATTTTCCTAATTTCTTTCTGTCCTATTTTAACTAGTTAATTAAAGTTCATATGATGGGATGGTCCCAGTGAGGGTACAGTAGCTACATAATGTTTCATTTTTTTGTCGTTATATTAGTTATATATTTAGCAATATTGCTTCATTCTGTATCCATTCATGACAATGAAACATGTTCATGTTTTTGCTTCATGTCTAATTTGTCTAACCACCAGATCTACTAAGTGAGTAACATTCAGTTGTAATTCTAATGTTTACAATGTCTACTTCTACCATCAGCTGTGCTTTACCATGTACTATACCTTCACCTAAGCCTTTCTTTACATCGAGCTCACTTTTCAGTCTCATCTCTTCATGTTTGTAGAAGCACCAAAGCCAACATCTTATCCAAATTCACATAAAATGAAAACAAAATTCAAATGAAACTGATGTACTCTTTGCACAAAAAGTGCCATAACTTTATTTTCTCAATTTCATTAACCTGGATACCCAAGTTCTGGGATATTGTAGAAGTTCGAACACCAAAAAAGAAAAAAAAAGAAGAAAAACATGTCTAACTCCACCAACTGCACACAAATAAATTATAGGAGGAAAAAATACTACGTGATAAACAGATCAGAACTATATTGAATTATTGCCATAATATACACTAACATGTGGTATTCACATCTGCCTTTTAGGGTGTATATATATATAGTTATTTTATATACGAAACATGTAATGTGTAATTTTGTTTGAAAAGAAAATGTTTTCTGAGCAGAATGAAACTCAAACCTTTCCCACCACAATCAACCAAATATTATTCACTATTTAAGCCCTAAATTTATGCAACTAATTTGCAATAACTATTTTCATTCACTTGTAGCATTCAATGTCAATGCATGAAGTACTGTGATGTTCGTATAGTCCAAAGAAAAGAAACTGATCTTTTATCATCATAATTTATTTTTTGGAATTTTCCCAATTTATTTTTGTCCCATTTTAAGCAGTTAATTAAAGTTCGGATTATAGGATAGTCCCAGTGAGGATATAATACATGATGTTTCTGCTCATTATATATAATTATATTGCTTTATTCTGTATTCCTTCAAATGTAACAATAGAGGAGGAAAAAAACAACATTATGCTTCTTTATACAACGTGAACCACATCCCCTGTCCTGTACCTCTTACACCTCTGCTGATATTGTCGCAAAGCTACAACCAGTTTAGATGGAAATGGATGCTTTAATAAAACAAATCAAAGAACCAACTGATCCCTGTTTGTAATGTGTGTATATACATGTTATTCTGCATTGTAGTAGTATACACTCCTTTATTACATGTGTGTAAATTTCTTTGTCTTTTGTTATTCTAGATCATGTTCTAGTAGGTATAGTAATTCCTATAGACAGTCCACCAGGTGAGTGACTACAAATAAATTCTACTAATATATGACATTCAGCTGTAATTCTAATGTTTACAATGTCTACTTCTACCATCAGCTGTGCTTTACCATGTACTATACCTTCACCTCAGCCTCCCTTTACCTCAAACTCACTTTCCACTGTCTGATATATTCATGTTCGTAGCAGCGCCAAAGCCAACATGTTATCCAAAATTAGATGAAATGAACACAGAATTCAAATGGAAATGATGTACTCTTTAAGTGTGACATAAGTGTGTTTTCTCAATTTCAGTAACTTGAAACTGATCTTTTTCAATTTTAATTTATTTCTTGGGATATTCTTAATTTCTTTCTGCCCTATTTTAACCAGTTAATTAAAGTTCATATGATGGGATGGTCCCAGTGAGGGTACACTACATAATGTTTCTGCTCATTATATTTAGTAATATTGCTTCATTCTATATCCATGCATGACAATGAAACATGTTCATGTTTTTGCTTCATGTCTAATTTGTCTAAAGTGCCTGTAAAGCAAGTTATTCACAAAGTCAGATTACTGATTTTTTTTAACTGATGTGGTGATTTGCTCTGTTCATTCTCTTTCCAGCCTCTTTGTCAAGATATACTGTAGGAAAGAATGAACATTACAATTAACAATAGCAATAGAATTAGAATAGAATTATTAACAATAGAATATCTCATTGCATCTTCCCTGTGCTGGGCCACAAAAAATCTTGATCAGTATTTCTTATCATGTTGATGTGTTTTGAATGTTTAGTTTGGATGATGTGAATTATTAAGTTCAAGGATCACAGGATTTAGTTGTAATGATGTCTACATGTGCTTTTCTTTGGGCAATCCCTCAATCAAACAAAGGTAGTGTGGAGAATTTAAACCCAAAATCTATTTTCAAGTTACGATTTTGAACAGTCACATTTCATAAGAGCTGATATTAGCAGCTTTCTCCTTCACAGGAACAAGTAGGTTACTGGTAGTGATAACTAGTTAATTAAAGTTCATATGATGGGATGCAACTAATTTGCATTAACTATTTTCATTCACTTGTAGCATTCAGTGTCAATGCATGAAGTACTGTGATGTTCGTATAGTCCAAAGAAAAGAAACTGATCTTTTATCATCATAATTTATTTCTTGGAATTTTCCCATTTTATTGTTGTCCCTTTTTAAGCAGTTAATTAAAGTTCGGATTATAGGATAGTCCCAATGAGGATATAATACATAATATATATAATTATATTGCTTTATTCTGTATTCATTCAAATGTAACAATAGAGGAGGAAAAAAACAACATTATGCTTCTTTATACAATGTGAACCACATCCCCTGTCCTGTACCTCTTACACCCCTGCTGATATTGCCGCAAAGCTACAACCAGTTTAGATGGAAATGGATGCTTTAATAAAACAAATCAAAGAACCAACTGAATCCCTGTATGTAATGTGTGTATATACATGTTATTCTGCATTGTAGTAGTTTACACCCCTTTATTACATGTGTGTAAATTTCTTTGTCTTTGGTTTTCTAGTTGAAGTTCATGTATATGGATCAGGTGAGTGACTGAAAATAGATTCTCCTAATATATAACATTCAGTTGTAATTCTAATGTTTACAATGTCTGCTTCTACCATCAGCTGTGCTTTACCATGTACTATACCTTCACCTAAGCCTTCCTTTACCTCAAGCTCACTTTTCAGTCTCATCTCTTCATGTTTGTAGAAGCACCAAAGCCAACATATTATCCAAATTCACATAAATGAAAACAAAATTCAAATGAAAATGATGTACTCTTTGCACAAAAGGTGGCATAAGTTTATTTTCTCAATTTCACCAACCTGGATACCCAAGTTCTGGGATATTGTAGAAGTTCGAACACCAAAAAAGAAAAAAAAAGAAGAAAAACATGTCTAACTCCACCAACTGCACACAAATAAATTAGAGGAGGAAAAAAATACTACGTGATTAAGAGATCAGAATTATATTGAATTATTGCCATAGTATACACTAACGTGGTATTCACATCTGCCTTTTAGGGTGTATATATATAGTTATTTTATATACGAAACATGTAATGTGTAATTTTGTATGAAAAGAAAATGTTTTCTAAGCAGAATGAAACTCAAACCTTTCCCACTACAATCAACCTCTTGCCAAATATTATTCACTATTTAAGCCCTACATTTACACAACTAAGTTGCAATAACTATTTTCATTCACTTGTAACATTCAGTGCCAATGCATGAAGCAGTGTGATGTTCATATAGTGCAAAGAAAAGAAACTGATCTTTTTTTTATCTTAATTTATTTCTTGGAATTTTCCCAATTTCTTTCTGTCCTTCTTTAACCAGTTAATTAAAGTTTGGATTATGGGATGATCCCAGTAAGGATACAGTACATAATGTTTCTGCTCATTATATTTAGGTATATTGTTTTATTCTGTATTCATTCAAATGGAAAAGTAGAGGTAAAAAAAAACATACAGTATGCTTGTTTATTTGGTGTGAATCACATCTCCTGTCCTGTACTTCTTACACCTCTGCTGATATTGTCACAAAGCTACAAACAGTTTAGATGGAAATGGATGCTTCAATAAAACAAAACAAAGAACCTGCAAAGTCCCTGTTTGTAATGTGTGTATATTTATGTTATTCTGCATAGTAGTAGTATACACTCCTTTATTACGTGTTTGTAAATCTCTTTGTCTTTTGTTATTCCAGGTGAATATGAACTAGGTGAGTGACTGCAAATAAATTTTCCTAATATATAACATTCAGTTGTAATTCTAATGTTTACAATATCTACTTCTACCATCAGCTGTTCTTTACCATGTACTATACCTTCACCTCAGCCTCCCTTTACCTCAAGCTCACTTTTCACTGTCTCAAAGCAAACATCTTATTCAAAATTAGATGAAACAAACACAGATGGAGGTTTCCATGATAGAGGGAGCCCAGATGGGGTAGAAGTCAGATCCCAAGACAAAGAAATCCTGAGCAGTCATCTTACAACTATCTTCCTCCCAATCATCTACATCATTGTGTTTGCTGTGGGGCTGCCCACCAACGCCATGGCAATATGGGTATTCCTCTTCAGGACCAAGAAAAAGCGCCCGTCATCCATCTACATGGCAAACCTGGCTCTGGCTGACTTGCTCTTTGTCATCTGGGTCCCCCTGAAGATATCATACCACTTCAACGGCAACAACTGGATCTATGGAGAAGGGCTGTGTAAAGTGCTGGTGGCGATTTTCTACAGCAACATGTACTGCTCCATCGCCTTTATCACCTGCATAAGTGTCCAGCGTTACTGGGCGGTGGTCCACCCACTGTCCGAGCAGCAGAGGGACAACCGCATACCCGTTGCCGTCTCCGTCACAGTCTGGGTGGTGGTCTGGCTTATCACCATCCCTCTCTACCTGCATGACCAACAGGTCAGAATAACAAACTACAATCCACAAATCCTTACCTGCCATGATGTCACCAGGCCCAGTCAGGTGAAAATATCAGCTGGCTACTTCCTGACAATGGGAACTCTGGGATTTGTTGTTCCCACTGTTGTGTGCATCATGTCCTACATCCTCATGCTCAAAGCTCTCAAGAACAGCATGAAAAATGTTGCCATCACCAAGAAGCGACGGAAGGCTGTGGTCTTGATGATCACGGTATTGGTTATGTTTTTAGTGTGCTTCACCCCCAGTAACATCATGCTGCTGGTACACTACATTCTGCTGTTGGACGGGGCCGACAACAACCTGTATGGATTTTACATCACCACCCTGTGCCTGGCTAGTCTCAACAGCTGCATCGACCCTTTTGTTTACTACTTTATCTCCAAGGACTTCAGGGATCATGTGAAGAACACGTTCCTCTGCAGGAGCGAGAGGACAGTGAAGAGAATGAAGGTGTCCTTCAGGGCTCCGAAAAACTTACAAGAGCAACACACCACGCCTAAGTCAGGAAAAACACAGAGCACTGAATGCTAGTGGATTAATTATTTTTAAGCTGTTTTTATTCTAGATCAATAACTCCTTTCAGATATTGTTTTTCGGTAATACTTAATTTTACAGGTCCCTTAATTTTTCATAGTAGTTTCCTGGAAAATTGCTGGTAATTTTATGGTATGAACCATTAAGTTTAAGGAAATTTTCCAGAAAGGGAAGAAGAAGTGTTGCTTTAGTTGGTAAGTACCAACTCATTATATTTGGGTTCTTGGTTGTAAATTTGCAAAACTTAGATTCTTAACAGTTCTTTAATTGACAGAAAAACTTAACTGAGTTTCTTTCATAAAAACTGCATGAGTCCATTTCCCATATGCTACAAAACAAGGTAACCCTTTCAAAGAATGAACAGTTACTGTACATAACAGCTACTTTTAGAAAATTATTGAGAAAAACTCCTGGAAATTAGTAGGAAATGAAAGGACCCGTAAATTAAAGTGTTATCGTTTTTTTTTATTCTACTGTGACTTCTTTCACCTCAGGTTTGGTTCAGTACATGTAAGGAAATTTAGGAGTGATCTTTAGCAATGACCTCCTGTTTTCGCGTTTTGAGCTGTCTAAGTTACTGCTCATGTTGTTTCTGTAAATACATTTAATTGTTTTTTATTTCTTTTATAATACACTTGTTTTATGCTTTGCTTGATGCAGTACTGTGCAGTTTTAGTTGATTCCAGCCGTTTATGAATGATTGCTTTTATTCAGTTTTAATGGGTCTAATCTTTTATTCCATGTTGTAATTAGATGAATTTTCTGTCAGCATTTGATGTGCCAGAATTGATACCCAAACCTAAAATGGGCAAAATTTAGCAGGTTTTATAATACAGGGCAAAAGTTTGTCTGTGTTTTTTAAAGTAATTATTTTTGCTTGTATAACCACATTTTAGTTTATCAATAAAAGTAATTGTCTAACTGGCTGTTTCCTGACTCTGTGAACAGGTCGACATGGGAAAGGTCAATCAGGTTCTACAGGCTATTTTATAAAACCACAGATTTTATAATAAAGGATACAATTTTGTAATTATTTTTGTTTGTATAACTACACTTTAGTTTGAAGTATTAAAAATCACATCAAACACTTTAAGCGGCAGGAGATTTGGAACTTTGATTCATGACTTCCGTATTGATAAAATCCTTGCTACATCTGCGGATGATGGTAGTGGTTTAGTCATAAAGGAAAAACAAATTGCTACTAGTGTTTGGGTTTTTTTTTTTTACAAACAAATTGTGGGCTGAATGACAGCAGTCATTCATCATCTGATTCATGCAGATCCAGCACCAGAACAATTCTGAAATCCAACCATGATGAAAGTTCAAAGACAAACACATCAACTACAAAAATGGACTCTTTCCAAACGAGCCTCAACAGCCAATACAAGAAACTACTGGTCTGATAGACTGTCACACTAACGGGCACAAATCAAAGTGACATAACTGACTTGACTGAAGCAATAGACATATTTTTATCATAAAGTTCAAGTAACAGAAAATAAAGAGCACAAAGTCTGTAGGGTCTAGCCTTTATGTTTTTCTGTCATGATTAAAATAAAGGGAGGATAGCTGAACCTACGATGCCAACAGAAAGTGTTAAAAATTTAATTAAATGTTTAGACTGAGAAGTCTTGATTTCATAGTACAAACTGAAATGACAGACATGCTCATTTGAGTGAATAATGAATAATGAAGGAAGTTTGAGAACATTTGATACTATGAAATACTATTATGTTTGCACTGTATATTTAAGAGCTTAAGAGTTTATAAGCTGCAAATGAATATGCAAATGACTACACGGACTTGCTATTTTGTCAATGTTTTGTATTTCCTGTAGCTATACAGACAAGTGACAAATCAAAAGAAAAACTGGTACAGGCCCTAATTCTTGACCCCTACAGTGAGGGGATCCAGTGGCTCTGTTATGCTTTAGGGGGCATTTTGCTGGCATGGTTTGGGTCCACTTGTCTCCTTAGAAGGAAGGGTCACTGTAAATCAATACAAAGTTATTTTGAGTGATCACCTTTATCCTATGATGAAACATTTCTATCCTGATGGGAATGTTTTCTTCCAGGATAACAATGCCCCAATTCACAGGGCACAAGGGGTCACTGAATGGTGTTCATCCCCCCAGAAGAGTTCCAGAGACTTTTAGAATCAATGCCAAGGCTGAGAAACACCATTCTTTGAAAAGATACTTCCTCATTTGTTGTTTTGATGATGGTGGTGGAGAGCACTGTCTAACATGTCAGTCCAAAATGTCCCATAGGTGTTCAATTGGGTTGAGATCTGGTGACTGTGAAGGCCATTGCATATGATTCACATCATTTTCATACTCATCAAACCATTCAGTGACTCCTCATGCCTTGTGAGGTGATCATTCAGAACTTTGTATTGATTTGCAGTGACCCTTCACTCAAAGGCAGTGGTTCTCAACCTTTTTTAGGCCAGGGCCCCCCTATCAATTATCCAGGTCCCTTACCTCCCCCCATCAATTAGATTGTACACTGTAAAAAAAAAAAAAAAAAAGTAAAAAAAAATGGTAAAAAGTCTGGCAGCAAAAGTTGCCAAACACTTACCGTCAAATAACGGTAAAAAACCTTTAGTTATTCTACAGATATTTATTTTAAAAATACGGATATTTACTTTGGACATTGTCTACATTTTTACAGTCCAATCATTATAAAATAAAAAGAAAATCTCATTATAAAACATTGCTAGAATGTTAAACAAATGTATAAATCTGCACAAAAAATGGAAAATATTGCAGAACTACCTTAAAATTACCTAATTTAAATGAAGACTCTTGTTTTCATACAGTAATCTTTGGTAAATTCATAGGATTATCCAATCCATCCATAAGAACTCCCCATCAAAGTACAGATTTCTGGATGTAAAACACAGAAAAATTATGTAAAATTACATTCAAATTACCCTCCTTTAACACTCATTAATGGTATCTTGAGAGCTTTAGGCTTTTATTTTATGTGATTATCCAATCTATTTACAGTAGATCCCTGGTAAATGTTGGTTTCATACTGTACAAAAAAATAAGATCATGTGATAATAGTTCACAAAACATAATTTTAATAATCATTACTTTACTAACATTATTTGATAGTATTTAAAAGCAACTATCAAATATATCTACATATATTTCTCCATTAATGTATAGGGTTTACTTTATATAAACATTATGTGACAGTAATTGCAAGCAACTCCCCAATATATCTACAGACATTTCACATTAATATATGGAGTTCTGAATGTACAAAAACCAGAAGGTCTATGTAAGAGTACCTTTATATCAACTTTGACACTGAATAAGTATATACATTTTTCTACTGACATTTTACAATATCATGCAATCCATTAAGTACAGATCCCCATTTGAGATGTATGAGATTTCAAGATTTTTAATAACCAGAATATATCATAAAATTACCTTTTACTGCCTGCTTTACAAAGTAATTCTGTAGACATTGCCCAAGCCTAGTGCACAGGTACATTTTATGTTTCAGATATGAAAGTTTACTATAGAATAAAGTTTATTTGGGTATTAAAAAATTACTACAAAATTAGTTTCACATTCATTGTATATGATGCAGCTCCAGACTTTATTCTGGATGGCATCACAAATTTGTGTCTTACGTCTCTGGTTTATGGCTTTGGGAGAAAGTACTTCATGTTCACAAATATCAGAAGTGGGTGTAAGTCACACATGTGCAAGTCACAAGCACGTCTCAAGTCTTAACCTTAAAAGCTCAAGCAAGTCTTAAATCACTGTGACTCTCACTGTGACTTAGACTCAAGTAAGCCAAGTCAAGTCAATGCTAAACGTCAAGCAATAAAAGTCAATTAAGTCACAAGTCAGTCACCATGAAAGAAGCACTTAAAACACAAGAGAAAAGGTTACAATGGCAAGCCATGTCATGAGAGAACTGCACATGTTAGTTAGTCTCTACAACTAGGGATAGCTATGGTTAGGATTCATAAATACAACTATTTATGGTTCAGTTCATACCTTGTTTTTTGTTGTTGTTGGTTTTTTTCTTGGGGGGGGGGGATTAAATCAACTACAATTTGTTGACAATTTATGTCAACATAAAACTAAACATCATGCAGGTTGATTAACTTTATGAATTAACTTCACATTAATTAACTATTTGAACAAAAATAAATAATCTGATGTAACATGTTTTCCAGGATCTAGGGCTCATAATTTTGTATTTTATGCAGTATAAATGTGTGTGGATATGTTGTATGACTTCTGCCATTCTGCCACCAGGTTGTGCCTTTGAGTAAGGTGAGAGTTTTGAAGCAGAAGTAGTAGAAGAAGAGGAACTTCCTCCAGTTGCAGTAGTTAGCACAAAGCTAGTGGGTTTTAACAACAGCAAAAATATGCTGATGGACTGTAGGCTACACATACTGCTTTGTTGTGGTTGTGAAGTGCACAGATAAAAAAAAACTGCAAGTTATACTACAGCCTGAGTCTCTGTCCGCAACACATGACTACTTTGGTATATTTACTCACCAAATGGAAAATCTACCCGCATTTGGCACTTGCACAACGAATCATAGTATTATATCTGATGATAACTTTTTTTCTGCTGTGGATTGTGTAGACTAATACATCCATTAATTTAGAACACTAAAATTGTTCAAACATCAAGCATCATCAAGGAAAAGTACCATCTTGTTTGCCTGATCTTGAAGGATTGCCACACAGTTGATTAAAGAGAAAGAGACCATTCTGCTGTGGTTGAGTTACATTGACTTTGAACTAGTGAGGGACTGCGAACAGAACAGTGAAGCTCTGTCATGAAAAGCTGTCAATTCATAAGCTGTCTTGTCTGAATCAGAAACGGTCTGGTAATATTAAGCTTGAAAGAAAATCAGCGCAGGTATGGGAAAATGCTTTCAATAAGCTTTGAGCTCAATCCTGTCTTGCATTGTTTTATAGGTCTTGCTAGACACTGTCTTCAAAGCCTGAGTTGCACACACTTCACTAGAAGCCACCCTTTTGTGTCTCAAAACGTTAGCTGTTCATGCTCAATATCTACAATAATGCAAATAGGCGATTCAGCTAAATAAAAACTGTCAAGTCTTTTTGAGTCATCTGCCTCAAGTCAAAGTCAAGTCGAGTCTTATAAGTGTTAGTCAACCAAGTCGCGAGTCCTCAAATTTGCGACTTGCATCAAGTCATGCGACTTGAGTCCCCAACCTCTGACAAATATTTATTGAACTTTCCTTGGCCATGGAAATAGGTGAATCTGCATGCTAAAAAAAGCCTCAAGTTCATAGGACAGATTGAAAGCCACCCACTTCCTTTCAGAATTCCAACAATGGCTATGATCCTCTGCAATGAGCCTCAGCAAGCCTTGTCCTGAGAATACAAAAGCAGAAAATATGTAACATGCTCTTAGAAGTACCTGCACACCAACAGGTGTCAACGTTGTTGCCTGTATTTTTTTCAAAATGCACACAATGGCAACTTTGCCTCCGACCCTCACAGCAGCGGCAGAGGGGAGCCATGAGGCTGCCGCTCTTAAGGAGTGCAGTTTGCCGCTTGAACAGAAATTGAGCATGATCAAACTTTGCCTCTTTTAGTGCAGAGACATTAAGGGTTTAAGACTGTCTGAAATTAAGGTTGGGGCCAGAACAAGCTGTTCTTTAAATGTGATCAACAAAATCTTAAAACCATTTGTAAAACTGACTGGTATCCTGTGTTGGGATGCTTAATTTGGAGTGATGTAGTAGTCTCTACATTTGGAACCAGTTAAAACTCTGGTGCAGTATTTTGCACAAGCTTTAGGCAAGAGAGTGATTTTCAGTTTTTGACTTGCAATATGATGATTGAATTATGCAGAATATACAGTTGAAAATATTTATATATTTTGGATAGTTGCTCGTAATTACTGTCAAATACTATTTATATACAGTAAATCTCATACATTAATTGGAAAAGTCCGTAGACAATTGCTTACTGTTGAATTACTTTCAAATAATGTTTATATGAAGTAATGATTATCACAATCACATACAATTAAAGCCTAAAGCTCTCAAGATACCTTTAATGGGTATTCAAGGAGGATAATTTGAATATAATTGTACATAATTTTTTTGTGTTTTACATCTGGGTGCTTTGACTGGGCGGCCTTTTTTTGTGTAAGGCTCGAAGGGGCCACGGCCGGGGACCCTGCACAGGGGCCTTGACGGGTGCCCCGAGAGCCTGTAAATCAACAGTGTCATGCTGAAATCAGTTTGTAGGTGCCTTTATAAATAGAGCATAAAACTGTTATTTTCTACTTTTACAGCAAAATACTGTTACAAGCAGTGTAAATTAACAGTAACTTGTGTATTACTGTTAATTTGAACTTTTCACAAGTGGCATACTTACAGATTTTTAACATAAACAGCAAAATGTACGACATACTACTCGACACACTATTGTGTAACTGACTACTAACAGTGAGGACTACAGTGAGTTTCAATTAACAGCAACAACTTAATACTCAACAACTAGTCAAATCACTTGCATGCAAGTGCACAGTCTATTGGCAGAAACAAACACATTACTGTTCTTGGTTTCATTACATACTGTTTGTGTGGTACCTGTGTTAGTGAGGAGCTTGGTGGCCTCCAGTACCTTCTCTGTGTAGACTCCAGGTTCATAATTATCCATTTCAGAAGTGACTGGGTGGAAAACTCTGGCAGCACAGCCATGAATAGCCCCAGCAGTGCGATCCAAACCGTCAACATCTTTCTCCTGCAGAGCGATGACACTCATTCACGTCCTCTAGCATGTAGTTCTCTGGGACATAAAACAATGATGCAGTTAGTTGTATGTTTTTAGTCAACCACCTTGTTGCAAACATGCCACGTGCCTGCCTGGATAGAAAGGTTAGAAGGTAGTGCAGGAATATATTCATTTTTTTAACCTGAGACATGCTTTAACCAAAGATGGAACATGTCACTGTTGAGTAGATTTGGTTTGTCAAAGACACTAGTAGAGCAATAAAAAAGCGCAGCAGAAATGTCAGTTCGGACCACTGCATTAACTGACTGCTAACAGTGAGGTCTACGGTGAGTTTAAATTTTTAATATTTTTTCCACAAACCTTGTTACTTGACATAATTACTCAGACAGTATTTACAACAGTGAATAAACAGCCATTTGAATTGTGACCTCAAATGTTAAGACAAATTATACAACTTCAAAGTGTTTCTTTCAAACCATGTCTCACTTTATTAACATTATAAATGAATGATGCTAAACATTTGTACACAATTATAAAGTAATTGAACAAAGCATGGAGTGTATTCAGGTAGTTAAACATTCAAAAGTCATTTAAAAATGTAAATATTCAAACAAGTAGTGTAGTCTGTCTGAACATTGTACACAAGATAAAATATATCAACATGCTCCTCTAACTGTTGCATGTCAAAAAATGCTGGGATGACTGAACTGGAAAAATGATATGGTTAAAGAACAATGGGACAGCTTTAGTGGGTGTATGTCTGTAGCCTAAGAATCTGATGGTTTGGTACAATACATCTGTAATTGTTGCCATGTACTAATGCTCACCACATTATTGTAACCAAATAACTGCATCTAATATCAGTGCTTGTTTGTTTTTTAAAATTGGTATTTCCCATTAAAAAAACCCATGTCCCTCTAATGCAAGTTGTAACCAGACTGTCCAAGTGTGTGTTTATAAAAGTTTGTAATGAGCGAATGACTGACTGAGAAAGTGACTGAGTCACTATGAGTAACCAAGACTAACTAAGTGAGTAACTGAAAAGTGTGGCTAAGAGACTGATTTTGTGGGTGGGTGAGAGGGTTCACTGTCCCATTCAAAAGTCCATTAGTTTCTTTAGGAGACTGAACACATAAGGGTTGACTGATGTCATCTTTCTCCATCTCCAGTGAAAGGACGGGGTGCCTCTCAGTGTTTATCCCTATGAACCACCTGAAAAACAAAAACAGTGTGTATCATAAACTGCAGTAGTAGTATAAATAGCACACTTCAGTGTTGCATCCATCCAGGAATGCAACACTGAAGGACTGGGATATTGCTGCAAATTGCTGATATGTTTCATATAGGCCACTAGAGTAATAAATCTACAAGTACACACTACTACACAGACAGCGATGGGATATTATCGACATAAAATTAAGTTATTTGGGCATGTTATCATATAAAACAAAGTAAAATGAAACTCACTGTGTAATTTAGAGCATCAGAATCACAAGTCCAGCTCCGCTCTCAGAAATGTTGACTTGCTGCTGAAACAAGACATTGTAGCAACAGTACAGATGTAGTAGTTAGCAAGACTGATTTCAAAACTTAACTCCTGCATCTTCAGTCCTATGCCTTTTACATTTTAACAGAATTAAATTCACTTCAGGAAAACAATCTGAGCAGCAACTCCAAATCGTCAAGATTGGTCAGTAAATCAGAAAGAATCTCAAAGAAATGATCACAGGCTTAAGGAAAAAAAATATATACCGGTAAAATAGCCTTTTGTTTGCTGTTGTGATTGGATGACACGGTACCAAATTGTTATCATGACAAAAGCAAGGGCATATAGCACATTTCAAACTGATTGGAAATGTAATGTATTTTGACAATGCCACCAAGCAAAGCAAAAAGGAACTCACCTAGTGATTTGCTGGATGAAGGTGGGTGAGAGAAAAAAAACAAAACAAAGTCATACGCCGCTGTCCAGGTGCACATATGCCAACTCTACTGTTGAGAGCTGCTGCCGGCTGCTGCTACTGCAAGCTGCTACAATAGTGTGATCGCTTGCAGTAATCACACTAATTATCAGCCTTGACCTACAGTATTACATACACACATGCTGACACTCACACAATTTAGACATGGGGATGAAAGGACTGTAGTTAAGCGATATCACAGCATCGTAATGTAAAGCTGCCTATTCCCTTTTACTCAGCATCTACTGATCACTGTCTGTCTCTCACCCCTCTACTCCCTTTCCCTCCCTCATTTTTCACTCACTAGTGTTCTGTTTATTTTCTTATATGAATAGATAATAGCAAAAAGCAAATCTCTTCATTTGCATGCAATACAATTTAAAAGTTAAATTAAATCCTAAAGGATTTTGGATCAAAAAGACAATTGACAAGATAGGAAACAAGAAAAATTAAACATTTCTGCAACCCTTTCTGGCTTTGTACAATCATTTGCTGTTTTACTGTGAAATAAAGTTGTATCTGTGAGGAAGTGTTGCCAGAGTGTCAAGGAAGGTGATAAGGGACAGACTCAGAGGCTACCAAATGAAAACAAGCAAAATCAAACTTACCTTGACACAGCTATGCTGAGATCCTCTTTGGTTTCTACTCTCTCTCAAACTAACATCTCTCCCTTTATATAGGCCCTGAAATCTGTCGAGGCAGAACCATATTTCTATCAGAGGTGTCCTTTCCCTTAGACCAATAACTGGTGAATGACAATGTCACTTGTATCAGTTAACATTGTTTACACACACATCAGCAACAGCATCGACAAAGTTATTAGTGGGCGGAAATTATTCGTCCTATCTCCATAATAGCCGTAAAGCAGTCCCTTCCTATCAGGTAGGATGAGTCTCTAACCGGTCTGCAGAATTACATTGAGTGTGTTTTTCCAGTTATCAAGTGGCTCCATATGATCACTGGTGGAGGCCACTGTCCAGTGAGAGCTTGATTCTAACTGATGCTACCTGGATGAGATGTCCCAAACTGATTTACTGCACAATAGTTGATGCTTCATATGATGTTCACTGTCTGTGTAGATTAGTCACTGCATAAATGCCTATCTACCGATGCCTGTTTTTTGTTTAGCTGTCAACATATCCACATTTCTATTTATTTTTTGAGACATTGAGTGTACAAACCTATTGATCATTGTTCACACAGTGTGACACCTGCTGGTCATTTTTTGTAACTACTTTTGGCATGCTGAATTTTATCCACAAACTATTTATTTGTCCCATTTTGCACATATCATAGAGAAACAACAGCCTGCATTAATGCCATCTCAGCACTTATTTTCTTGTTGAAATAAAAGGCACACATCAGACTTTACGATCTAACCAATAAAAATGTATACTGTCTGTTAATATTTGACTTTTGCTCAAAGTTTTTAATTCCAATGTTCAGAGCTGCTGTTCTGTTATCAGATTTCCTGAAAGAACACTTAACACAGGTTAAGTATGAATACAGAGAGTTGAGACTGTCCATTCATCAGTTTGATTCAGATTATTTTCAACATCTAAATTTAACGCCGTTACGACGTTTTCATCACGTTTCTGTCTGCGGGTGTTGAAATGATCTGACATAGTAGAGATGGTGATGTGTTATGTTTCCTCGTTGACTGCTTTGGTGGAAGAAACGAAACGCCAGAAGAAAGAAATAAGAGTATTTATCAATACTGTTATCGATTCTTTTTCATTTCTAAAGAATTGGGGGTTTTAATTGTTTTATTTTTAAAATTCAGAATAGGATTAGAATAGATTTTTATTTTATTTTTATTTTTATCTTAAAACATGAACCGTAACGTTTCCATCAGCACAGTCACTATATAAATTCAATAATATCTCACTTGAAGGACATTAAAAAATGTCAGTAAAATAAATAATATTCCTGACATTGAAATACTGAGTGAAGTTTAGAAAGAATGAAGAACACAGACATCAGTCAGTATCTTCATCCTGTCCTCCTCCTCCTCGCTCTGCTGCTGGTTGAGAAGAGGGGCTGTTTCAGTCAATAGCTAAGTTTACAGGAATTTGCCATATTTTAATGGTTGGGCTACAAACTAAGGTAAACACAAACATCGACAAATAGAGCAGAGGAGAGAACAGAGAAGTTAGCGCGACCATAAATGACAGCAAATCGCGGAAGACACTCTGCATAGTTTCCCGTGTGTCTACATAGAGGCATTCAGGTACAGTGTTGAGTGTAGGTCTCAGAGCCCAAAACAAAAATTTGTATGAAGTTACGCGTGTAAAACGGAGGAAAACAGGCTTGGCAGTGCGGTGAAAAAACTTAGGAAAACCCTCAAGTCTAATGATGAAATTGTGAAAATATTCATTTTCTCTTAACGCCCCCCTGGTGGTGGTACCGCCCCCGTTGAGAAAAGCTACTTTAAGGGAACAAGTGGACCAAACCATGCTAGTAAAATGTCCCCCAGAGCATAACAGAGCCACCACATCCCCTCACTGTAGGGGTCAAGCATTCAGACCTACCAGTTTTTCCTTTAAGTTGTCACCTGTCTGTATATATTTACTGAAAAAATTATTTTATTCCACATATGTTTCACAGTGAAAAGCTTTCAGTCGTGTCTTACTGTGTACTTTATTTAAATACACACCACTAAAACGAAACAACCTTTTGTCTAAATATGTTTGAGTATCATTGTGATAGTGAAAGACAATCAAGAAGTAACAGATAGGCTATGTGATCAGCAAACATCCCTCCTTGGCATAATTTGTTTAATGCTTCCCACTGCTGGTGAGAAATCTGCAGTACATCCTATATGTACACTCACTGAGCACTTTATTAGGAATACCTGTGCAATCTGATGCAATCCAATACAACAGCTCTGACATAAATTCTATTTTTACGAAACTTCCACATTTTCAGTTTTTGTTGACATTGTAAGAAAGGTGATAATTCTACTTTGTATTTATTATTGAGGTCTTAGTGGGTGGTGGTGGTGGTGTACTGGAGAACATTATATTGAGAATCGTTGCAAATATTTTGCTGCCCTCTTGTAGGCTATGTTAATGCGGTGGAAACTTTTTACACCAGTACATTTATACATTTAGTCGAAAACCCACGTATAGAAGAGATATATATAAATATATATAAGAAAACAAGCAAATATATTCACAAAAAATCAGGCACCAGAGACGTTTTGGCATTTTTACTTAAAAAAATGACAAATGATTTATCATTATGAAAAACAAACTTCTGCCTCAGGGCCCTGTAGGAGGTAAATCCGGACGTATCAATGAGAAGTATTTTTACTGCATTACTACGTATGTACCTTTACTTAAGTAATATTTTGAATCCATGTTTTGTTGGGGTTTTTTTCTTGCAACACAGTATTTTATGGTGTGTTATTGTTACTTCTAAAACTCAGTATATAATCTGAATAGAAGCCAGTCATCACGAAAGTCCATAAAGTCTATAAATAGAAGCTGCAGACCATGAAAAAATTACGCTGCTGGTCATTGAAACATAAAAAATATATTCTGACAAAATATGACGTATTCTTTGATACTATATTAGTAAAGGTATAGAAATATCATCGATAAGCGGGTTTTGAAGGTGTCTGCATACCGTTCCTGTAGTGCAGATGAAGAGAAATGTGTGTTCTAGTTATTAATGAGGGAAGGAAGATGAACTCATGAGTGAGATTATCATTTTATTACCGAAATTAACCCGAGGTGTGTCTCGGTCGGTTAAATGTGGTCAGCTGACTCAGTGACATCACGCAGGTGTCCAAATCATCTATTTGAAGAGAGGATGGCAGTTCAAACAGCGACGAGTAAAGCGACGTTGTCACACCCGCGGACATTACATTACAGATTATTTTTTACCCGCCTTTGCAACCATGACTTTAAAGACACGATGGTCTCACCTGTTTCTCCTTTTGTGTTGTATCATACAGACTTGTATGTGTCAGGAAGGTACGGTATTACTTTGTTCTTTAACAACATGTTTGTGCTGTCAAGAAAACATTCAGCTCAGGTAGATTTAAAATCCAAAAAGTGCTTCTACGTTAACATACATCGAATATAGGCCCTGTTTGTTTGATGTTTTGGTCTTGATTGCCTTTATAGGCTGGATAAGAATTAGTTTGATCACAACTCAAGCTCAGAGGACTATTATTACAAGTAGGAAACAGGTCAAAGTTCTCACAGCTGAAAGGAACAGAGTCCAACTCACATGTGAGTTTCAGATGTAGTCAAATTATAGTTTGCTCCTGCATGTAAACCTACATAATTCTGCTTTTCACGTTTTCATATTGTCACTTCACAGAGGATCGAGGCTTTACTGGTACAGAGAGCCCAGATGGGGTGGATGTCAGCTCCCAAGCCAAAGTCCTGAGCAGTCATCTTACAACTGTCTTCCTCCCAATCATCTACATCATTGTGTTTGCTGTGGGGTTGCCCACCAACGCCATGGCAATATGGGTATTCCTCTTTAGGACCAAGAAAAAGCACCCGTCATCCATCTACATGGCAAACCTGGCTCTGGCTGACTTGCTCTTTGTTATCTGGATCCCACTGAAGATAGCATACCACTTCAACGGCAACAACTGGATCTATGGAGAAGGGCTGTGCAAAGTGCTGGTGGCGTTTTTCTATGGCAACATGTACTGCTCCATCGCCTTTATCACCTGCATAAGTGTCCAGCGTTACTGGGCGGTGGTCCACCCACTGTCCAAGCAGCAGACAAACAACTGCATAGCTGTTGCTGTCTCCATCACAGTCTGGATGGTGGTCTGGCTTATCACCATCCCTCTCTACCTGTATGACCAACAGGTCAGAGTAACAAACTTCAATCCACAAATCCTTACCTGTCACGATGTCACCAGGCCCAGTCAGGTAAAAATAGCAGCTGGCTACTTCCTGACAATGGGAACTCTGGGATTTGTTGTTCCCACTATTGTGTGCATCATATCCTACATCCTCATGCTCAAAGCTCTCAGGAACAGCATGACAGATGCTGACATCACCAAGAAGCGACGGAAGGCTGTGGTCTTGATGATCACAGTGTTGGTTATGTTTTTAGTGTGCTTCACCCCCAGTAACATCATGCTGCTGGTACACTACATTCTGCTGTTGGACGGGGCCGACAACAACCTGTATGGATTTTACATCACTACCCTGTGCCTGACTAGTCTCAACAGCTGCATCGACCCTTTTGTTTACTACTTTATCTCCGACGATTTCAGGGATCATGTGAAGAACACATTCCTCTGCAGGAGCGAGAGGACAGTGGAGAGGATGAAGGTGTCCTTCAGTGCTCTGAAATACTCCAAGAAGAGTAACACGTACACATCTGAGTCAGGAAACACACAGAGCAGTGAATGCTAGTGGATTAATCATTATTAAGTTGTTTTTATTCCTGATCAGTAACTCACTTCAGGTATAAAATATATTGTTTTTCGGTAACACTTTCTTTTACAGGTCCCTTCATTTTTATAGTAGTTTTCTGGAAATTTGATAGTAATTTGCAGGTATGAAGTGGTTAAGTTTTAGGACAGCAGAACCAGGAAAGGGAAGCGATGTAATTTGGTACAAATTATAAGGAAAAAGTGTTAAGGAGGTTTAGTTGGTAAGTACCCACTCATTGTATTTGGGTTCATAGTTGTAAATTTGCAAAACTTAGATTCTTAACAGTTCTGTAATTGACAGAAAAGCTTACTTTTCATTGTCAAACTACATATTAGCATATGAGTTTCTTTCTTATGAGTCCATTTCCTATATACTACAAAACAATGTAAGCCAGCAACCCCCTTATCCATTATCAAGGTCCCTTACCTCCCCCCATCAGTTAGAGTGCAGGCTAATTGTCTCTTAATGTCGATTATTATTTTATATTATTAAAAAAATTGGATAACAAATAACAGATTTGATTTAACTGGACAATTGGAATATCATTATCATTAGTTTCCCATGCAGGGAGCAAAAAATCCATGTGAACAGAAATTATATTTATAAGCGTTAAACAAATGCAATGGTTAGAAATTTGACAGTCAAACCTTAATTGGTCTTGTTTTTAATCACGAACAGCAGCCAATCAGAAAGCGGTAATTTGATGCCAGTGCCAAACAAGAAGCATTCTTACCAATTGTTCCAACGGAAAACAAGAGCAGCCTACCAAGAAAAAAGTCTGAGGCTACTGGACGGATATGTGTTCATAGCTAAGGTGTTCAATAGAATAATGGTGGCATTTTTTTCTTGGTCTTTGTCATTCTGCTGTTTTGCACCTATCACAGAGAAACCAACAGCCTGCATTAATGCCCTCTCAGTACTTTTTATTTCCTTGTTGGAATAAAAGGCACACCTCAGACTTTATGATCTAACCAATAAAAATGTATACTGTCTGTTAATATTTGACTTTTGCTCCAGGTTTTTTATTCCAGAGTTCAGAGCTGCTGTTCTGTTATCAGATTTCCTTAAAGAACACTTCGGGTTAAGGATGAATACAGAGGGTTTATTAGTTTATTTATGAACACTTATTGTGACATTTTAATTTTCTAAAATTAAAAGCGCAATAAAAACAAAAACAAAAATAGGGGTTTTGGTCTTGGGGGTTGGGAGTCCTCCCCCAAGAACGTTTGATGTTATTTGACAAAAAACTATGCATTTTCACACAATTTTGGACTATTATCATTGCAATATGCACTTAAAAAATGCACTGTGTGCCATAAAAAATAATAATCACAAAACACTGGTAAAACAGGCTTATAGTGAATGGATTTAAACTGCGATTTTCTCATCCTGCCATAGTCAGGGTGTAGCTACTAGCCAGCTGTAGGGACGGTTATGGTTAGAATTTTATCCACAAACTATTTATTTGTCCCATTTTGCACATATCATAGAGAAACAACAGCCTGCATTAATGCCATCTCAGCACTTATTTCCTTGTTGAAATAAAAGGCTCACATCAGACTTTACGATCTAACCAATAAAAATGTATACTGTCTGTTAATATTTGACTTTTGCTCCAGGTTTTTTATTCCAGAGTTCAGAGCTGCTGTTCTGTTATCAGAGAGAACACTTCAGGTTAAGGATGAATACAGAGGGTTGAGACTGTTCACTCATCAGTTTGATTCAGATTATTTTCAGCATCTAAATTTAACGTAACCAACAGTTTTCATCATGTTTCTGTCTGCGGGTGTTAGAATAAGAGATGGTGATTCAATTCAATTCCATTCAATTCAATTCAGTTCAATTCAGTTGTATTTATATAGCACCAAATCACAACAAAAGTCATCTCAGGGCACTTTTCACATAGAGCAGGTCTAGACCGTACTTTAATTTACAGAAACCCAACAATTACCCCATGAGCAAGCCATCTGCTTTGACCAGTTGGGCTGAGAGAGAAAGAAAGGGGGGGAAGCAGAACAACAAACAGCAGCAACAGCTGGGGAAGGACATCCCCACGGCTAAGGCCCACAGCCCGGTCCCTGGAGTTTCTTGCGGATGACAAAGCACAAAGAACTCCGGGGAAGAAGCCAAGTTAGTAACATGCAGTGATGGTATATGAACACATGCAGATGAGGAGGAGGAAAGAGGAGCTCAGTGCATCATGGGAAGTCCCCCAGCAGTCTAGGCCTATAGCAGCATAACTAAGGGCTGGTCCAAGGTGAGCTTGGTCGGCCCTGACTATAAGCTTTATCAAAAAGGAAAGCTTTAAGCCTACTCTTAAACATAGAGAGGGTGTCTGCCCCCCGGACTGAATCTGGAAGATGGTTCCACAGGAGAGGAGCCTAATAGCTGAAGACTCTGCCTCCTATTCTACTTTTGGAGACTGTGGGAACCACCAGTAAGCCTGCACTTTGGGAGCACAGTGTTATAGTGGGGTAAGAAGGTACTATGAGCTCTTTAAGATATGATGGTGCCTGACCATTAAGAGCTTTGTAGGTGAGGAGAAGGATTTTAAATTCCATTCTGGATTTTACTGGATGCCAATGCAGCGAAGCTAAAATGGGAGAGATATGATCTCTTTTTCTAGTTTTTGTCAGTACACATGCAGCAGCATCCTGGACCAGCTGTAGAGTCTTTAGAGACTTGTTAGGGCAGTCTGATAATAAGGATTTGCAATAATCCAGCCTAGAAGTAACAAATGTGTGCACTATTTTTTCTGGATCTTTTTGAGAAAGGATGTGCCTGATTTTTGCAATATTACCTAAGTGAAAAAAGGCAGTCCTTGAGATTTGTTTTATGTGGGAGTTAAAGGACATATTCTGATCAAATATGACTCCCAGATTCCCTACAGTGGTGCTGGAGGCCAGGGTAATGCCATCTAGAGTAGCTATATCATTAGATAATGTGTTTCTAAGGTGTTTAGAGCTAAGCACAATAACTTCAGTTTTGTCTGAGCTTAGTAGCAGAAAATTGCAGGTCATCCAGGTCTTTATGCCCTTAAGGAACGCTTGGAGTTTAATTAACTGATTGGTTTCATCTGGCCTCATTGATAAATATAATTGGGTATCATCTGCATAGCAATGAAAAGTGTGTTTCTGAATAATATTGCCCAAAGGAGGCATATACAAGGTGAATAGTATTGTTCCAAGTACAGAACTGTGTGGAACTCCGTGTCTAACTTTTGCGTGCATGGAGGATTCATCATTAACATGTACAGACTGAAATCGATCTGATAAATAGGTTATGTTTCCTTGTTGACTGCTGTGATGGAATGAACAAAATGCCAGAAGAAAGAAATCGGTTCTTTTTCATTACTAAAGAATTGGGGAGGTTTTGATTTTTTTTTTCTTTTAATTAGAACAGGATTAGAATAGATTTTTATTTTATTTTTATTTTTGACAAAATATTGTTTCTTAAAACAGCAACAGTAACTTTTCCATCAGCAAAGTCACTATATAAATTCAATAATATCTCACTTGAAGGAAATTAAAAAATGTCAGTAAAAAAATACAAAATGTAAAAAAATAAATAATATTTCTGACATTAAAATACTGAGTGAAGTTTAGAAAGAATGAAGAACACAGACATCAGTCAGTATCTTCATCCTGTCCTCCTCCTCCTCCCTCTGCTGCTGGTTGAGAAGAGGGGCTGTTTCAGCCAGTAGCTAAGTTTACAGGAATTTGCCATATTTCAATGGTTGGGCTACAAACTAAGGTAAACACAAACACTGACAAATAGAGCAGAGGAGAGTACAGAGAAGTTAGCGCGACCATAAATGACAGCAAACTGCGGAAGAGACTCAGCATAGTTTCCCTTGTGTCTACACAGGAGGCGTTCAGGTACAGTGTTGAGTGTAGGTTGTTATGGATATTCCATAACTGACCAGGACAACAGAATGTCAAGCTGTACTCCTCTGTTCTCTCAAACAGAAGATAACACATGTTGTTTAATAAACCAGGAGCCTCACAGGCGAACCAAGGCCAGAATGCAGGTCATCATCAGACGCAACAAGACAAACCAAAGATACAGATTTAGGTCATAGGTTTATGATTCGGAACTGACGAACTAGTTTCTATGATTGGCTTAAAGGCTGGTTTTGGACTGTGTGGGTCAGACGAGTTTGGGGACACCGTACGAACAGGAGGTGTCCCTTGAGTCGCTCTCCCTTGCAAGGTTCTTCATTAAAGTTTTCCCAGAATCATCATACGAAGTTTGGTTTGGTCTTCTCTTCTTCAAACTGACAACTGCCAGTGCATCAGCTCCGAAAATCCACAACAATTTGGCGTCACGAACAGGATTTCAACACAACAAAGACGTGGTAAGTGCATAATTTTATTTTATTATTGTGCCTTACCATGTCTGCGTTTGACGAAATCACAAAGAAACTGTGCATCACTTTCACTTTAAAGGTGGTCACAAAGTGAACAAAAAAAAAAAAAAAAAAGCAAAAAGCTGATGGTTAAAGAATCTAAACACATGAAAATGTGTTGAAACTGTGCAGTGATAAGCAGGTGCAAAGCATGTGGTTGTGAAGAGGTAAAAAAAGGCAGAGTTGAGTGAGTCTTAACTCCTGCAGTGCCACAAAAGTGGCTGGGATTTCTGGGCTAGCTTCGGGCTACGTCCGGCACAGGGGGACCCACCTGAGGTTTAAACTATAGAAAAGACGTTTTCGGGGTAGGATTTGGCCTATTTCGTTTAAGCCAAGATCGGGGATCATCCACTCTGTGTCCTGTGAGAAATGTTTTCAGACTTGGGATTCTAAGTCCTAGAGTCGGGCGCCGGTAAAAAATTTTTCAAACAATAAACAGTGTACACAAGACGAAGAGTTGCTTCGTCGGTTTGGCTTCAGATCACTGCTATTGCACCAGGAAGAGAGGTGTAAAAAAAAGAACTTCGGTGATGCTGGGAAAGTTTTGATGTGTCTGTTTTGTGTTTGATGTGTTTGTTTGTGTGATGTTTTTAATGTAAATGTGTTAAAATGGGCAACAACACGTCTAAAGCAGTGAGTAGAACACAATCTACTACAAAATTAATTCATTCACCAAAACACAAGAGAAAGAACAAATCTGTTTCAGTAGGAAACAAACGCACCAATTCAGAAGTAAAAGGTCAATCTGCCATTGATAAGCTTCCCGAAGCAAACCCCCACACACTCACAGATGCACAATATAGAGCGATGTTTTCTCCACAATCTCCGGCGGGAGTTGTTGGTAGATTGAAAGGATGGACTTTTGTGTTTCCATTTTCTTCCCTTATGAATCAGTGGACAGATGGCGAATGGCCATACGAAGGAGCGTTTGATAGAGATAAGCTTCAGATTGCTGAGTACAATGTTAACCCAGATTTTGGAAATCCATCTTGGGATAGTGCGTATATGAAAGATTGTGTAAATGTGTGGTTAACTGTTGCTCGTCAGAGGTGTGGAGTGAGTCTGGATGAAAAAAGAGTTGATCGTTTTTCTGATGAGTTCAGAGCAGCAGTGGAGAACTGTGTTAAATGTGTGACAGCATGTCACTTGCCTATGTTGGAAGCAGAGTTGCAAACCAGAGCTACAGAAATGATGAAAATTAAACAGAGGCATGGTGAGAATGTGAAGGCCATTTCCAAAGCTATCATATACGGTTGGGCAAAACGGCAAACTGATGCTCCCTCTCCACAAACTTTGTTGACCATTGTATCCAAAGCTGGAGTGCCTTTGCAAGAGTCACACACAAACAAAACAATGATTTCAATTTTTCCACAACTTTCACCTTCAAACCCCTTTTCAGCTGCTAACATGACTGATCAAACCATTTCACAACAAGCAAAGACTGACGATGAATTTCTCTTACTAGCCGCAGCTGTTGAGGGACAAAGACTACAGACTGAAGTAGAAAATAGAGAAGAGCAGATAGCAGCTAGAGAAAGGGAAAGAGACAGTCAGGCTGCTAGAGAAAGGGAAAGAGTTAAACAGGAAAAGAAAGATAGAGCCGACGAAGAAAAAGCTAGGAAAGCTGCAGAAAAAGAAAAGAAAGCTAATTTGTCATTCAAACAGGTAAAAAGCCAGAAAAGAAAGGAAAAGAAAAGACATTTAGCTGCCGTTGCTGAAGAAACAGAGATAGACACTCAGGACAGCTCAGGAGAAAGTGAGGTAGAACTTGAGTTACAAGGAGCCAGAGGTAAGGGGGAGGAGTCTGACACAGATCATAGTGACGACACAGAACCTGCAGTCAGGCCAAAGATGACACAGAGACGACCCCACACTGCAAGTAGCAAAACTCAGAGACGAGGTACAACTAGAATGACACATTCACATCTGGAAAGACATACAAGATCGAAAACTAACATTTTAGAGCCCCCTCTAAACATTACATCCACCTCAATAAATGCTCCAAAAATCATGGTTGGCAACACAGCTGTCTGCAAACCATGGACTCCTGCTGAGATAGTTGGAATGACACAAAATGCCCCCAATCCGACCACAAACCCAGATGAATACTGGGGATGGTTAAGATATGTATGCTCTGTGTATAACTGTCTGATACCTGATGTTGAACAATTACTTGCTGGCTCATACAGAACGGAGTGGGATTTGTGCAAAGGTGAATTTCTTTTCCCTGCTCGGACAGAGGATGGCCAGTGGCCTCCTCATAGAACCATGATTGACTGGTTAAATGAAGAAGCAAAAACAGCAATAAGAAAATGTGCACGACAGCGCACTGACTTTAATAAAGTAATTCACTGTGTCCAAGATGCATATGAAACTGTACCTGAGTTTGTTAACAGATTTACACGTACTTGGGATAGCAATGCAGGAATAGGACGAGAAGGAAATGAATATTTTGTTGTTACAACCTTTGTGCAAAATCTAAAACCAAATGTTGCAGCTGCATACAAATTGTCTGTCACCGATTGGCAAACCAAAGACTGGAAAGCAACGGTAAACAAAATGATGGCGCTAGATAGGTGTGAAGTTTTTGCTGAAGACAAATCTGCCTCCTTCCCAAAACAAATGTTACAGCATGCGCGACAGGGGGGTGGACAACAGCATTTCAAAAACAATAACAAGCGAAAACCGGGAAAGTGTCACAAATGTGGGAAAGCGGGACATTGGGCTAATGAGTGTAGAAGTGGTCGTCGTCAGAACAAGCAAAATTACCCATTCCAGGATCACCAAACAAGGAATTTCCAACAAACAGCCCCCCTTGCTTTACCACAACAACAACAACAACCACTACCACCTCCTCCACATGTTGATAATGTGAATCATGGACAATATTACAATCAAGCATAGGGAGGCCATAGAGGGGCAGGATCAGAAAAAACATTTCCCATTCAAGCAGCTGTAATTCGACTTTCAAAAGATCCTTCAGAAGATCCAATAATGCCTGTTGAAGTAAATGGTAGTAGAGTTGACATTATGGTAGATAGTGGGGCCACAATTTCCACTGTTAAAGCTGATGAGCATGTATGTACACCAACACCTAATTTTGTCACCACCGTGGGTGTTTCCGGCGTTCCTGTTGTTGAGCCACTATCACAGAGAGCTAAAATAACTGTTGAAGGTTCAGATGTGCAACATTCTTTCCTGATTTCTGAGAAAAGTCCAATTAATCTCATGGGACGAGATTTACTTTGCAAGCTACATGCCACCATTCAATGCACACCTGATGGATTGTTTTTAAGCCTACCTGATGTGAAGGCTGCTCATGCATTTCAGTTTTTGAAAACTATTGCTGATTGTTTGTATTGTTGGTCATTGACTGATTTTAACATGGCTTCCAGTTTCACAGTATCTAGCATTCAAAAAATTGCTCAAATTTCACCAGCATGTGCAACACAGATGTCTGCCATGAGGCCTGTACTACAGTGTCACTGTACAGCAGCATTTAACCCCCCAGAGGTGTACAAACAATTAGCTGATGTGTTTTTGAATACACAAGAGGGGTTGGAGTGTGAACAATGTTTGTTTGTTGGTCCACAGGGATGTGCAATTCCAATTCGGTTATCTGACGCACAGCGCAAATTGGTTAATGATAAAGATTCATTTCCATACATCACTGTAGCTGTCTCTCCTGGCTGTGACCCACAACAGCTTGAAAGCATGGTGGCACAGTGCCAGGCATTGAGAGGAGCTGCGCAGACTCCTCAAACTCAAACAATAACACACTTGGGCCTTGAGCTGTACATGTTATCTTTAACTGAGCACATCCAGCTACCTCAGAGTAGGTTTGTTTTGCAACAACCACCCCTCCCCACACAGTATGGGCCTCCATCAGAGCTTTCAGAGGTTCCATCTATTTTATGGGCTAAACATAAAAACCATGTGGGTTTTGTGAATTCGGCTCCACCTCACGAAGTCACACTCAAACCTGGTGCTAAACTACCAATGGTCAGGCAATACAATTTGCCACACAAGTCAATTGCTGGTATTGAAGGTGTAATTCAGTCTTTACTGGATCAAGGTGTGTTGGTTCAAACAACAAGCCCATGTAACACACCCATTTTACCCATTCCAAAAGCAAACCGCCCAGATGAATGGCGTTTTGTACAAGATTTGCAAGCTATTAATAGCATTGTAGTGCCAACAGCTCCAATTGTGCCAGACACAAATTCGATTTTAGCTTCACTACCATCCAACTCAACACACTACACAGTCATTGATTTGAGTTCAGCTTTTTTCTCAATCCCGTTGCATCCAGATAGCCAGTATCTGTTTGCATTCACATTCAAAGGAAAACAGTACACCTGGCAGCGTTTGCCTCAGGGTTTTGTCGAGAGTCCTACAGTTTACGCAGCAGCAGTGAAACGGGACTTGGATGACCTCCACTTTCCAGGGGGCTCCACTCTCCTACAGTATGCAGATGACCTCCTGATAGCTTCACCATCACAGGAAGCTTGTCGAACGGACTCCATCTTGCTCCTACAGAGACTAGCTGAGTGTGGTCATAGAGCATCACTTGCCAAACTGCAATTTTGTCGGTCTGAGGTGACATACTTGGGTCATGTTTTGAAAAATGGACAGCGCCTGTTGTCACCGGAGAGGTTGAAACTGCTGGTTAACATGCCTCCTCCCACAACCAAGAAACAAATGCTCTCGTTCTTGGGGATGGCGAATTATTGCAGACATTGGATCTTTGAGTATGCTGCTATGGACTCTGTTTTGCGAAACGCCACACTGCAATCAGCTCCTCCCAAGGTGCAGTGGACTGAGGACATGAACAAAGCTTTTCAGGACCTGAAACATGCTCTCACCTTGGCTCCGGCATTGGGGCTGCCGGACTATCATCAGCCGTTCCATCTGCATGTACATGAACGAGATGGCTTTGCTACAGGCATTCTCGTGCAAAAACATGGGTCTCATTACCGTCCAGTTGCGTACTACTCCTCTCGACTAACCCCTGTGGTTCTTGGCATGCCAGGTTGCTTAAGAGCGGTGGCCGCCGTTGCCATCATGATTGAGAAATCTTCTCCAATTGTACTGGCTCATGACTGTGTTGTGCACGTTCCACATGCAGTACTTCACATCTTGAACACATCTGCTACCCAACACATGACAGCTGCACGTCGTTCAGGCTATGAAGCAATCATTCTTCATAGTCCACACATCACTTTAAAACGCTCACCTCCATTGAATCCAGCTACTCTCCTTCCATTGATTGACACAGATGATGAGCATGATTGCATCACAACTATTGACCTGTGTACATCCCCAAGGCCAGACTTGTTGCAGACACCAATACCCAATTCTGATTTGATTTTTTACACTGATGGTTCAGCTAGCAGACCATCTGATAGCACACATCTAGCTGGCTATGCAGTAGTTAACGATTGGGGGGTAGTAGAGGCAAAAGCACTGCCTCCAGGTACCTCTGCTCAAGCAGCAGAACTGTATGCTCTAACTAGAGCGTGTATTCTTGCTTCTGGTAAGGTGGCTACTATTTACACTGACTCAAGATATGCATTTGGCGCTGCTCATGATTTTGGCCAGTTATGGAAGATGAGAGGTTTTGTGTCATCTTCTGGAAAACCACTACAGCATCACACTTTGGTTAATGACCTGTTAGATGCTATTTTGCGCCCATCTCAGCTTGCAATCATCAAATGTGCTGCTCACACGAATGGAACTGATCCTGTTTCACGAGGAAATGCAATGGCTGACACTGCAGCCAAACAAGCGGCACTTTCCTCTCCCTCTTTGGTACTTCAATGTGCCTCCACACAACCTACCAATCCAATTCCAGTTCCTTCCGCTAATGATGTCGTGACAATGCAAAATCACGCTGATGACAGGGAGCGAAGTCTTTGGTTGCGTAAAGGTTGTAAAGTTGACGCGGAGTCTGGCTTGTGGCTCCACCCTGATGGTCGACCGGTTTGCCCTCGAGCTCTCCTTCATGTACTGGCACGTGTGACGCATGGTCCAGCGCATGTTGGAAGAGGGGTGATGAATGATGTTATTCGCTCACAGTGGTTTGCTCCAGGCATTACTCAAGTTTCACAAACACTTGTGGATAGTTGTATGATATGTCAACAGACCAGAAAAAAGAATAGCACAGTGAAACATGACCACTTAGAACCCCCATCAGGTCCTTTTGTAAATATGCAAATAGATTTTGTACATATGCCAAGCTCACAAGGCTTCAAATACTTGCTAGTCATAACCGACAGGTTCTCGAAGTGGGTAGAAGCTTTTGCAACGAAAAAAGAAGATGCAAGAACAGTTGTAAAGTGTCTGCTAAAAGAGGTAATCCCTAGGTACGGAGTGCCGCAGGGAATAGATAGCGACAGAGGTCCAGCTTTTGTGTCAAAAATCACTCAGGGACTGTCAGAAATCTTAGGATTTAAGTGGCAGTTACATGTTCCTTATCATCCACAGAGTTCAGGTCAAGTTGAGAGAATGAATGCAACTATCAAAGACAGATTGACCAAAACAGTCCTAGCCACAGGCCTGAAATGGCCTGATGCACTGCCGATTGTGCTGTACTCCATTCGGAGTGCACCGTGTGCAACTACAGGACTGAGTCCTCACGAGGTGCTGATGGGAAGACCAATGTCCACAGGGACAAGTCCCCCACTGACACCACACAAAGCTACTCTGCTTTGGACGGATGAGTTCATGACTGAGTATGTGAAAAGACTAACAGAGATTTTGAGAAAGTATCATTTACAGGTGGCTGACAGACTCCCCAAACCATCGGAAGAACCAATTCATTCCTTTCGAGAAGGTGACCTGGTATTAATCAAATCTCTGGAAAAAGTGTCTTTGTCTCCTAGGTGGAAAGGTCCATACCAGGTGCTGCTGACTACTAGGACGGCCCTGAAGGTCGAAGGCAGAGCAGAATGGATCCACGCCACAAGGTGCAGACTGGCCCCCCCAACCACTGGCGGAGGAGAGCAGAGCCCTGGCAGGTAACCGGATGGTTACTCCTTTTTTCTCTCCTGTTTAGTAGGTTCGGGCAGGGGACAGGTCAAGTCGGTCCAAATGAGAGAGAGACAGGAGTCTCTCTGATTCCAGGCGAAGGAGAGCGGAAAGGCTTTCCTTCTCATGACACAGTCGGTGCCATGAACCCAGTGCCCCATGGACAGGGGCGCCCTTTGCAGAATGATCCAGAAAATGCAGACCAAGAGCCAGATCTTGGACATACGGACAAATCAATGAGCCCATTGGGACTC
Source organism: Thunnus maccoyii (assembly GCF_910596095.1). Lineage (NCBI taxonomy): Eukaryota > Metazoa > Chordata > Actinopteri > Scombriformes > Scombridae > Thunnus > Thunnus maccoyii. The sequence goes on along the minus strand of NC_056551.1, from coordinate 24,027,208 downwards.
TACAACACTATGGCGGTGGTCTACATATGATAAAACACTGTTTGAGACGAAGCAGAGTTCATCCACGTCGATGAAGGTGTCTTTGGGTCATGGGGGTCCGGATTGGTCAGGTTCCTGACCACTCTTGCTGTTGCTGTCTTCCTTTTCATCCTCCTCTGCTCATGTGACTGGATGAGGCGTTTTCACCCAGGTATCATTTCAGATGAGGAGGAGGAAACTCAAAATCTAGGATCACTCCAGGAGGATGGATTCCACATCACCATGCATCGTATGTGCTAGTAACCTCTCCATGGTGATGGCCCTCTACTGTACGCAAAGTGCATGGGTTGAAGACTTCACTTTGTGATTGATTTGTTTTATTGTTATGATGTAATCAAATGTTTGTATGACTCCCCTTTAAGTTGCTAGGATTTCATCTAGTAAGAGGCAGGAAGTGTCTTGTCTTAGGTTGTTTGCGCATGTGACTGGTGACCTCTGTCAATGACCTCCTTTAACGCTTTGGTGTTCTAGGAGATCTTCTTTGAGGATTTGCCTCACTACTGCCCCTGGTGGTTGGAAGACAGAACTCATGGGTCACATGACAGTTGTTTTAAAGGGGTACATAAGAGGGGTTTTTTATCTAATTTACTGATTGTTTGCTTTTATTGTTATTGCATTATGTGTTTAAATGATTATGTGTTTTGATGATTTTACTTTTGATTTTGTTCAATGCAATTGTTGATTCTTGTATTACTTTTGTGTGAGAATTGTTATCTGTTGTGCGGATGTTGTTTCTACTCTGTTTGTGCCCTTACAGTCCACCAGTCCAGTCATAAATTGGTAATTTGTATTGATCTTTTGATCAATAAGAGGGGATTGTTATGGATATTCCATAACTGACCAGGACAACAGAATGTCAAGCTGTACTCCTCTGTTCTCTCAAACAGAAGATAACACATGTTGTTTAATAAACCAGGAGCCTCACAGGCGAACCAAGGCCAGAATGCAGGTCATCATCAGACGCAACAAGACAAACCAAAGATACAGATTTAGGTCATAGGTTTATGATTCGGAACTGACGAACTAGTTTCTATGATTGGCTTAAAGGCTGGTTTTGGACTGTGTGGGTCAGACGAGTTTGGGGACACCGTACGAACAGGAGGTGTCCCTTGAGTCGCTCTCCCTTGCAAGGTTCTTCATTAAAGTTTTCCCAGAATCATCATACGAAGTTTGGTTTGGTCTTCTCTTCTTCAAACTGACAACTGCCAGTGCATCAGCTCCGAAAATCCACAACATAGGTCACCTGTGGTTATGTGCTTAAAACGAAGGAAAATAGACTTGACAGCGCAGTGAAAAAAACAAAGGAAAACCCTGAAGTCTAATGATGAAATTGTGAAAATGTGCATTCGAATGTAGGACTAAACTGGCATTAAAAACAGACAAACAAAAACGCCCCCGTTTCAAAAATATTGCCTCCAGCACCCCCCAAAGTTCTCTGAACACCCCTGTTGAGAAATGCTACTCTAAGGGGACAAGTGGACCCAAACCATGCCAGCAAAATGCCCCCCACAGCATAACAGAGCCACCAGATCCCCTCACTGTAGGGGTCAAGCGTTCAGACCTGCACCAGTTTTTCCTTTAATTTGTCACCCATCTGTATATGCATAAATACAATTACTGAAAAGCTTATTTTATTGCATGTGTTTCACAGTGAAAAGTTTTCAGTTATGTTTTACTCTGTATTTTCTTTAAATATACAAAAAACAAAACAACCTTTTGTCTAAATACCTTTGTGATAGTGAAAAGCAGCCAAGAAGCAACAGTTATGTGATCAGCAAACATCCCTCCTTGGCATAGTTTGTTTAATGATGCTCCCTGCTGGTGAGAAATGTGCAGTATATCCTATATGTACACTCAATGAGCACTTTATTAGGAACATCTGTGCAATCTAATAGAACAGTTCTCACATAAATTCTACTTTTACGAAGCTTCTACATTTTCAGTTTTTGTTGAGATTATCAGAAAGGTAACAATTCTACTTTGTGTTTATTTTAGAGGTCACAGTGGGTAGTGGTGGTGTACTGAAGTGTATTATATTGAGAATTGTTGCAAATGTTAAAAGATAGGTTCTATCATAAAACAGCAGTCAGGTGTCCATATGAACAGTGAAAGAGGTTTTCTTCGCTGTCAACATTCCTCCTGTTCATACTGGCTATTAAAAGATCCCCTTCAAATGTGCTTTCAATGCAAGTGATGGGGGTCAATGTCCACAGTGTGTGCACACAATCATTTTGTGCAAAAATGCAATTAAAAGTTTATCTGAAGCTTATATGAGGCTTCAGCAGTCTGAGTTAGTCATATCAAGTGGATATCTGCTTCATTTACGATCTTTTTAGCATCAAATTCCCTCTTTGTGTTTCCTCAGACAGTGTTTCCATGTTGAGCTGCGGTGGAAGTATAATAACAAAAAGAGGGACTTTGGCACCAAAAACATGAACATTGAAAGATGTCTACTTGATTTGATTCATTTGGATAGCTGAAGCTTCATATTAGCTACAGATCAACTTTTAAATACATTTTTTGCACAGAAGGACGGTGGATTTTGGCCCCCATGGTCAGTGTGAACAGGAGGAATGATTATGGCGAGAAAAACCTACTTCAGTGTTCATTTGGGCACCTGACTGTTGGATAAGAGAGACTTGAACAAATGTGAACCTGTCCTTTAACATATTGTTTCATCTGGCCAAGACTCAAAAACCCCAATATATAAGAAATATATATAATATATAAGAAAACTCACAATTATACCCATATGACAAGCAGGGACCAGAGAAGTTTTGGCATTTTTGCTTGAAAAGATTACTTAAACAATTTATCGATTATCAGAAACAAACTTCTGCCCTGGGGCCCTGTAAGAGGTAAATCTGGCCATGTTTATGGAGAGTATTTTTTACTGCATTGATACGTATGTACCTTTACTTAAGTAAAATTTTGAATCCATGTTTTTTTTTCTTGTAATAGAGTATTTTATGGTGTGTTATTGTTACCTCTAAAAATCAATATATAATCCAAATAGAAGACAGTCGTCACGAAAGTCCATAAAGTCCATAAATGAAAGCTGCAGACCATGAAAAAATTACGCCGCTGGTCATTGAGACATAAAATAATATCCTCTGACAACATATGACGTATTATTTGATACTATATCAGTAAAGGTATAGAAATATCATCGATAAGCGGGTTTTGAAGGTGTCCGCATACCGTTCCTGTAGTGCAGATGAAGAGAAATGCGTGTTCTAGTTATTACTGTCAGAAGGAAGATGAACTCATGAGTGAGATTATCATTATATTACCGAACTCAACCCGAGCTGTGTCTCGATTGGTTAAATGTGGTCAGCTGACTCAGTGACATGACGCAGGTGTCCAAATCATCTATTTGAAGAGGGGATGGCAGTTTACACACCCGAAGAAGGAAAGCAACGTAGTCACACCCGCGGACATTACATTACAGATTTTTTAATCGCTTTCCCAGCCATGACTTTAAAGACACGATGGTCTCACCTGTTTCTCCTTTTGTGTTGTGCCCGAACTTGTCTTTGCCAGCCAGGTAAGATATTGCTTTGTTCTTTAACAACATGTTTGTACTGTCAAGAAAACATTCAGCTCGGGTAGATTTAAAATCAAAAAGTGCTTCTACGTTAACATACGTCGAATATAGGCCTTGTTTGTTTGATGTTTTGGTCTTGATTGCCATTATATGCTCCATAAGAATTAGTTTGATCACGTTATATAAGTTACATAAGTTATACGTAAAATGTATGTTGTAATGCTGCTGACTCAAGCTCAGAGGACTATTATTACAAGTAGGAAACAGGGTAAAGTTCTCACAGCTGAAAGGAACAGAGTTCAACTCACATTTGAGTTTAATATGTAGTCAAATTATAATTTGTTCCTGCATGTAAACCTGCATACTTCTGCTTTTCACGTTTTCATATTCACAGAGGATCGAGGCTTTACTGGTACAGAGAGCCCAGATGGGGTGGATGTCAGCTCCCAAGCCAAAGTAGTCCTGAGCAGTCCTCTTACAACTGTCTTCCTCCCAATCATCTACATCATTGTGTTTGCTGTGGGGCTGCCCACCAACACCATGGCAATATGGGTATTCCTGTTCAGGACCAAGAAAAAGCATCCATCGTCGATCTACATGGCAAACCTGGCTCTGGCTGACTTGCTCTTTGTTATCTGGATCCCACTGAAGATAGCATACCACTTCAACGGCAACAACTGGATCTATGGAGAAGGGCTGTGCAAAGTGCTGGTGGCGTTTTTCTATGGCAACATGTACTGCTCCATTGCCTTTATCGCTTGCATAAGTGTCCAGCGTTACTGGGCGGTGGTCCACCCACTGTCCGAGCAACGGAGAGACAACTGCGTAGCTGTTGTAGTCTCCATCACAGTCTGGGTGGTGGTCTGGATTATCACCATCCCTCTCTACCTGTATGACCAACAGGTCAGAGTAACAAACTCCAATCCACAAATCCTTACCTGCCATGATGTCACCAGGCCCAGTCAGGTAAAAATAGCAGCTGGCTACTTCCTGACAATGGGAACTCTGGGATTTGTTGCTCCAACAGTTGTGTGTATCATATCCTACATCCTCATGCTCAAAGCTCTCAGGAACAGCATGACAGATGCTGCCATCGCCAAGAAGCGACGGAAGGCTGTGGTCTTGATCATCACAGTGTTGGTTATGTTTTTAGTGTGCTTCACCCCCAGTAACATCATGCTGCTGGTACACTACATTCTGCTGTTGGGCGGGGTCAACAACAACCTGTATGGATTTTACATCACCACCCTGTGCCTGGCTAGTCTCAACAGCTGCATCGACCCTTTTGTTTACTACTTTATCTCCGAGGACTTCAGGGATCATGTGAAGAACACGTTCCTCTGCAGGAGCGAGAGGACAGTGGAGAGGATGAGGGTGTCCTTCAGTGCTCTGAAATACTCCAAGAAGAGTAACACGTACACATCTGAGTCAGGAAACACACAGAGCAGTGAATGCTAGTGGATTGATCATTATTAAGCTGTTTCTATTCCTGATCAATAACTGCCTTCAGGTATAAAATGTATTGTTTTTTTTAGTAACACTTTCTTTTACAGGTCCCTTCATTTTTATAGTAGTAGTTTCCTGGAAACTTGCTGGTAATTTGCAGGTATGAAGCAGTTAAGTTTTAGGACAGAAGGACTAGGAAAGAGAAGTGGTGCAATTTGGTACAAATTATAAGAAAAAGTGTTAAGGAGGTTTAGTTGGTAAGTACCCACTCATTGTATTTGGGTTCATAGTTGTAAATTTGCAAAATTTAGATTCTTAACAGTTCTTTAATTGACAGAAGAATGTACAGTTCAATGTCAAACTACATATTAGCATATGAGATTCTTTCTTAAAAACTGCATGAGTCCATTTCCCATATACTACAAAACTAGGTAACCATTTCAAAGAATGAACAGTTACTGTACATAGCAGCTACTTCTATAAAATTATTCAGAAAAATTCCTGGAAATTTTTAAGAAACAAAGGGACCCATAAAATAAAGTGTTACCTTGTTTTTCTTATTCTACTGTGACTTCTTCCACCTCAGGTTTGGTTTAGTACATTAAGAAATTAAGTCATCTTTGGCAATGACCTCCCATTTTAGATTTTTGAGCTGTCTAAGTTACTGCTTATGTTGTTTTTGTAAATACATTTAATTGTTTTTATATCTTTGACAACACACTTGTTTTATGCACTTTGCTTGATGCAGTACTCTTGATTTCAGCAGGGTATGAATGATTGCCTTTATTCATTTTTAATTGGTCTAATCTTTTAGGCCATGTTGTAATTTAAATGAGATTAATTCTCTGTCAACTTCTAATGTGCCAGAACTGAGACCGAAACCTAAAATGGGCAAAATTTAGCAGGTTTTATAATATAGGATAAAAGTTTGTCTATGTTTTTTATGTCTTGTATTTAAATTATTTCTTTTAACTTGTATAACTAAATTTTAGTTTGTCAATAAAAGTAATTGTTTAACTAGCTGTTTCCTGACTATGTGGGCAGGTCAACATGGGAAAGGTCAATCCAGGTACTTCTCATTTTCAAAACAATCCTGATATCCTGCTGGCAGTCCATGGTTGTATTCTTCTAAAATCCCTCTCTAAGACAAAATTTCATCCCAATTATTTCTTCTGAGTGTAGAAACTTTAATTGAAAGATTTTTCATACCTCACAGTGCCTGGCATAATGTCAGGAATGTCTCTGTTTTTGTCCAAGAGTAAAAATATAGGAAATAATATCAAAAAATGTTTGGTCATCTAAACTGGTTACCAACTGGTTATTTTGTTTAGGTGGAGTCTGTTAGATTTCACAAAGCAAGTGAGGCAACTGCAGTTTTCAATATCAAACATACAGTTTGGGACATGACAAAAGTAAAAAAAAAAAAAAAAAATTTAAATCTCCAGAGTAAAAAAAAAACACAAATATAACCAGTTTTTATATATGTTATACTTTTATAAGTTTGCCTTGTGTTTAGACCTGAAACGATAACTGAATTAATTAATTAGTCAATCAACAGAAAATTAACAGGTAGCTATTTTGATAATTGATCAATTTTTGCATTAATTTTCAAATATAAATGCCAATAATATGATGGTTCCAGATTCTCAAATGTTAAAATTAACAATTTCTAGGAAATTTTGATGGGCATATTGCACTATTTTCTGATGTAAAAACAAAAACATTGATCAATTGAGAAAATAATCGGCATATTAATAATGAAAAAATCACATCAAACATTTTATGCGGCAAGAGATTTGGAATTTTGATTCACGACCTCAGTATTTATAAAATCTTTGCTACGGCCCCGTGAGAACCACAGGTAACACTTTTGCTGAGGAAACTGTGAAACTGTTGGTGCAATATTGCACAGACTAGAAAAGTTACATTTTAACAGAACAAGTCAGGATGGCAGTGCTTTGAACTAAATGCTCACAATTACAATGCTAACATGCCAACCTTTAGTAGGTAGGTTTGTCATGTTTACCATCTTACTTTAGTGTGTTAGCATCATAAAGTAGCACTTAACACAAAGAACATCTGTGGATGATGGCAGTGGTTTGGTCATGAATGATAAATAATGATGATGGTGCTAGATGAAAGGCTAGGAAAAGGTTTAAAAAAGTTATTAAATTTAATCCTTAGGGGGACAGGTACCAAATTTGATTGCAATTCATCCAATAGCTGTTGAGAAATTTAATTAAAACCACCCATTTCAACCTCATGGTGGTGCAAGAGAAGAAGTCAGGGGATCACCAAAGTCAGTAGGATTCATTCTCTGGGGACCATGAATATCTGTGCCAACTTTCAGAGTAATTGACTGAATAGTTTTCCAGATATTAAATCCAAAACCACAAATGTCAACCTCACAGTGGAGCTAAAGGTGAAGTCAGGGGATTGCCAAAGTGAGAGGGATTCATCATCTGGGGACCATGAATGTCTGTACCTACTTTCATAGTAATTAATCAAATAGCTGTTGAGACATTTTACTAAAACCACACATTTCAACCTCATAGTGGCCCTAGAGGAAAAGTCAGCAGATCACCAAAGTTGGTAGGATTCATCATCTGGGGACCATGGATATCTGCACCAACTTTCACAGTACTTGATCAAATATTTGTCAAGATATTTCACTCAAAACCACAAATGTCAACCTCATGGTGGTACTAGAGGAAAAGTCTACCAGGTATACCAAAAGTATACCAGGCTGCTACAGAATAACCACACACACCTCTACACACATCAGACTGGTCAGTTATAATGCAATATTTTTTTAATATTTTTTACCCTTATTTTTTATGAAGGAGAAGTTGGGTTGACAGGGCTCATCAGCCTCTTTTACAACTTTTCAGCAAAAGCAGCATCTCATGTTTTACCCCTGAAACATATTGCAGTGCAAACACCGTTGTGTAACATAAATTACTAAACTATGTGACCGTGTACAAGGTGAGATAGGTGGGATAGTTCAGGCTGAAATCTGGGACGCTCATTGGGAAGCTGAAAGGTCTAAATCACCTGAATTCATACAATAAAATCTTCTCTGGTCAGTAACACTCAAGGCCAAAGTCCATGCCCACATTTGGTCATTTCAGTAATTAAAATGTTTTTTGTTACAGCTAGTATAGTAATGTATTATATTATGTATTAATGTTTGTACTAATATAATTTGCAACCTACCGAAAATTAAGTTAAAATTAAGCATTACAAGACTAAGACCCCTGAATATATTGGTATTGCACATTTAATGGACTTAAATGCATATTTTACCAATTTAATAACATATATGACTGTCCCACATTAGTAAAACCAGCTGTCCCACATTTCAAACCACATTTTCTAAGTGGGACAATGAACAATTGACTGAAATAAAAAAAAATATGAAACATGTTTTCATCATATTATATCTTATTTTGAACATGAATATATCATTAACACAATCTGATAACAATTGGCAACATTGCTTCATTTATGACCAATTTATATCCTTAACATAACTCAAAATCCTTTGACACTGACCTTTGACTGGACTTCACAGCAAGTTGGAAGAGTTGGATGGTTTAATTTGACAGCAGTCCTAATAGTTAGCATTTGGTAGAAAAAAGAGACATGCATTTGAGCTTAGGTTTCCCACATTTGGCAGTGTGCCACATTACACTAATTCACCCTATATTCACCTTCACTCAGCCCTTTTGCACATTGCATTGCTGCAGGCACATACATGATGTGCCTAAGACCTACCAGGCTGTACTTGGCATTTGTTATTCAAATTTCAACTGAGGATGCAAAATATGAAACTGAGGGTGCAATGCATGCTTTTGCACCCTGGTAGAACTGGACCTGGCCACTGAGGAGGAAAATTTATGGATATTTACTATAGGCTAAAATAAAGCAAGATGTCATTGCTTAGGATAGATGATCCATAAATAAGGGAGCCATTGTCTGATTTCACCGATGGATTTCACATATCTCTGTTACTGACATGTAATCTACTATATATATATGGCTGCCAACTTCTGACTTCAGCTTGGAGTGACATTTGTTATAGTTCATAATAAAATGAGCATTATTCGTGATAAACTGACCCACGTCGACCCCTCTCTGCTGCAACGCTGCAATGAGTTTACTAACCTAGCTCTACTTAGGCCAGCTCTATAACTTTACACTGACAGATCCTGAGAAACATAATTTCATAAAATTAGACAAGTGACCAGAATGAATGGCAGTCTGGTTGCCATGGTAATGGATCACGTCAGGCAACCACAACCCCGTTTGAGAAAGAACCCTTTAACAGGAAGTAACACTGGTTAGACTTGGGCTCTAAACCACAGATAAAGAAACATTTCTATGTCAGTCCCATGGCTGAAAATAGAGCCATGTAACAGGAAACGTGTTGTGTTTCACATTTATCAACAAAACCTCAAACCTCAAGACCACACTGCCTCCATTTTCTAGAACAACCTGTTTTGTGGTTGGTGGTTTTTGCCTCCATCAACACTGAGATCCATTACCGATGCTCAGAGGAACAGACAGGGTAGGCGGTACCACATATGACGTCAGCGTAGAAATAGGTAGTCTCGGGGTGTGTCCTTCAAGGTTGGAGGTGTTAGTCGACGTTTAAGACGCCGTTGAGGGGAGACGATAAAAGAGAAGTGAAGAAGAGAGCGTGTCAACAACACAAGACATGGATTTAACTCGGTTTTTGTCGCTCCTTTTAATTTTCTGCTGCTTTTCTGCTTCAAATGCCCAAACAGGTAAGGCCGGAGGCTCCTCTGTGTGTGTGGTTTCCTGGAGTTGGGTCGCCTACATACCGAGCTAATGAGACATATTAGTCGGATCCCATGAGAGTATTAAGAGGCGTTAGGCCTACTCTGTTATCATTTAAGCATATCAAGCTGAAGTTTTAAAACTGACTTCATAATTAGAGCGAATTATTGATGGAGTATATATTTCTAACAATGGGTTGTGGTCAGTTCACATACAGACAGGAGTGTCGGGAAATATAGGGTGTCTAACATCGAAAAAATGTAATAAAATAACATCGAGTATTTTATACAGGTATAAAGGTATATCTAACCTATTCAGATAAGACCCCCCCCCCCCCCCCCCCCCTTTTGAAGTAGAGCTGAAACAATTAGTCAATCAATGATTAGGTGATTTACAGAGAGTTGATTTGCAGCTATTTTTATAAACTCTAAGCCTCTAAAATATGAGGTTATGTTGTTCTCATTGTTATTTGTAAATTAGATACCTTTTGAATTTTAGAGAATTGCTTTAAAAAAACAACTATTTACTATTATATTATAATTTTCAAAAAAATCTGATTTAAGAAAAATACAACCGATTAATTGATTAAGAAAATATTTGCATCCCTACATTAAGCCAAAATGTCAGTCTGGATTATTGTTGGTTATTGTTGCGGAACTCACTACCTTCATTATATAGTGTTTTTAGTATTATATTCTTACATTTGTGTTATATCTTCTAGGAAGAGGAAAAGGACGGGGATTCATTGGGATTCAGGACCCTAAAAACTCAGAACAAGTTTCTGTGGACAAGGCAACATCTGACACACTGAAGAGTGGCCTCACCACAGTCTTCCTCCCAATCATCTACATCCTCGTGTTTGCAGTGGGGCTGCCTGCCAACGGTATGGCCGTCTGGGTGTTTCTCTTCAGGACAAAGCAGCATCCGTCGTCGATCTACATGGCCAACCTGGCTCTGGCTGACCTGCTCTTCGTCATTTGGACACCCCTAAAGATTGCCTACCATTTCGGTGGCAATAACTGGACCTACGGGGAGCCACTGTGCAAAGTCCTGGTGAGCTTCTTCTACGGGAACATGTATTGCTCTATTCTGTTCATCGCCTGCCTCAGTGTGCAGAGGTACTGGGTCGTGGCTCACCCTCTGTCCCAGCAGAGGAAGAACAACAAAGTGGCTATTGGTGTCTGTGTGGCCATCTGGGCTTTCATCTGGCTCTCCACCACACCTCTGTATCTGTACAACCACACCGCCAAGCTCAAAGACCCCAACATAACCACTTGTCACGATGTCACCATCATCAAAGACCCCCTCAATCCTTTCCCTTCTGTCCAGCTCCCCTACTACTACTTCATCTTTATGGGTATGGTTGTGTTCCTCGTGCCTTGTATTGTGATCGTCGTGGCCTATATTCTGCTGCTCAAGACCCTGGGGGAAAGCATAGGGGACAGCACGGCAACAAAAAACCGTCAGAAAGCCGTGGTGTTGATTGTGACCGTCCTGGTGACCTTCCTAGTGTGTTTCATCCCGAGTAACATCATGCTGGTGTTGCATTATTCTCTGCTAAAGGACGGAGTGGTAAATAATGGTTATGGCTTCTACATCATTACATTGTGTCTGGCCAGCCTCAACAGCTGCCTGGACCCGTTCATCTACTACTTTGTGTCTGAGGACTTCAGAAACCATGTGAAGAACACACTGCGGTGCAGGAGCAGCAGGACTGTAGAGAGGATGAGGGTTTCTTTCAGTTCCATGAAATACTCCAGGAAGAGCAAATCATACATGTCGAGTACTGGGGACACACAGAGCAGTACCTGCTAGTCAAAGAAAAGGAGAGAAAAGACTCTGATGGGATATCAAGGATCATGCCTGTGCTTGTACTTAAGTGTACTGGAAAAATAGCACAGTGCAGACTCTTTGGCACTGGGACACAGGAGATAGGTCTGCGATAATGGAGCTACCAGGAAACCTCAAACATCAGACAACCAAAGATGAGTTCATTTTAAAGATGTATGTGACATACATATGAACTGTGGTGTGGCGTTTAAAATGTGAAACACATTTTCATTTTTTATATATATTATTTACATGGAGAGTAGGCCTGTTAAAAACTGCAACAAACTGTCAGGTTTAGCATTTAGTCCTCTTGGGGGCACAAAATGTTTTTTATAATGCCTGATAGATGTGAGTTTCCCCAAGATTTTGACTGACTAGTTCACTGCACTGAACACCATTCAAAGCAAATAAGACCTATAATAAAACAGCCAAATGAACTTGATGTGCTAAAAGAGGATGGAACAAGAGTATATGGTTGTTGTAACTAGGGCCGCAACTTATGATTATTTTCATTATCGATTAATCTGCCAATTATTTTCCAATTAATCGTTTAGTCTACAGAACATCAGAAAACAGTGAAAATGTCCATCACAGTTTCTTAGAGCCCAATGTGATGTCATCAAATGTCTTATTTAGTCCAATCAACAGTCCAAAACCCAAAGAGATTCAATTTACTGTCATGGAAGATGAGGAAAAAGAGCAAATTCTCACATTTGAGAAGCTAGAACGAGGAGATGTTTGCCATTTTTGCTTGAAAATGGACTAAAATTATTAATCATTTGTCTTGCCTATTCAGCACATTCCTGCTGCTGAAGTTTTATCTTATTTTAAACTACGTGTGCTACAGTGTTTTTATGATTTGTGTTTGAATTTTTATGATTTGAAAGAAAACAGTTGTATTGTTTCTTAAATAAAATGATGAAACAACAGGATACAGTATCTGTGAAACTCCTTTTACTATTGCGTAACCAATTTAAAAATCCTCGAGTGAGTGAGTCACTGGGCTTGCTTGTCATCATGTGTCTGACGAGGGATATCGACGAGGCTTCTTATCATGAATCATTCACTACGCCTTGTGAAAACGTGAGGAATTCGTGGAATGTATTGTGGTGGTTTGTGTAGCGCCAGAAAGTGTACAGACCAGTTGAAGTGCTTTATGTTCACTCAGTTACTCATGTTTTTGTTTTTTCTGAAGAAAAAAGTCAGACAGAAAAGAGGGTCAGTGGAGGGGGTTGAGGAATGTTAAAGAACATGATGAGGCATGCTATGAGGATGACCTAAAGAGATTGTCCTCACTCTAGTTTCAGTGTGTCAGACTGTGATTCACCTGTATGTGAAACACAGAAAACAGTCAAGATTTAAGCCCCATTCCCATCATTTTTTTCTTTTTCAGTGACTTCCCCTCTTGATTTGGTCTTAAATGCAGCTTTTTCCTCATCAAACTTGAAGCACGTACATTTTATTTTCAGTTAAAATCTGCTTCATACAATACATGTTATCCTCTAAAAGACAATATACTGTCGACAAAGGTGTCATGTGAACTTAAGTGAAAGGTCCTGGCCTTTTGTCTCTGGATCAGGAGTAAATGAACTCGTGTGTTTCAAGCACTAAACCCCACCCAAACAGTCACAAACACACAAGCTGTGAATAGTGACCTGAGCTGTGAGTATTGAGCTTCCTATTTAATGACTAGTTGAGGCAGAGGTAAACGATTGTTGTGGAGTGTCGTCTTACCTTTTGTCTGCACTCTTTGAGTAGAATACCTTCTTATCACATGCTGGGGAAAAAGAGCCACTCCCTGGCCATGTTACATTTACACAGCTCTTTTCAGGCATTAGTGAGTTACACTGTGTGAACAAGGCAAACAGAAATGTTCAGGAATCTTGTGTTTAGTCACTTCTGAGAAAAGTTTCAAACAAATCACCTTTGTGCCTACAAAGCATAAAAGTTAATAAATTACCAGGATTATCAGGAGAAAGGATTCTGTAGTAGACAAATAGCTGTCAAGCTATTTTGATTTTCATAGTTTTCACATAAATTTTCACAAATAGTGGATGACAAAATTAACACAAGTCTCCTGTAAATCCCAATGAATATAACATTTTTACATCTAGTACTGCCCCCGCACGAAGAGAGGCATTAAAACCATGCTTGTGCTGTGGTTTGGACAGTGCATAGTGCTGAAATTAAGTGTAAGAAACTGACCAGAAATGAAATTTAAACACTGTTGTAATTCCACAGGTTTAGCCTGTTGGACCAGAATAGATTTGTTCTTCACAAACACAAAATATGAGGCAGTCAAACAGAAATGGGGTGTTGGTGCCATTTTTTTCTCAGGCAACAACAACAGACTTTCAGTCAACCATAAACTGCTATTTAACATGTGTTGATAACCAATAAAGTGTGTACACCATATGTCATTTATAGCCAAATGAGTATGAAAATAAACTGAAAATCTGTTAGCCTTTACCAGGGAGAAAAATGACATCTGCATTTAGATACAATCATAAACAGTGTTATAAATCAATTTTATTGTTTAAGTCCATGAAGTACACGGGTAATGATATTCCCTTTAGTAGAGTTTATAACCATGAATGATTAAATAGGAATGACACAGATACTGTAGTATGAGGGTGTACGTGATTCAAGTGTACACACAGTTTTCTGAACATGCTTCCTCTTATTAGCAACTATTAACTGTTTCTACACAACAAAATCAGTATCAGTACCGCTTTGTTATGAGAGCCATGTGAGGCAGTTCTGGTATGGCAAGAATGGACAGGGCTGTGACAGTTTCACATGTACAGGCAGATTTCACTGCACTCTAAAATGCTTGGTGCAACACATAGCTTCAGTGTTACTTAGATTAAAAGAATATTTAGAAAAGTTCATATTTTAAGGGTGTCTTTGCTATCACAGCAGCAGGTTTTCCATTGATTTAACTTTCTTAAAATGACTTAAACATAAATCAAATGTGTGCTGAGCCAAGAAATAGCCATCCGCTGGCTCTAAGGCTTCATATTTACAATACAAACATGAGAGTGGTATCGATCTTTTCATAAATTCTTAGTGTGAACTGTTAATCTTATTTAGCCTCAGAAATAATTCATTGTTTTTAAAATACACGCACGGAATGTCATTGTGGTTTAAAAAGAGTTCCAGTGCAGTTACTTCTGCAGTTGCACACTCTACATATGGTGGTTTGTGTTGCACATTTCTCTAATGCAATAGGTATGGTATGCTTTTGCCACAGGATTGACACATAGTCAGGTATTTAGCTGTGCATTTATAAGCGTAAAAAGTTTCTTTGCTTCTACACAACTGAATATATTTCTTCCATAGGGTGCTGGTAGATTGCGCAAATCACAGATGTAGATGTTGAAACGTCACCACAAAGAGTCTTCTGACAGGAAACACTCTAAAAGCTTAACTTTAACCTCTAAAGGTACATCTATCCATGTAAAAAAGATGACCATTGGTGGAAATGCATGCATGTTAGAGATCAGTGCCAATACCAGACATGAGGATAAAGCCTGTTTAATTAATTCAGATTTCACATCCTAGCAGACAGGTATGCCTGAGGCGTCTGAATGCAATGTTTCTAAAATAAGCGTGAGCTGTTGCAACAGCCATATAAAGCAGAAACATGACAAACCAGTTCTGCCCATACCACTCTCCAGTGAATAACAACAAAGAGAGAAGAAGCACAGAGAGCGTGAGCCTAGACTGAGCCTGTCAGGGTTCACTGCATTTGCTGTTTGATATCATTAGATGTGCAGATATAGAAATGTTTTCTTCTATGAGTGATTCATCTAAATTAACATTGTAGATGCCTCTGTCTTTGCTTGTCATGTACTATTTGTAGACTTGCTGCTCTGATTCCTGTTGAGTGAAAAAGTGACCTCTGCTGGTGTGTTTGTAAGTGTTAGTTATGCAATATATAAGTAAGAGACACAATATTTCAAAAAGGTAAAGTGCTTAGCAGTTCATCAGAATTTTATTTGAATTACCCTTTATTTGAGGAAATTCTGACAATATATAGCCTCATGATTTTATATTTTAATCATTTAAAAAAAAAAAAAAAAAGGGTTGATTCTCACAGTTATCTCAATGAGAGAACTATAGTAAGATATTTTGAGGAATAACACCTGCTGCTATGAATGCAAAGACATCCTTTAAATATTTAATTTCTATTTTTAAAATTGAAGATTTGGCATGACAAAGATATTCTCTTTTTTGGAGTTTAATTAAGAACCCTCCCAGTAAGAGAATGTACTCTCAAAGAGAGGATAATAGATTAGTATTGCGCCCACGCATCATACTGGGACGCAGCTAAAAGACTGCTATTCATGCATGTGAGTGAGAGGGTCGGTCTTGAGGAGGAAGAGAGAGGGAGAATGTACGTGCTATAAACCATCAACTATCGGCAAATACTCCTAATAATAAGATCTATTTAGTGAAACGTAACAAAACAAGTCTTAAGTAAGTGGCTTTAGTTTTTTATTTTTTATTTTTCAAGGTAGCTCAAAACATATTAAACATGTATGGAAACTGACCTGAGAATGCCATGGAGACAAAGTAACAATACATCATCCATACATTAACATAAATGGAAATCTCTATGAATAAGAGATAAATGTACATGGCACAAGAGTACAGGATAATATATACTATCATTGTACACAAAACTGACATAAAATGCACTTTAATTCTTCTTAACAACTTACCAGACAGTCAAGAAATGTTAGAGTGATAATCAGCTCCTAAACTGTGAAGAATATCCATGTTCTGTTAGAGAGAAGATTGCAAAATAGATTGAGATAATAATCAAAAAGAGAGGAAAGGCAGACAGACAGGAAAGAGAGAAAATGGTTTGTAGGAGAGAGGAGAGAAAAAAACAAGTGTTTGAATGAGAGGAGGTACAAAAGAGGCGCTTTGAGTAAAAGAGAGTCAATGAGAGATTAATTCAAGCTCTTTAGTCTTTCCTCCCTTTCATCTCGTCTGGCTCTCCCGGGGCAGCGTGGCTGGAGGGATTTGGCACAGTGTGGCTGCCTCCTAGCCAGTCCCAGTGAGAGAAGAATGGGGCAAAGTTAGTGCCTGGCCGTTGATGATGAGCATCGTGCTTGGGTGCACCACCCCAGAGGCCAAAGGGCACCAGGTTATGCATGGACCACGGGAAGTCGTAGCCGCAGTGGTCCTCGGTGGAAACGTAGACGTTAAAGACCATGAAACCCCACGTTGTGAGGCAATGGCACTGAAGCAGGACAGGGTCAACTGTGGCCCAAAACCCCACACTGAATAACTCCCAACCAGAAAGGTACTGGGTGACCAGGCTGAAAGGCTGGTTATACTGGTGGTGCACGGAGTGGAAAGTGCGGTACAACCAAGGAACGCGGTGGTGTAGCAGGTGCCAGAGGTAATACTGGAAGTCAAAGACCACTATGCAGCCCAGGATGCCCAGGAAGAAGCCCCAGAGAGTGGGCGCTTCACGAGGCAGTGGGGTAGGCGGCCTCCACAGCCACTGGGCGACTGCAGCAGGGAAGATGTAGAGCAGGTGGTTGTAGATGGTGACACCCAGGGTAGTCCAGATGTTAGGCCAGGTGACAGGACGGTCAGGATGGAGCCTGTAGCGGTTGATGCAGGGCCAGGTGGGAGCCAGCAGGTCCAACACAGTGTAGAGGCCAACTAGGAAGAAGTAGGTGGTGACAGAGAGGACCACAGGGAAGAGAGGGCTCCTCAGGAGGTCGTGGTGGTTCTGGTGGAGGTAGTCCCAGACAGGCTGCAGGGCCAAACCCTGGAACAGGCCCCCAGTCATGTTGCTCCCATCCGACATCCAGGATAAAGCCTCAGTTTTAAGTAACCGGCCTGTGCTCATCACCAACCTAGCAATTCTCTTTTAAAATAAGGCCCGAAGAGAGGATGAAGTGGGTCTAAATGTAGTGAAAGATCCAATCACCGTCCTTGTATAGATTAAGTAACAGCAAATTGTCTGGTGATGTTGTGCCAAATTGGACTGCTGGACTGTCTTAGGCTCTTATGTATGTTCAAGCCCCACCTCCACCCAACGCCCCCCATCCCCCACCCCCCCTCGCGTTTTAAAAGAAGGCACTCTGTAAAGGCCCTTTTTCATGGGCACAAGGACCGCAGCCAGGACTCAGGAGCCGGGCCACAACGGCTCTCATTTTTGACCCAAATCATGGAGTGAGAGCTTCCGTTTACTTGTGAATTTGACTTTGTCACATGAAACAAGGTGCAGTGTCTTTTAGCCGTTAACATTAACAGAATGAAAACATGAACTATATTACAGCAAACTATATATTCACCAGTTTATCATTAGTATGTTAATGTTTCTGCTCTTGTGTCAGATCAACAGACACATACAAATACACACACAAACACACACATGCACACACACACAACATGGGTCCAAGAGAGTAATTAATCATAGAAAAGCTGTCAAATGAGACATCAATTCAAAAGCACTTCCTTTCTATTGCTAGATTATAGTTGGCTTATTGCTCAGTTTGAGGTTTTTTTTTTAAGGAAAAAAAGATTTCATTGTTGAAAACTCAACAGGGGCAGCGACCACAGCTCATGTTTCTATGGTGTGAAAATAAAAATTCTGTCAAGAGGTTTTAAAAAATATCATGTGCTTTATACTCAGACATTATGTCATCAAACTAATATTTTTCTGCTCTTAAGACTTATGTTTCATTAGTTTGTATTAGAATCAACGGCTGCATGTAGGCAGTTTCATTACAGTATCTCACCACATACCACAATAAATACACATATTTTGAGTTTATTGATTTTGATCCATAGACACATGACACATTAAACAAATACGTCTGACTTGTTGGACATGTGAAGAGACAGTAATCATTTGCAAACTGAGGGCTTCATTCAGAGTTGGCTGAATAAAACCATACATGTAAATGGAGGGGAAAGCTATGTGCACAGGTAAACTGGGCATATTAATAATATAATAATATAATAATAATACTGTTATATAGCTCTACACAGTCAATGCATACACAAGCAGTACACAATACTGAAACTGCAAGTTAAAGTCAATGCAAAATGCAACAGTTTCTCGTTTCTTTTGCCTCTGAATTGATGGAAATTGTCACTTAACTGTCAAACTCAGGATGTGATCAGGACAGTCTTGAATGATCATCACTACCTCACCAACTATAAAAGATCTTAAAACCAAGCAATAAGCAATAATACAAAAGGCAAAAACATATTCAACAGCATAGTACAACGTACTAGATATAGCTGAGGTTCATTCATCATTTATACCCATACCCATTCTGGATCTTTTGATCATATCACATGATCTTCATCAGCACACATGGAGTCTGCAGTTGTCATGGAATTATGGAAAGGCAAAAGTCCTTTTTTTTTGGAGCTCTTTAAAGATTTCTTGTCCATGTTGGCTTAAAAGCTGAGGTCCAAAGTTCATTCTTGACCTTAGCAGTTTTGCAATCAATACACATTTATAATAGTTTGAAATTTTTCAGAGAAACTTAGAGTTTGTTGCCTTTTCTTTCATGGATAAGAACAAACAGAGTTCACTGTAAACAGTACATGAGTGTGACACACTTTATGACAGAAACAGGATGTGAGTTGTGTTATGTGCAGTCTAAACAGTGTTGACCTATTACAGTCAACACAAAATAGAGAACAGAGAATAGGACAGTTTAGAGTGCACAGAATACTCACTTAAACACCTGACACTGTGGTCAAATGTAAAGCCAAACACAAGGATTTATGGTTGTGACTAAAATCAGATTAGAACTTGTCAGGTAGTCTGCATACTTTCTCATACCTCTGATCAGCCAATTGAGGGCAGTAAAACTCAAGTCTTCACCACAGACAGAAACACATGACACATTGCAATAAAATAAAAATTAAAGAGAAAATTGAGAAATGAAGGGGGGATGATTGTCTGGAAAAAAAAGTGCTTCAGATGGAAACCTATTGGGTTTTTAATTTGATGCCTTAGTATATCCAAGTTCATTCTTAATATTCTTAATTGCATTAATTGATGGGGCAGCAACATTCTGAGTGATATTTATATTAATTAATTAATTAATATATTAATATTTTGTGATTATTGTGAAAGCACTGTTTTCTGTGTCTATTGGTCACTTTATCATGTGATGCAATGTTGTTTATTTCTGGTGTATTGTCTAGTTAGATTATCAGGTGTAAGCAATCTGTTTTTATTGTTTCCACCATGATGGGGACGTATCATGCATATTTCCAGGTCTATGTTTATATTCTGGGGCTCTACTGGAATATCTTTGCATGATTTACAATTTATAAAACTCCTTATTTATCTTATATTGGCTCTTTATGCAACCCCTCAGTTCAGCCTCTGTCTGAAACAGGTCGTTTTAGCTCCTGTCTCTTTAAGGCCCCCCACCTGATGAGCCCACTCTGTTCTGATTGATATTCACTTTTGAACAGTGTTGGTGGTTGAAACAGAAATTTCCTATACATCACCCACAGACACAGAAAAAAGTTTCATCAGCTGCAGTGTTGACAAAAGACTTCCTGCTCACTCATTCGCTTTAGCTTTAGGAAGCTGCCCGTTTCTTTACTCAAAATGGTAACTTCTCATGAACAATCTGATGTCATCACAAGAAGGAGGAAGTAGAGGTAACATTGCAAACAGAGTGTTCAGAACAGGCTCAAGCCCTGGCTTTTGACTCCTGGCATCTTTAACATAGACATCCCACATCATAACAGTATATAAATCACAGAAAATCATGAAAAGCATAATATGTCCCCTTTAATATAACTTATCTCCTTGTTATACCTAAAAAACGTTTTATTTTCTGTTATCAAGGAATAAAGAGAATTCCTACTTCATGTGAAAAATCATTTGCCAGTTGCAACAATTTAGTATGATGTGTTTCAAGGGTTTTGACAAGGACTCAATAGAGAAGACAACAGTTTTCAACAATTTCAACAGAGTGATGAAATATGCATAGGAAGCAGTTGGCAGTAATGAGTGAGCAGAAAGTCTTTTGTCAACACCGCAGCTGATGAAAACTTTTTCTGTGCCTGTGGGCGATGTGTAGGAAATTTCTGTTTCAACCACCAACACTGTTCAAAAGTGAATTTGATATGAAGACTGGGTGCACGGATCAAAAATATCACAACATACAGTGAGGCTGTGCTGAATGCTGCACCCTGTCTAGAGACTCTTATTACAACAGCCTCTGGCTTAATGCTTCCTTTGGGGCTTTGATATCAAGTCATACCTCAGAGGAAAAACTGTGAACGTCACCGGTGTCAAAAATAACTACTAGCTCAGAGTGGAAGGTCTGGCTATTGTCTGACTGACTGGTCAAATAAAAAAAAGTATTGACACTTGACTCTCAGGAAGTACAGTGTGACTGTTGGCATATTGTCAAACATGAAAAGGAGAAGCTGTGTCAGTGCCACAATAATCAGCTGTTTGAGTGGATACAGACAATCACAAACCACTTGCTGGACAAATGAGAAGTGGAACTCCATTTCACTAATGTGCGCCACTAGGTGTCTGAGGAGACGATGACAAGGTGTGAGACTCCTCCCTTCACTCCCGAAGAAGAAGACACATCCATTGAGCTCTGCTGACACTGCTCATCCCAAAACTCACTCATTCAGAGTTCTTTCAGTTAACATACTTTTCTTACTCAACACATAAAGATGGTTTTGTGCTGCAGAAGAAACCCAACAGTGAACTCTTGCTGACGCACACAATGGTGTGTTTATTTGCCATAGCAATTTATTCCTGGGGTCC
Source organism: Thunnus maccoyii (assembly GCF_910596095.1). Lineage (NCBI taxonomy): Eukaryota > Metazoa > Chordata > Actinopteri > Scombriformes > Scombridae > Thunnus > Thunnus maccoyii. The sequence goes on along the minus strand of NC_056551.1, from coordinate 24,005,744 downwards.
ATACATTAAAAAAATACCTGATAAAACATCAATACAGTAACAAAAGCAAGGCTCAAGCAAATACATTTTAAAATAGCTAAAAAAAAACCCAGCAGATCCCTCTTCAACAACCAAATCAATAACAATACACAGCCATCCTGGTATGAGCAATGTTACAGATTGGGCTAAAATATGTTGGTTTAAGCTACACTTAGAGAATGAAGAGACACTGTGGAGAAAAAGGTATCTTCATTTCAGAGAGTAACCACATTTGTCAGCGGCAGTCACTGAACAGTGAGAAATCCTCCAACGGCTATTTAACTGATCCTGACAGGGTGAGAGCCACAGCCACAACAGGCTTGTCCCTGCAGAAAAGCTCTTTGGTTACACTTGACTTTAACGCCTTCGTATTTAACATTTATATACAGTATATAAAACCTTAATAAATGGTTTGTAACACACTCTAATGAAGTTGTTAGGTCATTTTGATGTGTTTCTTCTCCTATGAAGCATCCATAACAGGTGTATGAACAGTGATGAAAGATTGATAACATAGCTGTAATTATATATAATAGTATATTATTACACACAAGTCTTTAAAGTTTGTTATAAAACTGTATTAAAACTCACAAAGACATGTTGAGCTTGAGGATTAATTGTTGACCTTTTAAAAAGTACTTGACAAAAAAAAAATCTTAACTCAAGATCCACTTACTGGATTTCTTTCTGAACCTTCAGCCATATCTTGACCTTTCATCAGTGGATAGATTAATAGAACTAATATAGTAATTAATATTTAATATTTATATAAAATAAGACATTTCTTATTAGTAGTAGTGGTCATTAATCATCTGTTATGCATTTTATTGTTGACAAATACACTAAACACTTACAGCTATATTATAGTTTGTTATGCACCATTGATGCTGCTTATAAAAGCTATAAGGGGTTAAAATAAAGTGTTACCAAAGTTTTTGTATGAACTGCAGGATCTCAAAAACAATTCCCACTGGAAAATTAAGACTTGATTTATAATTTCACTAAATAGACCACACATGGAAACATCTTGAGAGAAAGATTTGATGCCTGAATTTTGCTGCACTGCAAGACAATATGTGAACAGAAAAAATTAAATAGAATCTATCAGTGCTCTTTGTTGTCTATAGCGTGCATAACCCATTCAGCATGCATAAGAAAAGGCAGAGCAGACCTGGTATCAATATACAATGGTAACTGAGTACATTTACTCAAGTGCTCTACTTATGTACGTTTTTGAGGTACTTGTACTTTACTTGGGTATTTCTATTTTATGCTACGTTGTACTTGTACAGTTCATATGTACTTTTACTTTAGTAAGATTTTTAGTGCAGGGCTTTTACTATTTCCTCATTGTAGTATTGTGAAGAAGAAAATACACATTTGGATAGAGCTTTGATAATCAAATGATGTCTGGGAACAACTCCTTGATCAACAAGATGCCAACTGTGTATCTTTCCTGCATTTGACCCCTGCTGATTTGACCTTTTTGATCCTGTCTGAATGCAGCACACCCTCCTGTTTTTGCCCCCTTGATTTCACCTACCTGAGAGTCCCCCCCCCTTACTACGCTGCCTTGATCCTGTATGCAAATGCCCTACCTCCCTACCTTTTGGTTACCAATTGTTTGATCTTTCGGTATAAAATGTTTCCATCCCTTCTGCTCTGGGTCAGTCTACTGTATCAGACCAGCTCTGTGTCAGTAAGCTCACCGCATTTCCGGAATGCTATTAAACCACTTCCACTACAGCAAACTTTGAACAAGGACTTGAGTGATTTTCTTCAACAATTGCTACTTTTACTCAAGTAAAAGTTCTCAGTACTTCCTCCAAGTACTAAATGTCAAGCAAGACTGCAACTGGATCTCACATTGTTCAAGGTTTCCATCACCTGCATTGATGTTCAGCTGCTTTGCTCATCTGAAAAAAAGACATGTATCAATAATATTGTATATTCATGGTCAGATAAGGAATATAAGTTTTTCCTCCTGTTGATCTCCTGCTGGAAATATGAGATGCAGAATTTAAGATGTGGGCAGAGAAAGAGAGGTGTGAAAATAGGTTATCAGTACCTCGACTGCTTCAACCTGAAAACATTTTCTTTCTCTGTGTAACGGCTGCGTAAGGCTTTGTGACAGTGTGTGTTAACAGCACTGAAGGTATGAAAGGAATACGCCTTCAGGAACAGTCATGTCAGGACTCATCAACAGGTGCAGGACTATATCCACTCAAACAGCCCTGCAAGAATGGACGACAGTCAGCCTGGAGCAGAACAGAGAGCTGGAAGAACCTGAAAATATAGTCAGTGGTGAGACAGCAGCAGGTTTGCACATACAAACAAAGGAAATCCCACATGTCAATGAGACAAAATGAATGCAATGAAGTGAATTTGCAATTCAAATTTAACAGCCACTGCAAAGTCAGAATAAAGAGGAGCCTGTTCCTCTCACTAAATTCACACTACTTCCAAACACATACATGTATCGTAGTCCAGACTGAAATATTTCAGCAAACTGTACATAGATTGTCATGAAATCTGGTACAAACATTCATTGTTCCCAGACAATGAATTTTACTGACTTTGGCAATCCCCTGACCTTTCATCTAGCGCCACCATGAGGTTCACATTTCAACAACTATGGGATTGATAGTCATGAAATTTGGTGCACATTCACAGCCTCCTCAGGATGATTTTTAATAACTTTGGTGATCCCTTCATTTTTCCTCTTGCGCCATCATCAGGCTAAAATTTGTCCAGACTACCTGAAAAACTAATAACGTCAGCCTCAACTGTACTTTGTGTTTAGTGCTAATGAGCTGTTTGTGAGAGGCTACATGGAGAACTTTGTGATCACATCCAATTTTTTTCTGGACTTCTGTCAATCTCAAGATTTGTTGAAGAATAATTTTAAAAAAGGAAACTATAAACACACTGGCACCCTTGCATGGATGTATTTCTTACAGACTGGTAATGAAACTTGACAAAGAACCAGGCCTGAGATCAGTTTGTGTTATGTCCTGTTGCCCCATGGCCTGATTAACCTCCTAGAGGGCCCCGGGGCTAAAGGTTGTTGTTGGGCCCCCACTATACCACTATTCTAGAGGTGAAATGATCAGATGATTAATCGACTGTCAGAAAATTAATTGGCAACAATTTACTAAAATGCCCCAAATTCTCTGGTAGCAGCTTCTCAAATGTGAATATTAGCTAATTTTTCATGATAGTAAACTCTTTGCTTTTTTGACTGTTGGTCAGACAAAACCAGTCATCCGAATACGTTTACTTTGGAATAAAGTAATAATGATCAGCAGCCTTGCAGCCTTACAGCCTTACAGTACTCCTATGATGGAATAATACTACCTTGCCCTCAGTTTTGTGTGTGTAGTTTGATAAAAACACAACAACAAATGAGCTCAATATCTAAAACTGTTAAAGTCTTCAAACCATCAGGCTGTCATGTTCCACTTGCAAAGAGGAACACCTTTAAAATGCCCTAAATAAATCACACTAGGCACATACAGATATATTCACATCTGAATGGTCTTTTTACAGTATTTTTTACAGTATATTTTACAGTATATTAGCATTCATGACTTATTTTACTGTGATGTTTTACTGTGACGTTTTTACTGTTTTACTGTTTCCACTTTGATATTGTTACATTTGTCTACATTTGTCTTAGATTGAGCCGGGTCAAAGAGGAATTTCTGTTACTGTATGTGACAGACAATAAAATTTCTTGAATCTTGAATGTAGATTTTGACAGAGTCCCTCTTTAAGACCAGGGCCACAACATGGAGGATGAAGGACATGTCATAGTTGATATTGTACTTCAGTGCTGCAAATTGCTAACAAATTTTCGATTTATCAAAGTTTGTAGACCCAAACAATATGGAGTAAACTTTGGGCTTTTGGGGCCCCAAAGCAGTTTGCCTGGTTGGTAATCCAGCCTTGCATTGCCCCCATCTCTCTTGACATCATGTCAAACCTCGATACAGTATATTATAATCCTTCAAAAGCCTTTCAAAAGCATTTTAATACTCCTAACAGCTTAATGTAGTACTTGTTTCTTCTAAACACATATACAATACCAATTAACGAGAAAGTGTGTCCAAACTTTTCACTGGTACTGTATATATGTAATACATACATAATACAAAGTATTTTTTCTTTAAACAGCACAAATGAAAGAATATATATATATATTCTTACATTTGTGCTTATAGAAAAGGAGTATACACACATTGGACACAACCCATTAGTCCTTACGCTGAAAAAAAATCATTACAGGGTTCCAAATCTTATTGAAAACATCTCCTTTGTTGTCACTATAAAATTTCAGTCTCTCTAATGTGTTTGCTATTTCTCTCAGCCACAAATCATATGTAGTTACAGAATGCATTTTCCACACTCGTACGATTTGTAATACTTGTTTGAACACACAGCACAGTGAATGTACTTCTTTCTGTTTCCACTATTCTCTCACATATATATTCATTCTTCTCTTACACGCACATATCCTCTTCATACAAACATGCATTCTCATCTTACATACATACAGTATGTTCTTTATGATATTCAATTAGAACATCTGAAATTTAAAATATATGTCTATAGAGTAAGTGTGAAAATGACTGCACAAGTAGACTGTACAAGTGAAAATATGTGCACATGAGAGTGAAAACACATCTTCTCTCCTCTTGATGTTTACTGAGCCTGTCTCTCTGTATTGCGACAAAACATTTCAAAGCCTATAGGTGGAAGCGTCATCTCCCATTGTCTTTGTGGTAACCTTGAAGATGCTGCAGAGAACCTGAGGGACATAAAATGATGCATCATCTGTCAGGTATATAGGAGACAATTTTTTAATACCTTAAAGACCACAAGCAGGGGCTTTTACATCCCTTTTTAGACACAAGCACCTTCATGTAAAATACTATGTGTTAATCACAGTTTTGTCTCAGAATATTTGAATTAATCAGCAACAAATATTTGTATAGTGGTTCCTTGTATATTGTTTATTCCTCCATGAAGATGGTTGTTTGTTGAGATCTATTCAATGCTGCTGTTAAACCTCTAGAGGGTAGACATGTATCTTCGGATAATATGATGATAGATTGGCCTGTTTGCTTATATTTGATATGATATAATTATTTTAATATTATAATTCATTTTCTATCTGGTGAATTATATGTGCACATGCACATGATGTGAGGGTTTTATTCACTGAAACCAAATCCTGTGCTTATATCTAAAATAACTAATGGATTCTGTTGTTTCAAAATTTTTTACCACATCTCAGTGTTTGATGTGATGTCAGTTTGTGTCAGGGGTTTCATGGGTCACCTTCCTGCACAACATTCACTATTAGCAGCTGTGAGGAAAGGGTTTCATCACCTTAATAAATGGAAACTTATTTTCGTGGCAGTGGCTGCGAGTGGAAGAAAAGTTGCAGGCACACCTGACAACTAACATCCCTCAGGTGTTGTCTTTGGGGGATGAGGGCTAAAGAGAGTGTTATTCTCCACTGTCAGTTATGACACAGTGACAGAGGAGGGACAATCATGTTTGAGGGGGACTGTCGGACACAAAATGACAAAAGATGAAACCTGCTGTTGCTAAAAATAAACCCCACGATGTGGACATGACGATTGTGAATCACAAGGTGAAACCGAGAGCAAGCAAAGAAACTCAGTGCAAGTTTGATTAAATAAACTGAAATAGTCAAATTTATTTAAAAAGCACATTTAAAAACAACAGGAGTTGACCAAAGTGCCTTACAGAGAAATTTAAGATACAGTTAACTGATAAATAACTGTAGCAAACACATTTTATGTTCTTTCTTTCTTTCTTTCTTTCTTTCTTTCTTTCTTTCTTTCTTTCTTTCTTTCTTTCTTTCTTTCTTTCTTTCAACCTTTGGGCGGTTATTAAGTACATTCCTAAAGTGTCCAAGAGATATGAGAGTATTCAGTTTTAAGATATTCGACGAGTCTGCTGCACTAATACCAAAAGCAGTCCTTCCAAGAACAGTCCTGGCACGAGGTACCTGTAGAACCAGCCGATCACTGGAGCGAGTTCAAAATTCAAAGTTCAGTTCCTATCATGAGACAGATGCAGCCAAGTTGGGCAACTCTTTCTCCTAGAAATTATGTTTATACACCACAAATTTGCAACAAAACATATGTTTTTGGGAGAAATATAAAGTTAAAATGTTTTTAATGAGTCGTACTCCTCATGATGAGTAAACTGGTCTTCATATCAGTGGAATTCCCCTTTAACAGAAAGCTTTAATACATCTGAAAATGTTACCCTGTTATGCTCAGACATTGAGGGCTGAGAGTCATTGAGAGACATTTCATGATGAAAATTACATTTCTGTATGACAAACTTTTTTTATAGCCTTTATGGCCTGTTGAAACATTAAAAGTCAGTCATCAGATGTGGCCATGTGGACGCTGACGTTTGAGGAATGCTTCCCCATGTTATGGTAAACAAAATTGTTGTTTATAATTTGTTTATTCTTCATGTCTATTCTGGCTGCATGTTCCCCCGGCCATCACCTCTCACATGTTAGTAACTTTGCTACAAGATTTCAGAAATTCTTGACTTGATAATATATTATGAGCATTGTGGCCTGCAGTGACTGTTTCGGTTTTGTTGGAAAACACAAACAGTTTCATATTGTGTCAACAATAGTTAGCTTAGTGCAGACCTTGTGTCTGTGCAATTGACATATTATTAATTATGCCAATGCCTCCCGTGTTATTTTTCCTACACTGACTAATCAGTTTCAATTATCATTAAACAAGCAAATAAGCAATCATTCTTTTTGATAATAGGATGTGTCTAGACGCCCGTGCTGGAAACCAGTCGACAGGGATGACTGCTCTTTCAGTCTTTTTGAGGTTTGCCATTTTGTAGCTGATGTATAACCACCATTCAATGTTTAGTTTAGCAAAGGTTTCATCATCATATACAGTATCCAGAAAGTATAGAGGAGAAGAGGTTCCCACTGCATTTACTGGCATAAGATTAAACACTGAAGCAGTGATAGAAGTAGTCTTTAAAGTGAAAGTAGTGATAAAACATCCAGTACATAACAAGTCCTGTATTCAAAATGTTACATAAGTACACAAGTATAATCAGCAAAATGTACTTTATGTATAGAAATAAAAATACTCTGACCTCTGTCAGTGTTACATTATTATACACTAGATTATTGGATTATTATAACTGATGCATTTTTTATACTACTGGGTGGCTTAATTTACTGTGTAACAAGGCTTTATATTTCATATTTATGTGTTTTTGATCTGCTGCACTTGTCACTAAGGCTTTCTAGTGTTAAAGAACTTTGTAGTAATCATTAAAGTTTTTAAAAAGTACAATAATACCCACTGAAATATAGTGAGGTAGAAGCATGACGTTGCAGAAAATTAAAATACTCAGGAAAACTCATAATTGTTCAGTACTTGAGTAAATTTACTTAACTACTTTCCACCACTGTAGATAAAAATCAATTAATGCTTTCTGTTCACTCACGTAAAAATAAAATAAAATGGAAAGCTCTACCCTCCCCTGAGCAAGATACATCAAATTTATTCTAGTTAATATTTTCCCTTGTGCTGGTTCTCATTAACTTGCAGGGCACGGCTGCTGTAATTTTCCACGAGGACTGTCATGAAGACAAGGACACAGTTACCTCACGTGAAGTCCATGGGGCCATAGAAAGCCATAAAATGATGGCATCACTGTATCACTCGTATATCAAGAGTAGCACAATGTTTGGGTATACACAAATATAAATACATTTAGAAATGGCTTGAATAATTAAAAACAGACATAAGAGTGCAAAATGTGCCTTTACTATTGTGAATGATTAAACAATTAAGTTATCCCCTCCTTTAACTAGATACAAGTTCAGTTCAGTTCAGTACTTTATTGTACCACGGGGGGAAATTCAGTTTGCAGCAGTGCTCAGATAAACAATGACAATACACACAAACAGTCTAACAATAAAATCTGTAAAAAGGTGGATTTTGTATAGGATTGGATAAGATAAAGTGCTACAGTGCTAAATGTGAGCAAAAAGTGCAAAGGTGCAAGGTAACAATTAAGCATGTGTGTTGCACAAGGGACAAAGGAAAATTGAAATCTGCTGCACTTTGCCCTGGAAATCCTGTACATCTGACCTGAAGGGAGAAGATCAAATGCCTCAAACAGAGGATGTTCTTGGCTCCCTAAAATCGATCCTGCCTTCCTTAAGACCTGGAGATAAAAGACAAAGAGGACTGCTGCTTGCCGATGATCTTGCTGGCCGCCTTAACAACGTTGCAAGATTTGCAAGATTTGCAAGTTGCAAGATTTCTCTGACAGGTCTTCACCCGTCCTCCCTGTGATGAAGTATTGCAGAGTGCTAGAGTCACTTCAGGGATGTAAATGATGCAGACGCATGTGTAAAAGCTCAAGGTTTGATGAATACCCGTGGGGCTCCGGGGTTACACTGGTACTTGTTTTGTTTTTCTCTTAACAGCATTGATTAAAACCTGGAAAGACAGAAGACAGTTACCATGGGAGTCTCACCTGTGGAATTAATTATCGCCACAAAGATAGAGACTTAGATAGACTTAGCTTCTCCTCACTTCCTAATAAACAAGCTGTGCCACAGTGTCTCTCATCACATTCATACAGGACTCTAACCAGGTAAGAACACCTTTCCCATGGACAAATAATTACTCTGTTGCTTACTTTTACTTAAAATAGTGTTAGTTTTATTCAATTAAATGCCTAAATAATAAATACATTCTCATTTTCAGTTATTATCCTTCCAGCAGAATGCCGACCCAGCTCGAGGGTGCAATGGATGCACTGATAGCAGTTTTCTACAACTACTCTGGAAATGATGGAGACAAATACAAGCTTAACAAAGGCGAGTTGAAGCAACTCTTGAACAGCGAGCTCACTGACTTCCTCACGGTAAGGAAGACATTTCAAAACTATGATTATTTTGTTCTTTTATTTGTTTATTGTGTATTTAAATTGAAGCTTGGTACATCATGTAGGAGAATTTCCAGATTAACTGTTGTGACACTGAATAGATAGAGGTCTTCTTATAATGATCCTTACTGTGAGCAACAATCTTAATTATTGGGAGTGTGTTGCTGCAGAAAAGTGTTTCTGTATTTCCTCAATAAATATCCTGATAATTTGCTTGGAGAAGATTTTTACTCCCTTGGATGATGCATTGTTGTTACTTGACTTGCTTACAAATTAAACTGGACAACCAAATGATTTAAGAACGAGCTTTTTGACCTTGTCTAAAGGAAATTGTTTTCCCATTGGTTGCTATCCTGCTGTCAAAGTGTAACTGCTGGTGGCTCTCACAAATAAAAGATGGAGAGAGGGAGATAGATAAAGTCATTTCAGATAAGTCCCAGTGCAGCCCCTGAGTCTGTGTGATAGCAGAGTGTACACGTCTGCGATTTCAAATGATTGAGACCAATACGAAAGCAGCCAAGGCCTGAGAGTCAAACCTCCTGACGCCTTCAGATATATTTTTTCTTCTTGCTCCTTGTCCTCTCTCATGCGGACGGGAAGCCTCAGGTGCTCACACATCATCATCATCAGTGGCCCATATCGCCTCCAAATATAGACACCCCCATGATGTCATCACATCCCTGTGGGCTATAGTCACCTCTGAGAATAGACAGTGCCCCAGCGAGGCTAACATTCACCCTCCTCCAACAGAAAAATTTGACATGTGCAAACCAAGGCTGTATAGATTACTGTATTGTTTATTTTAGAAACTGAAAAGATACTGTAGTATTAAATAGAGAGACATGCATGGTTGCTCCTCAGACTGAGACTCAGAGCAGAGGGAAGGGGGCAGCACGGGGACAGCCATGTCTAGAGTGCTTTAGTTTTTATTTTTTGTATACTTTTAAATTATTTATTTCAGTTTCAGTTTAGTTTAGTTGGCTCTCAGTTTGGTTAAAATATAGATAGATTTTTAGTTTATTTCAGTACCGCTCCTTTATTTTTATTTAAGTTAAGTGAAATAGTAAAGGCATCCAGTCCAAGGAAAATCATTTATCTCCAAATTTGGTGATTTTGACTTTTTCTGATAAACTAAAGGATTAAGTGCTGATTCATAGTTTGACTTGAATTCTCCTTCTTCTTAAGCTAAATATAGCATTTAAAAACCCTTTGGATCAGTAGAAAATGCATGTCACAAAAAACAAGGCTGTTTTTATTAGCTCATGAACAAAGAGCATATACACAAATTTTGTCAAAAATGTATTTTGGCTCTTCAAATTTTAAAAAGTAAGTCAGTTTTCCTATTTCAGTTTGTTGTCTTTTCATCTAAGTTGTTTTTTTTTTACTATACATGCTGCCATTTGACTGTGAAACAGGGTTTTGTTGAAAAGCAGCAGCAAATCAATACGCATACAGGATTTTGTTTACCTGTTTGTCTCTGGACTCTCAACTGTAGCTCTACATTCAAATGTAGCTTTTTGACCATTAAAAACCTTAACTACATAAAAAAAAATACATCAGTACTGTAGTGATATTTTCCTAATAAAATAAAGTTTGTCTTCAGTGTAGTTGGGGGATTTTAATTTTAACCTTTGCTCAAATTTAATGAGTGCCAAAATGTTAAATATCACCATTCGCCTCAGAGGCTGGAGGGTGGAAAATGAAAGCCATGTCTTGTTTCTTGATCCTGGAGGAAATGAGCAAAGCAATAAATGTCGTGTGTGATCAGCTGCAGCTCATGGTTCATTTAGCAGCAACATCACTCTGCTCTCCTCTGGACGCGAGTGGCAGCTTTTGCCTTGAGTCAATATGAAGCTCCGATAGTAATCCAACTTGGATGTTACTCATCTGACATGGACAGACTTATATTTCCTATATCATCTGGTATGTGCTGAAGGAGTTTTTAATTGCTCAAACAGGGATCTGAAGGGTCGATAGTATTGGTTTACAAGTCACACATGAGAATCATTAAAAGACGTGACTAAAACGTACAAAAATGTCAAAGTTTCATCCTCCCGGCTGCTCTTGTTTGTTGAATTAATATTCTCTTCTTTTCCGTTTTGTTTCCAGTCTCAGAAGGATCCGATGCTGGTGGAGAAAATCATGAACGACCTGGACTCTAACAAAGACAACGAGGTGGATTTCAATGAGTTTGTTGTGTTGGTGGCTGCCCTGACCGTTGCCTGCAATGACTTCTTCCAAGAGCAGCAGAAGAAAACCAAGTAGACGTCTGCAGGAAAGCAACTGGAAGTCTTCATCAACTGCAATTGTCACATTTATACTTTGATAACTTGTGTTTCTAAAAGTTTAAAAATGTCATTACATTAAAAACAATACACATGAGTTGAATAATTTGTATTTCCCACAGCATAGGATTGTGAATGTAATATTTATAAATGTAGACAACCAATATTCTTACCAATATTCGGCCTGGAGCTGTTAAACAATGACTTTGTGATCTCACACCAAGCTGTCCTGATCCAAATTATAGTAATTTTTATATAAAAGTGATGTTAGTTACCAGAAAATACAAAGTGCCGTCCATAAATCTGTCATGTGTTGCTTTTGTCATGTTGTTAATCATGTATGGAGCTGTGTTTTTATCCCAATGGTTTGATGTATGAAAAACAGCACAGAACGTCTTTATTGTTGATTCATTTCCCTTTAAAAAAGACACCTTTGTCATCTGGAAATGTGTCTTTAAATCCGCTGTCATCATTTCTTATTTTTTATGTCCCAGCAGAGACTCTCCCTCTTGCTCGACTTTAAATGTCAGCCGTTAAATATTTCAGATTTTCCTACCGAGGCATCGTCACAGCCTGATGGTGCATTTACGAAACATCTTTGTCCCTTGTCGGTCTCACTGTCAATCTCTAGTCCCTGAGGAGAAATCCTCATGCTGCTGTAAAGTTCAAGTCATGGAAAAATGCAGAGTTTTCATTGAATAAGCCAACTTTATCTTGCAGTGATGAGAGTTTCACTGTACATTGTATGTACCGGTACATTGTGTACTTTGTGTTGCATGAGAAAATCTGGACTTTTTCATTTTTCTTCTTTCCTGAGATAAATGAGACAAATATTGAAACATGAAATAACATCTGTTACTCAATGATATTTGACTTTGAGCATTGTCTTTTAACATGACAAACTTATATGGTAAACTAAATCACAACTACTGAAGAGTCTGGGTGATACTGGTTGACATTATGTAAAAATAAAATTAACGTTCAGTAAATCAAAACATGCTATTGTCTGGAAACTGGCACACAATGTGTATTGTAATGTTTGTTTGGGCATGTGTACATGTGCAATTATGGAAGAAGTATTCAGATACTTTACTTATGAGTACCAATACAGCAATGCTTTATTACATGTAAAAGGATTCAATTTTATAATAGGACTCCTGGATACTAGTAAAAGTACAGAAGCATTATCAGAAAAAGTACTTAAATATCAAAACTAAAAGTACTTTTTCTGCAGCAAAAGGGTCTCTGACTGATAAATTATTAATAAATGATATTTTTAGATTGTGAACACCGTTGCATCAGTATGTAAGCAGCATTTTACTGTTGTAGCTGGTTGAAGTGGAGTTAGTTTTAACTACTTATTATATGTACAGTTAGCTATTATAGTTCAGTGGTTACCAACCTAAGGGTTCCCTCAAGGGTCACAAGATCAATATGGGAAGTTATGACATAAAATAAGATAAGATAAGATAAGAGATGATACACATAAATATTGAATATTTATTTATTTATATATTGAATATATCAAATCTTTATTGTCATATGCACAGAGAACAGTCATTTGCCCTGCACAATGAAATTCTTGAGAATCAAGAATCAATATACAAACTTTACAAGATAAAAATACAAAATTAGATACAAATGTAAACATAATTTGTAGTGGACAGTCTGATTGTACATTAAGGTACATTGTATGTGCGCAGGACCCTGTAGGTCCAAGAAGGTCCATGCCTAACAAGACTCTGCATGCATTTTTTGTCAGGGCGACAAAATATAATATATTTCATACACTCATCATATATATTTTTTTAAGTAAAATCTATAACTGTCAAATGAATGTAGCAAAGCAAACTTATATCATTTCCCCCCAAAATGTGGTGGAATAGAAGTATAAAGTAGCATTAGATGAAAGTTCTCAATTTAAGTACAAGGACCACAACATTTTACTGACTTTATGTACAGTACCTGAGTGACTTTCCACAAACTGTACATGTGTGAGTGTGTGCAAGAGACAGAGACGAACATGTCTGAATCTACTCTGCTGCAGTTGTCTTGTTCTCTCATTCAAGCTTTCACTCACTGGACATCTCACACAGTGAGAGAGGCTGTGCGTTTGGGAAATGACCGTGTACCATGTCTCGATGACGCATGGCGATCCCAATACGCAAAGACCACCTGGGTCCAGCAGCATCAGCCAATCACATAGACACGTCTTCCCCTCAAGCAGAAGTGCTGATATTCTCACCTTGGGGAGGACAAAAGTGTAAGCTGTATTCTGTAAGGGTTTTCCTCTGTACGTCCCCTTTCCTGAAATAACAAACCAGACAGTTAATTTGCGATGACATTCTCAGCTGTGATGTGAAGGAAAATTACTGAAAAAAAATACAGTGGCAAGTGTGATGCTTTTATGCGCACAGATGGTGCTTTGCTCAAACCCTCACTATTACAATGCAATTTGTCTATGATTGGTGGTAATCGAGCAGGATAATCACCCCATCTCCCATGGGAAGATGCCATGCAGTAATTATGTTTTTTGTCCAATTCCTAAAAGGTTGCAATCAATCATAAGAGTCATTTGATAATTTTTAAATGTGGATATTTATATTCCTACTCTTACAATTACCCTCCACTCTTCAAAGTGTTTGTGCAATTGTGTCATTATTTCCTGTGGCTAAACATCATGTTCAGGAACACTTTCAGCAGAGGAGACTTCTCCTAATGCGTGTAAAGTTTGAGTCATCTGTTATGAGAATCTCTAATAGTTTCCTGTACCTATGTATATCCTGTATAATCATGACGTTTTGTTGGTGTGGGGGAAAATTACTGGCAATTAAGGAATTCTTAAGATAATGAATGCACCTGAACTGGAAAAGGATCTCCTGTTTCCAGCCAGCAGACATGATGGGAGAGGCAGTTTTGTTGTAATCTCAGTCAAGACTGAAGCAAAACTAAGAACAGATTTTTATGGTTGTATCATAAATGAAATGTCATAATTTGTCTGTTATTTAGTGTAAAATGTAGAGTCAGAAGTTTCTTTCATGACTCTTTAATCACGAGGAGACCAGAGAAGAGTGGGAAGACTGGGGGGGGGGGGTAACAAATAGGAAAAGGTGACGTTCATGTATTTTTTGACACTTCAGAGAGAATGAGGATGGGATGTCGAGAGGAATGGTTGAAATGAGAGGTGGAGGCAGGCTGGGAAGGAGAAGGAGAGAAAAAAGCAGGGAAAAGACTGATAAACTCTAGAGGAATGATTATGAATTTGAGTCTAAATCACAAACACAAAAGACACTGATTATTGATTGATCAATTACAAGGCACGGAACAACCTTTGGCTAGTCATATTTTTCAATAAAAGGCTCATAATTATGGAACTGCCTGCAATTAGAATTAAAAACACAGATCAGAAGTTTTCACTACTCTTCAGAAAAACTCCAGATTTTACACATCTGACTGTTTCTTCTACTGCATGTGTGTAAAAAAAAAAAGTCGTAAAAAGCCAGTTGTGTTGTTAGAAAATGAAACAAATCTGGGGGTGTGGAATTAGAAAGAAGTGAGGTTACCAGACCTCTGTAGCCTGCTCCTCATCTCTGCTGGAGGCCTTAGCTGCTACTAGTCTAGCACAAGCATAACACAACCAACAAAGAAGAAGAATGCATGGAATAAAAAAGACTACGTCAAAACTAAGTCGAAAACAAAGCCAACTTGGAAGTGCAAAAAAACGCAGTTCCTCTACAGCTCTTCCTTTACAGCAGAAATAAATATGTTTACAACCCAGTGCAAATGACAATTGTACAAGGGGTGAATTTTTATATAACTTACCCATTTAAATTGTATTAAGGCTTGAAGTTAG
Organism: Thunnus maccoyii; assembly: GCF_910596095.1. Classification (NCBI taxonomy): domain Eukaryota; kingdom Metazoa; phylum Chordata; class Actinopteri; order Scombriformes; family Scombridae; genus Thunnus; species Thunnus maccoyii. The sequence continues at coordinate 23,990,594 of NC_056551.1, read as the reverse complement.
TGTAATCAACATATAATATGAAAATGGTTCAACCACCCCCTGCATGTTTATATCACATAGATACTGTTCAGGACTATTTTTTTCTTTGCAACTGTGAGACATATTTCATCCCAATCATTCACACACACACACACACACAGAGCACACACACACACACAGTGCACACACAGAGCACACACACACACACAGGTGCAGGTGTTATGATATTTGACGAGAACCATTTATGTTCTCGCGGGAAAACTCCACCCACATTCAGTGGACACTCAACAGGGGAGGGGCAAAACATATAAAAGATTCTCTGCATGGGAGTCCTACCAACATTACACTCTGTCAGGCAAACCATTACAAAATGAGCAGCAGAAGCAAAAGGATGACAGTCCAGGAGGCTCTGGAAGTCATCATTGATCATGACAGTGAAATGGAGGAGGATGTGTCTGAAGATGAAGACCATCTTGAGCTAAATTCTGATTCTAATGATTCTGATTTTGAACCAGATGAGGGAATTGCTATTCCTATTCCTCCAAGCAAGACATTCATGTCAAAAAATGGTGAAATACAGCTGACGATGTCAAGACAAGCATGACCTGTGTGAAATGTGCAAAATTCATTTGCACAAAGCCCAGTGTGGTGACATGTCACTCGTGTGCTGTGTAGATGTACACACACACACACACACACACACACACACACACACACACACACACACACACACACGTAGACAAACACACACACATGTTCATATTGCGATTGCTTGTTTGTTGTATTGCTGTATTGCGATTTTGTTCATTTCTGGTTCACAAACAGTGCATGTATGTAAAACAAAATTTAAATGTTATGTTTTAATGTTATGTAAAACTATTGTGTTTCATATGTTGGTCTTTCAAAAGCAATAAAGTGGTGAAACGTTTAAAAAAAAAGTTTGAACATGCATTTTTTTTATGAAAAACGAGTGAATTATCCTAATTGAACCATTACCTGTTAGAGGTAAGGAACACCATTGCACTAAATATTGATAGAATAGTTAGTAATGGAGTTAGTAATGAAATATTCACACTGCTTGTTAGGATTTTTTTGGTTTCGGACATCTTTTGGATAATTAAACATGCACTGGGTCAAATTGACCCGGGAACACCATTGCTGTTCCTGACAAATGAACATAACAGGAGGGACATTTTGGTCGCCTAAAAAAGTCTTGTTCAGCATTTGCTTGTACTGAAAGACCCTCTAAGGAGTCAGGTGTTCTGGTAAGTACATTTTGTTTTATGGGTTAAAGCTTGTTTTTCACTAGTGAAAATTAGCATTAGCATCATCACAGTTAATAGCTCATCATCAGTCTGTGGTTAGTCCTTTGTTCATAATTCATTTGAAACATGAGGATTTAATGGAGACTTATGAAAGCAAATTGATGTCATAGAGCAGAGGTTTGTGGTTTTTACTTTGCATTCTCTCCAAAGTCTGTTGTTGTAGCAGATGCTAACAGCACAGAACAACTAAGACTTTACAAGTCTGTTAAAACTGGTCATTGAAAAGTTAAAGTTATGTAGATTACAACCTTTATCTTAATGTAATTTGATGACAGTATTTTCACCATATAACTGGTTCTACAAGATTTCCTCCACAGATTTCTTGGCAAAAACACTTCAAAAGTGAAATCCTTTACAGACATTACAGTGTTATACTTCTACAAGTGAGGTGCCACCACTGTAATGGATACAACCTGAATTCGTCTATATACTAATATGTTTATATGTAATATATTTATCTGTATGGTCCCTGTTAAATAAACCAAAATAAGTAGGCATTGCCCTAAAAGAATACATATAGTTCTTGATACATCATGGTCAACATGAGGTGAATTAAAGGGAAATGTCCAGTAAGTAGAATGCCTGCCTCTGCAGAATTTCTAATATATTAATGCATATTAACAAACCCATGGACAGCACATATATTAACATTTCTATATGTTCAGTTTTCTACATTTAAAGCTTTCTTGGTTCACAGGACACATTCTCCTCACTTCAAGTGTCACTCATCCAAATGTAGCTGCTACCTGCAACGAATGTCTTTAAAGTATGCCCCGAGCCCTTATCTCCCACATGCTGTCCGTTCTCCTGTTTCGTCACTTTGTGCGTCACTGTTTGTGTCATAACTCCTCATCAGGAGTGACCTGTGTGTGTGTGTGTGTGTGTCTGTGTGTGTGTGTGTGTGTGTAATGGTTTCAGTGTTTTTAGCTTGTATACAGCCGCAGCTGATGATGAGGATAGTGAAAAATGAATGAAAATTGAATGTGATTTGGACCTTGTGGCTTAACGCATTTTACGCCAAAGAGGGGCCACACAGCTGCAAATGTTAACAAAGAACATTGAAGTTGGCTGTTTATTTATAGTATGTGGATCTGTCTGCACTGTTCAGATTTTTAAATCTACAACAATAATATATAGTATAATATAATATATAATATATAATATATTTATTCTATATAGTATATAGAATAAATATCATGCAAGAAAACCAGAAAGATATACAATCCAATCAGAAGCATAGAGATCAAAGTAAATTGCTAAAAATAATTTATAACAGTCAGAAAATGTGTTGTTTTTAATATTTAACAACTATTCCCCTTAAAATTTATTTTTCAAATGCATGATTATGACAAAATAGGGAATCCAGACCAACATGCAAACACCAGAAACAGGACAAGAATTATAAAAAGGAGACTTTACATCTCAATTGTACAATAATTTTGAGAAGAAGACGGTCATTTTCATTAGGAGGGCAGGACACCAGGCTTCTTAAAATAGCTGTGGAGGCAGTCAGAGGTGAGGGATTTGTACGCAGTTGTTGGCCGGGCTCCTAACATCCAGGACTTCACTGATGAATCTCACAGGGACAATTATGAAGATGTTTAGAGGACATTTGCACTGAGACACAGTGTCGACAAGATTTGGATAAAAAGCAGAATAAGAGGGCAACAAGAGGACTTTCTACACTCTTTAACTCAGGAAGCAGTGAAAAAGGTATACTAAACTGTACTTGTTGTAGTATAGTAGGTATACTTCCATATGCACTCATAATTAATTTACATAAAATGCTATTTTTGATGTGCAAATGTTAATATAAAATTGGTGCAACATACCATACAGTATATTGACTTTACTTGACTGTGCTATTTTGAAACACCATTATAACTGTAACTAAGTGTATGTAAGTATACTTTTTTGCAGCATGGACTTTTATACTGTGTACATTGCCAATACTTATAGTTCCTAATATCTTTTGGACTACTATTAATATACATTTAGTATACTAGAAAAAACTTGTTTAACATACTTAAATGTGTAAATATGATATGAAATAGTAAGTTGAGTAAATTATGAAATAATCTAAATTCAGTTATTGTTATATTTCAAGTGTGTCTATATTAAGTGCAAAAAAGTATGTTTAAATATAATTAATTATAACTTAAGCACAGTCAGGTATGCTTACGTGTCAAAGATATTTTAAGTTGTACCACATACATATAATATCATTAGTACAAAATCATGTCAAAATCAGTACAGTTTATATACAGAAGTCATAGCATACTTTTGAGTATGATTAAAATATGTTTTTATATACTTATATACATAAAATACATATATTTTAGAATATTTGAATTATCTGCCAATCAGTGGTTGATGAACATAGTGCACAAAATTTAATTTGTTGCTTACAAAAACACTGTTGACATGTGCTTACGTCATAGGATCCGCTATAGCCTACTTGGTTGCTATTGTTGTGGCTGTAAAATGGTGGATAAATTGTTTTGAGCGTCACACAAACCCCCACAAAATGACCCATTTCACTATCAGAATTTGATCCATTCGGTCTGTTAACATTTGGAAAGTCTAGAGGAACCACATGGTTAAATTATTTTACCCCCATTTAAGTTGGCAGAGGGCTAACGGGAAGTTAGCTGGCTCGGCCGGCAGAAGTCTCTAGTGCGCATACCCTGCCCATAGAGCATGTGCAGTACGCATTCATCTGGGCAGCATGGGAATGTCAAACCTGACATCAGATTAAAAATTTCAGTATACTGTGAAATACAGAGAGATTTACCTGGTGCTGATAGGCTTAATCAGCCTTGTGTAAAATTGTTTGGCAAGGGCTTGAATGTAACGGACATTCATTTATATGTAAATGTAAAACTGCAGGTTTAATTAATTTAGTTTTGGAACTTGTAGCAGTAACATTCCATTTCTGTCCTGCTCTTCTGCATTTTATTTTCAATGTTTTTAACAATGTGCCAATGAGGGCGAACTGAAAGAGAAGCAAAGTCAGATCATTAAAAGAAGAAGGTAAACAGTTGTGGAATAGTGATAAAAACATTTAAGAAAACTATAAATATTATGGAACACATTAGTGCCATTCAGTGACAGATGGAGGATGATCCTTTTACGAAGCATAGTAGTCAGCAGTAGCATTTGCTTTACCCTAGAAAACAGTGCGGTCATTCCTCAGGAGATGACGACAAGACACCAGTGAAGAGTGCCGTCCTGCAGCCTCTGTTGGGTGATGTGCAGCCTGATCTGTCTCCTACACTGGAACAAAACATTTTGTAGGGGCTTTGCATCCTTTATAATGTCTCTTGTGATTAATACCATACTCACATGTGTGATGCTCACAGGAGAAATCAAATCAAAATCAAAAATAAAATCTAGTTGAATGTAATTTTTATGAATAATAGTAAAATTACTAGCATTTTATCACAATATAATAATGGGTTTTTTTTCAAATTGTGTCATTTTACCTTGTGTACTTTTGTTATGTGACCTCAACTCAACTTCTACATAACAATTAATAATTGCATCAAATCTAATCTAATCCACGTGGAAATATTAAGATCTATTTGAAAAAATTTGCCAATATGCAGAAAATGTCACATAAAGACCTGATGCTGAAACATTTGCATTTAGGGTAGTTTTTTTGAAAAAAAAAATGAATTTGAAAAATTGAGGATCTGCAATATCTAAAAACCACTCGACGAGTAAATTTTCAGATACACTAACGAATATACTTGCAAAGGAAAAGAAAATAGTGAAATAAGAGAATTTCCATAAAAAAAACAGGCATATTAAGAATATAATGTCTCAAACACACATACATTATATGATATTAAGGCTATTAAAGCAACAAATGTTTAAAACGTATTTATGAATATGAAGAGGTGGTGTTTTCAAAAGCACTGCACTCAAAATATTGAGTCTCTGTATCCACTTTAAACCCCCGCTGAGTGATTGACAAATTATTAATAATATTCCCTCTCAGAAAGGTCAGATTCAAATGTCAAGCTTGATTTTCTCAATCTGTAGAGTGATGGCGGAGTTCAGTAGAGGCATCATCACCACAATCAACCTGTCAATCCAAAACACACTTCCTTTGAACAACATTTGTTTTGTAATATAAAAGAACACAGACTTAATAACATTTTATAGAAGTTATATACTATATACTGTATAATGAATGAGTCATCATGGGAGCTGCTAAAAACAGTAAAACAGAACACATTCTCAAACATATGAGCATATAATAGAATAATAATGTACATTAATGAAATGCAACATATAAAGATTAAAATGTGAGTCCTAAAATATATGATATAAAATATAAGAAATGACATACAATGTAACTAATCTAATCCCACAAAATGTCCAAAACAAATGTCTTGATAGTACTAAAAAGCATGGTCTGTGTAGCCAAAACTATTAAAAACACATCAATGAGTTTTGGTTTTGGTTTTTTGACATAATTTGATGACAATGAGATAAAAATAAGAATAATTACGGCCTTATCCTTTAATCCACCATAGCACTGAAAAAGAAGAACTATCCCTTTAAGCAGCTGCACATCTGCTTTGTATCCACATCTTCTTCTCCTGTAATATTCAAATTTAAATTAGTGCTAGACCACTGGAGGTGCTTATCACTAAAACATGTCTATACACACATACACACACACACAATCAAACACAGTTTTCATCATGCGCTCGTTCATCACTGGCTGTGGCTGCAGGTGTCTGTCAATGATAATACACCTGCAGGCTTTTAATCACCCACCGGCCCATTGGTTTGTACCGTTCAAACCATCATTTTCAGAGATACCGCCTGTTGTTCTCTCTGTATAGTGACAGCGAGGGGCGGCTATATACCAGAGACAGTCGTCAAAGACAGTGACATCATTGAATCAGTACGTGCTCCTCTGACAGCCTGAATGGCATCACGGTTGTTTTCGAGACTGAATCCACCTGGTTCATCCTACATGTGTCTTAAAAACAAAAAGCTGAAAGCTGTAATCTAAAGGAATAATTTGACATCTTGGAAAATACAATTATTTGCTTTCTTGCACAGTTTGATGAGAAGATCGATAACACTCTCATATAATATGAAGCTACAGCCAAAAGACGGTTAGCTTAGCTTAGCATATAGAGAAGAAGCAGGGGGAAACAGAAACCTCACTCTCTTCAAGGGTAACAAAAACCATCTTCCAACTCATCTACAGCTCACAAATTAACATGCTATGTCTCGTTTGCAGAGACTTCCTGGAGTCTTGTTGTCATCATGAGGTTGCCATGCAACCCCTGTGTTTTATTAGCAAATTATTGCACATAATTGATTCCTGGCTGCAGTGACTATGATATGTAAAGAGTCTGTCAATGTACATTTGAAAATGCAAACAAGCCTGTAAATAATCTCAAGGTTAAAAAAAAGCACATTCCCTTATTAGACTTGGACTTGGCCACTTTGTTGTGAATGTATGGCATTCATCATCACTATATCAGGAAGTCATCTGTTCATTGGCAAAACATCTTTTACACCAGTGATTCCCAAACAGAGCTACACTAGAGGGTATATGGAAGGTTTTGAAGTAGCTCAGCTAATTAAAAAAATGTGTAGGAGGAAAATAAACTCACAAATACAGTTGGATTACAAATTAGTGTGATGCTGATTTTTAGGATATTCATCATCACAGTTACCAATAAACTATGATGACTATGATAGGTCAACTACATAGAACACACCTCCTACCACGAGTCAGTTGTAACACCTGAACAACATGGTTTATGATTGGAGAAGTTGCTAAAACATCCACATTTTACCACTTCAAACAGTAGTATGATTGTAAACTTTCCAAACCTTCTGAAAAAAGGATGATTAAGCCTAAACTTAAATCATATATGGATCAAATCTGTTACATTATCCACTTGCTAACATTGGCATGCTAACATGCTCACAATGACAATATTATCATGTTGATGTTAATGTTAATGATGTTCCCCATCTTAGCATGTTAGCGTGCAAACATTTGCTAATTAGCACTAAAAAAGTATATGAGGCTGATAGGAATGTCTTTAGTTTTGATTTTTAATAACAGAAATGGTTGCTAATTCATTAAAGATGGATCAATACATAACAGCAGCCATCATAAAGGTAGTGGCTTTGTTAACTCAAACATTTCAAAATATGGAGTTTTTGTCTTCCCACTGCTTTTTGCACTACTGAACAAACAGAAACAATGCTGTCTGGGAAGGTGGAGCAACATATACCTCCCATATGTGTTCCTCCACTGAAACTAATGAATTGAAAGTAATTTAATGGAGCAGTGCACAGAACAGACCGGCAAGAGTTTCATTTGAACACAATGAGCAAGACGAGTGGTGAATATCTTCATATAGAAATATAAATGTATGTAAAATATATAAATATTTATCTGAAAAATGGATCGGATGACAAAACTACATGAAAATGTTATATCCGTGCAAGTTTATTTTCATTTTCCAGTGTTTTTTGAAATTATGATACTTTGCATTTTGATAAAACAGCATGAAGCGGAGCTCAATTACAGGAGAGTAAAGCTTTTTTAGAGTGCAGAACAATACCTGGAGAGACTTGAATGCAATTGTTTGTACTATTTTTTGTATTTTAATATAAATTCAGTGTTTGTTCTTCTATTCAGATTAATTTCACCACAGTACAGTATTGTGTAGTCTTGTTAATGTGTTTTAATGTGTTAGAGTGCTGCAGTGCTCAGTTTTGTTTCTTGCTGTAGTACATTTTTAAAACACATTTAGGCACAAAATAAATAAGAACAGAACCAGTTGGGTGCTTCATCATGCAGTATAATTTTATTACAAAAGTTTTTTTATACAAATTTAAATGCATAATGGCAATGAATACTTTGAACTCTTTACCTGCTGCCCTCATGTGGCAGGAAATGACTCAGTACTTGTATCATTCAGCAAAATAAATAGAGTAACATTCATTTTAGCACCATTCCTTTTCAAGAATGCTGACCATGAACCCATATATAACGCAATGACTGTGTCCCATCTTAATAAATATACACCTTTACACAAAGCAAAAATAAAAACAATAGCAGTTCCACCAAACACAAAAGGACACTTCATGAAGCTTTATTAAGCAACAAAAAGAATTAATTAAGATGAAAAAAAGAAAAAGACAAATTGAAATCCAGTGAATTTTGAGTTGAATATCGTAAGTATCTCTGTGACGGTATGTGCCTTATTTTTCATTCATTTTTATGGTTATGTCTTTGGATTTAAGACATTTCGCCTAATCAGAGGGACTGACTGAGGTGGATCTTTGTTGTTTTTAATAAAATAAATTTTTTAAAATGTTTGCAGTCAAATGATGACATTTGTCCCATTATTATCCTGATGTGATCAGTTACTGAAACAGAAATCTTCCACATTGTTGAGTTTGATGGTCTGAAGTTCCTGGCTGTCCAGTAGCCTGTAGCTGAAAGACACTCGGTTGACAAACTTCCCGCTGGAGACCATCCTCACCACTGTGTTATCACAGCCGATCTTCATGTGGGCTGCAGGAAAAGGAAAGGTAAAATCAAGTCTTGACTCAGCCAGTGATGGGTGTGTAATGAGGAAGGAAGGCAGAGGTCGGTGTGTACTCACTAGGTCCAGTGAAGGAGATGCAGAGGTCTGTGATGGGCAGCAGCTTGGACGTGTCGATGCCATTTCCTCCCAGCAACTGCACAAAATCTCCTGATTCTGCACATCCAGGCATGGACCTCTGTGGAGATCAACGTATGGGTTTAAAACATGTAGAAAAACTGTCCTTCAACAGGATTCAGTAGATATTCATCACAGTGAATTTACCAAGAGGAATTTAACCATGCATGTATAATAATACTGATGAGCAGTATGAATAATGAAATATAATAATAATCCTGTTGGATCCTATCAATAAAGTTATATATTAGACACTATAGAAATGATCACATTGATTTTTTAATACAGAGTTAGATGGTATGAGTAAAGAATACGGCTACAGATGAAATGTTTTCATGTGTTCGCACTTGAGTCTGGAAAATATCTTTTCATCTGTCTTGTTTAATTATCCTCCTCTGCTTAAAACGACCCATCTTTACACACAGGACCTCTTGTGCTTGTGTAAATAATGACAGTTCTCTCAAGAGTACATTATTGGTCAGTTCTAGAGCTGCAATGATTAGTTGATTAATCAATTAGTTGCCAACTATTGAATTAATCCCCAGTTATTTTGATTATCGATTAATCCTTTGGAGTCATTTTTGAGAATGACTGAGTGAATATTTCCTGGTTTATTTATCTTCTATGTAGTAAACTGAATATCTTTGGGTTGTGGACTGTTGGTCGGGACAAAAAGAAGACATTGGAGGATGTCACCTTGGGTTTTGGGAAACAGTGATTGAGATTTTTCAACATTTTCTGACATTTTATAGACCACACAACTAATTGATTAATCAAGAAAATAATCGACAGATTAATGGATAATGAAAATAATTGTTAGTTGTAGCCCTAGTCAGTTCTTCAAAAAGCTTCGGATGACCTATGCTTATTATATTCAGGAGCAGAATAAAAGTTTGTGTAATATCCATGAAGTTGGATGGTTGGGTGAACAAATTATGTGAATTTGAAACCAAAGACTGCAGTTCCCTCATGTCGCATGTCCATCTTACCTCAACAATCTATGTCGAACCTAAACCTTCATTAACTGATTTTTTTGGCCCCAAACATTAACATATCATTACCTTGTGAAGCTGATATGGTGACCTTATTAGCAAACAGTTGTTTATTCATAAATCCAGCAGACACGATGGTTACAACATTATTACCTGAATAGTAACTTTGGTTTTTGCTCTGTTTTTGGTCTCCACCTGATAAAAATGTCTCTTTAGCTGCTAAATGCTCCACTATTTTTTACCAGTTTGTGACTATCTTTGTGTATTTGCCATTTGGTGCTAGGCAGGTTTTGTACAGTGGGTTTTTTAAATCCCCACAGAAAACAGCTGTCTGCTTTGCCTAAACACAAAGCTGATGGTCAGGGTGAATCAAAACAACCAATGAGCTGAGAGATGCTGAAACACTCCCTAGAGCTGAGAGAAACTGCAGTTTCAGGTGATATTTCTCTATGAGTTTGTCACTACAAGCAACATGTTTCATGTTATGTAGTCATCTATTGATCTATTGTTAATATAAAAATATTGAATTTAGCCACCTTAACAAAGTAGAAGATGAAGGTTTATTTTCGAAGGCTCTATAAACTACATGTTTTGTTGTACAGGTGTGAGGACTTCCTTGAGTTGACTTGTTGTTCTGTTTACTTGTGCACTTCTAAATCACCAATAGTTATAACAGCTAAGTTTCTGCATAACAAACTCATGTGTATTAAAAAATGTTTTAAAGCATGTGTTCACTAAAATCACAAACAAAAGTTTTTAATTCAAAAATCGCTTTCTACTGAACGTGGAAAATAGTGTGTAACTGAGCCATTGTTTCGAGAAAGACATATTGGTGTTACTCGTGTTTTCCAAATACAATTTTTGAAAGCAATTCCATTCATCTCCATTGAATCGGAGTAATGGCAAAACTTTGAGAAAAAAAGTGCTGAGGAGAAGAATCGAGCACAGAGGCCATAATAAAGTGGATATTAAGCAGAAACCAGTGCATTCGTTCACCTTGGGAAAGTTGTTGTGGTGTCCCAAGCTGAACTCTGAGATGTCGATCTCCACTGGATATATGATGGAGAAGCTGCAGTTTCTGTGCTGCTGGGGGATCACCACTGTGTAACTGCCCTCTGGTGACTGAGAGATGACATTACAGGCTGCAAGGAGACAAGCATGGACATCAGGAGCATGATTTTACCTTAATGGACTCACTAATAGGAACATATGAACATACACAAGGACGGGCACACACACATGAATAATGTATGTACAAATGAGTGACAAAGAACATGCACTGGCTCTCCACTTTGTTCCATCTAATAACAAAGGTCAAAAGGTGAATTAATTGTGAGCTGTTACAGCAGCCTCAAAAAAGATGAATTTAAAATGAAATGCTAGTTTTATTTCTGATGATTCGGGCTGAGAAAAGGCTTCTCTGACAAAATTCAAGTCTGGTAGAAGCAAAAGTGAAGGTAATTTTAAAGACAAACAGAGTGTAGGTGCTGAATTAAAAAAATAAACTGAAGGTAAAACTCAGACAAAAGATCACTGCACTGATAGCTGCCAGAAAATTTGATTACATACATATACATTTCATGTATATGTATATCAATATAACAAAATTATGCAGATTAAAAAAAATATTGCAAGAGATCAACAAATTTTGGGTTCAGTTTACAGTAGATGTAACATTTTTTGTCTTGTCCTTACATGTTACTGTAGGACAGCATTTGCCCTGTGATCATGTCCCAGATCCAGAAACACATGCAGTGATGGCAAACTGTCCCCTGTTGGTGCACTTGATGACTAAAGCACCCTGCCAGGCTTCTATCAGCATCACCACCGACTCACACATTAATCGCTGCACAAATCTATACACACGAAATCCATACACACAAAAGCCCCAGAGTGGACTAGAAGCAAAAGCAGTTAGATTAGTATACATCTGATTATGCAGAATACTCACGGAAAGGGTTGATGAGTTTCCTGACTGTCAGCGTGAAGCCGCTGCCGGCGTTGTGAATGCGGAAGAAGACCATGGCCACGTTCTGAGAGGAGCGCACGCTTCTCCTCAGAGATCCTGAGTCACAGTAATCCACATAGCGCTCGTACACAGGCAGCGGGTGATCCTGGGAGCTGGGGAACTTCTCTCCTTTCATCACCCAGCCGTCAAACACCTTCATGGGACACATTAACAGGGAGAAGGTGAGAGCAGGATTACAAATTCGGTCAAAGATGATTTTTGAAGGGGTTTACTAGATCTCATGAGTGTATTTAGTTTAATCTTTCTCTGTGGGAAAGACATTCAACTTAGTACTTATAAGGTTGAGACCACTATGGTAAGATTAGAATGTAAGGAGCATCAGCATGCAAACATGAAGGGGCAGGTCACCCAAAGTAAGCAGGTTATATGCAATTGCAATAGGTTAAAGGAGCTTTTTCTCTAATCAGGAAGTGTTTCTATAAGATTAGTCAAGCAAGTTACTGCACAGTGAGTGACCCCAGTGTTTGGTGGCATGAAAACAAACACAGGCTGTGCCACAAAAACAAAAACAAAGTCATATTTCATCACCAGTTACAACTAAATATGTACAGAAGTATCTAAGTATGCCACTTATGTTAAGAATGTGATTACAGAAGGATTACTGGGAACATTAATGGTACAAATTGGTGGGTAAATGTTTTGTGGGAGAGGTGAGTTTACCGTGATGAAGTCCCCTCCCCTGCAGTCGATGTCAACACTGTCATAATCCACACTGATCACTTCATTGGGCTCTGCTATAAAGAAAGCGGCACAGCTGAGCTGAGGATGCTCCGCTGTGAAGGTGAACTGACCCTCTACTGCAACCATGTCCAGACAACCTGAGAGACAAACACACATGGATGTATTTGTGCAACCAGAGTATGTGTACACATCATAAACAACTAGAAAATAGCAGGCATTAGAGGCATCTATCCCCCTTTATTGTTCCTTTTTACTTGCTCCCACTATTTTCCCTCTCTATTCGTTATCATTGACGTTATGTCAATAAGCTACTTGAAATTGAAAAAACAACTGAATATGAGTCCTACTCAAAATTTACAGTTTTTACTACAGTTTTGTAGTAAAGACTGCATATATGAGATAAATAAATGCACATTTCTCTTTTCATTTCTCTCTCTCCAAAAAAAAGAAAAATATACGCACATAAGCTGCACAAATTGTCAATTATGTCTCTTTGATTAAAACAAAACGTGGTGAAGCTGCATTCAGTTATTATGATACTAAAAGCTGGAATAAACTTCCGGAGGATCTTAAATCTGCCCCAATCTGGCTACTTTTTAAAAAAGGCTAAAGTCTTTCATGTTCACCTTTGCCTTTAACTGTTGCTAATAATTGCACTATGACTCTAAATTGCACAGTGATATTTATTCTTTTTTATGTCTTTTATACTTAAAAAAAAAATCTTTTTATCTTTCTATGCTATCTCATTTTTATCTATTTTATGTAAGGCACTTTGAGTTGCCTCTGTGTATGAAACGTGCTGTACGAATAAAATTGCCTTGCCTTTGTGAGTGACAGGTACAGATTTCACATGACTTACGTAAAGGTCGGCGGTACATTAATTCCTCTGGTATTTCTCTCTTAGGTTCCGAGTTGAAAAATGAATATAAGTCATCTTTTGAGATCTCGTTGTTCTGCAGGAAAAAATATGAAATCAAGAAGTTTTGTCTGTGAATCGATTAAGAATAACAGCAAAGTTTAAGCGTGATCTTGATCATGACACTCACCTCAATATATCTGGAGTCTCCCTTGAGGACAGACAGACACAACACCAGAAAGAAGAGCTGCTCCCGGAAAGTGCGCTCCATGACGCGCATCTCTGTCAGCAAGGCGCACCTGAGAAAGTCTGAGCTGCTCTGTGACCAGCGCTGCTTTTATAGGACCAAGGTCTGTAACGACCACCTGACACGGTCGCTGTCACCCACCGTGGACCCCCCCTCCTCCCCCTCCATTACCCGATCATGTGCGTATTTGTGACGAGAGCAAGGATGGAGCAAGCTAGTTGAGAGATAGACAGAGAGAGAGAAAGAGAGAGAGAGAGAGAGAGAGAGAGAGAGAGAGAGAGAGTGAGAGAGTGAGAGACAGCTGATGCCTAAAGAAACTCAAACAACACATCAATCAGACGTCATGTTCCCTCAAACCGTGACTGTGCTGCAGTCCTGCAGTGGCAGGACTGGCGCTACCTGAGGACCACAATCATTAAACAACTGATCCATGATGTCAACTTCCTTTAATGTCACTACACATCGCCACATTTCTGTTTTTGCACATAAAAGTGACAGATTATTGATTGAATCCAGTGGAGAAATACAGTTTCAGTACTCGTGTTTGACGGAGCAATATTTTTAATACATATATTTGTTTAGTTCAGATGCGTGTATCTGTTTGATGTTATTCATAAATCTGACTTTCACAGGTCACTATCTGAAATTAATGCAAAAACAACGACTCATTGTAATTTAATGTGACAAAATAATGACAAGAGATATATTTTATGTAAATTCAAACATCTACAGTTCCATGCAAAGTGAGAACGCTGCATCTGCTGATGAAAATCATGTGATCTCATTGAAAACTGGCTTCATCACTTCATACACCTGCAACCTTGTGGCTCTTGTATCAGGTGGAACATTGAAGGTGAAGTGTTACCATGCTTATTTTTTTCAAGACTTCTCCCATATATAAAGATTATATCTTTATACATACAGTCTGTGACTCCTCTGCTGTGGCTTGGATTGTACCTGATTTAAAAGTCACTTTGGACAAAAGCATCTGCCAAATGAATAAATGTATGAGTCAATCCATCATGAGGCCGTAATGACAAAAAGACAAATGACAAAATGACAAAAAGTCAGGTTGTTTCCATTTTGCATCACAATTTTTATTAATAGAATGAGCATGGCAAACAGAGGTCAAAGGTCAAGGTGGACTGTCATTCCCTCCATTTGTATATATACAACATTAAGTATACAGTGGAATAAAATTCCCCTCAGGGCTACCATGAAGAAAAACATGATACAGAGGACTGCACCTAAAGTAAAGCAAATGTTAGATTCAACTTGTGCCAATTAGATAGTCAGATGCAGTCGGTTTTATTTGTATAACCCAAAATCACAATCAATTTGCCCTTGGCACTAGGCTGAGGTTAGATGGTGCTATAGCCGCATCAAGAATCAGAATAGTTCTACAGTAGCACCATCAAGGAATTACCAGATTTTTGACATATAAAATCTGATTTGCTTTATTCAGTTGCAATTTTTCCTATTTTTCAGTTGATCAAGTCCAATAGTGCCCCCAATTACAACCTCAACAAGTTTACATCTCTCACACATAAAATGTATTTAACTCTGTGGTATGCTACTGTAGCAGCATGATTCACTATCAAACTACCTCATCAAGAGGAACCAGAAAGTACTGAAAAAATAAAGTGGCTGGCGATTTTCTATATGTTTTTACTTGTCAACAAATCTCATGTGCGGAGCCAAATCAACGGTGGATTTATCTACTTACAAGTATTTTGTGTGTATCCAAAGCCTCATATACCATACTTCTCTGTGCCGCAGACCTCCATTGTTGTCCAAAAACTATTAAAAACATGTCAGTGAGCCACATCGTTACACTGGGTAACATGTTCCTTCACTGCAAAGATTACAGTCACGTTAGTGGCTTCAAAGACTAATAAAAACGATTGCATTTTCAGGCTCCAGAGAGTAGTTCCATGTAAGGCAGATGCCACTGACCATGTGCAGGAACACGGTTCATGCTTCGCTAGCTTGCTGTGTAGTACAAAGTCAAGAGGTTGTGATATGTAGAAAGGCAAGCTAGCAAAGCGTGAACCGTGTTCCTGCACATGCTCAGTGGCGTCTGCCGTACACGGAACTACACTCTGGAGCCTGAAAACATGATTGTTCTTATTCGTCTTTGGAGCCACTTCAAAACAAAATGAACTCCTACAACTCCAGAGTGTGTATTTTTGGAGTAATGTCCCCTGGCTTTTGTATCCAGGAGAGTTTAATATGAAATGTGAAAGATAAAGTGTTTGCAAAAAAGAAATGATGTCATAATCTAAACATGTTGCACACCAAAATGTACACATAATCAGACGTTGGTTATGAACCGGAAAACATAATGAGCAATTCTCATCATGCAAAATGGTGTTTACAAGATTACAAGTTTTTGTCATACATCTGGCTCCTCTGCTCAAAACTACACTGCAGCATCTGTAAAAGCATAATTTGCTGGCACTGAAAAAACAAATGTAAATTAAATGAGCTAAGAGCAAAATACTTGATTGCTGCAAAGTTTTAAGTTGCATTCTCAGAGGTTATTGAGAGTCAAGGACACACAGTACTCGTCTTTCCGCTGTCTGAGCTCGGTCCCTGAGGTCCACAGGTGCCTCAGGCTGTTGAAAAGGTCAATCCATTCAAATGCAGAAATTGGGCCTCTGTGTAATCCACACTCATGGTGGTGAATGGTACAAAACATGTTTGTTTGTCCAAAACTATATATATGTGTGTGTCTGTGTCTGTGTGTCTGTGTGTCTGTGTATATATATATATATATATATATATCTTGGAAAATCCATTAAAATATGTTCATACACCTAAAAGGCAAATAGAAATTCACTTAAAGAACAAAAAACCTCCTTCAGCTGCTTGCAGCTCATTTTGGACAGATGATATGACTTCCCTCATGAGTATAGGCTCTTTTTCCCTTCATGCACGGCTGTAACTTCAAAACCTAATTTAACATTTTCTTACTTACTTGACTCTTTGTAAAAAAAAAAAATAAAAAAAAAAGAAAAAAAGAATCTCCTCATGTCCATCTCCTGTTTTGTACGATGTATTCAGTGCTGCAAAGTTGTTTTGACAAAAACAATAATTTAGCTACTAATGATAGCAAGAAACAACCAGCTAACACTAATGTTAACTACATGTGGGTTATAGTTGAAAACCACTGATGCTTAAGTCACTTTAAATAGGAGAGCCTGCATCGGGGGATGCTTGAAACAAGCAAGTTTGTATGACTTGTTGTTTGATGACATCTGAAGGCAAAAGCTTTTCAGAACAGCCAGTCAGACTCGTTACATGTCCTCCCCGACCTCCACACCCTTTCTTAGTTTCTGCCTCACTATATACATATGTATTCACAGGGCGAGATGCGATATTAGTTCAAATGAAGATTACAGAACACACTTTGGTACAATCTCTCCTCATAGCCATATCGCATCTGCAGTATGCCAAAAGTACCAGGATGTCCCACTACATCCGGTCACATTTTGCAGTATGCAAACCAGCATGCTTTTTTTGGCTATTCTGACCCACAATCTTCTGTGCAGTGGAAGATACATCACATCAACTGAGCCGCTGAAAGAGCACAGACCAATGACAGAAGCCAGTGCAACGACAGGTGACACAATGGTAGATGAAGTAGTATGTCCCAATTGTTTGCATACTGCATGCAACAGTACATATTTTGTGAGGGCAGCTGCAGCACGTCCTAAAAGTAAAAAGTAGAAGTATACGATTCGGATTGCACTGAGAGCATAAGAGAGACCCTCAAATCCTGCATGCTTCTTCATGTCTGTCCACTTGGCAAATCGCTGTGTGAAGTGGGTGTTCAGGGTATCATTATTGTCCCTTACAGGGAAAATGGTTTGCAGCCAGGATATACAAAAAATGCATAAATTATACAAAAACACACAAAACACCAAAACACTGATGGCAGCAACAAACAACAGGGTGTAGCAGGCAGAGTGATTTAAAGGAGTACATTCAGTATCAAGGTAAAAGTGCAAAAGTCAAGTAAGCAGTCTGTGCAAATAAGCAATCTCCAGACAACAGTAAAATGCTATCTACCATTTAACAATTGAAGACAGGGACGAAGGAAACGTTATACCTCTACGTCCTCCAGGCACCCTCAACCAACGACCAGAGGGTAACAGTTCAAACTCTGTCCGAATGGGGTTATTGTGGCACTCCAGAAGGGAAGTGAACACTTGCCTATTATAAAGGCCAGTAAACTGGCTTTGATTTGTCCCTGTGATGGTCAGATTGTCTGGTTCAGTAGAGGTGTAAATTAGAAATTACTTTGCAGATTCAAACAGTTTCGTTCAGTTCAAAGATTCATAGCCACAGACTATGTAGACCATTCTTTTTTTTTAATTGAGTGATCACATCACCATTCAAATGCTGTTCAGTTCATACATCAGTGAGTGAACACAGGTTCATACCACCATCTCTTCAGCACTGACTGTTTTCACTTCAGTAATACGTTCAGTTTGTTGCTTGTTCAAGCTGTTATGTTCAGTTCAGTACAGAACCAGTTATATACAGCACTGTTTATAAGGTTGATAGCTCAGCATTAACTGGTTTGCAATAGTACAATCACATTATAATTGTTTCTGTGAGTTTCTCTGTCTTTCAATAAGCTTTTAACAAGGAAGCAACGTACCATGAATCATGGCTGGGCTGACAACAGTGCTCTCAGTCTCCACTGCTAAAAGCTCCTGATTCAGTCAGCGACGATGGTGATTTAGTACAGTCAGTTCAATCTAGAGATTCCATATCAAACATTTGTTCGTACATGTACTTAACAGTTCTAGTTTCAGGAAGTTACAAAAATTGACAGAGGCAGCGCCCACAACTACATCACATAGGTGGGGGGAGAGGAGTTTTCACATACTTTTTGATGAGCCAAAGAGCACTTTGCGGTTCGACCTTTTTAGCTACAAGCACACAATCAAAAACTAGTCACTGAGTATTCCTTTAAATTCGGCAAATATCATCAAGGCCTTCTTCTCTGGCCAAACACTGAAGCCATTTTATTTTTGCAAACACATATTGATATTTCTGTTTAAAATAAGATATTATTGTCAAATTTAGATATTTTTTTTATCTTTTCCAAGTGGAGTTTGCAAACCTACGTCTACTTTTCTGAATCCTCATGTTGGCCAAAGAAAAGTTGAATCTCAGATGTGTATGCTGAAATCAGATTTAGACTTTCCCCTAGTGGGTATACACTCTTGTGTTATTGTTTAGGCCTCAACCTGATTTACAGATGCTGAAATCAATTTTGAGTTTGTTTAAACTCTGCTCTGGAGTCTGGCTCTTTGAAACCTCCTTCCATTGAGATTTTATGAGGTGCAGTTTGCGATCAAAGGTGATGACTTTTACTGAAGCCCTCTCAGAGAGGCAGGATTGCACTCTATACTTCAAATGAAAATGTATTCCTTATGGGACTCTAAAATGAAACCAAATTAAATCTTTATCTTCACTTTCATTCATTTTATCAGTCACTGGTGCAAAGGCATGAATGTGCATCCATTGCACTTATTTTAATGTTAGTAAACAGTATAAGTTTAGAAACCACTCACAAGGTTGGAGGCATAATTGGCCCTAGATAGAAAAAGTAAATCCAACAATGGCTCTGTGCAGGCTTTAATATCTTTTTTTAAATTATTATTATTTCTATTTATGGCATGTCCATTCCAGCATTTACAGCAGTTATATTCTATGGTGTCTATATTATACTCAACAGTGAGCAGTACATATTTCTTGAATCATGCACACACTTTTCATTATGTAAACTAATTTGAGCTATTTTGAAATTTGCATACAGACCTTTTCCGTTTGAACAGTCATTGAAACTATTTTCTACCTCTTTGATGCAATGTGCACAGGAAGTTTTGTTTGGTTTCTGAGTGAATCTGCACTCGGGGTATTCTGTAGTTTTTCATTCAGCCCTGAGAGCTCTGATTGAATAGCAGAAGCCATTACGTGCTGGTGATGAAGTTTTATTAGGGTCCATCAAATCAGATGCTCTCCACTGTGTCCTTTCTGGAAGTTATGTACATTATCTTTTAGTGGAGTGGACCCTGACCTAATTAATGTCCACTTTATCAAATGAGATTTCTCAAATATAATTTTGCTATTGTGGACTGAAGGATTCACATCTGCATGAGTCTCAGCTCTTTGGACATTAGGCTTTAATTAGTCTTTAATAAGCCATCTTCAAATAAAAGCTCCTTTTTTCAGCATTTCTCAGAAAATTGTCGCTTATTTGAAACAATTTGAGCTTTATTTTTAAAAAAAAAAAATTCAGGTGATATTGAATCATCACTTATGGCAGCTTGAAATCTCTCATCTTGGCCTACACATACCCTCCGTCTGTCGTCATACATCTGACCCTTACCTCTAATAACGAAAGGTCAGACAGAAAGCCAGGAGCTTTGTGCTACTGACATTTCACCAATGTTTTTTGTTTGACGTTTCCTCCATCTGTACCTGACATTTGTTTAGGATAAAGCCTAATAAATGTACTCTGAATACTTTTTGAAATAGCTCACAACTTGGTGCACATCTTTCTAAAAGTTTTAGTATCAAATTGTATTAAAAATTGAAACAAATAAACACAGAAAACAGTAAACAACACCAAACATGCTGATATAAATTCTGAACATGCTGCCGTCGTGAGCCAAACACTGTGACTGAGATGCTGTGACTTGACTGTGAGATTACCTCATATCTGCTCCTCCTGACACTGATAAACAGCCCTCAGTTTCAGCAGAAATTTCATGTTAATGAAAACTTAAATCTTTTTCAAAATTTCAGTTCTTCATGTGTTTCCATACTTTTGGTAATAAAAAAATTGCACTTCTTATCACACGATAAACTGTCACACCTCTCTGATGATCTCATGTTGATACATTTTGATGCTCAGACTAATATAAAGGTTAGTAGAGGTAAGAAGGGTGCAAAAAGGGTCCAAGTTTGATCATATCACGGTGAGCTTGCTGTTGAAATCCAGCACCATCTCCTTTCATCAACGATGACGTGCAAGACGTGCGGAGACCTCAAATAACAATCTTTGCTGTGACATCCAGCTGTGTCAGTGGATGAGAAAAAAAGTTACAGATTTTTTGTTCAGGATGTGAAAGAAATCAAACTTTCATCTCAAACTATAGGTTCCATTTCTAATATTGTGTGTCACAGTGCAGAAAAACAAGCAAAACCAAAATTACATTATGTAGGAAGGACAACAAAAAAGAAAAACATTTAAAAAACACGTCACTAAAGTGTTATGAAAAAGAAAATGTTTCAAAAATAACCACAGTTAACTGCCACACAATGAACCTGTTACCTTTACAGCTAGATTCAGGTCCTATCTCCAACAAGATAGGGACTACTTTGTGTCAATTGGTAACTATACATTGGAGCAAGTCAGAACGACATACGGAGTTCCACAGGGATCAATTCTTGGGCCTATATTATTTAATCTCTACATGCTCCCATTACTCCAAATTATGCAAAAAGTCAAAGTCACTCAAATCTATATTGCCTAGCCACCTACTGACTGTGGCCAAATAGATCCCCTAAAACAGCAAATTGAGTAAATCAATAATTGGATATGCCAAAACTTCCTTCAGTTAAATACGAATAAAATCAAAATCATTATTTTTGGTGCCAAAGAAGAGAGACTTAAAATCTGTGTTCACTTCAACATCCTCTCCCTCAGAATAATAAACAGGTTAGAAACCTTGGTGTTGTTTTGGATTCAGACCT
Organism: Thunnus maccoyii; assembly: GCF_910596095.1. NCBI lineage: Eukaryota > Metazoa > Chordata > Actinopteri > Scombriformes > Scombridae > Thunnus > Thunnus maccoyii. Next base: position 23,968,988 of record NC_056551.1, on the reverse strand, counting down.
GCTGCACTTCATAATTTTTATCCTTTATTTTGCCTTTTTAATGTTCATTTACTTTTTATTTAATTGTATGTATTTTACTGTTCTATTAATTTTACTTGCCTTCTTTTTTAAATTTTTTATTGTTCTCATTCCAGTTCTTATATTCTTTTGCATTATGTAAAGCACTTTGAGTTCTTTGTGTATGAAATGTGCTATATAAATAAACTTGCCTTGCCTGTGGGGCAGTTGCACACATTGGTAATCCATCTTTGATAGTAGTCAATGTGATTAAAGGCTCATTAGATTGTACAAAAGCATACAAAAACGAATCATGACCGAAGTCCATTGAAAGGTTGTTGGGTCTCTGAGGGTGTGAGGATGAGGATAATTTATATTCTTGGTTAAAACATATGGATGTGCACAGCCAATTTTACTGACAATTCAAATGTACTGTTATAATATTGTTATTATTACAATACTGTAAACCCTATGAATCATTCAAGTAATAACTGATAAATATTACAATACAGATCTCCTTGTTAGAATCTGAAAAAATATTCTTTTATTGTTATAGACAGAGAAAGTATGTTTGTTAGAGAAAAACAAGTCTGCTGAAAATGGAAAGAACAATCTTGCAAATGAGTGAGCACAAATTATTATAAATAAGGGTTCCTCAAATGTCTTCAAATTGTAGTACCATCAATTCTACACTGCCCTCATCTGTAACATCAGTGACACATCTCATTTCTCTGAAAAATCAAAAATATTTATGTATTCTCTCCTATTTTCTCATTACTAGCGGAGGAAATATAATTATACTGTCTTTAAACTGTCTCCTTCACCTACAAATCATTCACCAACACATCAATGCTTTGCTTTTTAAAAATAATTTCATCCCCTTCCCATGATGTCCTGAATGTTTTCTCAGGAAAACGATGACAGCTTTTATTCTCAACAGGAAGGTCTGTGACAGCCTCATGACCTCAGACCTCATGTATGTGTTCACACATGCATATATGGACAAACACATGCACACTCAAACAAGTGTGAAAGCCTCCTTCATGCATCAAAGTGTAACATAAGCAGTCTGTGCCGTGTGCCGCGTGTGTGTGTGTGTGTGTGTATGTGTGTAAGACGGATTCAGTTCAGCCATGCATAATTCAGATTTAGGGAAACAAAGGCCTGCTTATGTCATAACAGGGTAAGCTACACATTCTTGCAAGTTGAGCAGAAGAGACTGAAATCCAGCTTCCTGGTAAACAGGATGAGAGCACATTCAGCATCTTTAGCTTTTATGTCTCCTCCAAGAAATGCTTTTACATTTGTAAAATGACAACATTCGATACTAAGCTTTTGATTCATTTCTTCATTAGAAGAGGATATTGCCTATAACTCAGAAAAGATAGCAACGTTTCTTCTTTGTTTGGTCATTGTACCTCCCAGCTGTTTGTTTCTAATTTACAGTTTACATTATAGGAAAATTAAACTGGTCATTTCATGACAAACCAATGACTAACCAATATGAATCAAAGATTGAATCAAAAGAGGACAAGAGGAAGCCACATTAATATTCTTTTGTTTTTCATCTCATTATCACAAGATGCCTCCCTTTGTTGTGAATTGAGCTTGACGCCTTTGATGCCTGGAAAAAAAAAGGTCCTCACTGTGTTTTATTACTTCCTTCCACGCTCGGGTGCCCCCTCTTTTTCATACAACTCTTAACAGTTTCTGATAACAATGTAGAAGAAGAAAAAGTAATGACAAGTTGTTAAAAAAAACATCCTGAAGATCAGGCTGTTCAGAGCAGGTCACATCTTACCTACTGTACCTCTCATGCCCTCTGCTGGCCAGCTGAGGAGCCTGCAAAAAAATGACCCTTTTCAAATTGAGCACTAAAACTCCATTGTTTCAACCCCTCTGGTTATACAAATCAAACAAATTAAATACAAGCACAAATCATATCTGCCAAGAACTCATTGCACATGAACCACTACAATGAAGATCTGTGTTATGTGTGTTAAAAATATATATAAGGGGAGGAGGGGGTTGTGCAGAAGGGCCCTCTCTGCACAGCAATTATGCATACTGTCATGGCATGACATTCCACGATGAAAACTGTGAAATTAAATTAAGGAAAATATATAATAATGTCAGAATGGTTCATCACATGTGAAAACAAAGCAGTTCTTTCATAGCTCTCATTCAGACATGCCTGTCAACTGTGAATACTAATTTGATGGGAATTTACAGTACAAATAGAGGGACAAAATTACAAAAGTAAATGGACCTTCAGTTGAGATTGTTTTGTCAACTGCTGTTTCCAAGGAACTGTCAAGCTCAACTTATGGATGAAAAGTCCTGTAAGTGCTCAGAATCAGGGAAAGATTGATAACTGATTGATAACTGAGCAAACTTGAAGGCCATCTGATATAGTCAAGAGCTCTAGAACAAGCAAGTAAGTGGACCTGGATTGATAGTTCAGTCAACTGCTGTTTCTAAGGTCAAAAACTGAAGTGTCAAACTCAACGAAATACATAAATACATGTTTTGATGCATTTTTTGGTCCTGTCTTGAACAATCTGTAACTTCATCGTCTCTCTAAATGAACAGATGCTCACAAAATGAATCACACACATTCTGGAGATGTTTCATAACTGAATCATTTTTCCTGTCCATGCCGGCCATAATCCAGAGATCCTTTCCTAAAGTTATTTCACTGTAAGAGATGAGGCACAAAGTCCTCATCCTGTGTAAAAATGCATTACAAAGTTCAGCTAAATCCAGTGAGACTATGTTAGACAAAATAAGTGGGTATTTTTCAATTAATTTATAGTTTTGTGTTTCTATCCCATCACTGCAGCTCAGCAAGAAAACAGTCTGTAATTACACAAAGAGGAGCCTTCCAACTATAAACTGTGACTTCAGAAAATATCCTTGAATTTCAGACTGCAGAAATCTCATATTAACATCAATCAAACTTTGGATTGTGTTTTTTATAAAGAGCAAAGATGCAAGATTTCCCACCACATCACATACATTGAAATTACTTTAAAACCAGCAAGTCATCAACAGGACTGCACTTATACACCTTAAAAAGAAGCAGAAAATAACAGGGGGGAAAAAACCTTTTAAGCTGCAATTGATTATTGTTAGAATTATTCAGATGGAAGTGTTACATGAACTACCATTACCTGGACCTCAAGCTGGCTAATGCATCCATAAAAAACCTGAATCCATGAGTGTAAGTCTCACTCAGTGACCACAAGGGGGAGATGATTGATCTACTCTCATGCAGTAACATTCACAGTTGTAGGGACTACATACTGTATATAGTACAGAATCATTATTACATAAGCTTTTCCACTTCAAGTAAGCAACACACAATGCTGACAGTATCAATGTAGCGTGCAGCATAAAGGAAAGTGAAGAAATGTGTTGCAGTGTGAAATTCAGATGTACAGATATGAACTACCAAAGTACACATTATCAAGAAATCTCTTTCATATCGATTTTTTTGTTTTCATAGGATTATTGTCTGCTGATTGGAGAACTCCTCTCTTCATTTTATGGTTCTTATAATTCATTTTCTTTGTATTTTGCTAAATTAAGGTGCATTTATTAGTTTTTTTCCCCCTATTTTTGTTTGTTTGTTTGTTTTGTTTGGATTTTATGCTGTTGTATACTTTATGTGAGCAAATAAAAATAAATAAATTAACTGATGTCTTTCTAGCTACAGTTCTTTATAGCTTGACAAGACATGAAAACACAAAATGACAAGAAATGTAAATTTCACTTTGGCTTCAAATTCCTTTAATACACAAGGAGAATATAAACAGGAAAACAGCATGACTTAGTATAAAATAAACACACACAGACACAGTAAAATAACACAGAGCTTGTATGCCCAACAAACATTTGTTGATATTTGAAAAATGTTGAAAAACAAGACTAGAAGTCTTCAGCCATGCTTTATGAGACTGTAGGCCTACTTTGGCACAACACTGCCTTTACAGCAGATATAATGTCCACCACAATGGGAATGCTAACATTTGCTAATTAGCACTAAACACAAAGTAACACTGCTGGGAATGTCATGAGTTTTTCAGGTATTTAATCATAAAACAAAATGTTTCATAAATTTAAATTTCAACCTGATGTCACTACAGATTAGATTTCATCCTGAGGTAGACATGGATATCTGTTCCAAATTTCATGGCAATCCATCTAATAATTGTTGGAATATTTCATTCAAAACCACAAGGGTGAATCTTGTGGTGGCACTAGAGGAAAAGTCAGTGGGACTCATCCTCTGGAGACCATGAATGTCTGTACAAAATTTCATTGCAATCCATCCAATAATTGTTGAAATATTTCAGTCTGGACCAAAGCGGTGGAATCACTAACCGACACTGCCACTAGAGAGGCTAAAAAAGTGAAAAGTTGCATGTTTAATGCATCAAATCATGATTATATTTCAGTCCTCTTTATCTTTGAATCTACAGCCTGAGGGAAGCACACTGAATGCTGATTATATATCTGGGGCATATTGAAGGATTAAGAACCAACCAATTCAATTACACAGGCAGCTGACGGCTCGCCCTGGTTTTGCTGTGTTGACAGAGACCATAAAACATGACAATCACCTCATCTCTTGTGAATGACTGATTCAGCTAGCATCCACATTTCTTTGAAACCTCCTTCCAGGAAAATGTAAAAATGGTTCATAATCTGGAAATATCACAGCAAAAGGTTTTATCATTTGGCTGTGAAACATCGTCACTGACGTCTCTGTCATGGTCCGGAATTAAAAGTAACGCTTCTTGCCTGTGCGGTGAAATAGCTTTTCAGATCTCCCATGAAAAGCTTTGAAGCAGCTTCTCAGGTATAGAGATATTTATAGCAACCCAACCCCTTCACTCGTCATCCTCATACCCTCATTCCCAGTTCTATGAAAATGTGCATATTCCACGAACAGACTTCACTATTGGTTAGCCTCAACAAGGCACTGTCTCTGCGCCTTGAGACTAATCGATGCACTCAGTGCCCCATCAGATGATGGTGGTTACTGTTCTCTGCTGGTACAGACAGACCATGAATTTTGTCCATGAAGTGCAAAACCACCCATTTTTCTCTACAGCCAGGCAATAATGTCATTTATACACACATCTGTGCCCTCAAACTCAAAGAACAGTGCAATTGGATGTAAATAATTTGCCTTTCAGAGAAATATCGTTCCACATATTTATTGTCTCTCTCTGACAGGCTTCACATGCAAACTTAGAGCTGCTATAATCAGTTTCTTAAATTAGTTTTTATTAATGGATCACATTGCTTGTACATGAAAGGGGTCGCTTGGAGTGACAAACCCGCAGAGAATTACCACCAACTCTGCAATTTCCCTCAACTTAATGAAGCATTTCAACATCTTTCAGCTCATTGTTTTTAGCTACAACCATAGACTGTATATGAAGATATGTTGGTTTGCATTGGAGCCGATTTGAAGCCCAGAGTTGCTGCTTATTGTCGGTGCCATCTCTTCCGATTGGAGTGAAGGATGATGCCTTTCACGCTCTAGAAACATGTTCCGCTACCTCGGACTGAAGCTAACGCTAACTTACTGATTCACACTTGGGCTAACGTTAGCTACTTTAGCTAAATTGTGCTAATAGGGCTGGTATCACAATCAAGTAACATTAACCTTACTGAAATATTGTGACAATAATCTGACCCAGTGCAAGTCCCGGAGCCGGGGAGAGCAGCAGGTGAGCCAACTGTCAATCAACAGCCACATAACAGACATGAAAGCCACTAAAAGTCTTCAAATCTTATTAACGGAGAAATAATTTCCAAAATGACCACCAGCACACTTATTAGAGGGCCTCAATTTAGAGATTGAGACCATAATGACTCGTTGAAAAAAATTATTGACTTACTATTTCTAAAGAGAAGTTGGCGCTTTTTGAATGGGAGTCAGTTGGAGCATCTAGTGGCCATCAGTGGAACTGCACTTTAAGGTAAGTTCACAGGAAATGATAACCTGACTGCTAACTACCTGACCAGCACCAAACAGCAAATAGATACAGTTAGTTGTTGTTAGTTGACTTGCAGGTGAATATAGTGGAGCATTTAGCAGCCAAAGAGTCAGATATTTCCCCAAAAACTGAGCTAAAACAGACTGATAATGTTGCTCCATATCAGCTGGATGTGGAACTAAGCAACTGTTTGCTAACAAGTTCAACATATCAATTATAAACATGTGAGTGTTGTGTTTACAGGTCATTTCTGCTGCCCCCATGTGGCCAGAAATACCAGTTAATGCAGGTTAAAAAGTGGTCCACTTCACTATGTTCACTTCAACCAAACAGGATTCATTTGTGTTGAGGTTCACTGACCAACCACTTCATCACAACATCATCACATCATTGCTGTGTCTCTGATTGTGGCCTCACTTCTTACTCAAAATACAAAACTCTTTTTTCCAGATTCAGCATCTTGCTCACATCACTCTTTGGGCTCAATATGTGTTGTCTATTGATAAATAATCAATTAATCTTTTAAATAATTGACAGGTTTAGGCTCAGAATTTAGGTTTTTTAGGGTGAGCTTAATCGAAAATGAAAAGTTAGTTGATGCCCTTGTTGTTTTATAGGTTATTTTGGTAGATTTATCTTATCTTATCTTATCTTATCTTATCTTATCTTATCTTATCTTATCTTATCTTATCTTATCTGATCTTGTCTTATCTTATTTTATCTTATTTGCAATTGAGTATTTTTAGAAACTTGTATTGCTATTGTTAATTTCACATAGAGTGCATATACATTGTCATTTTTAATACATTTTGACAATTTAACACATTATGGACATGTGTTATTCATAAGATAAGATAAGATGTTGCATACAGCTGCATATGGAAAAATACAAGATACACACAATATACATTAATCTTCATATGTCCATACACATACAAATACACTATTGTACCCCTGGTACATGGAGTATAATAATTAAAGTCCTGCATTCAAAATGTTACTTGAGTAAACGTGGATAAATATTATCAGCAAATTGGAGCTAATTTTAGGGTTGAATTTAGTCATATGTTTTGTATGAAAAATCTTAATCTGTGAAGTAGTAGCTCTCAGATGGATGCATTGGAGTAAAAACTACAATATTTGCCACTGAAATGTAGTGAGATAGAAGAATGAAGAATCACAGCATAAAATGGAAAGTGCAAGTATTCCTACAACACTTGAGTTGATACTTCGACCACTGATTATATAAAAGTCTGAATGCAGGACTTTTACTTCCGTTTAAATATTTTTTGCATTGTTTTGTTGATGTTTTTAGGCTACTCGAGTTAAAATATTTGAATACTTGATGCACCACTGTTGTGTGGTAGTTGCTGTACTGTGAGGACACTAGGGCCGCACGGACACCGAGGCTGAAGGCAGGTTATGAAGTTCAGAGGCCGACATCTAACTAACTATCCACCGCTCGGACTCCAAGTCCCTCGGCAGCTATTTAAGCGGTCAACAGATGCAATATTGCGTATGTATGTACCGTGTACACTGTTCAAACTTGTATTCCCCATTATTTTTAACTTCACATTAAAGGACAAAACATCGTGGCTTTAAGACATGAGTGGACTGTCAACAGAGGAAAGTGCTGTTCCCAATGGACCACGAAAGGTAGGAGCTTCTAGTGGAATAACTTGGAAAAAAAGTTGAACTTTAATGCATATAATTGTTCATATAGGGTAATTCATGTTAACACAACTGTCACACATCTTTTAATCCTTAATGAGCCAAAAATTAAATTGTAATACTGCAATAAAATTTACGCGCGTAATGGAGATATGGAGCAGAGTATGTGGACGAGAGAGTGTGGACTGATGACAGGAAAAATTCTATTTTAGAGCACAACTTTTGTCCTCTAGCATTACATATAGTGTTATTTTGTCCGGCAGTTCCTGCTAAATGGTTCTCATTGATGAAAATAGATTTGCTTCACACTTTGCTTTTTATTTCCAAAGAAAAGTAAACAACTCTAAAGCTCAAGAACTTAAGAAAAACATATCTGGAGTTGATTTCTATGACTAAAATAAACATGTGTTCTTAAATTGTGCATGTATGTGCTTAAACAGTATCAAAACGGTTGGATGATATGGTGATCATGGTAATATGCTAATATGGTCATTATAGCCTAGTTGTTGACAGCTTTTGTCAACTTGCTGAAATTTGTAATTGTGGTCTGCCAGGCTATACACACACACACAAAAAAAAAATAGGTGCTGTAGGCTTAAATGTTTAAAAAGAACTAGAGACAATTTCACAGCTATGATAGTGATCTCTGACATGTATGAGGATGTTTTGGGGCATGTGCAGTTTATGTTCACTAGACTGTGCTGGTTTGATAGAGAGCTGGTTACTATTTACAGTTTGGACACCAGTTAATAAATGTATGAGGCCTGCCACCAGGGGGCGGTCTGCAGTCTCAACAGGAGATATTTTAATAGTGCTGAGCATGCTAAATAAGATCTCTAATGCACAGTGTACTCATATACAAATTAATCAGAGAGACAACTAAGGATATGGTTTACCTTCTTTACCTTAATGCTACAGTGCAGCTCCTATAATGTGGCTTTTTTTTTATCTTTCATTTTGTACATTTGAGTTATAGACAGTGTTCGGACTACTTTTCCATCTCTTATTTCTAGGGTATCTGTCCCAAGGGATCCACAGAGAGTCAATAAATCAAATCTGACTCTTTGTATGGTTATGTGGCTCATGTGGCTAAACTGTGGATGAAGTGATGCTGACAGTCTGTTCAGTGTCACTCACTGAAATTATATGCTTTGCTAAAATCCCAACCAAGCCAGGCCTGCTCCTACATGCAGTGTTAAAGTGCTTCTCTGAACTCTGTTCAAGGCAGAAAACATTATATTATAGAAAAAAATCTTTTAAGTTTTAAGACATACTTCTGTTTCCTGACAGATGAACTGAGTTTAGTGATAGGTAAATTTCACAGGTTGATCCAGTGTTTCCTGTGATGCTAAGAAGATATTTTAACTTTATAACAGATCTTTCAAAGCTTAATATGTTATAAATAACTTTATTAATGGTTTATTAGAGACATTTATTAAGATTTTATAGACAGTAATACGCCAAAGACGCAAACATTTGGATCGTAAGGTTGTGTAAAATCAGTTTGGCCGGTGTATCTTCCATTTTTTAACAACTTACTAACATTTACAACTACGGGTTGGGTGGATACTGGATAGTAAAAAACCCATGAACTTTATTAGCAATTTACAAAAATGTATAACTGTATGCTTGAAGGCTAATTAGACATCAAGTACAACATTATTTAACCTGCGTTAACTGATTTATTGGCCACTAGAAGGCGGCAGAAACAATCTTTAAACACAACACTGACATAGTCTTTTTTTATGGTGGACATGTTAGCAAACATTTGCTTTTTAACACATCCAGCAGTTACGGAGCAACATTATCATTCATGTGGAGTCGTGTTTGTGGTCACCGGATGAATATAAGCTCAATATTCACGCTCCTTTTAGCTCTGTTTTTGTTCTCCACCAACTCCTGAGGGAAATATCTGGCTCTTTAGCTGCTAGACACTCCTCTATGTTCACCAGCTAGTCGATAACTATGTCTGTCTGGTTCTGAGCACGTAGTGTAGAGTGAGTTTATCAGAGCTTTTCACTAAAAACAGATAAAGGTTCAAGGATAACTTTATTGTCAGTTTCAAACCACACACTCAAGAGGTTCACAGCAGAATGACTTTACCTGGCTCACTGACAACAAGCAGTTAACAACAATACAGATATAATTACCAAGCTAACCCATGTGAATATATATATATGTACATAATCTTACACAGCCAGACAAATATAATAGATAACCAGACAATTATAAATCAACAGCTAAACAGTAACAAAGTGGCCGAACAACACACAGACCAGTCAGGTATAGTTGTATCAGCACAATAAGAATGCTAAAAGCTAAATGCTAAAAATACTGTGAGGAGTATATTACACAGAAATAAAAGCTGTATTTATTGTACATACAGTAGGTGTTTGAGTTCAGGATGATTTGGGGAGATGTCTGCTGTGGCTGGAGACGATGGTGATGAGAGTGAATCTAAACAATAAAGTTGTAGGCTGTAAAAAAAAAAAAAACCAAAACTACTGACTAAAAGACACTGAAATGCTCCACTCACAACTGGGAAACAGGCGTCACTGTCCACGTACTTTATTCCTGTTTCCTTTGACTTTACACGTGTCCATATACCTCTTTGAGGGGTCATCGCTGAGTAAAGAAAGGTCACAGTTAAAGCAACAATTAATCAAAACTATTTGTTCCAATTCATAAACTCAGCATTATTAGTATGTGGTACCTTATAGTAAAATTAATCTAAAGCTTAGCTGATTGGCCAATTAATTGATTGTCTAATTGTCTTAATTGATTCATGAACTATTAATTAACTATTTTGATAACTGATTCATCATTTAAGTATAATTTTAAGCAAACAGGCGTCTGTAGTAAACAGAGTATCTTGAGTTTAGGATTGTTCGGACAAATACATTTTTCATTTTTTTTTGACATTTTATTCAGACATTAATTGATGAATAAAAAAAAACAATAGGAAGATTAATCCATAAAGAAAATAATCATCAGTTGTGACCCCTTTCCTTTTTTATTATGTCACAATCTTGGTGCTTATGATTCCCTTTTAAAACCTAACAGTATTGTCAGAGGTCAGATGTCAGTGGGTCACCCTGAGCACACAGTTCACAATTTTGGCAGAACAGATAAGATTATTTCTGACTATTTTTACACTATGTGCTCAAGAAATCTAAATAAAGTTGAAAGAGAAGACAGTACGTGTTTTTCTACCATTTATTATTTTTTCTATCATAATTCAGCATAGTGAGGTTTTAAATGACCCGTGGAGTCAGAGCAGAGCCTCTGGGGAGACTTGAGGGTCATGATGGAGAGAAGTGATATAATGTTAGTGTGACAGAGAGAGGGAGGGAGGGAGGGAGAGGGAGAGAGAGAGAGAGAGAGAGAGAGAGAGAGAGAGGAGATGGACCGTGGCCAATGATCAGCAAGCAGAATAACTAAAGTAGAGACACAGAAGAGGTTTCATAAAGCCAGTTACTCCCAACAGGCCTAAAATGCGAGCATGTCACAGAGGATGAGCGAGGATGACATACAAAGCCGGATATGAAGCAAGAAGTGTATAAGAGCAGCCAGGTGATCCAGTCCATTTATTAATTTTAGTCATTAGTCCGGGTCATTTCATTGATGCGCTAGCGGGCGGTGCAGGCCATCAGCAAGGTTTAGATTATAGCCTGGAACACGTTTGTCCTAAATATGACATCGAAATCCAAGATCCCACAATAGCGGCGGCAGAGGAGGAACCGGATTCACGGGACGCATGAATTAAAGAATCATCCACACCTCACGTTTCCGTCCCTTAATGTGCTCAACCGGAGGTGTGTGGAGGAGAGAGCGACTTGAGCCCGCAGCCGATGCCCGGAGAAAACAGCAGCCTGTGTGCAGGCAGCTGTGGAAGACAAGAAGGTGGTACCAAAGTGTCGGTGTTTATTATCTGGGATCTGACTCCGGAGGCGCGTCGCTGAGGCATGGGCTGCGCTCCCAGTATCCACGTCTCTCAGAGCGGGGTGATCTACTGCCGAGACTCAGACGAATCCAACTCCCCCCACCAGACCACCACCATCTCTCAGGGCACCGCGGCCACGCTACACGGGCTGTTCATCAAGACCGATGCGGCCGAGACCATCCCCTCCGTCATCACCTACCAGAGCCGGCACTCGCGCAACAACTCGTGCCGGGATCGCAAGGAGAACAGCGGGGGACACATCCGCATCGAGGCCGAGACGCAGACCAGCCACACCAGCGTCAAGGTACGGTTAGTGGTGGGGCGCGTTGGAATAAAAACCAAAAACGATGCACAGTCACAGCATCATCACCAGGGTCGTGAGTGAAAATCACATGTGAGGAGGCCTTTTTTTGTTTGTTTGTTTTGTTTGTTTGTTTGTTACCAGCGGAGGCCCAAGCCTGTCAAATTACAATTCTGTAATGACTGTAGTTCAATCAGTCTCCTCGTATTCACTGCAGCCTGCAATTAGTGTTTCAATAGTGATAATAATTGACTGTGTTAGCCTACATGTGATGACAGTGGTGTGTGTTAGTAAAACATCAGATATGATTCACTACTCACACTGTGGCATATTTCTCCTTAAGATGCATGTATGACAGGAAGAATAACAGAGTCAGTTATTTATGGATAAAAATGATGCAGTTTAGCAAGGATCTGACTTGAACTGGACTGTAAAGAATACAACATCTATGTCCTGTGATTGTCTGGCAGGGTTTTATTTCTCTGAAGAGGTCAAAACTTGTAGTATAAAGAACAACTTTAACAATAAACTGTGTCGCATGGCGACTATTTCCCTTCTCCATGTACCTTGGAAGTACAGGTGAAGTTGTGCCAGAGATCCCTACTTTGCATTTTCAGTCACTATCAGCTCTCTCATGAGGCAGTAAACTCTAAATGTAAGCTATAACAAAAGATTGTTTACAGATTGTTGTTTGTTATCCCTAAGCGCAGCCCTACAGCCTCTGGGCAAAGGTTCTCAGAGGCTGAACGCATTGTCAGATGAGCGAAAATGTGCATCCAAGATGGTTAGTAAGGAACAAAGCAAAGAAAGCGTGCATGAAAGTGGCTTGTGGTTTGACAACTTGTGTCCATCCCTTAAATTAAGTTAACCGCTTAGCCGGTTATGGCGTTGCGCTGAAGTTATAACAATAAAGAAGAATTATTTTCCCTTTTTATGGCATCCCGCAGATTTGCCTTGAAGTTAAAAATCATCAAACTTAATTTATTAACCAAGTTAATAAGCTACAAAACAAAAATCAAGTTGTTTGACAAGCTTTCAACCACTTCTCAAGGTCTTCCTCAGCGGGTGAGCTTTGTGATTAAAAATCAGCGACACAATCTCCATGACAAAGAAAAGTGTGGAAAAAGCTAAAAAAGTTGACTCTGAGTTAAAAGATGGGTTCACAATATTTCAAGTCTGTCTTAAAACAACAGTCAGGAGCCCAAATGAATGTTGAAACAGATTTTTATTTCCATAATCATTCCTCCTGTTCATACTGACATTTAAAGATCTCTTCATAATGCATTTACAAAGTGTTGATGTGGGTGATGGGGGACAAAATCCACAATCCTCCTTCTGTGTAAAAATGTATTCAAAAGTTTATCTGAAGCTAATATGAAGCTTCAGCCGTCCAAATTATCTTTCAACGTTACAGTACTTTTAGTGCCAAAGTTCCTCTTATTGTTACTTCCACCGCAGCTCAACAGGGAAACACTGTCTGAGGAAACACAAAGAGGAAATTTGATGCTAAAAAGAGTAAATGTGGCAGATATCCATTTGATATGACTAACTCAGACTGTTGAAGCCTCATATAAGCTTCACATCAAGTTGTATTTTTGCAGAAAATGACTGTGTGGAGACACTGTGGATTTTGGCCTCCATCACTTCCATTGAAAGCACATTTGAAGGGGATCTTTTAATAGCCAGTATGAACAGGAGGAATGATTACAGCGAGGAAAACCTCTTTCACTTTTCATATGGACACCTGACTGCTGCTTTAAGACACGTGAAAAATTGTGAATCTAACCTTTTAAGGTTTTTTTTTTTTTGTCAAAGTACTGTCTACAAGGCAACTTTAGCACTAAAAAATCAAGTTAGATATTTATACATTTAACATGGGAGATGTTCTTCACTTAATATACCAAATTTAAGTTATTAGTTATTAAATAAATATATGAAATGTGAGTTTTGAGAACATCAAAGTGAAAACTGAGAGTAGCCCAGTCATGACAAACAGTCAGAATGAAGATCAGAAACTTGTGGAGTTGTATACACGTCTTATCATATTATTTGTGTATTTTTTTACTTGTTGGTGGATCCCTCTCATGAGGGAGCATGTGAACAGATACTTCTTCATATTTATGATTGAACCCTAGAGGATGTAGCTGTGTTTTGTTAGGAAGTAGTGTAGCAGATGATCATGTCATCAGGCCCTCAGAACAGATTAACCCATTCAAGCATGAATGAGATTTGGATAATATTACAAAATGTAACAGACATACTGGAAGATTGAAACAACAAACATTTGATTTTTGTAAAGGTAGTTTATACTTTTAGATCTTTGTTTAATAAAACTGGCTTTATTTGACATTTGTGGATCGTTTTTTTTGAAATATTGTGTAATTTCTTGAGAGGTTTAAGTCTCATGCTCTTAAATTCTCACTTTTCATTATTTTTTTGGCATATTCTTGTCTTGTTTGGTCCTAATATGGAAGAAAATTGGCGCGATATGAGTCATTGGATTGAATGAAAATATTTAGTCATCCAAACAGGATGCTTTTCATCATCAGCAGTACTCATACAACATGTTGTAGTAGCGTAATAATATTTAAGTCCAGCCAGAAGGTTGCAAGTAGAAGTATATCTGACATTTTGGCGTGATTTAGGATCACCTCTCTTATCCGTGATCAGCGCTGCTTTAGCAAGAGGTTCATCTGGGAGTAGTCAAGAATTAAATTAGTCCGTCTACAGAGAACAGGCCTTTCGATTCCAAATTTTAAACTGTACTTTCAAGCCTTCCAGTTTTGTTCTATAACAAACTTGTTTAATTCCTCAACGACCCCATGGGTAGACAGGGAAACCAGTATTATAACACCAGTTCCTCTCAAGGAGATAGTATATACAGACCTATCTCTTATGCAGTGCAAACAGAAATTCGGTCCATTAATAGCCCGAATCATTTCTGTTTGGCGACATTTTGAAAACCTGAATAAATGGACAACAAAATGGCACAGACAAACCCCAATTTTTCATAACCGTCTATTAAGAACAGATGACATCCTTTTTCCCTATCCCTGTGGGGAAAATCAACCGTTTGCTGCCTCGGTGATATCATAGATGGTAGAGGTTTAAGATCATTTCAAGACCCGCAGAATGCATATAACCTCCCAAGTAATTCTCTCTTTATGTACTTACAGCTTAGATCCTCTCTGTCGTCTGTAGGAATTTCTGGGGATTCCCGAACTCTAGATCATCCACTTTATGACCAGATTGAGACATTACTTAAACTTCCAAAAACATCATGTTATAAAATTTTACAGAGTAGAACACTCACACCTCCAGGGATTACACAAGCCTGGAGCACAGACCTCTCAGTGTCTGGGAAGACCATAAATTGGAGTAGAGTCTGGGGGACTCTTATCTTTTCATCCCGTAGCTTGAATGATCAACTAATACGTTTTAAATGCATCCATAGGTTTCATTTGACTCAAGTGAACACACATCATATATAAAAAACAACACCAAACTGTAGCTTCTATATGTCAGATTCGATAGGAACTTATCAGAAACGTCTCCGGCTCGCTGGTTGTACGGCCGCAAAGAAATTGCTGGCATTAAGATGGCAGCTCCTTCATTCTCTATTGATGAATCAATGGTCTTACAGTCTATTAGACGTTTGAATCATGCAATATTCATCATCAAATTAAACGGAGCTAGTATAGATACCACCGAGGCTCGGAAAAGTTATATAGAAATGGTGCTAGATTATTTATTTCTCTTTTTAATTTAAATGTTATATATTAATATTTGAAAATCGTGTATGTAGATTATATGTGTTTGTATATGTGTTTATGTATGGTGTGTATATGTGTGTGCGTGCATGTACAGTATAGATAGATAGATAGATAGATAGCATTTTCTGTCTTTTACTGATTAAAATCGGGAAATAATAATAATAATAATAATAATATTTAAGTCCAGTGATTTTATACCTTTTATAGATGTGTATCATGAGTTCAGGGTGCCACAGACAGTGTGTGTGTGTGTGTGTGTGTGTGTGTGTGTGTGTGTGTGTGTGTGTGTGTGTGTGTGTGTGTATGTAGAGTGCGTTGGTTTGTCAGCTGTTCCTTCGCTCCCCCTCAGTTCCTCTCTATCTCCGAGGACGGAGCGAGGATCAATGATACCATTTATTATTAAAATCATCTGCCTTTCCCTGCAGGATCTTGATAATCTGCCATGGTGTTGATCACGCTCCCATGTGTGTTGGTGTGTGTGTGTGTGCATGTTTTATAAACACAAGTCATTTGTTTACCCCTCTGGTCAGTGCAGCAGGAGTGTGAACAGTCACATGTGAAGGAGCTGATGCTGGTGGCCCGTACAGATATGCCTACAGGGCCTCCTACACAGTTAGCGACTTATAAGAATATACAGACGAGAGCCTGAATTGGCAGTTTATCAGTGTCGTCGTAACAACCTCTCATCTGGACGTACAAAAGTTCAATGATCATCGACAACACAGGTTGTGTGTTCGGAAAAAGAGATGAGAGCAAACCGATCAAACCAAGCCCAATTAACATAGTTCTTCTAGCATGACACTATCTTTCTAGAGATTATCTTTGTTTATTTGTTTATTTTTGGGGGGGAAAAAGTACGTGATAAAATAGCAAATATGCAGGACAAGTGATAAAATACATGAGAAAACATAAAGTTGCACGTCAGCAACAAATAACAGTAGGAGAATACCAACGTCATGATGACAACAAACATAAGTTATGCTGGTTGGAGATGATGTCTAGATGAACACACATCTTAACACACAGTCAAGGGGCAAGAATACTACACAGTAATGAAGACGAGCGTCTGAAGAGTATAACAGTGTAGATTCTAGTACAAGAGTTTTGAAAGGAAAAGATGTGTTCAGACTCAGCTTAAAGCAGGCTCAGCAAGATGATATTAAGATGACCTATAAAGACTTTCCGATTTTAAATTTTTGTTCTCACAAAGTTGAATGTTCTCAAAGCCTGAATCATACATGACATGTAGACGTCTTCTTTTATATATTTACAAATGATTCTTACACTTTTTTACTCTTCAGACGCTCGTCATTGTCTGTTAAGATCTGTGTTCATCTAGACATCATCTCCTTACCATAACAGATAATTCATCTCGTTGGCACACATCACTAGAGCAGTAACATGCACAATAATACAGTTTGAACGTTACGTGGTGTAACTATCTCTTGTGCTATTTGAACCCGTGCTACAGAAACATGTTCTGATCTTTTTTCTCCCCGTTTCCATCCACACTGAACCAGCGTTTTTCACAATTTAAAATGTATATTTTCAAAAACTCCCTCCAGAGTGATACATCTGAATCTGTTTTCATGTGGAGAGGGAAAAATTTGCTTTAGGAAATGTTGGCATATGTCTGCTCAGACATCCACTATGAGCATCCTCAAAATCCTGAATAAAATCCTGAAGAGGGCTGGACCCATCCTCAACTTAATGATGTGGCCAAGAGCAGGGGGGGACAGGAAATAGCGTGGGTAGGGTTGTAAACATAAACTATGTTAGCTAGCATGGCTTACGTACCAACACCAAAAGCTCCACAAAGTTGTGAATTGTACAACATTTTTCTCAAACATTTCATCATGTCATTAACCTCTGTCACTGTCTTTACACTGCTGCTAGTATCAGTCTGCAGTGCAGTTATGAAAACAAGAATATAAACAAACAATACTTCCTGAATGAGATGTCAGTCCCTCCCTCCCCTCTCTTGTGATTTCACAAGTCAAAGTTCAACGAGATTGTGCAAAGCGTAAGAGGTGGGTCAGTCTGTGACAGGAAGCAAATGTGTCTCTCCCTGTTCCACATAGACATGAACGGGAAGAGAATCTCAGTGTGACTGCAGCATTACAAGGAACTGCTGAACTGATAGCTCAGACCACACTGTGTTGGTTTTCTGGAGCACATTTCTGAATCTATAAGTGTTTAATAGTGAACCCGTCGACTGTAAATGGATGCATTTTTTGTCAAAGTTATGATCATTTGTCATCATTATTGATGAAGTTATCGTTATTTCTGATTTATTTGAGCACCTTTTTTTTTAAATCAGTTTTCATTTCATTTGCTTTATAGCTTCAAAATCATCTGTAACAGTCATCAAAGTAAATAGAGGTGAAAATAAACAAGTTCTCCCGCTCTCTGGTTATCTGGTTGCTTTAACTGGAGACTCTAACTTGAACCAGCTACTAAAAAATCTCACTTTCTCACAGTCAGTATAATACAGGTGATGTCACCATTAACCTGTATTAATGTTTATTATGTTTAATTTGTCAGATGATGCTGTGATCATAGAGTAATTTAATGCCGACAGTCCAGCTGCAGCAAAGAAAACAACTTTTTCTGTTCTCCCGCCATAATGTAAACTAACTTGTCATCTTTATAATCTAACATCATCGTAAACAGTGAAAACACCTTCAAAAGAGTATGTTAAACATGCCGTAAATGTGTTACGCTGATTGCATTCCGAAGAATAAACAGCAATGAAAGCAAAGTTTAATCTGTGTCATCACAACGTGTATACAGTGTGTGCAATGACATTATGTACCTGGGACCTAGTAAGTAAGGGTTTATTTATCGAGGGCCTTTCAAGACAAGTGCTTCACAGAAACAAAGACAACAATTTCTAAAATAGTCCTCTGAGGTGGAGAATATAGTGTCAGTTTTTTTTATAAGAGGGATTACCCCCCGCCCTTGTTTCTCTAGAAAAGAAAACCAAAGAATCCCACACACTGTCCATAACTTGAACTCACTTTAATAAAACTTAACTTTTTGGTCTTCGTCTCATTTCATTTGAATAATATTAAAAGTTGTTCAAAGTGATCAAATCACTGTTTTATGCTTGTTCAACAGTCTGACGAAAAAAAGGAAAAATATATAAATGATGACAACTTCAGTTCAGCTATTGAGACCCTGCTGTATGTAAGTGCTGGTGGAGAGCAGCAGAGGATACAGTAGAGTTTGTTTTTTTTTAATGTGACAGTGTTAGCTGTGATGAATTTGTGTCATCTGAAAAATGACAACAAAGAAAAGATTCAGCAGTTTAGTATTATTTTAGAGTTAGTGTGGATGAAGATCTGTATGAAAATGACCTGAAAACAGCAGCTTCTTAGTGCGGATGTAGTCTGGGTTTGGATGTAAGAGGGAGGTGTGCTAGAGCAGGAATGTCACCCAGGCTGTGAAGTGGAAAATAGTTTGAATGTTGGACTGGAATAACTGTTTACATGCACGGAAGTTCCTGTAGGTGTGTGTTTAAATGCATGTTATCTCATTCGAGTGAAGTCTAAATTTATGTTGTGCACAGTCATGTTTCCATGCTCTTTTTTGGAAGTGAGAAATGATGTGGTACAGAGGAATGATCGGTACTCCGGATGCTGATTTTTGACTACTAAATGTTGACTTTTACATCTCAAATTGTGGATTTTATCTAGAAAATGATAATCCGCAGGTTGGGAAAAGTATTTACTTTACTGAACATAAAGCAGCATTCAGCCTTTTTGAGATTAATATGGACACTGGAGATTTTTCACCAGGATCAGGCTGGATACTTTTAGACTTGAACACAGTCTGTATTCAAAATTTGTTCAAATTAGATCCTTCAATCCACCTGTTTAGACTAGAGCCTGATCAATGGACATTCACGGCCAATACCAATATCGTATTTGAGTGTTTACATAAACACATAACAATCTTAGAAGTTTTTGATTTGTACACTTTAAATTTGGTTATTTGTGATGAACATACAGTATGTCCTGAGTGGGACATTTTACAGTTGAACAGTCTCAGAGGTTCACTTATCAAATTTCCACCACATCAAAGGTCCAGTAAGGGTGCATTAAATAATGATGTTTCACTACAAAAACTCCAGAATTCTGTATATGAACGGCATTTTCATTAAACGTGACACCTTTGTTGTGTAACCGAGTCTTTAAACTTGAGCATAAAAAGGCGTGATGGCCAAGTGGAGACAGTGGTGTAAGTGTCCATTAATGAGTTCTTCATTGTAGTCATTGTCAAAAATATTTGATTTTACAATTATTCTGCTGGAGTCTTGATATCATGACTTTAACTGGCTCAGTTTTGTGGTTCTTACATCTGTATTCTGGGGATAGTTTTGTTCAAAATTGGCATGTTTGGTATCAAAGTCGTGTTTTACATTCTTCAAATGAACACATTTTCCTCAGTCAGCTCATCCTTAAACACACGACTTTAACTGTCAACATTTCTTTTTGTGTAGTTGCTATTGTTTTTTTTTATTTTACTTTATCAACCAGAGATCCTACATCCAACAGCAGCCTTGCTAACTGAAGTGACTGTCACTCAAAAGTGATCTGCGTCAGGTTGTGATAAAATTTTATTCCTAGTCCGGACTGAATTGTTATTTGATTCCAATACGGACCAGAGTCCATCTGTCAAGTGTGTATAGTCTAAGGAAATATCAGCTGATGCGTTGGTCTAGCTCTCCTTTGGAGCAACTTCAAACAGAGAGGGTCAATCACGGTTGCTGGTTTACTGTGTTAAATGCAATAATTGCACATTCTCTCATAATGTTGAGAAGAAAATGTTAGAGTAGGAGCTCCTTTGCACTATAATTTGTAATTATTTTCAACAATGAATGCTAAAAACCCAGTATAAAAAGGGGGATTTGAACAACTACTGTCACTATGTACAGTAATGGCCTCTACAGTGTGCTGTTATTGGCAACGTGATCATCAAATTTGAAGGTTGCAGTAAAGAAACCTGCTCACATGGCAAAGTTAACCAGCATCAAAATATGAGTTGATCAATGTGAGTTTATCACAGACCTCGTAGTGTGGAAAGAAGTCTAAATGATAAGGAAGATGATAACTGTAGCCGTGCGCAGACTGAGGCTCGTCAGGAAGGCCACCTGCTCGGCAGATAAGATGTTCTGAGACCTTGTTGCAAGGACAGTGATTCACGTAAACACCAAGGCCCGCTGTTAACAATGATGAGAGATATCATACAATGAAAGCTGACTGCTTGGCATTTAACTGGCAATATACAAAATAAATCAAATAACATTTCACCGCTGGTTCATATACAATGACATAATGTATAGGATCAGAGGAGGATTTAGCCACGCTCCGAAGGCTGCAATAACGTCATCGTTTCTGATTCTGAGTTTTAAAGTTAGAGCCACACACACAAGGTCAGGTCTAGATGAGAAACACACCCCTCTTCGTCACTTACTCACAATGATTAGACATTGGCGTGTAGTTAAGTGAAAACAACTTTTTCTGTTCTCCCGCCATAGTGTAAACTAACTTGTCATCTTTATAATCTAACATCATCGTAAACAGTGAAAACACCTTCAAAAGAATATACCACATGCCATAACTTTGTTACGCTGATTGCATTCTGAAGAACAAACGGCTCCAAAAAATGTGCAATGAAAGCAATGTTTAATCTGTATCATCACAATGTGTATACAGTGTGTGCAATGACATTATGTACCTGGGACCAAGTAAGTAAGGGTTTATTCATCCAGCGCCTTTCAAGACAAGTGCTTCACAGAAACAAAGACAACAATTTCTAAAATAGTCCTCTGAGGTGGAGAATATAGTATCAGTTTTTTTTATAAGAGGGATTTTGCCCCCCCTGTTTCTCTAGAAAAGAAAACCAAAGAATCCCACACACTGTCCATCACTTGAACTCACTTTAATAACAACTTTTTGGTCCTCAGAACTTCATCAAGCAAAATTCATACAAACAAAACGCACCATGCAAACAGCATCATCCAGATAAAGTCCATCTGTTTTAAGGTTAAGGTTAATGAACTCTTCCAATACAAAAGCAAACAGGATACCAAGCACTTACAATTGTAAACATACATAATAAATAAACAAGAATTATGGAAAATTAGTTCACATTATACAATCAGGTCCTTCCAGTTTAGTAAAAATGCATTTATTAAGCAGCAACAAAGACATGATCCCTCACTGGCTTCCCAACTGGAAATATAGCCAGTGGTGTTCCTTGGAAGTGAGTCTCTGCTGCTGTGCGTGACAAGTATAAGATCTTGGGAATACAAAATACCCTACTTTACTAATGACAGTAGCTTTATACATTTAATTATAGGCAGGCAGGGAGTACTACTCAGCCTGTGAAAATAGTTGTTTAATGTCGTCTCTGACTCTGGAGGAGCTTTGTCAAGTTAACAGGAAGTTAGTGTTGGAAACTGGAGATGTGGAGTTTGAAAGATGAAGAATTTACCAGACAGGGAGGGTCTAATTAAAAGAGACTATTAGTTGCATTATGGGAAATGTAGGATCCAGTGTTTTTGGAGCTTAAATCAGGATATTTCAGCCTCTTCTGCTTTAATTTTGACTTTATTTTTTAATCTATCTTTTATGAGTCGTACAACTTGAGTGAATTGCAACGCTTAATTGCTGAAATATCCCTTTAATTGAGGAGCTCATTAGGATTTGTTCTTTAAGCACAGAACAGCTGAACTTTGGGCTGCAGCTAATGATTATTTTCAACAGATGCCTGGCCAACAGTCTGCAACCTAAATATGTTTACTTTAATTTAATATGATGTAAGACAAGAAAAAGCAGCAAATTCTCATAGTTGGAAATAATTTTAAACAATTAATCATTTATCAAAGCAGTTGCCAATTAATTTTCTGCCGATTGACTTATCAATTAATCATTGTAGCTATAACTTACTTTTTATTAGTAGGCCTACCTAATCAAATATTGATGTCTTGCCATATGTTACGTACCCAGACTGGACCTATAATGTGAGATGTTGGTGGAAATCAGTGTGTGGGATTTAGGTTGGACCAAATGGAGGACTAGGAATGCAGGCTTACCAGACTGCAACGATCCAAAGCACACTGGGGCCCCAACCTGCGGCTTCGTCCGATCCACAGCAAGCCCAAACTGCTGCATGGCCTCGCCTATCTGGCTCAGTGTTCAAGTTTTATTAAAATCTCTTCTTCAGAGTAGATGAGAACCAAAAGAAAAACCAAACAACTGAATAACGAAGGGAAAATCACATCACGCCAGTTCATCAGTCAATGCACAGGCCGTTTCTCGTCCTCTGATCCGCAGGTGTTTTCACTTCTCCTGATGCTCCCAGCAACACGCAAACCCAGCCGTCTCCTCCTCATCCAGTCCAGCCAATGAATGAAAAGCATGTTAGGTAGCGTGATCAGGGGCTACACCTTAGCAGTCACAATACATACCAGTACATTACATTAGATTACATTACCTACAGTACAATAGATTCAGTTCACTTTCTAATTGAAGGAGGAAAGGAAAGTTCATTTTATTTCTTATTAACCTCTTTGAGCTCCTTAGAATGTGTTGTTTGTTCTGTGGTTTATGTGACTTGGCTGCTGTAACACTGCAGTGTCCTAGTGGGATTAACCCTATAGTACCTATCTATCTATTCACTATATATCATGTATTTGATGCAAATATACAGATTCAGAATTACTGATAATTTAAAAAATCATTTAAAAAATAACAAGTCTTTGCAGTAGTTTATATTCTCACCAAGAAAAATTGTGAAAAGGTCTTTCACTGTGGTTATGTTCTTCTTTTTTATTCTTTCCACTTATCGGTCCTCTAACTTTCTACAAACTCCTACTTTCTCACCTCTCTTTGAACATTTCTGTCCTCTTTCCTGTCATTCTTCACCTCCCTCTTGGCCGTCTCAAACCTTATGAATCAAGTGTTTGCCTTTCTCATTCTTCTCCACATTCATCTTGCTTGCTTCACTCTTTTTTTGAACTCCCCAGATGCTCTTGTCCCTGTACTCGATCCTAAATCTTCCAAGTGGACTTTGTCACCTACTCTAATAAGAGTTGGTGTCTTATGACAACTTCCTCTAGCACTTCCTCCATCATCTCCTAATCTTAACGGCTGACTGATCTCTCTCCAAATTGTTCTCTCAGCCATGATTACTGAGCTGTCCATTTCCACTGCCTTCCTTCCTGTTCTGGTTCACATCTGGCTGTGTCCTCCTCAAGTAAAACAGAATTACTCATTTTCTCATGAGGCCAACCCTCAATCCACATCTTTGGAATCTTTGCTTCTCGTTGTCACTGAAGCACTCAACAGTGATTGAGCCTCCTCAGTCTTTTTTATCTCGCCAGTCTTTTGCCTTCAACACTGAACACAGTTTGGTTCAGCTCTGTTAGACCTCTCTGTGATTCCTGCTCAGACCGCCAAGAATCTCTTTGTATTTAGAGACAAACAACTGTGATGTGAGGTCCACATGACAGTGACAACACTATCCTGCAAGTCTGCTATTGTCAACAAAGTACCTTAGATAGATGTTTTACCTCTTTCAACTCCATACAGTCTACACTCTTATGTTTTGCAGAGCGACCTAATAGTGCCCCACAAACTGTAATATGCATAATTTACAAAATGTTTCAATGAATAGCAAGTCCTACAAATCAAACAACAAAATACTGTAGTTTGCAACTGCCCTTCCAGAAAGACAAAAAGCTGACAAAAATAACTATTACAAAAATGAAAGTGTTTTCTGATCTGACACTTCTCACTTAAGGTTTAGTTTGGTTTAGGCGCAAAAATAACTTGGTTTGGGTTCAAGTAAATGCTTAGGGAATGATCTCCTGTGTCAAACTCAATTTTGTTGAACCCATTCAACCTTCCCGACCTCCCTCTGCGGACTTTGTGGCTCTATCTCCCATCCAGCTTTTTTTTCAATGATCTTTATGAAAAAATGAAGCGTGTTCCTGAGGTTTACTTTCCATTTTCTTGGACAAATTTGAAGCGTTTAATATTTAAAAACAAATGTAACAAAGATCTTTTCTTAAGCAGACAACAAACTACAGCTCCTATGAGGAAAATAATAATATTGAGCAGATTGAAGACATTACTCTGGCCTCTGAAAAATGTGAATGCAATTTTTTCAATATAACATTTCACTAGCTAAATGATTAATCAATAATGAAAATTGTCATTAGTTGCAGCCCTTGTCAACACTATATCTAATTTATATGTCTGTGATAGTCAGTTCAGACAAATTATTATTACACTGCTCTGTTAGTATGTTAGTGGCTGGTACCCAAAATTAGTCTACTGATATTTCTTCAAATGTAGCACTTGATGACCCTTGATGACGTTTAGTTAGTGGTCGGTAGCGGTTAGTTGAGACTACATGTGGGTTTAAGTATGTCCCCCTGTTTGCCTAATTATCCCTGACAAATAACACTGACTGGTGGTTGAGTCACCAACTCACGTCTACCTCACCGCTTTAGTCATAAAGCTTCTGTATGACTGTGAGTAGAGTTTGTGCGTAGCATGCATTATTGAGAAGCTCTTACCTCAAGTAGAATTAACTAAAACCCCCCTTCCCCCTTTTTTCCTTATCTGTCCTCTGTTTTTGTGGAAATTTCTCTTCAGCTGGAGACAGTCCTTAATACCTGGACATTCTCCCGTGGGTTTATGAACACGTATGTGGGATAAACCACATATTCCAACAAACCGTTCAATAAAAAAAATGACTCACCAAAACAAAATTTGCTCAGAGAATAACTGGAGACCTCGATGGTTAATTCCAAAGCATGACACACGGAGGTAATTTGGTGTCCACTATGAGACAAATGGCTGATTCACCGTGTGCTTGAAGTGTGTTGCAAGCATGTGCGTGTGTGTGTGGGCATATGCTTAAAGGATACACATGTAGCCGAGCCGTTGCTTATTCACACCAGAATGACGCATGTGGTTAAGAAGCCTGTTGAAGCTGCCCAGACAGGCTGCAAAAAAACACACGTACATAGGGAGTGTTATGTGATGCTCCTGCAGGAGGATTATGCAAGTAAACCTGTGAGTTCAATCTGTGGCTGGCTGCTAATTCCTTCTAAAGAGGTTTGCGGTGGACAGCTCCATTCTGAGCTGCTAATACTGCATCTAAATATCCATGGCCACAGTGTAGGAGAGGCGATCACGAAACCTTTCTGTACCAGAAAACCTGTACCAGATATTGCAATTTTGTTTACTGTTTACTCTGAAGTGCAGCAGGGAGAGATAGGTCTTGCAAGGGGGGAAAAAAAGCCAAATATGCCAAAATGCTTCTGGACAGCAATGGTAAAATGGTAAGAAGCGTTCACATCTTGTTTGCTTTGTGTGTTTGTTTTTACATGCTCGGTTTGTGACAGCGATTCACACATCCTCATCTTTTGCTCCACAGGTTTCTGCTACAGAAGAATGTGTAGGACCTATGAGACTGACTCAAGAGCCAATTCAGGTGAGAGTGAAGCAGATTTTGTAACATCTGGAATCATGTTCTTGAATGTTAACAGATTGCATTTTGAACAGCGGGGGCTTGAACACCAATGTTTTTGTTCAGTCTAACACAAATTGATCTCTTTGTACTTAATGAAGACAGTAATTGGAAAATAATATCAAAATAGGTAGTTGTAAGTCTTGCATAATATATCCCTCTAACACCAGAAGCTGATTAGAAAATGTTTCTCTTTTCTCTTGACTACCCAATTAGTTTCTTTCTGGGAACTTTAACACCCTAAATTCAGCTAGATTGAGTTTCTTAGCTAACCTTTTATATAATTCTCAGTTTAATCATGATTTCTGTTATTTTAAACCCTTGCACGGCTTTGCTGTTATAGTAATTGTTTTTCGTTCCAAATTGTTTTGCTTATTACAATGAATGCAGTAATGTATTGGCAATTGGCAACAGCTGAATGAAGAGTGTAATCTTTAATTATGTTTTAAAAGGAACAATGCAACTAATGAATCTATTTGCATCCAACTGTCCAATGGTCTTTAACTTGTGTGTCTATAGCATGGCCGTTAAACAAAAGCGAACATTTTCTTGTGTTGTATTTCAGTTTTATTCTGTAAATTTGACCTTTCACAAGGAAAAAACGTACACATCAACATCACAGTAATAACCAGGCATGAAGACAGACGTGATATTTTATACCGCCTGCCTTGTATTACAGAAACATGTCTACATTTAAAATATATAAATACAAATGGATGGATTTGGATTTTATGCGCTTCTGCTCTTAATATGGCCCAAAACTGGAAAAAAATCATAAAGAAAATTTGACCTATTTACTGAAATGTTTCATCAAGTGTACTTTCATGGCTTTCAAAGTTTATTGTATTTTTGTGAAGGACCAGAGTTCACCTCAAACTGATTACCTTATCTTTCTCCTCTGTCTTGCTGGGCTCTTATCTTGTCCGTCAAGAACTTGGGAATATTGCAAGGTTAGACAGGGTTGAGTCAGGGATTGTCTGTGCTCATCCTCTGGTTAGGGATTAGGCCATGTGCTAGTCAGATTTGCCCTTATGTAACAAAGAAAGTATGAGTCCTAGAGGTTACCAGCTGCTTGGGATGCAGGTACTGTAGATGCACAAAGCATTCCTCTGTTTTGGCAGTTCCTACCTCAGGAATCAGCTACTTTATTAGGTGCTTGTTTATTGCTTTGATTTAATTTGCTTCGGTTTGAGCTGTGCTGTTTTGACCGATCTCCAGGGGTTTCTGAGTTCAGCTCAGTTCCCACTCCAGTGCAGTGATGTGAGAGGCCTGGCATGCCACTCATGTTCATGCTGCGCTACAGTATCCTGCTCTATCCCTTCGAAATAACATCACAACAGGAATCTCTGGCAGCATGCAGGCAGGTGAAGGGACCAGGGGCTTTATTAAAAAGCCTTCTAAGACCTCGTCTTATGCCCCGTAAAACCCTTAAACTTCTCTCTGAAAGCAGCACACTGAACTTGTACCTCGAGCCTTCTGCTGGATCCGTAACCCAGCCCGCCCCATTCCCGCTTCACTCTTTCCACAGAACAGAGAGATGAAAAGAGAGAGATAAAATGCTCTGCAGGAGAGAGTTATATATTGTGAATTTTCCTTGACGTTTACTGTTGCCTCACAGCTCTGGAGAGTTTCAACGGCTCCAGATACCACCTCCTTCAGCTCCTCTAATGATTCATGTGCTTCACACACAACACAGATAAGCGAAGACAAAGTAACACACATGTTGTATGTTATCATATCTCTCATACCTGCATACACAGTCTGTATATCTTGTTGAAAAATCCCCAAAAGTTGTCTTTGTGCCACTTTAACCTTTTACTACCCACCGTCTGGCCCGCAGGAGGCTAGTATGTTGAACTTTCACTGACTAGTACAAGGGAAATTTGATATGAACATGTAATATTTGCAATGATAAATCAGATTGTCATTATGGTTGTTTTCAAAAAGAATTCCCTGTCATAAAAATATTCAGGTACAATACGCCCTAGAGTAGTCTCTCCCTTCTTCCAACAGTGTAATAAATCCTTGAAAAACTTAAGTCCAAATTCACTGCGAGGGTCTAACAATCTTAAATAGATCACTCGTTTTAATTCAGGGGTGTGTGTCAAAGGGTTAACGACTTGATTCATATCCAAAGGGCTTTATAGCCTTAATGACACTGTATGCGTGTTTTAACCGTCTTCTCTGAGGCTTCAGGTTCACTTGCTTCTTCGGCTGTAACTGACAATTATTTTCATTATCGATTAATGTGACAATTACGCTCTCAAATAATTGATAAATTTGTTTCTATTAAGTGTCAGAAAAAACACATATAGAAAATACTAAATGTCAGTCGTCAAGTTTACAAATTCAGATTGTTTGATTTGTCCAAGAAACAGTCCAAAACCTTAAAGTTTGGTGTC
Source organism: Thunnus maccoyii (assembly GCF_910596095.1). NCBI lineage: Eukaryota > Metazoa > Chordata > Actinopteri > Scombriformes > Scombridae > Thunnus > Thunnus maccoyii. The sequence goes on along the minus strand of NC_056551.1, from coordinate 23,940,336 downwards.
ATAGAAGACTAATAAAAACCAGCCAATACTGATATATTTGAGAAGCTGGAACCAGTAAATTTTTGTCATTTTTGTTTTAAAAATTACTTAAAGGACAAATGAATGATTAAAATAGTTGCAGATTAATTTTCTGTCAATTAACAAATCCATTAATTGACTAATCATTTCAACTCTACTCTAGACAAAGCTTGTTAGTAGACCTTTATCACATGCTTAGCAAAGCATATAAAAGTATACAGTTAAGAGAACAGATCATGTCTGGTTTTCTGGTTTATGATGTCTCTGTCCTCAAACTGGTAAAATTCGTACACACAGCACTGGTACACATTAAGCTCAATGAGCTCATATTTTTATAGGTTACAGCATAAAAATGGAGATAAAAGCAGTAACATCGACTCTAAATGGCCCTTCTTTACCTTCATATACTATCTCTGATAGGCTTAGGTTGTCTTACACTACCACAAAGATAAAGTGCTCAAAGCTAGTCGGCCCAATGACACCTGTGTGTTTGTGAATCTCTTAACTTTAGATGGCATCTGGCCTGGGTGTGCAAACATGGCAGATTAACCCCTGAACTCTGAAAATGTGAGTCAGCTCGCAGCAGCAGTCGGGGATAAGCTTTGTGCCAATTGAACAGTGTTTCCATACAAACCTCGAATCCAATAAGTCACTGCGTGTAACTAAATGTTCAAATTTAAAATATGTGTTCAGTTTAAGAACGCTGTACGGTAATTGTGTAAACCTACGTTCATTTGTGTACCATTAACAGTGAGTTACATGCAAGGAAGTGTGTGTCTAAGACAGTTATGATGGCGGTATGATGGAGTGCAGCCATGTGTTTGACTGTTTGTACATCAGATGGGGTATTAAGACCAATGGCGCCTCCTACCAGGCTCGTCGTTGGTGACATATTTGGGTGGCAGGTCAGAGATCTGTGCGGTCGGCGTCGTCCCAGAGTCGACTGGGCACTGTGTGTGTGGAATTTCACATGCTAGCACCATGGTTACACAAACCAGTGCCATGGTTACACAAGCCAGCACAGGATCAAAGACTGTGGACCTTTCACAGGCACTCACCAATACTACCTCATTTTCTCCCTCTGTCCTCTCCTTTTACATCTTGTTCTTCTGCCATTTTTCTTTTCTCACCTTTCTTTTTCCATATTCTGTCTGTTCTATTTCCAGGTGTGAACGACTCCATAGATAGATTTCACACCCTGAACTACTCCCTTCCTCTACTTCTCATTTTAAAACTGTGCAGGATGAGTGGGGAGTCATGACTTTAGCTCCCTTCTACTTTTTTCACCCACTCACTCATTCTCTTTTCCCTCTCTCTCTGCTGCACCTCCATGCACTCCCTCTGTCACTCTATCCTTTGTTGTCCTTAGAGGGAGTCAGGAGGTGATGCTGCTGTGAGGCAGAGCTGAGTACTGTTGGTTCTGGCTGCCGCCCAGCTGCCTGTGTGTGTGAGTGTGTGCGTGTGTGTGTCTTTATGTGCCTCTTAACAGTGTTGTGTTTCCTCACAACTGTACCAAAGGTGGCTGTGGTGTGTTCGTGGTCAAAACTCAGTGTGGGATCAAAAACATGTGTCCACGCTCCGCAGGCTTCATGTCTGTTGGTGCGAAACACAGAATTCATTTGTGATTATGCGCTGCTCCATAATAACTCAATGGGAGAAGACATTGTCATGACATTACATGATGTCTGTTTTAGCTCTTCCACCCCTTCATTTTAAATACCCCTATTCGGGGTCATGGAGGGGGCTGGAGTCTATCCCAGCATGCACTGAGCAAAAGGCAGAGAGACACCCTGCACAGGTTGCCAGCCTATCACAGAGAAAACAAGCAGATAGATGAACACACTCACAATTATGGACTGTTCATAGTCTGCAGCTCCCCTGAGTTGTGCAAGTCTGGGGACTGTGGGAGGAAATTCACATATACTCAAGAGAGAAAACATGCAAACTCTGCACAGAACGGAGCAGAACAAAACCACCCTCTGCCTCCTCTTGACTAAAGAATTTGATGTCTTTCCTACATTTATAAAACATGAAAGTTCCCCCTCCACTCAAAAAAAAATGTTTTGCTTCTAGTTCCTTCAGTTGGATGTTTGAGTTTCACTGTGCAAAATGATGTTTGTGCAGAGTTTGTTTTCACATTCATCTGCCGAAGGAGGAAAGTTTCTCTGTGCTCAGTTTAAATCTCAGTTCAAAGCATGTACCTACAAGCATGATTTGTGACATCACAACTAGTTTGGAAGCCATTCGTGGTCCAGTATGCAAGTTACACAAGTGTGATGTGGAAACTTGAACCTCCAGTGTATAAACACTGAGAATGGAGAAGGAGGAGACATCTTGTGTGCAGCAGTTAAACTTTGGAAGTGAAAAATATTTGCATATTCAGAGATTCTGGATTGAGGGAGAAGGAGTAGATGTAATTTTAAGGATTTAAATGAGATAAACAAACTTGTTTTGGAGAAAAATCATTTCAGTCACAAATTATCGTTCAGAGCAGAGTATTATGTGTCTTAAAACACATTTGGAGGAGATCTGTAAATACATATTGAAAAGTTCCTCTCATAACTTTTATAAGAGCTGGTATTCTTGCTGTTGAGCCACTTACATCCCTGAACTCCAGTTTATTTCTATTGTCAACAATGCAATTAGGTGCAGTAACAAGCTATAAGGATTAACAAACAGTACCACACTTTCTCATTCAAGTGAACGGGAAAGTGTATCCAAACTTTTGACTGGTACTGTAGATATGAATATATAATATAAAATTTGTGAGGAAAGAAGCAGTGCTGAGATTAAAAAAAATCAGGACTTTCTTGCTATGAGGCGACATAGTTAACCACTTACCCACCATGCCTTGTGATATCTATATGTAAGCAACAATCTTTTTTTTTTTTACTATTTATTTCTCTGTCAGCAGGTGGGCATGCCCTCCTTTTCAGTATCAGATTTAGAGTTGTTTGTATGTTTGATACATCTGAGTAAGCTGTTATTATTATTCAGCATAGGTTGTACAGAATTTAATTCATCCATCCATCTAAATCACACTTGCACAATAATGTCACAGACTGCTAGTACTATGAAAAGTACCTTTCTTTTCTATAATTGTGGTCATTTTCAAAAACAAATCTCTGTCATAAAAATCTTTCAGGTACAATGCTGAGAGATTATAACTCAAATCTTAAAAATATGGTGTCTCCCTACCTTCAAAGCTGTTTGGCAGGCCAACAATCCTTGAAAAACAAAATAAAATTAAACAAAACATTATGTCCAACTTCACTGAAAGGGTCTAACAATCAAGAATGGTCCACCTTCAAAAGGGAGGTGGGGTTAAATACCCCCAAGAGCTGCTGTCACACTGGGGGGTTTTGGCAATGAGCTCAATCTAATTGCAAATTTATTATCTAGATCTTAAAGAAAGAGGTTCAGCAGTTGCACCAGTTATTATTCAGGCCCATAAATGTCAGTAACCTTGGTAGTACTGTAACTTTGGTGTCAGCTGATGTCTGGTTCTGCTGCTCTGGAGAATGTCCTGTCTGAGTAGTAAATGTTGTGTAGACCTACTAACATATATATTCTATAATTATCACCGTAGTAGCAGCACTGTCTCACCCAGGTGTCCGTTCTCTCCTGTCCCCTCAGGTCCTGCTGGTGTTCGCCAAGGAGGACAGCCAAAGTGATGCCTTCTGGTGGGCCTGCGACCGTGCTGGGTTCAGGTGTAACATCGCACGGACGCCTGAGTCTGCCGTTGAGTGTTTCCTAGACAAGCACCATGAGATTATAGTCATTGATGGACGCAACTCGCGCTACTTTGAGCCTGAAGCTGTCTGCCGGTGAGCCTTACTTTGGGGACTGTTGTCACTGCTTCTGTGTTGTTGTCTCATTTTGTCTTTGATGGACTGATATTTGTAGAATATCTCCTCCTAGAAAGTTGCTTAGAGGAATAGTTTTTGGATTTACGAATCTTGCCAAGAGTAAGATGAGAAGATTGATACCACTCTCATGTCAAATATAATATGAAGCTACAGCTGAAGAGGGATCCCTCCTCAGTTGCTCTTCCTAAGGTTTCTTCCATTTTTTCCCCTGTAAAGGATTTTTGTGGGGAGTTTTTCCCTTATCCGAATCAAGGGCCCAAGGATAGAGGATGCTGTATGTTGTACAGATTGTAAAGCCCCCTGAGGCAAATTTGTAATTTTTGTGATTGGGTTAAAATAGTTAAAAATTGACTTGACAGCTGCAACTGGTTAGCTTAGCTCACACAGACTGGAAACAGCTAGCCTGACTCTGTCCAAAGGTAACAAAACCCATCTACCAGCACCTCTCTGCTAAGCCAAAAAAAACAGTCCTGCACATAATCCTTGTAAAACCACAACTTGTCATCTTTACACTTCGGTTTTTGTATGTATTAAACAAACAATATATACTGTGTTAATTAGTTTAGATTTAGATGTGCTGTTAAGTCATTTTTTTACCTTTAAACAGAGCCAGGCAAGCTGTTTCCCCCAGTTTCCAGTCTTTAGGCTAAGCTAAGCTAACCAGTTGCTGCCTGTAGCTTCATAGTTAACATACAGACATGAAAGTGGTATCGACCTTCTCATCCAACTCTTGGCAAGAAAGTGAATAAGTCTATTTACCAAAATGTCGACATATTCCTGTGAGTTTAAAACTGTGCTGTGATTACTCCAACAACTTGAACTGGCACAGTTACCTTCTTTTCTTTTACTGTTTCAACCAGACCAACAAGTATGTTTGACTTTAAACTGTTGGAAAGGGTTTCATCGGCCAAAAATGTCAGAGAATTTTTATAGCAAAAATCATGTAACTATTCACTTCAATCAAAAATAATCAATACTGAAATAATGAGGTTCAATCTAAAATCAGCAATATACAAGAATGTTCAGTTTGCTTGAAAGCAGCTGCACTGTAAATAGCTTTGGGGCACTGTAGTGGAGGGATTGTTGGCGCCATCTGGTGTCCAGTGGAAGCACTGCAGGCATCTGCAACCCAAAGCTGCACACTGTTGAGTTCCTGTAGTCTGTAAACAGGAGTTCAAAAGGTTTCTGAATTCAATGTTTTGCGCTGAAAAGAGGAAGTAGTGGATAATGGATATCAGTATTAATAAGTGGCACTTGAGTGAGCCTGAACTACAAAGCTTGAGAGCGTTTGTTGACATGAAAGCTGGATAGTGGCCCAGTGGTACCAAGAGTAGTTCAGATGTAGAAGCTTGAAAAAGAGCTAAGGTCCTTTTTTTTTTTTTTCTTGTCCATGTTTTTCCACAGAAAAAGCCCCTGGCCACTTTTCAGATTCCTCTTTGATTGTAACATAAACCCATTCACTCCTTGAACTTGCCAAATGTGAAGTTCATACTGGTTGTACTGGTCTGTGTTTGTCCCCTATATACACAACTCTCATGTGTGCATGGGCATTTGAAGATTTATTCAGGAAATACTTTTATATATCTATGTTTGGCACAGATTTGGACAGCGTAAAACGGAGTCTCTCAAGAACATTTCAAACATGCTGGTTTTCATGTCAAATTCCTTCATTGGGAAATTGAATGCTGACATTGAAGACAAACAGTTGTTACTAGAGGTTAAACTAAGTTGTAATGACATTTAAATTATAACCAAGCTCTTATTACTGCAAATAACTAATAAAAGCTGGATTCTGTTATGTGACATGTACAAACAAAGGCCTTTTGTTAAAGGGTTTTTGAATGGGGATTCCCAAGGATGAAACTGTTTAATATGTGTCCCATGGTTGTTTTAATGCCTGTGTGAATACCTTACAGGCATCATTACAAGGATGTCTGTAAAGACCTTTTATGTATGTTTTAAACATTCTCACTTTTCACAGTCTTGGTGAAATAGTGCATATGCCTCGTTATTTTTAGCTAAGACAAGTGAATGCTATACTTCTATGTTTAATTTTGTCGGGAATTTCTGCAGACTTTTTGGGTTGTAGTTATTGTTAGATACAGTACTAACCCATCCAGAGTTCTTGGATACACTAAAAGCCACCACCATATATTTTGTAGAGTGATTTATTATAAGTGCTTCATTATTTCCCCAAGTAAAGGAACAGATCCATTTGTCTCTCCTGTCTCCTGATTACCACAGTTTGGCAGCTGCTCCTTGTCTGTTCATAGCTCCTTCACTCCTCTCCTCGTCACCATTTTTTCTCCTCGTCTTTCCTTTTCCCTCCTCATACCTCTCAAGGATCTCTGCCATCATTTGTTCCTTCTGCTCCTCCTTTTATCCTCCATCACTGTCTTCTTTCCTCCTCCACCTCTTGGCCACTTTCCCGTATGTTCTTCCAGCGGTGCGGCTTTGTGGTCGAACCTCTGAAGCAGATGTTGTGCATGGTGTTCCTGTGTAAAGCACAGAAATGTTCTGTCCTTCTTTTGTGGCAATGACATCACCCCCAATCTGCCCACATGTTTATTCTGTACCTGAGTCCAAGCCACTTCTTATGAGCTCAAAGTGTGGACGAATTGAACTCCTGTTGACACTCCTGCTGACTTTTAATCTGCTTTTTGTTTTCGTTCCAGGTTGATCCGCGCCACAAAGCCCTCAGAAAACACAGTTATTCTAGCCGTTGTGCCACAAAAGTAAGTTCGATTTTACCATTTGTAGATTTGAATATCCTCTGTGTTATAGGAGTTCTGTGAGATTGTGCTTTAAAGCCCCTGAAAACTTCAAAGCTTCAAATCTCAAAGATCCCTTTCAGACATGTTTGAAGACATATAAAAATACTCTGCTTTGAATAATTTGTGTCTGATACGGTTTTTCCATAAAAAGATTGAATTACCTAGTTGGCTTCCAAACTAACTGTGATGTCACAAATCATGCACGTAGGTCCACACCTTTAACTTGATTTTCAGTGAGTACAAAGAAACTTTCCCCCTTCAACAGATAAATGTGAAAACTGCCTTCTAGTGTCAAACTCTGCACATACATCATTCTACACAGTGAAGCTCAAAGTTCAAACTGAATGAACAATAAGCAAAACACATTTTTGAATGGAGGTATTTCTCTATAACATATCAACCCTTTCTCTCAAAAATTACATTTATATACAACTAATTTGCAACAAGAAATACATTTTGAAGAAAAACATAATGTCGCCTGAATTATGTTTTCTATCAATGTAATGAGCGCATTTTTTTAATTAAGGTATCTAGTAAGTCGAAAAATGTTGATACTGAATATATGAGAAAATGTACAGTGTTTTAATCTTGCAATATAATATCTGCTCGTGGTGACTACAGTATTATTAAACTTTTTTATGGTTATGTTTAAGCACTGGCAGCACTTGGTTAAGTTTAGAGAAAAATAATCTTAGTTTCATACAGAAAAAAAGTCTGCAGTGTTGAAGCATGAGACCTTACGTGTTTAATAACATTTAAATTAAAATCGCAATTTAATCAATGTCCTAATCAATGTTTTTTTGTTATCTAAACCTAACCACATATGGGACTGCATAACTCCGTCTCTGGTGTCAGTGTCCTGTGTTTTTAGACATCCTCCATCCACCCTGATCTCCTTCTCCCATAACTCTAGCATTTCATTAATTCAAAAAACATTGCCTGTGAACATAATCCAGGCATCACTTATGTTTGACATTGTAATGTAATTGGGAAATAAAGTATATTTAGCATAGAAAAATGTAATTTTTAGGAGACAGGGTTGACAGGGCGAAAATACATATATACAGTATATATATTGCACTAGAAATCTCTCATGTGGAAGAACCAGAACAGTTCCAGATTCCATCACTCATAATAAGAAGCTGATTAAGACAACAAGTTTTCAAGGCCTTTAAACTACATAGTTTTCCATGTAGATGTGGACCTCTACAAACATAAATGATGGTAGCAGATGGTAATTATTCTTTTTCTGTCATTGTATAGACCGCCTGACCAGGATGAGCCATCTGTTCTTCCTCTCCTCTGTGCTGGATTTAGCAGAGTATGTCCAACAACTTGCCTTCGCTTGTGACTGTGTGTTTATAATAGACGTAGGCCTGAATGTGTTATCCTTGTTTTTGATAGATGCTTATTTATTGGCCCTCTTAGAGACTTCAGACACTAAAATAGCAGCATGTTGCCAGTTTGAAAGAGGCACTTATTGTCAGTAGTCTCTGATGGTGTGAAAATGACGTAGGAGGTTGCAAAACAAGTCACTACTGAGTAAATCCTGACTCATTCAATTTTCTACACCTCTGTCTCTCCGTCTCCGTCAAACACCACTTAACCTTGTTTGGCCTCCAGAGGTTTGTGGAGAACAGCAGTGTGTCAGCCTGCTATAATGAGCTCATACAGATTGAACATGGAGAGGTGCGCTGCCAGTTCAAACTCAGGTACAGCAGAGGAAAAACACCTTAACCACGCATGCACTATGTGGTCATACATACATGCAGACAATACGTATACTAAGTGGTTTTGGCACTGATAATCCAGAGTTATTCATCCACAGGGCGTGTAACTCTGTCTTCACTGCTTTGGAGCACTGTCAAGAGGCTGTGGAGATCACAAGTGAGGACCACATTATACAGGTATGGATAATACACACATAAATACATGCACATGCATACATACAAAACCTAATACCTGTCTGTTAAGAGATAATGCTGGTGATATTCTTTATTTTTGTTATTGTAAACAAATCTCATGGTGGTGCATGTTTTTGAGATTTGTGGGCAAGTTTCATTCACAAAAATGTTACCAAAGAGTAAAAACAAGAATTTCACACCGCAGAGTTTCAAGCTACGCTGTCAGAAATCAGCAAACTCCAAATTCGTTCAGACTAAGACATTACAATTCCAAGTCAAACAAGTGTTTCTCCCCTCGTGAATAAAGGCTGAGACTATCTGTTCAGGATTTGTACGACAGGTCTAGACCACTCGTAAATTTCATTTGTACCTACAAGACAATTGGTGAACGCTACCCGTTTTCTTAAATCACTTGTATCACTGTACATACCTCTTAAGAATAAATCTGTTCTCACGAATGGTTCTTGCATGAGGCCCAGTATGTTAGTACGTCTCTAAATACCTTCTGATTTCTCTACCCTGGCCGCTGTAGTTGTCAATAAAGGTTTCTCACAGGTGTAAATAATGCATTTGTTGGGGACTATTTTCAGCTGTGGATATGATGCAGTAGTGAGTATTTATGGCAGTAGGACAGTGTATGTGGAATCAATTTAAAGTAAAAAACAGCTCCCATGTTAATTGTAAAAAAAGAAACATGTCATGAAACATGAAACATTTTTGGACAACAATTGAGCTCTATGGCACAGAGGCTTTTATCAGGCTTTAGCTGTGCAGACAATACACGTTAGTAGGATGAATTCATTACTGGTTTGGGTCTTTTCATGGGATTTGTTGACAATAAGAAAAATGGAGAATACCGGACTTCTCCATAAATTCTACTGTAACATCTTCCTGGTTTTATCCCAGTATGTGAACCCGGCGTTTGAGCGCATGATGGGCTACCATAAGGGGGAGTTGATCGGTAAAGAACTGACCGAACTCCCCAAGAGCGACAAGAACAGAGCTGACCTGCTGGACACCATCAACACCTGTATCAAAAAAGGAAAGGTCAGTCATACATCCATTCAGTTATCCATCAACCCACCTATGAAATACGAGGACAGTGTTTCATTGCATGATTGTTCTGTTCTCTCTGAAGGAATGGCAGGGAATATACTATGCCAGAAAGAAGTCAGGCGACAGTATACAACAACATGTGAAGATAACACCTGTCATCGGTCAAGGAGGGTGAGCCAACTTAAACAACCGAAAGTGGTTACGTACTGTACATTTCCAAGAAATCAGACATCACTCACAGATTCTTTTCTTGATCCCAACAGGAAAATTCGGCATTTCGTAGCCATCAAGAGACCTCACATAGACAACAATAATCAAGTGAGTGGATTAATATTCTAAACTCCTTTCAGTCTTCTTTTAGTTATCCTTTTGGTAATGATGAAATGCTGTACTCAATGATGATTTTAGTCGTCATTAATTGTTTGCTCTAACAAAATCCGGAGGCCTCCTGAGAGAAGCAGAGGTTCTTCTAACAAGGAGTTAAATAAGAGCTTTGAAAAGCATTTCAAAAGTGGCAATAAAAATCTGGATCACTGATCAGACACTGACTCATGCAGGTACCCGGGGCAAAAATTCAAACCTGGACCACCCTTTCTTTGCCTGTACTGTTCCAACCTTAAATTAATAGCGCCTGCCTATTAGCAGCACTTTGAGATCTTAAACCTCTTAAATCTGCCCAAAAATGCTAATTTGCAAGTTAAAATGAACGCTCCTATGAAGTTTAATTGACAAAAGCCTTAGACTTAAATAATACCACTTTTGAGGATCACAGTGGGCTTGTTTTTTTCTGTTATGTTGTGGAGCTTAAACAAATGTCAGTCCATCAGCAATGCTACAGTAAATCTTGGCCCAATCAAGCCCGGGAGAGAAATTAATGTTTCTGCAGTCCAAACAGGCATGGATTGCAAACTCTGCTGGCAGTTACTTTTACATAAATACATCAAATGAACTGTAGGCTAAAGTGTCAGATTTAAATACTTCAACCAGGCGTGCAGCCTCACTGGCTTCCAGCTCTGTTGAGCAGTGTGCCTGAAGCAGGTGTGTCGCTGCTCTCAGCTGGGTTCCAGGCCAATAACGTCATACTATGCTAAGCTACAGCTAAGCACCAGGATCCCCTGCTAAGGCCTGTGAGGGCTAGCAGCCAGGCGCCAGGGCTATTTATACCCCAAGCAAAGCTGCACAGGCACTAGCTTTAGCTCATTGCTCTCTTTCATCGTGTGTACATAAGGTGATTCAGCCATTGGCATCTGCCTGCCAAAGCCAAATGGCATTCATTCCTGCATGTTGGGATTGGGAATCCTTAGACATGGTAGTGACTGATCCAGTTCCCGAAAATCAGGGAAGCGAAAAGTCATCCCCCACAACCTGAATTGTGCAATGTCAAACTGACTGGTATTTTCGTGCCTTCCTTCTAAATTAATTTTCACCGCACATTATAGTACAAAACCAATGCAAAGGAGGAATAAAAGTTTAGTATTTGTTGACATTTTCAACCGAATCATGTTGTCAGGCATGTAATGCATCTTCACTGAGACACCATTATCCATCTGACAACCCAAGGCCACAGAGGTTCTTTCAGGATACCACTGATCTGATATCCTTGGTTGGGACATTTTCCTCTGAGCACTTAAAACCACACATTATTCCTCGTCTTTTCCCACCCAGACGTTTGGCTGTAGACCACGGTTTCCATTTCATTGTGTTGTTTAGTTAGCAGTATTTGTCTAACCACTCCAGACTTGCAGCAGGTTTAGGGTCAGTTTTGTTTGACTTTCCCTCTCAATTAAGGGCCATCATAATCTCAGCTATTTCCCAGCTTTAGTCAAGTTAATTCAAAAGATGTTTTTTTTAGATGTCTGTTTGTGCTTTGCAGCCCAAGAAGCCCATTAGGATGCAGCCAGCTAAATCTGGCAACCTTGTATGTCATTAGGAGTGTTTATACCGTCTTAATCCTATTTACTCAGTATGGGAGGTACTGGAGACCTGAGAGCGGGCAAATGTAGAGAGAAGGCCTGTAAAAAGAAAAAAAATGACATGGATTCTAAAAATTTTATGTAATTGTTGAACATTTAGTTGACTTTCTCTGTATCATTTTTTTTTTTTGATTTTGTACTTGAATTAATGAATATACAGTATGTCTGGATGTACGCATTCATCATTTCATAAATTTGCATGATGTAAAGGTGCAGTGAGTCACTCGGGGAGAGGAAAATCTTGTGTAACAGGATTAGAGGCTCTACATATCCATATCTACATAACCTCAGTGTGCCCAACTGGATGTACTGTACAAATATATTATTATGAGCGGAAAATGTGCTATAAGGTGCACTTATAAAAATATCTCAGGACCAATATATTGACATGAGGTGTGTTTATTACATTATTTACAAGTATATGTACTTATAATTGTGAATTATGTGATAGTCATACAAAAATATATCACAGTTAGAGACATAATCCCCCCTTTTAAAAAAGTGGGATAAATAGCAAATCAGTATTTGGTCTACACATCTCATAATAACATTTAGTTTTTGGTTTAGCTCACCTGCTAGTGATTGAACAGATTAATTTGTCTTCTTTTCTTAATCTGCTTTGCCCTACAGTAAGGGTGGAGTGGAAAGAAAAGGCTTTAGAGTTGCATTTATAGATTGATAGCTGATTATTTTGCCAAAATCAGCATAGACCATATATATCTAAAAATGGAGGTACAACGTTCAGTAAATGCAGTGCAACATAATATAATATACATAGTGTTCTTTCGGCTTATTTGTCCATTGAAATCATTTAACCATTGTCCATTAAATTACAAATGATCATAGTTCATATTAAGTATATCACTGTTTTGCTGTGTGTCTTTCTATCTACTATTGAAATATATACTAAAATCAATATAAAAATGAATCTACAATTACAAAAACAACAAAAAATTGCATGAATTGCACTAGAGTTAAACTGAGATGACAGTTAGCATACTGCTAGTCTGCTAAACTAGCTTTTAGCTCAACTAATTTAGCTGTTTGTTGTTTTTATCATCATAACTAGATTTAGCTACTGTATCACCTTGTTATATTGGATAGCAAACTGAGTTCTTGCTTTAGCTGACTAGCTACCTCTTGGCTGCATCTTTGTTAGTATTTTTGGCTTTGTATAGCAGTGCTTTCTCTACTATTTCAATCAACTACTTTCCCTTATTCTTAAGTCACAGGTTGCTGTTTAGAGAATATTTTAATGCTAAAAGGCCCCATGAAACAGAAGTTAGAGCGCCTTTAGCTTCTGTACTGTGACATATTTCCCAGTGAAATATGAGCGGTGTACAGTTACAAGAGGGATTTAAACCAAATTCTTTACATTTGATTTGACCGCTAAAAAGTGAGCAAGGCTTTGAGTTTAGTGCAATACGGAGCTGCAGAGAGAAACAGAGCTACAGAGGCTTCACAAACACCTCCCTTACCTGTTGTTAGAACAGGACGAAGACGAGGGAGAGATGAATGAATTAGACCTCAGCCACATTGTGTTGGAAATGAAAACAGTTTTTGCCCACTGATATCTGAACACACTCTTCCTGTCTGTCTCCATATTGCTCTGTGAACTACTACGACCCACAAACAGTGAACTGCAGTTTTATATGACTGGTGTAGCTAGCTACTCACCCAAAGTCACATTTGATTGGATGAACTTTTGTAAGCGTCCCTGAGTGCAAGATGAGTCATCAAACATTGGAAACCATTTTACAGCAAGAGAAAAGAAAAGAAAAATACTGTGATACAGATTTTTTTTGACACATATTTGGCATATAACAAGAGATAAATAAACAATTGACACTTCGACACAGGATTAAAACTGGGAAAATGTATTTTTCATTTCATGGGGCCTTTAAAAAAGTTACACTTAACTGTAGTGACACAGCATCCAGGTTAAAAGAGACTTAAGTGTTGAAATATCAACATTTTAAAAACATATGAATGTACAAACCTCTGTTGCATGTGCACTTTAAATGCCCATTAATCAGGCGCATTAATATACTGTGCTGTATTTTTAAGAAACAACAGGTTGTTGCGGTGAGTTATCTTCAAAGAGTGTCCTATCGCTGGTTCACATTAAGTCTTTAATCAACAGAAGTAATCCTGTTAGTGTGTTGCTTTCAAGGAGCAGGAAATTAGGTTGATTATATTCCTCACAGCGAAAGCAAACCAACAGTGATTCTTGGTTGTAGTCCAGACTTGGACTTTAATCAGCTCCCACCTTCTGTCTCTCAGGTTCACAAGTTCAACAAGGAAGAGAGATGCAGCGGAGAACATTCTCAGTCAGGTAACTTACACCGTCATATTTTTTTAATGTTGTCGGTTTCTCATAGATGGACAGGTATATTTTTATGTAAAGAAACCTTACAGATAATTGTGGAATAGCATGATTTAGATTAGCTCCCATTTGTGCCTCTTGTGTATTAACATTACATTTCGTGTCACAAAGGTAGTATTTTTCCCAAAATGAATTACCCGACAACCTTTGCAAAACCCATAAGGTTGTTTAACAATACTTACTACTTTTCTGAAGGTATTTCCAAAATCCTCAAAGAAAAAAAAATTATTCTGTCTGCTGTGGGGTTAGGGTAAGAATGACATGTCTCCTTGCTTAAAGGCCGTGTTGACTATTTTTAAAGTCTGTCTTAAAACAACAGTCAGGTGCCCAAATGAACAATGAAACGCTGTAATTATTCCTCCTGTTTATACTGGCTATTAAAAGATCCCCTTCATAATGCAAAACCCACAAGCCTCCTTCTGTAAAAAAAAAAAAAAAAAATGTATTTAAAAATGTATCTGAAGCTTCAGCTGTTCAAATTAGTCAAATTAAGTAGATATGTTTCAACATTACAGTCTTTTTAGTCACAGCTCAACAGGGAAACACTGTCCGAGGAAACATAAAGAGGGAATTTTTTACTAAAAAGAGTGTAAATGTGGCAGATATCCACTTGGAGTTAATATGAGGCTTCAGCAGTCTGAGTTAGTCAAATAAAGTGGAAATCTTCCACGTTTACAGTGTTTTTAGTGCCAAATTCTCTCTTAGTGTGTCAGTGTTTTCCTGTTCAGCTGCAGTGGAGGGATGGTAACAAAAAGAGGGAATTTGGCACATACATTGACAGATTTTTACTTGATTTGACTCATTTGGACGGCTGAAGCTTCATATCAGCTTCAGATAAACTTTTAAATACATTTTTGCACAGAAGGAGGACTGTGGATTTTGGCCTCCATCGCTTACATTGTAAGTGCATTATGAAGGGGATCTTTTAATATCCAGTATGAACAGGAGGAGTGATTACAGCGAGGAAAACCTCTTTCACTGTTCATATGGACACCTGACTGTTGCTTTAAGACACACTTGAAAAACTGTGAACCTGTCCTTTAATTTATATGATCTTTTTGTCAATTATAATTCTCTATATTGACGTTACTTAATATTATTTCATAATTTCATACAGAAATAACATTTTCATATTTTTCTTGTGTCGTACAAGACAAATGTATTTTCCTGTACCTTGATAGGTAGAAAAGAGTCGCAACTTGGGGTACAGGTTAAAAACTTTTTTATCAAGCACAGGACACAATATTTTTTGATCCAGATGAGTCTTTGAAAAACCCAAAATCAATGACCACTGTTCAGAAGGTATTTCCAGAATCCTCAAAGATCGCTAGGTATCTATTTTTCAGAAAAGAGGGACAGTTACAGCAGCTCTGTGACGTTAACGTAATTTAAATACATGAAAGGCACAAACTGGGGAAGGATTTAGATTAGCTTCAGAGGGAAAACATACTATCTTTGAAATGAAACAGAGCAGTGAGACTCGTCTATATCAGTATAAATCTGTGCCTCCACCAGTCTAAGCATATACTGTACATTTAATGTCCATTACTCCCTTCTACCGCTCTACAGAGTGCCATTCTCTACGTCACCGGGACAGGAGGAAAGATTCGATTGATGCCAGATCACTCAGTTCGCGTGGCAGCGACGGTAAGACCATTCAAAATTCATTATCTTGTATTTGAGCCTCTGTTCCAGTGAACAGATGGAGCCCCAGTTTGTGCCATTCTGAAGGAAAGATAAGCAGGAGAGTCAGAAAATGATAGGGAAAGAGGACAAGAGAAATGAGATAACTACGTGATGGGAATAAAGTAAGATGATAAAAGCGGGAACACAAAGGAAGAACAGGGCAAGAAAAGAAATGAAGATTGGAGGGAGATGATTGGAGAAGGCAAATCAGAGAATGAGTCAGATTGTGTTATGGTAGGTACTTGAATTAAAGAGATCCTAAAGAGAGATGTCGTGGGCTCGGTGACATTACGTACCTCCCTCCTCGACTCACTTTGACGCAGCTGCTGCTATTTTCAGGTATCTCAGCTGAGTGCTGCTTCTACTCTGCTTCTCTCTTCTTCAATCAAAACCACTTTTACTTCTTTCTCACTGCACACCCTTCTCATCCTCCATCACCCTTTATATTAACATTTTGCTCTACATTTACATTTTCATAATTTTCACTCCTTTTTTTGTACCTTTTCTATACTGTACATCCTTTCCCTTTTTTTTTGTCTTTCATTCATAAGCTTTGATGAGGGCTGATAATTGCAGGCTCTGTGAACTTAAGTAATCAACAGACTATGTGGGTTTGACAAACAACAAGCCTCAGTTATCGTAATACAGTACATAAAATTATTATTGTCTGAATTGCAGCTCCCAGTTTACAGAACCGAAGATATTCCTCCGTCGCCAGGATTCATTCCATGACTATCGAGGCTCCCATCACCAAGGTACGCTGCTTTCAGCATTTAGCCATTTTGCACACCTAATGATCCCACCCACACAGAAAAAAACAATGTTTATTTGTTTGTTTGTTTTTTTCAACTGACCACACAGTTTTTTGATTATGAGGTAAATGATAAAAATGTCAATATACAGAAAAATGGAACATTACTTCACAACAATCTGCATATCTATATTGAAATAAAAGACTATTTTAATTACACATTTATTTTATGGACAAGAGAAATGTGTAAAACATGAGAAATAAAACATTTTATATATAATATAACTAATGGTCATCAAAACAACAAAAAGTCATAATATGCAGTATATCTTTGTATAACTCAGACTTGTTCATTTGTGTTTTGGTGCAACAGCACAACAGTTTTTTGGGTAATAATGATAACTTAACACCTTTCATACATAAAATGCAGCTCAAAGTAGTTTACCTCAAATTGTATGTAAAGAAAATAAAAGCAATTAAAAGAAAATCTAAAAAAAAATAACAAATCAATTAGATGTGGGGCAAACAAAGCATTAAAATGCAATAAAGTTGGGTATTATAGTATAAAATTTCAATGGTTTTCAATGGATGGATTATTTCTTGTGGATTTATACAGACCATTGCTGACTTGTACTCAAACACAAGAAAACTAAGTATTTCCCACACATTTCAATGTGGACACACTCGTTACACTGCCCTCAGTGATCAGAGTGAAGTGGTCTATGTCCACAACTTTTATTAGCAGCATTAGCTGCATCAACCCGGATTTGCAGAATCCATTACTGTATTTTCATTAGAAACATCCACAAAATGTCTGAAATATCATACTGATCTAATCGTTTCAATAATATACAGTGTGGTAACATTAGATTGATCATACTGACAACAGTTTATAATCAGAAAAGTTTGTATTCGGTGGCAATTTTCAAGTTAATTAAAAAATGTTAGCAATACTACTTTTAAAAAAACTGATGGAAAACACTCTGATGCATTTATTTCAACAAATGAAGATCAACATTTCAGCAAACTGGACATCTTAACTGATTGATTATACATGTTTTTCAGAAATATTAGTAAGTTGTCAGACTTTTGGGGGGCTATGGATTTAAATAATTCTGAAATTAAACTACATCAAAAAAAGCCACCTTGGGTCTCAAATTTTCAAACGAGATCATTACACAAGTTGTGCTCTACCAAACTGTTGAGAAAACCACTAAAGGGTTAAAGGAAAACTAGCAGCTGGAACAGCAGGAGCTTTCTTCCAGTGAACTATTTCATATTGAATCCTTTATTTAAGTTATGCCTTAAGCACTTTAAAACACACATTACTCCTGTTGTTTCTTCCAATGTAGGAATCAATCAGTAGAGCTCATTCTTCCACCAGCAGCAGTCACCAGGTTGCACGTGTCGGATTTCCACCATGAATTAAGTTCTTTTATGGCCCATTTGCAGCTTGTTTCCCATCAGCCGATGCCTAAAATGGAACATGAGATCTGCCTGTTTAGATTTAAGCCTCTTTTAAGCATTTTAGTGTATTATTGCAACAACGCTTAGCTAATCACTAGCCATTAGAGCTGCCTTTACAGCCTTCATTTTGTGTGATTGAGACAATAATGAAGGGTTTATCTCTTATGGCTGCTAAAAGGCAGACATAACAACTAATAGTGACAAGATGTGTGTACTGCCTTGCCTCTCTTTTTCCTATTTATATTTCCTCATTGTAATCATTCCTGGAACCAAACTTTATAGAAATGTATCCACATTTTAAAATATTTTGAAGGTAAACTTTGCAGGATTTTTCCTAAAAAACAATGTATAGACTCACACAAAAGGAATCCCTCTCAATCATCACTTATGATCTATTAGAAGTGTGTGGCGGTGTATTTATCTGCAGAGACCCTGCCCTCTGCCTATATTTTCTTATTATTTTGCTGTGTTCAGGACGCTTCTGGGCGTCGACCTTTGGGCAGTGGGCGTGTAGCCCCCAGCCAATAACAGCGTGCAGGGTGTGAGGTCAGGACTTGTAGCATAGCAACTAGGTCACTGTCTCTCCTCTCTCCTCTGCTCCGCTCTGCTCTCTGTGTCATGGATGTATAAAGAGCTGCAGGTCTGTGTGTCTGCTTGACCGAGGGAGGGGCTGAGCTACACACACACGCACACACAGAGCAGAGAGGCCACAGCGGACAGGATGAAGCTCCTCATTCACACCAAATCTGGCAATGTGGCACCTTCCTGCAGGGTTGTGCGGAGGTGTGAACGTGTTTATTTGTGCTTTAGAACGCTGTGAAACAATCAGAAAATAACATTTTATTTATCTGATTCACGGCTTTGTTCTCGCCAGCGCCGTTCGCTCTCTTCATTCACTCTCTAGCTCGCTTGACCACCGCTGCTCTCTCTCTTTCTCTCTCTCTCTTGCTAGTTGAGCCGGGGAAGAGGGGCCGACAAATCCTGCATAATATACCTGTGTATACCTACCTATCGACACAAAGACTAAACAAAAACATAAACCCCGTCCAACTCTTATTGCTGAGATGATTTCAGTGTATTTTACAATAATTAACAACTTTAAGAAAGGTCAGTAATTCTGATTGACTACCACTCTTTAATCAGGAAGTCACATTTGGCGTCTATACTTCTCACCAAAATATAGATTAAGAATGAAAAGAGTGAATAGGAATTAAAATATTCCAAATCAAAAGCTGTTTTGAGGTGAAACTGAATGTTTGACATTATTTGGTAGATGATGTTTTGTTTGTGCATTGTAGGAAGCAACATTTCTTAGAATTGTTTACAGAATTAATAATATTTTTATGAAAGAGCACCACAGTATGTCATTGGATTCATTGTTCCACACCGCTATTGATGGTTGATGTTGTCAATACGGGGAGATTTGTAACAGCGTTTATTTATGTCCTTCAAATTTTAATGAGAATGTTCAGAATTGCTATTGTGATCAGGGCTTCTCTGAATCCTCCATGACTCTGCTGTCGTAATGTAAAGGTCAGGCTGTAGGCTGGATCATACAGTGCTTTGAGATCTCATATACAGCGTACAGTATGCCACGTTGTCTCATTCTACCTCCCGCTGCGAGTCCTGTGATGCTCTTTTGTGTTTGAGAAGCAGCTTTATTAGCTGTTTTGCTTCAGATGAGATTTCTCCAGCATCACATGCACAAAGAAAGGAGCACTCTGTTATGGCATTTCCTGCAGAGAGGGGTCTCCCTGCATTTGTTTGTATGTAGAGTCTGTTTTGCAGCAGAAAAGGGACTTTTTTTTGTTTCTTTTTCCTCTTCCCCAGGTAATAAACATCATCAACGCAGCCCAGGAGAGCAGTCCGGTAACGGTGGCGGAGGCTCTTGACCGTGTGCTGGAGATCCTGAGGACCACTGAGCTCTACTCCCCTCAGCTCGCCTCCAAAGAAGACGACCCCCACACCAACGACCTGGTTGGGGGGCTCATGAGTGTAAGAGGCAGTGTAGATATTTCATACAGTGTATGCGCTTGAGTTCATTCGTAAGTATAGATGCTGGAAACACTTTATAAGGAGAGGTTAGAAAGAGTCTTTTTTTTTTTTAAATGTTCTTACCTCATGCGTATGAAACTGAACATGCATTCTTGTTGAACCAAGGATTCTTTGCCCTCCATAATTAAATCAAATGTGTATTTTTGGAGTGCCAAGAGAGGCTATGTTTTTTTTTTTCTTATTTGTTGAATAAGTCCAACTTTGGGGTGAGTCACTGTACGCAGATGTCAATGTCTGTTATGAAATCAAAGTTGATTGTACATTTTCAAATCCATCAACTTCCAGCAAGAAGAACTTTTGTATATCAAATTATTCCACGGATCCTGGGCAATTTAAAAGATAAAGCTGGCAATATTCTTTGTTTTCTTATAGTCAAAAAAAACCCATGAAAAGACCAAAACTATCAACAATAACCAACAATAAATGAATCATACTAACAAGTATCTTTCCTGTAGCCAAAGCCTGATGTATAGCAGCTTATTACTCTGTGCCAAAGAGCTCTAAAAACACATCAGTGAGCCACACTGTTGCACAAGGTGACATGTTCCTTCATTACCACGAACATGTACACTGTAGTTCGAGCGAGTCAATCCCACATACACTGGCCAGCTGCCAAAATACTTGCCAACTAAATGTGTGTTAATCCACAGCTGAAAATAGTCCCCAACAAATGCACTGTTTGAATAACGTTTGCTAAAAACTATAGTGCCCCGCTGTTTTGGGAGACTACTGCAACTACAATATATTTGTGAGCCGTTTTTAAGATTTACATCTTCAGTAGAAGAGAATAGGCCAGGGGCTTTGCCGCAGACAGGGAGGGGAAGTCTGAAAGTATTAAGATATGGACAGCACATTGTTGGTTTTGGTCTTTTTAATGGGATTTGTTGAAATTTTTGAAAAAAAACGTCAGCCTTATCCTTTAACCTCATTCTGCCATTCTTGTTATTCCTGTTAATAGTAAAGATTTTTTTAGCAGAAAATATTTTATAGCGTATATTAATATTTATAATATATATTTTTATAATAATAGCGTATCAGATAACAGCATGTAATATAAGAGGTTTTACTTGTAGTGGTGAACCTACAAAGAATTATCAGCAACTCTGCAGCTCCCCTCCAACGGAGATTTATAGCGAGTTTCAGCACATTGTTTAGCTGTCCAGCTGCAGGCAGCTGTTTTCACAGAATAGGCTCTAAATTTTACACTACCTGCTCAGCACCAAACCGCAAACAGACACAGTTAGCTGTAGACTAGCTGGTGAACATAGTGGAACATTTAACAGCTAAAGCGCCAGATATTTCCCTCAGGAGTTGGTAGAGAGCAAAAACAGAGCTAAAAGAGAGCGAATATTGGACTTCTGTTCACCAGGTGGACACGACTCCAAATGAATGTCAATGTTGTGTTCACAGCTTTTTTCCGTTGCCCCAAAGTGGCCAAAATATCAGTTCATGCAGGTTCAATGATGTGTTGTTACTAGCTTGAGATTAACCAAATACCACTTTTTTCATAATTCCTTTTATAGTTTTAATTAACTGAATCATTTCTGTATTTATTTTCTCTCCAGGATGGGCTGCGGAGACTCTCTGGGAATGAGTATGTTTTCTCGAAAAGTAAGTCTTAAGGCACCCACGAATCATCACGTTATGTCACTGATCATGTATCAATATAAAACAATGTCATAATTACCTCTTAAATGCCTTGCACACCCTCACAGGTGTTTTCACTTATTGCGGTTCATTTGACTTATCGTCAGGTTGAAGTTGGGGCGGACATACGCTGGTTATCTCCGCCCCAAACTTGATGTGCTAATAAGAGAGAAAAAGGTGTTAAGTTATCCTGCGTGTACAGATACAGCAAGATTAACAGCTCTGAGAAGAGGCCCAATCAGGAATAAGTGGAAACTCCTGTGTGGGTGAACTGGTGTGCAGGGACTGTGATGTAATTAAGTGCCTTTCACTCACGGTACGACTGAAACGCTCTCATAATACACATTAAGTCAATCAGTAAACATAGCTTGGTTTAAAGATGATTATAAAGATGGAGTTCCTGGAAAAATGAATAGATTAAAGAATAGATTCACAGTTTTCTTAAAGAAATAGCGCCAGATGAACATTGTTGAAATCATTCCTCCTGTTCATACTGACCATTAGAAGATCCCTTCATGATGATCTTACAATGTAAGTGATGAGGGACAAAATCCACAGTCCTCCTTCTGTGCAAAAATGTATATAAAAGTTTATCCGAAAGTAAGCCGTCCAAATGAGTCAAATCAAATCAATATCTTTCAAAGTTACAGTCTTTTTACTGCCAGACTCCTTCTTTTTGTCACTATACTTCCATCGCAGCTGAACAGGAAAACACTGACACACAAAGAGGGAATTTGGCACTAAAAAAACTGTAAACGTGGATGATTTCTACTTTATTTGACTATCTCAGACAGCTGAAGCCTCATATTATCTTCAGATAAACTTTTAAACACATTTTTCACTCAAAACAAAGACTGTGGATTTTGTCTCCCGTCGCTTATATTGTAAATGTGTTGGGAGAAGATCTTCTAAAGGCCAGAATGAACAGGAGGAATGATTGAAGCAAACAAAACCTATATCAGTGTTCATATGGACACCTGACTGTTGATTTAAGACTGACCTGAAAAATTGTGAACCTATCCTTTACAGAGATAGTTTGATATTTTGGGAAATAAATGTTTTTGATTCTCTCTGTGAGTTAAATGAGAGTATTGATTCCACTCTCATGTCTGTGTATTAATTATGAAGCCAGGAGTCAGTTAGCTTAGCTTTGAATAAAGACTAGAAAAAGGGGGGAAATAGCTAGCCTGGTTCTGTCCAAAGTTCAACAATACACCTACCAGCACCTCTAAAGCTCAGTAATTTACACACTCTAAAAGATGACTAAGACAAGCCAAACAGCACTTAATGTTAATGAGAGGGTGAGTCAAGAACAGGCAGGAGTTGTAGCCTGTGGCCTTAATCACCACTGAGATTATGGAACATGAGGTCTGCTGCCTTGAGTGAATAATATTCTTTTAGCTTTCAACAGTGTGAATTTCTCCATTTGAGCTTGTTATGTAACCCCATTATGATGATTAAAGTCACAAGACAAGTTAACTCAGAGAAGATCTAAATCAAGGGTCTATGTTCCAAGAAACGGTCTTTGTCTTCATCAAGTTGGAAACAGTATCCTTATCTCAGCTCTGCTCATACAGTTCTTTAAACAATCTTATCTCACACCATCTTTCTACCGCGGTCTCAAAGGACCAGATTTACAAAGTAAGACACTTAGTCAGTGTGTTTGCACATGTATATAGAAATTAGAGAGCCAAGGTTGATACAGTCATTCATTTATTCATCTGTCAAATCCCACACAGCGCTCCCTCTTGGTTTGCCCCCTTTTATGGTCAAATCACATTGAGCTGTGTATGTGTGTGTGCGCACGCTCCTGTTTGTTCCCTAGATATGAGCCAGAGCCAGCTGGCCATCCCGATCACTCTGAATGATGTCCCTCCGTCCATCGCCGAGATGCTGAATGATGAGGAGTGCTGGGAGTTCAACATCCTGGAGCTGGAGGCGGCTACACACAAGAGGTACGGAGACGACGGAGCCAAGACGAGGAGGAAGACTTTAAATTTGGGTCCAGAATGGAAACGATTTCACTTAGTTATCATTTCAGCAGATAGTTCATTTGTTTGTGGATATCATTTTTGTTTATGAGTGTCTCCTAGTAAAGCTGTTTCGGTGCAGTAAATCACACAATTTAAAACTACTGCTCCTCAAACCAGATCACAAGATACACCGCGAGTGAATACTGGACTTTGGAAAAGTGCCTTCCAGTACTTTAAACCATATAAATGGAATTAATTACAGAGGATATTAAAAATTCAAAATCTCAAACCACTGGATGAATTTAAACTATTAATTTTGAACGTTTAAGAGATGTCAGTCTTATCTCTGTAATCTTGATGTGAATGAGAACACCAGATCAAATACATTTATAATAACTGTTACATCACTTGTCTTTTGCATCCTCAGAATTGGCAGATGATATCTGTTAACCTTAAAAAAAGTGGTTAAATCTTCTCCCTCTTATGAGAACGGTCAAGGAAACTAAATAGTTTTTGTCATTTTACTTCATAAAATACAAGCATTAAAGGAATAGTTCAACATTTTGAGAATACTCTTAATGAGAAGATAGATCGATACAACTCTCTCCAGACATGAGAGGATGGATCTTCTCATTTAACTCCCAGCAAGAAAGCGAAAAAGTATAAGTCCCAAAATGTCAAACTGTTCCTTTAAGAATATTTCCACCTATAGAAAGTCAACTTCTCTAACATTTAAAACTATAGTACCTCAGTAGATGACAGGGTAAAGATATTCAACTAATAATCACAGTCATAGTAGATAAAGATGCAAGAAGACAGGATAGCAAATGTGCCATGAAGAAGCAAAAAGACTAGAACAATTTTAGGAAAACATGAATGTAAAGTACATTACTTTTGGTGTTTAATCTGTCCGTTAACACTGTCTTGTGTGTGATCCCTGCAGACCGCTGACTTACCTCGGGCTGAAGATCTTCACGAGCTTCGGAGTGTGTGAGTTCCTCAACTGTTCGGAGGCCTCGCTGCGCTCCTGGCTCCAGCTCATTGAGGCCAGCTATCACTCGTCCAACTCCTACCACAACTCCACACACGCTGCAGACGTGCTGCACGCTACTGCCTACTTCCTGCGCAAAGAGAGAGTCAAGGTTAGAGGAAAAACACACATCTGGAATGACTGACATACTCGCAGTATATGCAAATAGAATACTATATACACAAACATAAATAGCAACTATAAAGTGTGTTTAGACAGAAATTGGAGCATTGAAGTTGCAATAAAAAGTTAAATACAACACTCGCACTTGAGGATATAAAATTGGGTGGTGGGTAAAGTGTCTTGTTGTTGCAGAGAATGATGTTAGCAGACTGCAAAAAAAATATATTACTTCACTTTTAGCAGCAAAACCAAGTCAGCTGGTAGCCAAGCAGCTGATGAATGAGCTCCTGAGGGTGAAGTTGAATGAAACGCTAATGAAAAACAGCTAATGCAACAACAATTTCAGTGCTCTGCCTGAAATAACGTTATGCTCCATTTGTTGCTTTAGTCATTCGCTCAGTTAAGCTTAAGCAGGTTGTTCCTTCCCCCCACAGCTGCAGAGATCCTCCACATTATATTAACATATATTTTACTTTGAGTTAAACATATGTTAATCATCACAACCGAATGCAATGTTTTAAATATACTATGTGCTATACAATGACTACGAAACATACTTTCTTAGTATTCATTCTACTAATGTGAAACATTTAATGCATGTCATAACTTCTATTGATTATGTCAAAGACAAAAGATGTTTATTGATGAGGGCACCTCCTGTGGTTTCTTCCTTCTTTCCCATTAAAGGCTTTTCTTTGGGAGGTTTTTCTTCAAGGGTCTAAGGACAGATGGTGTCGTTTGCTGTATAGATTGTAACACCCTTTGAGGAAAATTGTGATTTTGTGATTTTGCGCTATTTAAATAAAATTGACTTGACTTGTGCTACATAAATTTTACCCAATAAATTTACCCACATGCAAAACCTCGCTTACAAGAATCTGGATTATGTAAACTAACAAGGAACTAAGGCACCAAAATAAACAAAAGTAACTCCCTGTTTTTTTGGCTTCTGCAAATTTTGGACATGTGCTTGTTTGGAAAACTTTAAAAAAAAAAATGATTTGACATGTTTGTATACATATATGAATTATTAGATGTGTTTAAACCAGTGTATACATTTTATTAGCATTTGTAACTGAACAGAACATCATACCAAAGCATATTCTATATAACGAGATGGCCAAAATATGTCTCTGAGTCTCTGAGTGAGCTGCTGCAAAATGTCAAAGATTACAGGGATGCTGTTAAAGTCCATGAAAACACAAATATGGTGTAAAACTTATCTCTGTGTACTCTGGCTCTGTTCTGAACATGATTTATTAGCATTATCATCCACGACAGACCCCAGCTGTCCAAAAAAAGCCAATCAACATAATGAAAAGCATGTACAACCACTGCAATCCACAGTACAGAGTGATATATTCAGTCCAGTACTGACATGATTCTGTGTCTGTGGTGTTTTATTCAGAGCAGTCTGGACCAGCTGGACGAGGTGGCCGCGCTGATAGCAGCCACAGTGCACGATGTGGACCACCCGGGCAGGACCAACTCCTTCTTGTGTAACGCCAGCAGTGAACTGGCGATCCTGTACAACGACACCGCAGTGCTGGAGAGCCACCACGCGGCCCTCGCCTTCCAGCTCACCGTCCGAGACAGCAAGAGCAACATCTTCAAGAACATCGACAGGTCGGCCGTAGCAGTTATCGGGGCCATTTTAATATTTTCACCACTCAAAAGACTCAAAATCTTACTTTATCCTCTTCTTGCCTTCATTGCTGACAGGAATCAGTTCCGAACGCTGCGGCAGGCCATCATTGACATGGTGCTGGCCACAGAGATGACCAGACACTTTGAGCACGTCAGCAAATTCGTCAACAGCGTCAACAAGCCGATGGCCGCCATAGAAGAGACCAGCACAAGTGTAAGATTCAATTAAATCTCCTAGAAAGGCCTCAAAATGCAGTAAAGCTTTATTTTGCTGGTCTGGTTACTGTGTATGTACTGAAAAGCGTGCATATATTATTTTTTTCTATATGTGCAGATGTTTATGTTTTTCGTGTCGTTCCTACAGAGCATGAACAGCGACTGTGAGGGTCAGGCCAACATCAGGAACTCTCCAGAGAACCGTCTGCTGATAAAGAGGATGTTGATCAAATGTGCAGATGTGGCAAACCCCTGCAGGCCGCTCGAGCTCTGCATCGAGTGGGCCGGGCGGATCTCTGAGGAGTACTTTGCACAGGTGTGTGGACGTCGCTAACGCAGCCCCGCTCTTTTGTTTCTTCGGATTGTTTTCATTGTCTCACTTTGTATAATTAAACACATTTATGGCACCTCATCTCCCGAGCTGCAGATTTAGCTTGAGTGTGCGTTTATCTTTGCTTTTGTTACCTCATTATGATCCGTATGTGTGTATGCGTGTGTGTGTGTGTGTGTGTGTGTTCCCTGCAGACAGATGAGGAGAAGAGACAAGGACTGCCGGTGGTGATGCCAGTGTTTGACAGAAACACCTGTAGTGTGCCCAAATCTCAGATTTCCTTCATCGACTACTTCATCACTGACATGTTTGACGCCTTGGATGGTAAGAACAACGTGTTCGTTCATTTTCTCTGCTGGTGTGCTTGCGTGTCTTCTCTTCTTTGCTTTTCTCTGTGTGTGTGGGGTGTTTATATGTACTGTTCCGTGTTTAGTCATTTCCTTTTCCACTTTATTCCCAAGTAAGCTAGTGTACATTTTACTATTAAGTCTGATTATGTTAGTAAAACGTCAGGGTCACAAGTCATAGACTGTGAGTCAGACACACAGGCAGCAGTTTATGTTTAAAGTTATTTACAGCAAATCGCACTACTTTAAAGGGGACATATCATGTTTTTTTGTGATTTATATAATGTTATGATGTCAAATGTCTATGTTAAACATGGTCAAAGTTACAAACCTTGAGGTGAACATGTATAAAAATGCTCCCTGAAAGTCAAAAGCCAGGGTTTCAGTTACTGCTACTTCCTCCTCGTGATGACGTCAGATCAGGAGGCCTTAAAGAGACAGGAGCTAAAACAGCCTGTTTTAGACAGAGGCTGAACTGAGGGGCTGCATAAAGAGCCGGTATAAGATAAATAAGGAGTTATTTTAACTGTAAATTATGTATAGATATTCCAGAAGAGCCCCAGAATATAAATACAGACCTGGAAATGTGCATGATATGTCCTCTTTAAATGCTTAAAATGTTTACTTTCAAAGAACTAAAGTACCTGTTTGCCTGGTGATGCTTCCTCACCTGCTTTTACTCTGTACAGTATGTTTGATGTCAAGTTTGTTTATAATGAATATTGTTTCACATCCTCAGTTGATTGCAAATGTTCCGTCCTTTTTGATAAACGTCTCAAGCTCACAAGCAATCCTCCATTAGTCCAAGCAGTTTCGTTCCCTAGTTTATGATTAAATGAAGTACAGAGATTAAGCTTCAAAGTTCATTCTCGACCTTGAAAACAAGGGGGTTTGATTTTGGGGGGAAAAAAAAAAAAAATCTTCACTCAAGTTTCATTTACTAGCTTTGTATGCAGTCAAATATTCATTTTTTTGTCAAAGAAGTTCAGAGACTTTCTGATCCTCATACAGATCTGTTTCCTTGATGGGATTTCCATTTCAGTTGCAACCCTAAACCACATTTTAACAACCTTTTGAAATATCGCTCTTCAGAGACAACTCCCCAAAAAAATTTACTCCAGCCTTCTATGACTTTTTCATTTTTCTTGGCAGATCGCAGGATAGGAAAATGCAGGAAAGCGGTGAGGAGGAGGAGGAGTCACAAGAAATGGGGAGGGATAGTATGGTCCTTATAGCTCCCCATTCCCACTGAAGTTCTCTTTTAGTTTAGTCTCCCCAAGAGGGAACTTGTTTACTGTCAACACAGCTCTGATGTCACGGAAAGATTCCAAATGCCAGTGGGACGGAGAGAAATTGCGAGGGCGCCAGGGGAGTGGGAAGTTGGGAAAATATGAGAGGGGATGGGGGTTTACGATCACTCGGTTCGGGGAGGGACGAGCAGTCAAGCAGAACTTCACTTACACCTAAACACAAAAACACTCACGCAGCCGCTTTCAATTCACCAGGGTCATTTTGAGGTCACAGTGAAGGTCATTGTTAGTTCCAGGCTACGAGCAGAGATGCAGCGCGGGCCAACAACAAGCCGGAAATCAGGATGTAAACAACACAAGAACACAAACACTGCAGAACATACGCTGTGTGTGTGAGAGAGAGAGAGAGAGAGAGAGAAAAGGCAGAGAGACCTTTCAACCCCAGCTGTCTCATTTTTTTTGTTTTTTTTATATGTGGGAGCAACATTGCAGAGTGTACATAACATTAACCACTGTACATGAACTAACCACACACACACACACACACACAAACACCCTCATACAAACACACATCTTCCTCCCTAATAGCTCATGTGGAACGATAACAGGAAATGACTGATGAGCAGGTGTCTTGTCAGTTGACATTTCACTGTAGGGGTTTGTTCCTGAAGAATTTAATTTTTTTTACAGAAGCCTTGAAGGATACGCTCACATTTTCTCAAGTCTGTCTTAAAACAACTCACCGCTGTCCATGCTGGCTCTGAAGAAATTCTTTCATAATGTGATTTTAATGTTAGAGATGTGGGACAAAGTGCACAGTCCTCATTCTGAGTAAACATACAATCACACCTGAAGCTAATATGAGGCAGCAGCAGTCAATGTTTGTCAAATCAGGTTGTTATTTTCCAAAGTCTTTAAAGCACAGAATAAATTCTAGAGCTGAAATGATTAGTTGATCGACAGAAAATTAATCTGCAACAATTTTTAATTTAAAAAATCGTTTCAGTCATTTTGTATTTAATTTTTAATGTCAACTATTCTCTGGTTGCTGCCTCTCCAATGTGAGGATTTGCTGCTTTTCTTGGTTTTATATCATTGTAAACAGAATATTTTTGTGTTTTGGACCGTTAAGGCTGCAACTAACGATTACTGTCATTGATTAATCTGTTGATTACTTCATTGATTAATCGTTTATCGTCTATAAAATGGCAGAAAATACAAAATGACCATTTTAATTTGCCAGAGTGAAAGGTGTAATTAGTGTATAATCACCTGAAAATAAGAATTTTTGTGTTTTAGTTACCTTAGAATGAGCCCTGTATGCCACTAAATCCTACACACTGGTCCTTTAAAGGTGACGCCTTCAGTTTGCTATCATGTATGACAAAGAAAAGCATCAAATCTTCACATTTGAGAAGCTGAAACCAGCAAATTTTGGGAATTTTTTGCTTAAATAATGACTGAAGTGATCATCCGATTATCAAAATAGTTAATTTCCTGTCGACTAATTAACGAATCGACTAATCGCTGCAGCTCCACAAGACATTTTAAGACATTTCACCTTGGAAAAATTGTGATGATTGTTTTTGCACTATTTTTTGACAGTGTCGTTAGTTACATCCCTACAAAAGTCCCTCTTTTTTTGTTTCCCTTTTCTTGTTGTGCCACAGTAGAAGCATATTTAAAAAAGGAAGTAATTTCAAAATAAAGACTACTCTCTGTCTTTAGGAAATACCCACTTGATTTTTGACTCAGACTGCTGAAGTATTATTGTAGCTTCAGCTTTGATTGCATGTTTGTACAGAATAAGGACGGTGGATTTTGTCCTCCATGTTGGAATTGCATCATGAAGGGATTTTCTTATATCTAGTATAGACATGAGGAACAAAATCAGTTTCAATGTACATATGGTCATATTTAATCCACCAAAACACGGCTACTGTATGTGCGTCCTTGTTCGTTTCTTCTTCAACTCAACCTCTTTATCTCTTCTCAGCCTTCGCCAGCCTGCCTGGTCTCATGGAACACCTGTCGGAGAATTACAAGTACTGGAAGAGCTTGGACGAGATGAAGTGTAAGAGCCTTCGCCCTCCCCCTCCTTCTTGACCGAACCCTCGTCCGGCCTCCTCTCATCCGTCACTCTGAGCAGGGTATGACAGCGAACGTGGCCCCGCGGTGGAACAATTAAGTCTCTTCAGCTGTGATTCGACGGAGCTCTGTGTACCCTCCCGTTTAACCCAGGACACGTTCACAACCTGAAGCTGGGCGACCGGGGGAACCCTGAGAGCAGACGTCACCGGCTGATGAACACTGAGACGCTATTTCCATCTCAAATCACAGCCTCTTTTCTTGTGTGGTTCAGTGGAGAATAGGTTGTCATTTGAAGCCCCCCCACCCCCCTCTCCCTCTCCCCTCCCTGTCGACTCTCTGTTGCCACTTTATGGCTCTGTTAAGTATTCCTTATAGCACCTCTATGAAACTGTGTGGACCTCATGGCTCACCTGACAATCTGTACCATACAGTGTAACACACCAGAAACCTGCACTTTAGCTAATCAAGACATTTTTAATTTCGAGCTCCTTCTTGCTACTTTTTGCTTTTCGCAGTTTTGTCTCTCTTGTTAATTTTCTTTTCACAAATATTTCCCATTCTGCATCTGTCTGTTGGTGTAAAAGCAATGTGGTGAGGAGGTTGGTGACCTAAGCTAGATGCACTGATTGAAAACTTGTGAAGGTGCTCAGCTGGATTTTTTTCATTCTTATGAGCTATGATACAGTCATACAATACGAGAGACACTTTGACTTGTGTCAGGGACCAAATTCTTAGCAATCAGAGGTCCTTGCTGGTTAGCCAAGTACCAGGGTCCAGTCAGAAGGTTTTCTAAATACAAAGTCCCACATACAGAGGAGAGATTGAGGAAGGACTGTGAAGATCTTGTTGCTATGTAAACCTACTGTTATGCTCCTGCAATGACGCAAAACCACCTCCGTGTCAGAACAAATGGAGGAAAAGAATTGCACTGTATCAGAGCTTTCAATACAAAAATATCAGATGTTGCATATTCAGTTATGTGACACTGGAAAGGACACAAACTGTAGACACTTACACCCAAATAAGAAGCTTAACAATATACTTGCAGTGCTGCTGTTAAAGTAGCACGTAGCTGTACGTTCAAGGTTGAAACGGACCTCAAAGCGGGTTGACAGACGTATGAAGGAGCAGCTGAACCATGTTTTAGATCCAGCTTGTAAAAATACAGCAGCTGCAGAGTCAGGCTGTCTGCTCCAAACACTTATCAGCTCCTGCTCTCACATATTTTCTCTTAAACCACTTTTACTGTATCTCAAACCCCTCTGCCACAATACACCTTGCTGCCATTTGGCTCTTTCTTTAAGGGGGGGGAGAAATCTAGTTGCACATTATTTTTAAAGGCCATCGTGCTATGAGATTTGAGTGATATGTCTGCCCTCTAGTGGCTGAAAGTGGGTGTTGCAGAAGTGGTAGATAAATTAAATCTTTCAGAGAGGGATCCACAGGAAATAAATTATTACCCTAAAGTGATTGGGAGTAGAAAAGACAATGATTTATCAAAAAGTGAGCATTTCTAGACAGAAATGGGGAAATTTAAGAAGTGCAGCAGTGCTAGTTTATGCGTTCCCGTCTCCTTCAGAGCACTTTTTCTTTGTATTTTGACACATGAAGGTGAGTGTTGAAGAGCACTGTTGCCAGCAGCAGAGAGAATACCAAGAAATCAATTTATGAAGTAAGAATACTGGATTTGCAGATACCCATCCACTGCCTGAGCTGAATCATCATTACGTATTACCAGTTCTGAAGCAGGACATGTGTGTGTGTGTGTGAGAGAGAGAGTGTGTGTGTGTGTTAATCCAGGAAACGCACATTACAGTATTAACCAAAGGCACAGAGAGCTTTTTACAGGTGCCTTATTCTTTGGTCATCTTTACAGAAACAAAAGTTGGTTGAAGTATCTCCTCCTCTCCTCTAAAGACAAAAACATATATATAAGAAAAGCCATACATGTTTTATTTAAAGAAACCTTTGAGATCAAAATATACAGTATATAAATATATATATGACTTTGGGAATGTTGCTTTACGGTCTGTGCTACAGTTTTTGAGTTGACTTGGTGAGTCAGTGTTAACAGTTCTGGTCCTGACGTTTGATCTTTTCTGTTTTGTACACCTATGAAGTTTTTAAAAGGACAGAAACCGAATCAGGTGCGGTTGGATCAGACGTGAAACCCACAATTACGGTTTTCACTTTAACGAGACAGAGCTGATCACATCCACGTTTAATGTATTCATGATGATGTAATCTTTTTTTTTTTTTTTTTTAATCGACGATCAAGGTCTTAATCAATGCCTTAATCTTCTCACGTCTCACTGTTTAGGTCTGCTATTGTTGCAATACACTGTAAACTACCTAATGTACCTGCTGTTACTGTAAATACTCAGCCAATATATGATTTTTGCTTTGCATTTTACATCATTTCTTTATGTAACTTTTTGTTTTTTTGAGGTGTTATATGTTGCAGGGATGATTTCCAAAAACTCAAAAACAAACAAAAAAAAAAAAAATTCACTTTTTTACAGCGACTTGAAACGTGGCTCCACTTCTGAATGTTTCATGACCGCTCTCACGGATCATGAGAAGATATTTTTGCTAACCGATAATGAAGATTTCTACTCACAAAGACAATTTAAATATTTCAGATTTACATGTCAGACGAACATGCCTTTTCTGTGAGCGGCAATGACTGGAATGTGATGATATCAATTAGATCAGATGACAGCCTCGCTTTGATTCTACTCGAGGCAGAACCAGATTGTATAACTGCTTGTTATGTAATGATAAGCCTTCATCGCTCACAGTCATTTCTATTTCCTCTGTTTCTTTCATCTCTGACACTGATGGCTGTGGCCGCGGACGACGTGCCAACTCTTTGTTGTTTTGTATCATTTATAAAACAGAACAATAATTAGAAAGCGCTGTTATAAACGGTACATTATTTTTCAAAGAAGGAAACAAAAAAAACCCATCATTCATTATTATTATTGGCCATGAGAACTGTAATGTGTGTTTTGAAGGATTTTACTGCCTCATGCATAGTAGTGACAAAAGCTTTCCGTCAGAGTCACTTAAAAATCAACCATGTTTGTTTGAGAAGTTTAATGTATTTTGCTCCTCTCTGGATTATGATGTCTTATTTTGATGTTCTCTGTCAGACACACAAAAAAAAAATGTATTGTGAGAGACAATTAAAGCGTTTAAATATGAAGTTGTTACATGAATGGCAGCAGCCAGCTTTAACCAAGTTAAAGCATGGTGATGGTAAAGAGATTGGTGCAGATGTTACACAGAGAAAAACCTGCAGGATGAAGCTGCAACGTTTCCCCTCGCAGTCGTCAACTGATGGTCAATGGGTTGCTTTGGTTTGGTGAATTATGCAAATGACTGACTGTAGCTTGAAGCTGAAAAATCACCCAAAATCTCTACAAAGAGCCGTGAAACAGGCTCATACACCAAACATGAAGAGGAGCAGGAAATGAGGGCTGAAGGTGCTTAGACAGCAGCAGTAGACAGTGTACCCGCTAAGCCTCGACAAGCCTCCTGAATGTACCGGCATGTGACCCGTAACGGGGAACGTCCGGTACGAGACGTCCTACTCCGCTGACATCACATCTAAAGCTGTGAGGATTAGTTGATCTGGAGAATTGTAATTGGCAGCTATTTTGATAATAGAGTAACTGTATCAGTCACTTTTCAAGCAAAAAAGCCTCACAGATGCGAGGATTTGTTGCTTTTCTTTTTCATTTAGGATAATAATACAAATACTGTTTGGTTTTGGAAAACGGTAATTGTCAGTTGTTAATCACATCACCTCTAAAACATTCCAGGCTGGAAATAAAACTATTTACATGTTGTTTCCGAGGTGAGGTATTTACTAGGTTTGAAAAATAAAAATTAAATACTTCTTTACATAAATCATAAGGCAACAAACAATCATCACAGTAAATCCAAATGATTTGCAACAAACATCCAAACCAACAACATCAACAACATCGACAACAAACTCTCCTTTCTTAAGGCAGCGATTCAAAAGGTTAAAGGTCAGAGTCCTCCGTTCTCCTCCAGTTTTTGGAAAAGTGCCAGGCTGCGCAGGTGAGACTGCCTTTCTCCGTTCTTCCACAGGATCAGCAGGTGATCTGTGGAACACGTCACCAACCCGTTCTCCTTGAAGCTGACGAACATCTGACAGAAGCGTAAAAAAGGGATTATTAGAGCCGTATTTTGAGGTGGAACGTTAGTTTGTATGGGATGAAACTGTACCTGGACGGCTCCTGAGTGTCCGATCAGATCACCCGTCAACTCCAGCATCCTGATGTTTGGGACGTCTATGATCTTCTTCGACGGAGGACCGGTCTGTTTGCTTGACCGGCCGAAAGTCCACATCCCAAAGAACCCTGGTTTAATGCAGAGTGGAAAAACTAGCTTAGAATAATGAATGAAAGAAGACATAAATAAGAAAGGTGAGTCTGTACGTTCTGTACTGCAGTGGCTGTTACATGAACTGCATGAACAAATGTTTTTCTGTGTATTCAGATGGAGGTGGAAGTCAGGCAGGATCGGCTAAAAATGGGAATTACATCATCACAGCAAGACATCGACCAGAATTTCTCAACATGTTTGAGGGTGAAAATATTTTTATAGTCTGTCTCTGAATTTAAAACTGATATAATCAAATATATCTGCAGTTCCACTCAACTCTCAGCTCATTGTTTTGGTTTCACAGACTGTAAATCTACTGGTTTTTTCACTCTAACTACTCTTGTTAGACAGACAAAATTAGCAACTAGCTTGCGAACACAGCAGAGCATTTAGCAGCTTAAGTATTGGATATTTTACACAGGATTAAGAGACCGAAACAGAGCTGAAAGGTGAGCTCCATCAGATGTGATTGTCAGATGGTCGAATATCTTCAGTAATCCCCTTCCTCTACACATTTCCGATGTCAGATTAGGGGTGGGGGGGGGCTATGCAAGGCCATTTCTATAACTTTCCGAAACTGACAATCCATCATTAACGCCCACTTCTCGCCGTTATTGGCCAGCTGTGCGGAGGTGAGAGAGGAGCCAACGTTTCAACTTCTCTCTCTCTCTAGCTCTCCCTTTTCATTTTTGACACAACTATTTGTCACTTTTTATGTGAACAACTGAGCGCAGCACTATGATCCAGGAGAAACAGTCTGAAAATATGCGCCATTATCCCTGTATTGAAACGATATCACTTCTCCCTGGTTCCCCCCTCTCCTCTATCTGTAACCGTTAGCTTTCCGCTCCACCGGCGGTTCCACCAGAACCAGTTCTGATCGACCGTAAATCAAGAGCCAGATATTTTTTCAATGGAGTAGGAGAGCAAAGTAGAGCTAAAAAGGAAGTTAAATACTGGACATATATTTGTCAGGTCACCGGATACATGAATGCTAAATTTGCACTGTGTCTGCCAGATGTGTAAATATACAACTGTTTGCAAGTTCACCTAATCAATATATTTATAAGGTGATAATATGTCAATGTTTTGTTTACAGCTTGTTTTCCGCTGCCCCGAGTGGCCAAAAACATGAGTTAATGCAGATGAGCTGGAATTCCAGATGTGCAAATCTCACTAGAAGAGCAGGAGATGATGAACAGACACACCACAGTCCAGCACACACACACACACACACACACACACACACACACACACACACACAGAGGGAAGCTAAAAGACCACACGAGATGCAAGTGATTGATTTCTGATCGGTTTCCTGGAAACACTGAACAAACTAAAGACAAATAATTGGCCTGTGGTGATGATTAGCAGGAGATGCAGCCCGAGTGTTGTCGCTAGCCAAGATGTATCCACAATCAAACCACATCTACACACCAACTGCAGACAGTTAAACCATCAAAGACAGCATGACCACACAGACACACACTCAACTTTAGACCACCCCACTTAAGTAGAAAACACAGCCTCTCTGAGCGCTGGTGCAGTCCACTTTCCTTTGATATACACAATACCACATCTGGACTGCATTACTGCACCTCCAAGCCACCCACATATCAAGACAATCGACTACACACACACACACACACACACACACACAACCTGAGTGCAGGCAATTTTACTCAGTCTTTGAACTTTCTGATTCATACTTTTGTTCTATCACCAGGAACAACATCTAGTTTTCATAAGATGGCAAATCCACAGGGGGGGAAATGGGACGATAGTCTTCTCCCCTGATGTGTCTGCATGTTTGTACAGAGCATGTGAGCTACTTACCATCCTATCAGAACTGTGACAGACCTGAAATTGCATGTTTATGTGTGTGTGTGTGAGTGTGTGTGTGTGTGTGTGTGTGTGTCACCTGGAGTGGCCGGTTCAGCGGGCAAAGGCAGGTCTTGTATCTCCCACATTCTCACGCTGCCGTCTTCAGAGCAGGACATCAGCTCGCTGAAACAGAGACACACCGACAGTCTAATCTAACAGCTGATAATAATCTGAAGCAGTCCTACTATGACTGTATTGGACTCACATGTCTAGATGCAGGTTCAATTAGGATACAGATTTGCAGTCTCCTGTTTTTTTTACAGGCCTCTTTATGTGTGTTTGTGTTGTCTTTTCACCTCCAGGATATCTGGAATACAGAGCAGCTGAAAAACTATAAATCACAGGTCATAAAGGTCTTTGTGTGCCTGAACTGGTACATTACAACTGGCAACTGAAGTCAGCAGATATAAAACCACTGCAGTGATCTTAGTGTTGTTGAGGATTAATTTAATTTTGTATCATGACCTCGTGGAGTCTGCTATTTGAAAAATAATCACTTTGTTGATTTGTTTTGGTCGTCTGAGAGTGATACTGTTTGTTTAGTTGGCTTTTTAATAAGAAAAACTTCATTTTGGTGAAATTTATAGAAATTTTTGTCATATAAATTAATCTTTTGAAATTGTACATTATGATTTGCCATGTAATCAGTATTTGATATGTTATTTGCTTCCTTTTGCTAATAAAAATATAAATTGATATTTTATTGATACTGCATCTATTAATTTTCATTTTTAAATGTATCACATCTCAAATGAAATACACAAAATTCTTGTCTCCATATTTCAGAGTAACAAATAAATTTCAGTCAGTTTTTGCAGGTACAACATAGATCCAGATACCATAAACTGACAGCAAAAATATATGATTAAATATAAATAAACTATATGAGTGAAGCAAAAGCACTGAGGCTTTCATTTTAAATCTGACAGACATATATTGAAGATTTTTAACTGCATTGTCTCGGTCTGCAGCACATAGGAACTTTGCATTTTTTAAAATTTCTAGCAAAAAAATCAGGGCAGTGGCGCACCCATGTGGATAAAAATATGGAGTGCAGGCATGTTGCACTGTTGAGTCTAGACTATTGTCATCACAGACACAGCAGATCATTCATGGAGGCAATCAGTACTTCCCATCACACTTTAGAGAGGGTTGGAGATAAGAATGAGTCGGATATCTTACCTGTCAGATAGCAGCATGGTGTGTAAGATGTTAGAGTCGTGGGCGACCTTCCTGTACGCCACGACCGTCTTTGTCAGAACGCTGTACACATACAGACCACTGCCCACAGCTGCCAGGATGAGCTGTAAAACACACAAACATCAAGCATCTCATGGATCACAATAACAGAACAACATACTCACACCATCCTGTCCTCCTCACCTTTCCGTTGGTGGTCAGATGCTGAATGGACATCTCGCTGGGTTTGGGAGCGCCCATTCGTATTTCAGCCTGGGTGCAGGCCTGAGACTCCTCCCACAGGATGTGCTCATAGGCCAGGATGTTCCAATCAATCGCGTCCCAGAGAATCAGCTCGCCCATGTGGGAACCGCTGGCGAAGAGTCCATCTGAGGAACACACAGCAACAACCAGAACAGAAGTTATCGAATGGAGTCGCTTGGATTTTCGGTGATGTTTCAGAGTTTCCTGACAGACCGACCGTTGACGTTGATAAGAGCTCGAATCTGATCCTGGTGGTCGGACAGACAGCGGATCTCAGCCACCGACAGAGAGGAATCAGTAGAGACTGTCAGCCTGTATATCACTGCAAACAAATAGAAAATAAAGCTTCAAATTCATTTTAAGCCATGTAGATTTCATGTATTTGAGACAAACATACATTCCTGTCAAAGGAGATGATCAGACATCTCTCTCTTACCGATCTCTTTATCCATAGCAGCTGCTATACAGTTCTTGGGCAGCTCTATCAAGGCAGTAATTCCTGCAAAATGCCAAATTACAATAACAACATTAATCAGTTTGTGTGCAAACAGCAGTGTCAGGGGTGAGCACAGTTGGCGCAACAACCGACACACGAGAAGTGTTTTGTGACGGTTGTTCTTGCTCCTTACCGGTGTCACTGTGGTTCTGTCTGTGACACTGAAGCTGAAAGTCTTTGTTCCACACACACAGTTCCTCCCCGCCGGAGACCCACACACATAACCGCTCCAGCACCAGCAAACACTGAGAGAAAAACACATGAATATAAGGACATGTGCTATCTTTAATTTGGACACGCACGCAGGTACACGCATCAAACGCACGGACGCACACGCACAAAATATCACAGTGACGAAAAGAAATCAAATATAATTAACCTATAGATGCTGCAATTAACCTTAATCTAAGATCAAGAGGAGGCAATTACCATTTTATCTTAAATTATAATTGGCAGAACAACCTTTACTGTCAAATATTTTAATTAGTGTGTTACATTATCTTGCCAACACAAACTTAATTGCCCAGAGTCTGATGACACGACTGGAATAACCAAGAAAATGTAATATGAGGGACCGAGATGTGCTGTATATGTTCTATATTAGTATGAACTGAGCAGAGTTAACATATCTGCAGCTGTGGTGACTGAAAACTACTTTAAATGAATGATTTTTTAAATCTTTTCAAAGGTTTGTGGGATGTTTTTCAGGCTGGTTCTTATCAGAGAATAATGATCAACACAAAAACCAGATGCAACATGAAGCCCTGAACTGCACAAAGCATAAATACAGTTTCAACAACAGGAAACTTGGATTATTAGAAATTACATAAATAGCCAGATTAAACTGGATTTTAATATAAAATTCTGTGGGCCTTGAACTAATAATCTTCTTGCTTCTGTTCCACATTAGATTGATAATTAAAGACAGAGTGTTGCAGCATTCTGACATATCTCAGTGCATGTTGGGTAATTTTAACAAGAAAACTTGCTAATTGTTATTTTAACATTAAAACATATCAAATGGTGAAATGCAGAGGGTGAATGTAATATCATAAACACTTTTAATGCAACCCAATCCAATAGATGTAACCTTTATGGAACCTTAGTTGGGATGAGAATATGTTAAGAGATTTGGCATCAGTATCAGTCCAGATATTGACCTTATTAAAGGGACTGGAGATTGATCACGTCTGACTGATAGCCAATCAATATTAAACACTTTTACATTTTCTGTTCTGCTCTGTTACAGTGAGTTAATTTTGTTGTGTAAAGTTGCAGTCACATTACATTCCCATCACATTACAATTCAAGCACGTGTTTCCTGTTTCGGTGCGGCGGATCAGCTGTTCAGAGTTTTTTTTTTAACTTTGACCAGGCAGAAACACTGCTACACATTTAGTACATTATCACACTACAAGACTTGTGACAACTACGATCAATATTTATTTATTTATTACCCACATCAGAAACGTCCTTTTTTCGGAGCTGAGTGCAGGAAAATTTCAGTTTCAGTTCAGCAAACGCCAGGTGACCACATGTTTAAGCTACTGCTGATACTTCCTGCATGGTGCTTCATCATAAATACATTTATATCATAGACTAGATCACAGACACAATCTCACTAACTGTCTGGAGCAATATACAGTCATTAATATCTGCACAAGTCTAAAAAGAATAAAGAAATAGAGCACTGGTATCATATCAGTACTCGGTGCATAACTTTAGATATCAGAATCTGTATCGGGAGCATTCAGTGTGTTTTACCGTGTTTTTCAATTAGCTTTATCTTTCCAATTCTGCAAAGATGATGATAATAGAATCCATGCAACTGGCTGAATGAAAACCGAATGTATATAGAGGTAGTGCTTGTCTGTTATTATACAAGGGTGTTTTTTTTCTCCTCTTTTGCCTGCACCACAGGGGGGGAAAAAAGATTTTTCAGTCTGAAGTGACATCAGAAGAACCTTCTAAATAATTTAAGTAGAAAATAACTTCAAAGAAAGCAGGAGCACTTGAGATTCTTTCTCTGAACTGTTTTTTTTCTGTGTGCACAATTAAGTGATGAATTCAAGCATTTCATTAATCATTAATTAATCTGATGACATTCAGTTCAGACTTGTGGGTTTGAAGTTTTACGGAAACATCACTAGATCAACCTACTATGACTGACTTTAGCATAAAAGTGACTCGAGCATTTATTCAAACATGAGACCAAGATGCAAAATTGCCGTCATGTTTACGTAACAATGTGCACGTCTGGAAGGAGCTTATCAATTACCTTTACAGATGACTGCAGATCTGAAATGGTCTGAACCCTGTTGCCTGTATCAGGGTCCCACAACTGACAAATAAGATTAAGGAGAATCAAGCCTGAATTCAAAACACAACACATACAGATGGTTTTAGCGAGTGTTTAAAATGTTTGCTCGGCCTTTGGTATTGATTGAGGATACGCTGAGACTTCGGTCTGAGGAGGCAGTGATGAGCGAAGTGTGCGACATGAGTCCGTTATCACAGGTGAAGGTGGTCATGGCTGTTATTTGCTGGGAATGTCCCCTCAGCTCCTGCAGCCTCTCGCCGGTCTAACAGTCAGACAAAAAAACAAACAAAAAAAAAATAGCAATTAGTGGCTCTGTGTTGTGTGCGATGTGAACTAATCAACTTGCAGCATATTACCTCCACATTCCACACCAAAACCAGGCCATCGTCCCCCGCTGAGGCACATCTGGAAAACATAAGATGAGAAGTATGAGTTGTTTCTTGGGGAGCTGGACTTATACGTGACATAAATACCTCAGCGGAGATGTGCACTTGGCAGCAGGCCTCATCTTTAGCGGGCCGACTAGCCAAACACAGCCAGACAATCTCTATCTGTGTGAGGGATCATTTCCCGTAGGTCCATTTCCACCTGAGAAGCCTTAAAAAAAAAAAGTATCTGTTCTGGGGCTTACCACCTTCACTTGCCCTCTGACCCTCAACCATCCACGCTACCTGTTCCCAAAATCAACAGACAGGATGAGTGGATAAAAAAGAGAGATAAAATGAGAAGAAAGGAACTGTCCAGGATACATTTTCGGACTTCAAAAGCAATCTGGAGAGAATTTTCTGGCCTTTGCCCCCGACTGCGGACCTGTGCGCGGAGAGGACGAGACCCAGAGGAGGGGGTTATTACTGGAGGAGACCAGGCGTGAAGCAACCCCCCACCTCCTGACACACACACACACACACACACACACACACGTACTTATAAATCCCAATCTGAGCACTTATGCAGACGCACTCTACCATGCCAGTGTGCAGCACGCTTCCACAAAAGCAGGGCGGAGAGAGGAGAGCAGGTGCAAAAAACCCTTTATACGTGTGCCTGCATGTGTGCATGGACGGCATTAAAAGGCTTTTGGTTCTACTGTACTGTGCGCAGACAATCACATAGTGGTGATGATCGGGCTCTTGTCATGCTCTGTAAGTTTGCTGTAGGTGAGGATCTCCTGTCAATCACAGAGGGATAGAGGCCAGTCAAGGGTAGAGAGGAGTGAGGTTAGAGAGGGAGGAAAAAAAAGGGGAGGGGGAGGGAGAGGAGGGGAGGGAGGGGAGGGTGGGTTTGTGGTCTGCTTACCTGAAGTCATCAATCTGCACCAGAAATCGAACAATGTCAAAATGTCCTTTCAGCACCTGCAGCTCAGTGAACCAGTTTTTGGGCTGTTCCTCTCCAATGCACAACACGGGGCTTTTCTGCAGACATAAGAGGGAAAGTAGTGAGACAAACAGGCTGCGCTTCACAGGCAGACAGTCTACTTAAGTACAGTTTTGAGGGACTTGTACTTCACTTGAGTATTTAACAGTTTTTCCTTTTTATTTAAAAAATATTGTCCTCTTTACTGCACTACATTTATCTCAGATTAAGAAATTACATTACAACAAGATTATAAAATACAAATCATTGTTGACAAATAAACCTTTTTGACTGGTAACCCCTCACAAATAAAACAAACAGTGCAGCTGCTATTATAAGTCAATGAATCAATTACTAAATCAGCTAAATTATTCTATTTTAGTACTTTTCAAAGCAAAAAGGCCAAATATTCTCTAGTTTCAGCTTCTCACATGTGAGGATAATCGATGATGAAAATAATCGTTAGTTGCTGCCCTAATCGTAGAAGAGTGAAGAAACCAGAAAATATTCACATTTGAGAAGCTGGAATCAAGAGAATTTGAACTATTTATACACATTAATTTGTTTGTCAATCGATTAATCAACTTATCGTTGCAGCTCTATTTGAAACATTTAAGAACAGGTTAACAATTTTTTAAGTCTGTCTTAAAACAACAGTCAGGTGTTTATATGAACAGTGGAAGAGGTTTTCCTCGCTGTAATCATTCCTCCTGTTCATACTGGCTGTTAAAAGATCCCCTTCAAATGTGCTTTCAATGGAACTGATGGAGGCCAAAATCCACAGTGTGTCCACAGTCATTTAGTGCAAAAACACATTTAAAAGTTGATGTGAAGCTTTTTAATATCAAATTCCCTCTTTATGT
Source organism: Thunnus maccoyii (assembly GCF_910596095.1). Classification (NCBI taxonomy): domain Eukaryota; kingdom Metazoa; phylum Chordata; class Actinopteri; order Scombriformes; family Scombridae; genus Thunnus; species Thunnus maccoyii. Next base: position 23,896,964 of record NC_056551.1, on the reverse strand, counting down.
TTCTCTGTTGAGCTGTGGTGGAAGTATAGTAACAAAAAGAGGGAATTTGGCACTAAAAAGACTGTAACGTTGAAAGATATCTACTTGATTTGACTCATTTGGACGCTGAAGGAGGAATTTGTGGATTGTGGATTTTGTCCCCCATCACTTACATTGAAGGGGATCTTTTAACAGCCAGTATGAACAGAAGAAATGATTACAGCAAGGAAAACCTCTTTCACTACTCATATGGGCACCTTTAAGACAGACTTTAAAAACTGTGAACCATCCTTTAAGTACGATTTGCTGATGATACTTTTGTATAATTAGGATTTTGAATGAGACATTTGTATTTGTGATGGATCATTTGACATTGGTACTTTCACTTGAGTAAAGGATCTCGAGTATTTCTTCCACCGCTGCGGGCAGAGCAGGCTTCACCTAAAGCTAAAAACATTAGCTTCACTGTACCGAAGTCATCTCACCTCCACGGAGCTCTGAGCCTCCCGACCACCGAGAATCCACCGCAGCATGACTTCCTCCTCGTTTCTTTAGCGACTAACGTTGGCTGAAGGAAAACAATGAGGCCAATTCAGATATTTGTCTAAATATAAACCAAAAACGTAGCTTAACATGTACGTTTGCAAAAGCCGAAAGCACAAAAACAGCTAACGTTAGCTTACATTTAACCGTTACATTATATCTTACCAGTCATTGACGTAAACAGAAAACACCGTTTCGCTTGTTGTTGTGTTTTCGTCTGAATTATCGACACAATTTGATGTAACGCGTCGTTCTGATGATTAGATAAATGTTGACAAAGCTGTAAATATTACGATAATGTCGTATGTATTAAGTTACATGATTAAAAAGGCGAATTATTCTGCTGCAGTCCCGACCACAACAAACCATTCATGTGACTGAAACTACGGAAGCTTTTGATGGACAAGACGTACGCAGGTCGATTATTATTATTATTTAGGAAGTCAGTGTTAAAACTCCCGCGGCTAACGTTTAGCTGTTTGGTGTTCCTGTGCAGATTTTAGAGAGCTCAACGACATTTACAAGTGTGGTAAGTTATTCTACCTTCTGCTTTATCGTGTTTTGCTTAAAAATCTCTCCCAAATGCTCTGCTTTGAACACTAATTTGTGTCCAATTTTTCCACATAAAAGTTAAATTACTTAATTAGAAAAAAATCTAGATATCTAGCCTACTCCTCACCAGTGATGGAAAGGCATTCAGATCATTCACTTAAGTAAATAAAAACAAGCAATAAAACAATGTAAATATGCTCCATTATAAGTAAAAGTCCTGCATGAAAAATCCTACTTAAGTAAAAGTACATAGACTAAGTATTAGAAGCCAAATGTAGTTAAAGTATTGCAGTAAAAGTAGTGGTTTGGTCCCTCTGACTGATATATTATTATATATGACATCATTAGATTATTAATAGTGAAGCATCAGTGTTAGAGCAGCATGTTACTGTTGTAGCTGCTGGATGTGGAGCTAGTTTCAACTACTTTATATACAGTTAGCTAGTTTAGTCCAGTGGTTCCCAACCTAGGGGTCGGGCCCCTCCAAAGGGTCACCAGATAAATCTGAGGTGAGATGATTAATGGGAGAGGAAAGAAGAAAAAAACAAAGTTCTGATACACAAATTGTTTTCAGGTTTTGGATTTTTTCTCAAATCTTTGATTTTTGGTAAATTTATTGATAAAATCATAAAAACACAAAACCATGATGAAAACATAACACAAAAAAATCCACAAGACAAAAGACATTAAAAGTGCCTGTACTATACACACAATTCAAACAGTAACAATGTAAGTTAAAAGCAAGAAAAACAGCAACAAGGAAAATAGAGATAAGAAAAAGAAAGTGCTATATGCATATACATGCATGTATATGCAATATTGCACAAGTCAACCAAAACAAAACATCAATAAAAAATAAAGTTTAAAAAGCAACAACGCAGGAGGTAATGATTTAGTGACACACACAGGGAGTATGATGTTTCTTGACACATCTTAGGAAGAAATTGTTACAATTAATCTTACTGTTTCTATGTCAGGCGAGAGGTTTGACAAAAGCAAATGAATGATGTGAAAGCAGTTAAATTCTCCTCACTTCCTCTCTTAGATTACCTGATGGAGGATCTAAGATGTTGACTTTAACACATATTTGAGTGGAGAGGGACTTTAATGGTAGCATCCTGTATTAAAATGGATGTTGTTCTCCTTTTCACAACTAGATGGCAGTATGTAACAATCCCATGAGATCAGAGGAAGACTCAAACCTCCATTTGCCAGGGAAAACCATATCATTTGGGGTTTTCTAGTTGTCTCCCCTTGCATTTATTCAGATTATAAGTACAATTCTTGTGATTATTTGTTTCTCTTGTATGATTTCAACACCTTGTGACTACAGTTTCTCTTTCTTGCTTCCCCTTTATTTCTCTCCTCTCTCCCATGACTTCTGCGTTTATGTTGACCCGCTCTCCCTCCGCATCTTCTACTCCTCCACTCTACATGCTATCCCTCGCTGTGTCTCCCCTGTTAACACACAAATACACACAAACACCAGACACACAGTCACACATCACCCTAGCTGTGTCTACTCCTGCTCCCCCGATTGAGACGACACGCGGTGTAGGGCCTGTGACCTTCATGGTGGCTCAGATCTGTGGCTGGCACTGATTTCTGATTTAGTGTCAATCCGCCGCGCTTGTCAGGGGCTGCGAGGTGCTTTCCATGCGGTAATAGAAAAGCTCAAGGGCAGCTAGAGAAAAAGGAGGAGGGTTATAGGGAGAGGGCTTGGATGAGGTGGAGTGAATGGGTTTTAGATGCGAGGAATGGGTGAGGCTCTGTTTGTTTAACTATCTGTCAGATATGTGAAAGAACATGTAGACTGTAGAGAAATGTTTTCAGTAAATAATTAACTAGAAAGATGTGAAGGAATGTGATCCAAGAGTCTACAGTCATGCTACATCAGCAAGCTAACATGCTCGCAATGACATTGTGTACATGTAGGGCAGCAAGTAACAATTATAGATTAATCTGTTGGTTATTTTATCGATTAATCGATGTGTCATTCGGTCTATAAAATGTTGATCTCCCTTTTCCCAAAGCCCAAGGTGACATCCTCAAATTGTTTTTGTCCTGAACAACAGTCAAAACCCCAACTATTCAGTTTACTATCATGTATGACAAAGAAAAGCATCAAATCTTCATATTTGAGACGCTGAAACAAGCAAACTTCTGGCAATTTTCCTTAAAAAATTACTAAAACAATTATGAGATTATCAATAGTTGCCGATTAATTTTCTCTTGATCCACTAATCAATTAATCGATGCAGCTCATCGTTGCAGCTCTACTCAGTTGGCTTCAGAGGAAAAGTCAGAGCATCGCCAGCCTCATTAGGATTCATCCACTGGGAACCACGAATCTCTGTATAACATTTCTTCATAGTTCATCTAATAGTAGTTGAGATACTTCAGTCTGGACCAAAGTGGTCTGATTGACCAAAAGACAGACTGATATACAGACCAGCGTTGCTAAAAGGGACGTAGAAAATGCAATAAGACCAGGATGGTGCCAGGAAATGAGGTGTGAGAGTAAAAATTTCAAAAACACATTATAGGGATGAGAGAAAAGATGAAGAGAGTTTATGAAAAACCCGGCGAGAAGAGAAGGGGAAGTGAGATAGAGATTCAGTAGTTCATATGGGAAGAAATGGGAGGAAAAAAAAGAAGCAAGTGGTTCCTCAGTGCGGCGGCCTTGGTCTGGAGTAGACGAGGTGTCAGATATGACCAATGGCAGGAATCAGCTAAGAGGTGAAGTCATGATGCACTAAACAGAGTCAGCGCAAAGGAAAAAAGTCTGCCTGCTCCCTCTGATCTCATCCCCTATCTCCGCCCTGTAAGGAAAACAAATGGTTATGATGATGGAAAAGGAATTAAGCTGTAATTTAACAATGGGCAACAACAGTATTCAATAACGGGTTCCCTCCAACGCTGTCCTGCGGGCTCTTGTAGAAGAGAGAGGCTCTTTCCTGACCAACACACTTCACTGTCCCTCTTCATCAGGCTTTCACTGTGTTCTGCTTTACCTACTGTGGGGCGCTGCCTCCACGTGGGATCTGCACTCAGACCTCAACACGCAGGGTAGCACCTTCATAAGTCTGCAGGATTTGTTTTGTATGTTAATAACACAGGTTTCACTCAATTGTAATGCTACCTATTTCTGTCAGTTCACCCTAAAAGAGAAGGGAAAAGTTCTCTAATTCGCAGCCAACAACTGATTTAAATAAGGCTGGTCTTGTTCTCATTGATGGCTGTTTCCCTGCATGGAAAACTAAACAAGTCAATCAGAGCTTTGTTGGTGGGAGTAAGAATGGAGCCATCATCTTCCTGTACCTGATAGACGTAGACATTTCGTCCACTATTATTCACTTTTTTATAAGCTAATAGCAATAACTACATTTTATTTATAGAGCACTTTAAAGATACGTCACACGGAAGGAAAAATAATCTCTATATAAAACACACTAAAAGTACATTGATCAGCAGGGGACATTAAACATTAAAGGCAGCTTTAAAAAAGTGAGTTTGAATATGGACAGGTTGGTGCAGCCGCAAATGTGTTTTGGGAAAGAAGTGATTGCTTAATTGTTCAAATGCTCTTCAGTGTGTACGTCAAATAGTGAACGCATCATCCTTCATGATGCCGTGACGTTTTTCAGTTCAGGCGTAAGATCTGTTGTTGGTTCAAACTGTTATTTAACAGGAACGATGCACAATACGCTAACTGTACCAGATATAGCTAAAGGCTCATTTACATGTTTTTCCATATATGCATTGAATTATTGTTTGAAAAGATTCAATCGAAGGATCCTGATTTGTTTTGGTTGACTGATGGTGATATGTAGCGTATGTTGAGTTTTAATGTTAAGATTTTTGTTTTGATGAGATTTATATAAAATGCATTGCAACTGAGACAGAGAACACTGTATCCATTATAACAAGACATTTCTGTCATGTAAACTGAATGTTTTGAGATTAGTCTTGAATTTTTGGAACCGTACATTATGATTCGTCATGTGGCCATCCTTGTTATTGTTGCTGTCTAGTGTCTTGTAAGCTCATATGGGCCAGGCGCCAGAAAAGGTGTAGGACACTCAAATAAACAAATCAATAAATCAATGTATTCCCTGGGCAGAGGCCAAGACTTTTGTACTGAACTGTTACATTCAGTTCGGTACAAACCTAGACTCAAACAAGTATTGTTTTATAAGGTTAATGGCTCAGCAGTCACTTATTTGCAACAGAGTCAACACATCATGATTGTGTGTGGATGTATGTCTTTTAATAAGCTTTTAAGGAAGTAACATATCACAACTGAGCTGACTCAGTCAGTACGTCTAAAAAGCTACTGATTCACTAGTGACAATAGTGGTTCAGTAGATATGTTCACACGTGTGCTGAACACCTCTAGTGTCAGCAAAAATAAAAAATAGTGACCAAAAAATGGCCACAAGTATGGCTGACATCAACACCGCACTAAAATAAGTAATAGCTGGCATCCCAGTAGCCTACTGGTTAAGACACATGCCATGTTACTGCAACGTCCGTGGTTCAACTCCAGTCATGGACCCTTGTTGCATGTCATATCCTGTCTCTCTCTCTCTCCCCTTCATTCCTGTCATCTCTCAACTGTCGCTATCTAATAAAAGGATAAAATGCCCCCATAAAAGAAATAACAACATCTAAATCTGAATATTTCTCTGAACAGAATGACAAATGTTAACTGTCTTTGCAACTGTTGCCACAGTTTGTTTGACTGAAAATGACATTGATGGGACAGATACGTGAGACTTACTGGTTAGGGCAAACAGAAACAAACCGGAAAATGGCCTACATGAACACTGAATATTCATTCATTCATTATTCTCTGACTTAATAATGACATGAAAACCAAAAGGCAACGGATATAGTTTTGCTTTTAATTGCTGAGATTTGAGCCCCACACCAATACAATATAGAGGCGAATGGGATCTAAATTTCCAAAAACATGTGTCCTGGATTCTCTGGATAATCCTGGAGAAAGTCTTCCTACAGGAAAACTGAATCCACAGGTCTGCTGATTATCCAGAGTAACACAGACATTATTTCTAGAAAGAGATGTTGCTGCTGAATTTTCGAAATTAAACATTTTAAATGCTGAGACATTAAGTCATCTTTCAAGCAAAATGCCAAACATTTGTTGGTTCCACCTTCTTAAGACGGCGTAGAATTTGCTGCTTTCTCTTTGTCTTACATTCTAGTAAACTGATCTTTTAGTTTGGACTGTTGGTGGGACAAAACTAGGGCTGCAACTAACAGTTATATTCATTATCGATTAATCTGATGAATATTTTCTCGATTCTTCAATTCATCATTTGGTCTAGAGAAAAATGTCTTATCACTGTTTCCCAAAGATGCAACCTTAAATGTCTTGTTTTGTCCCGACCAACAGTCCATAACCCAAAGATATTCAGTTTACTGTCACAGAAGACTAAATAAACCAGAAAATATTCACTGTTCAAGAAGCTGGAACCAGACAATCTTTGTATTTTTCTCTTAAAAAATGACTTAAAACTATGATTTGATTATTCAGATAGTTGGGAATTCAGTTTCTGTCAATCTACTAATCATATAATCGACTAATCATTGGAGCTCCAGACAAAACAACACATTCTTAACCCGTTGTGTCCCATTGTAATGGTGTAGAGGCAGAAATCACAGAGACAAATATATATATTCTGTTTTTTGGAATTTTGATGAACCAACCCTTTGGTGAGGCAAAATTAAAACAAAAAAAAAGATGTGGATCTGACTAGAATATACTATATGGCTCATGATGAAGAGGATGATGGTCTAAAGCTGACCAGGAAGGATGTTTGAGTGTATTCAAGCTTCTGTCACTTTGATTTCTCACATGAGTATGACTGTAATTGCTGTGTTTCAGTCATCATAGGTTAATTATCAGCCTTGACCTACAGTGTTACGTACACAGATGTTGACACTCACACAGTTTAGACATGTGGATGACAGGATTGTTTTTGTATAATCCCAAAAGTTAAGAGATATTACAACGCCATAATGTGAAGCTGCCCATTTTCTTTTACTCTGTATCTACTGATCATCACTGTCTGTCTCTCACCCCTCCTCTCCTCTCCCTTTCCCTCCCCTCCCCTCTCTCATTTGGTGACCCACTAATGTTCTGTTCATTTTCTCTTATGAATAGATAATGGGCAAAAATCAAATCTCTTCATTTGCATGTAATACAATTAAGACCTTTTCAAACAATGACAAATGGAGGGAGCAGCGAGATGTCAGTCAGCCTCATCAGTGAGAAGGCAAAGACAGCATCGGCGAACCTCTCCATTTTAACGAAAATTAATAAAACCTTCAAATGGAATTTTCTCACCACCATCTGGAATAACAATCGCCGAGACACTCTTAGACTCTGGCTGTCAAATAAAATTAAAGTTCTCATGAATTTGAACTCATAACGAGGATGTGAAGCCACCAACATACCTCTATACCCCCCAAAACCCAGAGGATTAGATTTTTTTTTCCATCAGTAATAATGGGATGTATGGCCCCAAACTGACTTCATAGATCAATTTCTCTCTTTCTCTTGAGTTGATTTAAGGACAGACATTGGAAACATAAACTTTGGAAAAAAGGTCCAGCCCAGGTGCTGAAAGTATTGGTGACTTCTGGCTTTATGCAGGTACAATAATATCAGCTCCAGGTTCAGATTATTGCAATTGCAGTTCATTTCTACTTAACCTCTTCCATTCCACCGCTATTTTGGAGCAAAAATGACTAAAATGACATACCCAAAATGTAGCTCCTGAACCATGGTGACTATATGCATACATAAGGTCTTCCCAGAAAGGGAAACTCTCAAAGTTTCTTGTGAAAGTGTTAGAAACACTCTAGGTGATACAGAAACAGAGCAGAATGTCTTTGAAGTCTGTAAAAATTTTAAAAGTTAGTCTGCGTTATAACTACCTGTCACTAAGGGCAAAGTTCAAGGGTAGCATGGGGCTGTAAATTAAATACCAGAAAAAATATCAAAGATGTTCCTTTTTGTCTCAGCTGGCCGGAGGGGGGGTTGTCGGTGTCTGTGGTTGATTGACATTAGCTGGCAGCCTACCAATGTTATACCATACAGAACGGAGACAAGGTAAACATAAATGCTGTTGCTACAAGTCATGGACAGTGTCGCTAACAGGAATTTTGAAGAGCAACAACCAAACCAGCTTTAGCAGGAAAGCTAATGTGGGTCTGTGGTGCTTGTGTAGCAGGATGCTATCAGGCTCAGTGTGACCGTCTACTCTACCTATGATTGAACAACACATTATCGCTTTGTGCAAGACTTGAATGGGCTCAGTGACTTCATGTAGTCTTGTCATTTTTTTGTACAGATTATACAAATGAGATATAATGTGTTAATTAGTGAGTTTTAGAGGTGCTGGTATGCAGACTTTGTTACTTTTGGACAGAGCCAGGCTAGCTTTCCCCCCCCTATTTCCAGTCTCCATGCTAAGCTAAGCTAAGCTAAGCTAAGCTAAGCTAACACTCAGAAAGAAACTGAATATTTCCCAAAATATCAGATTCCTTTAATTGTTATTTTGGTAAGATAATCACAAATATGTGGACTACTGATATGGAATTGTTTTAATTTCTAATACAGTAATGCATATTCATGAATATGAATTCACATCATTTCATTCAGGCTTGTTATCTTCCCCTTGCCAACATAACAATCACATACACACACAAACAAACACACATTCATGCACACCTATACATGCATACAAACGCACACACAAATTCTCTGTCACACACACACACACACACACAAACCCACACACAGGAAAATTAATGAGCTCTCATTCATAATCCAGGATAGAGAGAGCCATATTCACCCTTGGATGGTTTATTGACTGATTTCATTTATTTGTGTGGAATAAATAGGAGGTAAACATTGGCTCGCGCTCACATTTTCTGCGACACACTCACTGCTCAGCATTCTGGGAGAAATGATCCCACCAACAGCAGGGTCACTGATTGGCTACCTCGTCGGTGTGTGACGAATTACCCAATGAGAAATAGGTTACCCATTTCCACAAACTAATTAACCTGGGTGATAGTGAAACAAATTATTACATTTATGTAATATTATTTCACATCTGTCGCTAGACTGCAAAAATCTTTATCCCCACGCTTCCCCGCCCCCTGATCGCTTCTTCTTCTCTGTGATTATAATCACATACAGACATCATTAAAGCCTACGCATACTGTATGCATCCGTAGCATAGTACACGAAGATTGTATTTTCATAAAGGAGTTCACTCTATTTCAGCATTTTAAAAATAAAACTGAAATTTCTTGTAATTGTAAAAGTGTATTTATATAGGTTAACAAGCACGTAGTGCAATGGTTTCCAACATGGGGATCAGGACTCCTTCAAGGATCACAAGATATATCTGAGGAGTCACGAGACAATCGACAAGATAGGAAACAAGAAAAACAAAACATATTTCTGAAACACTTTCTGTTTTTTTACAGTTATTTGCTGTTTTATTGTAAAATAAAGTTTTATCTGTGAAGAAGCTTTGCCAGAGTATGTAGTAGTATGTTTTACAATAAAACAACAAATAACTGTAAAAAAACAGAAAGTGTTTCAGAAATATGTTTTGTTTTTCTTGTTTCCTATCTTGTCGATTGTCTCGTGACTCCTCAGATATATCTTGTAATCCTTGAAGGAGTCCTGATCCCCATGTTGGAAACCATTGCACTACGTGCTTGTTAACCTATATAAATACACTTTTACAATTACAAGAAATTTCAGTTTTATTTTTAAAATCATGCTATCATGCTCCTATCATGCTTTTTGTGATTTTCTGTTTGTTTTACAGTTATGATATCGGATGATAAACAAAAACTTCCAAAACTTGAGGTGAATATATATAAAAATGCTGCCTGCAAGTCCAAAGCCAGGGCTTCAACCTGCTATGAAAGCTTTGTTTGCAAAGTTACCTCTAATTGCTTCACGCACATGCCCACAAACGGCCATCCATCGGTAGCCTTTCTTGCTAAGGTTGTTCCATGGGTTGTTCACGTTGCCCACTGTCATATTTCAAATCGGATTCAGGTTTGAACATGTACGGATGTATATGAGAAGTTTCTATTTTAAGTAAAGAACAAGAAAAAGAAGTGAAATCCTACTACTGTTTGTTGACATAATCTCCAGAGCTGGTGAAAGTCCGCCAAGTGTTGGCCAATCAGGCCAGAGTGGACTCAGCAAGAGGGTGGCCTTAAAGAGACAGGAGCTAAAACGGCCTGTTTCAGACAGAGGCTGAACTGAGGGGCTGCATAAAGGGCTAGTATCAGATAAATAACAAGTTATTAAACTGTAAATCATGCAAAGATATTCCAGTAGAGCCCCAGAATATAAATATAGACCTAGAAATGTGCATTTTATGTCCCCTTTAAAGCAGTTGGAGGTTTCATCCTTAAACAGATGGTGACTATTAGGCATATGAACAATCACACAAACCTGAGACACCTTTTTACATCCCCACGCAGGTTTTGAGGGTTTAATCTCATGCCATACGGTGTCACAGAAGTATGTAACTTGTGGACCAATTGATGTGTGAGATTCTTCTACATTGTGATGATACTAATATAATAATAATAATAATAGTGTTCTCCATGGAAGAACAAGAGGAGCTCATGGTTGTTGCACATCTTCAACTGTCTAAAGGCAGGTGGCATAAAACTGGTTAACCAGGCTTTGTACGTTTGTAATATCATTTCAACATGCAGTTTAATTTGGGTCTGACAGCTGATTAATTAGATCCACTTAATTTGTTCTTTATATACTGCAGGTGTATATAAATTAATTAATTTATACTTTTTTTCTTGGATTTTCAGAATTATTAGATAGTATTCAAAGATTTCCTTGCTACAGTCAGGTTAGTTCACCTGGGCTTTGCAGGTTATAAATACTGGCCCGTTCTTTCTGTCCCCTCCTACAGCTGACATCCACCCTGAATCACCTTTTGCACGTCCACCGCACATAACCCACACATCCAAGCATTGCTTTCATTGCTGGTGATGCTGATCTTGTTTGTTTTGTGTCAGCAAGAGAAAATGATGAGAAGATTGTCAACTTCTGTGCATTTATAGCTCTGCCTCGATGATTGAAGCCTCCTTCAGTCATTATGTGAACAAATCCTGTTGGCCGTTGTTTTATTATTAACATATGAGCTGTGGAAATCTGATTACGATTTTTTTGCAAACACGGGATTCATTATTTCATTATTTCAGTGTCAAAAAATGCCTTCAGAAAATCAGCTGATTGATTCGACAGTAGTCATGATTTTGGTTGAAATATCACACAAGGTTCACAGCAACTGGTTTTTCCTTTTGTTTCAGCTTTTATATGGTATTATTATTATTTTGTCATTTTAGCATAAAGATAATGAACTATTATCTATTTTCAGGTGTCAACACATGAATGATCTCATCACTGTTTTTAAAGACCCTGGACCCAGAAGCAGAAGAAATACTGAGACTCTTTACTTAAGTAAGTGAGTAAAAGTAAAATTACAAAAGTATTATTAGCAGTATTTTGTTTGTGTCTACCTGCCCAGAGACTGCAGATGGAAATTAGCTTGTAGCTAAATCTGCTGCATCTCATCTCACTGTGTGAGAGTTTCTTTTGTACATCATCACTGGCAAATAAATGTAATAAACATGTAAAATGTTAACAGTAAAAGTACTCATAATCCAAAATGACCACTTTCAGCGTGTTATATATAAATTACTGGGATATATTTTATATATATATTATTGATGCATTAACATATAAGCAGCATTTTAATGTAGCTGGTTGAGGTGGGTTTTATTTCTGACAACTTTGTATAATATCGGCTGGTTTAATCTTTAATAATGCATCTTTTATGCATATTTTATTACATAAATATCCAATAAATGTAGACGAGTAAAAAGTACAATATTTAGTAGTGAGTTAAAGCACTGCAAGTATAAAATAGCATTAAATGGAGATATTCAACACTGTTTTTGCACCACTATCCATGCACTCTATGTCTTGAAACTTGAACACTGTTTTTACCACTGCTGCATTTTAGAGTTGCCAAACAAAATTTCATTGCAGCATCTACAATGACATTAAAATGATCTTATGTCTTCAAGTAAAGTACAATACCAAAACATTAAGTCCAGCACTTGATCCATCGATTACCCAGAGGTCTGCATTTCTTAGATATCTACATGTTCTAGACTGAAGTTATGTTGTTAAAGAACATTTACATTTGACTGCTTTATCCTCGCTTTACTTGTTTGATCTGTGTTGCTGTTTAAAGCCTTAAAATTGCTTTTCACCATTTCGCTGTGGACTTATAGTTGAGATCACACATCTGACACATGATTTAGAAAAGTAGGAGGCGAAACCTGCAATTTAAATCCACCACAGATAAAAATTTGAAGGTTACCTGATATATTATGTTTGGATTAGAGGTTTAAATCGAGTGACACTGTGGAGTCGGGACATTAAGGTCGTGTTGGAGTCGATTAAAGCTGCTTATAATATATATATTTTTTAAATCTTACATCTTGACGCTGTCCATTGAAGGATCAAGTGTTTCTAGTGCTTCTAAATCTAATTTTTTTTTTTAACATGAGCCCTTCATCTGCTTCAAGAAAGGAGGTTTGATTCATGATGTGACATAATTGAAAATGATTTTTATTTGATCATTTACATTTAATTGATATAAACATGTCCATGAAACAAAAACGGTTCAAACATTTAAGAAAAGTCATATTTGATCATAAGCACAGACATAATTTGGAAACATAAGTTATCACAAACTGACCAAATGGGAACAAGAGTGCTTCTGCTACACAAAACATCCTATATAACAGATTATAGTTAAGTCAGTTTCCATGTCTTAATTTATACTGTTTCCCTTATTTATTTATTTAATTTTTTTTTTTTTTTTTTTGCCTTGGACAGCACATGCAGTCAAGTCATTTTCCATGTTGTCCTGATTCCTTTCAAACCAGTTTCCTTCTCTGTCCTCATGGTGAAACTTTCATATTCTCATTCTTTTAAAACCTCCAGGTTCCTTGTTTTCTGCATGTCCACTGTGCATCCCTTTGGCCCCTTCAGAGCTGCCTGCTGTGCAGCCAGTGGAAAAAAAGGGATCTGTAACCTAGTTTTTGTATCTCAAAGTATCCACAGAATTTGTCCTCAAAAATAAAACCGTCAGTCACCAAGCAAATGTCACTGAAAGCCCTGCAAGGCGAGGGCTGCGTGTGTCAAGGAAATAAATACTGAACAAATGAATAAGTTAATTTAAATAGACAAATAAATAACTGCCATATGGCTACATGCGAAATAATAAATTATAGCTTAAAACAGAACCAGCCCTATGCTTGATAACGGCCTGCAGGCCTGATAAATAGCTTCAGTTTTCCCTCTTGTTTGTGATTGGTCGTTAACGGGAGAAAAAGACGCCAGGTGTGTTCTGCGATTTGTGATGTGAACAAGAATTCCTGGTTGTATTTTTCCCGGTGCATTGGATGAATAGGAACTAAATGCAGAAGATCTCTGTATGAGAGAAAGAAAAGCTCTTGGCGGTGGAACCTCGTCACTAGGTGAAACTCATGGATACTGTGTGCTCCAGCGCTTTGCGGCGCAGAGACGCGATGCTTGTCCCTCTCCAGACGTCACTGTCCGGGGAACTACACAGCTGAGGCGAGCCGGTCACGTTGGTCGGGCCGGACAGGGATGCGGGTACCATCCCGGGGAAAGTGGGTTGGTAAAGGTGCGACTGAAGCCCGGAGCCGTTCGACGACATGTTGGATAGACCCATGGAGTTGGGCGGCGGCCCGGCGCCGAGGCTGCACTGAGACAGTGACTGCGCCATGGCCTGCTGGCGGCCCAGAGCCGGCGGTAGCTGCAGCTGGGACACGCCGGGCATCCCTGCCGTGGCCCAGCGGGTGTCGTTAGCGTGGAAGGAGCAGAGGCTGTCGCCCATGGCCGCTGCTGCCGCCGCGGCTGACGGGAACTGAGGCAGGCCGTGGTGCGTCGGCAGGAGCGTCCCCGGAGCCCGGAACACATTGGTGGTCTTCTTGCGCTTCTTCCACTTAGCGCGTCGGTTCTGAAACCAGACCTGCAGACAGACACATGATGAGTTTCAGGAGGAGCAGATGTCATGTCTGCTGGTGCACTGACAGGCCATGTTACTGCACATAAAAAGGTTAGAACATCATCATCATAATGTGAACAATAAATCAGTCGAAGAAAAACACTGATTTATGCTTTTTCTCCACCATCCTATCAGCTGTCATCTATTGACATTGTTGAGACGCACGTGTAAACGTTCTCAATAAACAAATAAATTAATTCATTAAGGTTATTACGCTTAACACTGAAAAACGTCCAAAAAAACAGAAGTCACATCTCCAAAAATGTCATAATAAGCATTTGTTTTGTTTGCTATTTTTATAATTTAGTGTGAATTTTAAGAATTGGAGAATCTAATTTGACTATTTCCTTTACATACCTCATATTTTTAATATAAGAGATTTGAAATTATGTTTTTAATTGCTGAGGCCAGATTGATTTTGGTGCAAAATACATCATTTATTTTAAACAAAATGATTATTTTTCTTTGTAAGGAGCCACTGAAAAACCCACGCGCTCACATAATAAAGACAACGTTACTGCTGTGACACACAGCCTGCTCGCAAAACAAGACTTTATTCCGGGAGTCCTTGAGCCTCTGCAGGTTTGGTTGTAAGCAGCCAGTCTATGATTAATGTGGAGATTTGGTTGAGAAAGTGGGGCGCAGTAATAAGAACGGGACAATCTCACTCTCTTCCTCCCCTCTCCCTCCCAGTGTAGCCAGCCGTGAAATCCGGCCTGAAATGCATTACACTTCAAAGGAAAGAAAATGCAATTTCTCATTCCGTTTTAAAAAAAAAAGACAAGAGTGCAGCCTCAGCGCGTCCGGCATGAAGACGCACAGAGAGCAGTGACAGACAGGCCCATCGCTGAACCGGCTTCTCTCCTTCAGCATCATTTCACTAATTCTTCTTTTATGTAAATATAGAGACTGAATGGACCCATACAGTCATAAAAATGATTATCAGGGTATTATTTCACATGTGAGCGACTCGAGCGCATTTGCTAGTTAATAAGGCGGCGACGCTTTAATTCCTGATGTTTTATGAGTTGGGTATTTGTGCAGACCGGATGTGAGAATAAGCCACTTAAGATAGAGAGTATTATTATTATTATTGTTATTATCATGGCGAGTGAAATACAGTTTAGTGAAGACTGGAGATTATTATCACTGTGTTCAAATATCAGCCATATTTATCAGACGGCTGTAATAAAGCTGCAATCATCATTAGGTTCCCTGTAGATTCATTTACAGGAGGTGAAATGCGCCAGTTTTAAATCACACAGAGGTTAAAGTCTAAGAATAAAACAAATCGCTACAACTAGATCTTTAGTTAAATAAGACAAAAAGACACTTAAGTTGTTTTTATATCATAAATATATTTTTTTTCTTGAGTTTAAAATCTAGTAAAAGTGAAATGTCAGCATGATTTGTTTGATGCCGGTAGAGTATTAAGGTTGCACCAGGAAAGTAAGTGAACTTGTGATAACATGTGTCATGTTGAAGCAGGTGTTTAATCCACAGGGTCGCCGGTTCGAATCCAGGTAAGACTGAACTCATCACACCTGTGACCTATAATCAAATGACTAAATATGGACGATGATTAAAGCTGCAATAGTCGTGTGAAAGTCTTGATTTTTTTTTATTTTTATTTTTTATTTTTTTTTTTTTTTCGCGGGATAGAGTTTAAAATTCTCGGCTAGCCTGAAGATGTTTATTTTATATTTTAATAGTTGTGTTTTCCTGTTGAAATAAATGATTTCACAGCTGAATGAAGATGATAAATAAATGTTGTGTGTGTGTGTGTGTGTGTGTGTGTGTGTGTAAATAGTTTAATTAATTTTAATCCAATACTAAATGTCCTCGATAGCAATTAAAAAAATGTCCTACATTTTGTTTCTCCAAAAATATTCCATCACCGACGGCTGAAATTCAAACTTTAATTTTACAATTACGAAACAATTAAAAAGCCATTTTATTAAAGCAGCTTCACTTTGTTTTTGTTTATTGAAAGGAAATGAACGAGTGATGCGTTTTCAAATAACGCAGTTTGAATTTACAACTGAAAGGTTCATCATGTAAACAACGAGTCAACGCGATAAAGTTGAATTGTTGGGTCACAAAATGAGGAATGAAAAGCTTCCCGTTAGATTTCATTTACACACGCTGCACTTTTTAATTGTTTCATTAGTGTGACGCTGTTGGCTGTGAGCTGGTTTTTAGTCGTTGTATTTTTGGAGTTGAAGGATATTTAGTGGTAATAAACAGCTGATATTTAATTTTTAATGGCTTTTTTTTTAAATCATTGACAATAATAAATTGTATGTGACGCTGCTTTAAAATGATATGTGAGCCTTATGAGTGTGAGCCGGCACAGATTGTGTGATTTTTTTGATGTGAAAAAGCATCTCAACAGTTTGTGCAGCGTTTAGTTTTTAACTCATCATCCACAGACGCTTGAAAGCACATTTCCAGCCGTCCTACCTGCACTCTGGACTCCGTCAGGCCGATCCTCAGAGCCAGCTCCTCCCGCATGAAGATATCTGGGTAGTGCGTTTTGGCGAAGCTCCTCTCCAGCTCGTTGAGCTGCGCCGGAGTGAAACGGGTCCGGTGCCGCTTCTGTTTCTGGGACTGCTGGCTCGCAGACTGGTTGGAGTTGTTGTTGTTCTGCTGCTGCTGCTGTTGTTGCTGCTGCTGCTTCTCTTGCTCTTTGCTGTTCACCTGCACCGGGTTGGATCCACCGCCGCTGCTGATATCGTCACCCGGGAGCATCGTGGCCCCTTCCACGCCGTCCGGGCCGGGGCCGAGCTCCCCGGAGTGTCCCGGGTCAGGTCCCCCTCCGCCGAGCCTGCACTTCAAAGCCTCCCTGTGGCCCAGGAGCTCCGCCGCGGCATCCTTCATCCCTGCACAGACAACCACACCTGGTGAGATTTGAACTGTAAATAGTTCCTCTACAGCACAGGAGGGAAAAGAACATGGTTAGACAAATATTGCAGGCAAGCAACACACTTTACAGGCAATAGACACAAATCAAGAGCTGCTGAAGCGTTATTTTTTTTTACTGCAGTAGAAAATGCTGCACATGCAATAAACAACCCAGTTCAAACTTAGCACACAAATGCAGAAATTAAAAAAAAAAAAAGACTGCAGCTCTTTTTGATAGACACAACCACAGCATGCACATTACAATCTGCTCCTTAAATACTCTTAATTCAATTCGATCAGACTGATATCTTAGAAAATTGTTAAATCAAATTACGCAGTAA
Organism: Thunnus maccoyii; assembly: GCF_910596095.1. Classification (NCBI taxonomy): domain Eukaryota; kingdom Metazoa; phylum Chordata; class Actinopteri; order Scombriformes; family Scombridae; genus Thunnus; species Thunnus maccoyii. Next base: position 23,879,446 of record NC_056551.1, on the reverse strand, counting down.
TATAATAATAATTACTTTTCCAATGAATTAAGCGAGTTTAGCTTCACTCCAGTCGCATTAAGATGATATAAGAAGCAAATTGACAATTTTCTGAGCTTGATTTAAGATTAGAAGTGCCTCCAGCTTACAGTAGAGTTGAAGACCGGAGTTTGGTGATGATAACTCACCGAGGCGAGCATCCAGGAGGTCGGCATGAGATAGCATTGCGCACCGCTCCAGGGCGAAAATGCTATTCCAAAAAAAATCTCTATGACTTTAACCTATTTAAGAAATATATATCGCCTAAATGAAAGCAAATTCGGTTTGTGGTTAAAAGGGAGGTTCGTTGCATTATAATGTAGTTTAGAGAAATGGGGAGGCGCTTAACAACGGAATGAACCCGTGAGCTTCTCCAAACGAGGACCAATCAGAGTTGAAGCCTGAAGGTATATCAGCTTTAGCCCGAGACCCCCGGCAGCCCTCCTCCCCCTCCCTCCTCCACCCTCCTCTTCTCCATCCTTCTCACATCCACAAGTTCATTCCTCCTCATTCCTGTAATTGGCTTTGATTTCTCCTCCAAATTACATCCAATAAAATAACCTGATTTAATATCTGTGTGAAAGCGTCGACCCGTTCAAGAAATGTTGGATCACCACAATATTTGTTTAATTGTGCATGCTGCTCTGCTCTCGTTTGTATAGTCAGCTGCGTGAACAAGAATTGGGAGTTATTCGTATGAAGAAGGACCACATGGCTGCAGGAACATCACACTGTACACCTTAAATATGAACTCTACAAAGCTGAATTTATTATTATTATTATTATTACTATTATTAGGCCTCATTATTTCCTTTTCTACTTCTTCTTATGACATTTGTAGCCTCCCTGTTGATATTCTCGACCTCTTTACGACACTAAATACCTCTTGGAGACGAAGTGAACCTCCTCTAATATCCATGATTTCCCAGTCAGCCAAACAACAAACTTTATATAATTCCAACCAGGCTCATTTTCAAGGCCATTAAGCTTTTATGTAATTAGTGGCAAATCTATAGGCTTTTATTGCAAATATCAGAGTAAAATCAGTATACATTAGTGGTAATTTACTAGTATTTAGGCCCAACTGTCAAGAAGGGAGGGACTTGGTGTAAATGATGTGTGAGCAAATTAAGTGCATAATTCGGCGGAAAGTGGAGGGAGAGTTTAACATGAATGCTCGCCTTTGATAAAGGGACACAGTTAATAACACCGCAGGCTGCGAATAACCTGACACCTGAACAGATAAATAGTCTTACATGAGCAAACACACGGTCGTGGAGGAGGGCAGGTTCTTTATTTTTTGTTTCATAATGTCTCCAATTTATTTTCAGTCAGACAAGAAAAGCTTAAAAAACTCCTTTTGTCAGTGAATTAAACTCAATTAGCTCAACAGCTTTTTTTTTTCTTTTTTTTTTGCAACACACATCAACCAGTCTGCTAAATATTTAAGGACACAAAAAAAAAGAGAAGAAAAAAAATCAGACATGCTTTAGACAGATGTCGGGACGTTTTTGAGAGAGCAGGTTTATTTATTATGTGCGCGGGGGGAAAGTGGCACAAAGGAGGCGTCCGAGCGTGAACCCCGGGGCTCGTTTTTTGGGGTTTCTTTTCTTCATCCATCCAGGCTTTCAATTGCCTCTGCTCATCTTTTTATTTGTCTGCAATCTGGTGGCACGACAGACCGGGATGGATGGATGGAGCGGAGTCGTTGTGCGCGGGAGTCTTGCTTTTCGGGAAAAGCACCGGGATGTGGAGATTTGCGCTGCGTCTTTCTTCAAAAAGGAGGAAAAAGAAGAGAGAAGAAGATGCGCACTTTGGGAGATAATTTCTTGTCCTGTCTGTATATCTGTTTTTTTTTTTTCTTAGAAGCTGGACTTGGAGGTTAAAAACTGGAATTACGCGCCATTAATTCAAAATTAATCCTGTTATAGCTATTTTATTCTCTTAAAATGAGGATGTAGCCAAGGAAACATCAACTGGTTTGTTTATTTCACAGAATTATATATTTTTAAAAAGATTTATGAAATTATATAGCCTCCGCTATTCGAAATTATTACTATGTAAAAAAAACTTTATAGCGTTTTCCTTATTTTATGCAGCTTTTTTTCCTGGCGTGCTGAAAGCCATGTAAGGATAATTTAATATCATCACATTGCGGGATGATGGATTGCGCGCTTCATTTTACGACTTTTCAATAGCTCACTGCTTTTATAGCTGCGCAAACAAAAGTGAATGACTCCTCTCATAGCAGCAGGTCATATTTAACCCAAACAACGAGAGAGAGAGAGAGAGAGAGAGAGAGAGAGAGACAGAGAGAGACAGACAGAGAGAGAGAGAGAGAGAGAGAGAGGAGATCATGAGATGTCAGGAAGCAGATTTGTGCTAAAGTACTCCAAAACAAACATCAGTTTATTTGACTTTTTTGTGTAAAAGCTGCAAGGCTAAAAAAGAAGGGGGGGGGGGGGGGCATATTTTTATTTTTCATGGTAGATTAAGAGCTTTAATCTCCGTTTGATTGCTCCAAACCTGTAATACAATTTATTTACCTGATTGGCTGCTGAAAATGCAAGATTTCTTTGGAAAAGCTGAATGAGACAACGCTTATTTCATTTCAGACTAAAATCACAAAAACTAAATTATCGTTATTATTCTAACTTTTTTTTATTATTATTATTATTTTATTATTATTGTGTGATTGTTTTTCTCCACGTGAACCAATTTGCTGCTTGATAAATGACTCTCCCTGGAAGTTGTTACTCCTATTGTGCAGTGTGTGTAGTGTATTTAGGATTAGTTCAACTAATTCAAAGGCATCTTTTCACTTAACAGTGCCAATAGATTGTGTGTGTGTGTGTGTGTGTGTGTGTGTGTGTGTGTGTGTGTGTGTGTGTGTGTGTGTGTGTGTGTGATGAAGGTCTTGGTTTTGCTGAGCTGATAGGGCTGTAATTAGGGTAAACAAGGACCAGAGCACGGTTAACGTCTCTCCCCGGCAGATTCCACTAACATGCTCACATCAATCTTATCCATGATATAAATAAAAATAGACAAACAAACAAATTCGCCCCCTGCAAGTTAATGCGGTGCATCTGAGTGGAAAGTAGACATTTTCACGCAGTTGTGGAGATGAGGAGTGACTTTTAATAAAACTGCACGAAAACAACAGAAAAAAAATGTTATGTAGATGGTGTGTTTGAGGCCATTTTTGCACAGAACTGAGGGAGAAGATTCACGCGTGTGTGTGATTGTTGCTGATGGTTCACAGGTGATAACCTGGCGGGGCTTGAACCTGTGACCTCCAGGTTACAGTACAGGCTTTCCAAACTCTTCTCCTCCCGTTGCCTTCCTCTCTCTCCCTGATCCGCCTTTTGCTCTCTGCATTCACTCAATTAGAGATTTCTTAGGAGAAAAATAATCGATCTTCCATCTGCACAAGCCCCAGTTTAACAAATGAGATTCTTGTTTCATGCAGCTGATTTGGTGACAGTCTGGGGGATTAGGAGTAATAAATTACTGTGTTGAAGAAGAGAAGGAGCGGCTGCCGCTGATGCTGCAAACACAGCGGTCTGCTGTGCGTCCAGGCAGCGGTAAAGAAAGTTTGACATGGTCAGACTTCAGAGGCAGAAAAAATTGGGAAACCAAAATTAGGATTTATTTCTCTTGCAGTTGCACTTTTAATATCAATAGACTTGATGATAGGCTGTACTTTGTCTTATTCTATGTAAATTATTAACAACATTAGTGGTGGAGGAAGTATTCTGATCCTTGACTTGAGTGAAATTGGCACACATTAAAAATCACTGCGTCAAAATTTACCCAATTTGGATCAATAATACAATACTTTATTTTACAGTTTGGTTATTAGCTTGTTATAATCCACTCTACTCTTTTTAAACTTATGTGTCACGGTTTGTTATTGACTGTTAATAACTTGTGTATATTTGAATGTCATGTTCACATCATTTTGTACAAGAAACAATTGATTTGTGACTGTTTTCAGCTAAAACTTGAGCTTGCTGTGTCTAACCTACTGGGTCAAAATAACATAGGCCTATTGCTACTGGGTAAAGTTGACCCAGTGTTGCATTGGTGTTATATTGATCCAAACTGGGTAAAAATTTAGTGTAATGCCACCATTTAAAAATACTCCATATATGCTACGTAAAAACCCTGCATTCAAAATTTGACTTGAGTAAAAAATGCAGTAGTAGGCTACTATCAGCAAAATGCACTACTGTATAAACGTGAAAGTACTGACTGTGCGGGCAAAATGTGTTCTGCCATTGTTATGTTGAATATATAACTATTAGGCCTATTATTACAGCATTAACATGGAGTCTAACAGTAGGCTATTTTAATGTTGTAGCTAGATTTGGTAGGCCTATAGCTAATTTAAATATTTTATAGCCTATATTGTGGTCATAATTTTTTAAAATCTTCATCTGAAAAGTAGGCCAAATAACTAATGTACAATGTTCCCACCTGAATTGTAGTTAAATGCAAAGTAACTTAAAATTAAAATACTCAAGTTAAGTCCTACAGCCTACCTCAGAATTAGCTTCTTTAGTTACTTTCCTTTGCTGTACAAAATAACCTTTTGTGCTATTTCCACTCATTATTATCTCCCATTATTAGACCAGAAATGTCAGGCAACCAGCTCCAAGGATAGACTATATGTAGGCCAATTGGTTCATTCTGGGCATATTTTAGGAAGCCTACAGCTAATAAGTTACTATGCTTTGAGAAATTAAATGTATAGGATATGTGCTGCAAACTAATAATGCACCCCCGATAAATTACTCTTGAATTGAATGAGTAATGAACAATGGTAGAAAGTTGGCCTACAGTTACTCAAGTACTGTAGGCTGCTTAGCCTAAGTACAATTTTGAGGTAGCCTACTTGTACTTTGAGTATTTCCTTTTTACGCTACTCTTCTACTCTACTATATTTCAGAGAGAAATACTGTAGCCTAACACATTTATCTGACACCTGTAGTTCATGTTTTCTCTGATCAGGTTGTAGAAATGCGATGTATTTCAAGAGATTAAACTATCTCACAGTATATAAGATCATTAAAATGTGCTCTACCTGTACAAGTTAATGCATTATGGGTAATAAAAATCCAATTACATAATATATTAACACTCTGAAAGGGGCCATTCTGCTGCCTTAATGGGTACTTTTACATTTTACACTTTAAGCACATTTTGCTGCTAATACTTCCATACGTTCACTCAGTAGGTGATTTGTTCATTTTTAACAGGGGGGATGGCCCAATGGGAGGGTTAGGGACTGCAGGATTATCATATAGGCCTAGCCTAATTCTTGATATTATAACTGTGATTATAATTTCAATTTAATAAAACTGCTATTAGACTAAATACATATTTTGTGCAGGCCTATTCTTTTACCGGATGTGGACATTAAGTATTTTAATGCATAAGCATATTTTTCAAAACACACTGCAGTTTTGACAGTGTAAATTTTACCTTGAATTATGTAGCTGTAGCAGCTGAGTGTGATGCAGTCAGTGCAGGTTAATTTCTTCAGTTACATTACATGCTCCACTCCCAGGTTACAACAAACATCTATAGTAAAAACTATGTCTGTAGTCTCCCCTAAAATATCTTATTCAGAGGTGGCTTGGACTGGGGGTGTATATTCAGCAGCACAGATGCTACTGAATGATCATAGAAATATTATAGAAATATTATAGAAATACTACAGGCAGCAGTGTGTTTCTATGATCCTCTCACTCTTCCGTGACAACCCATTGCACTTGTCACTTTGATCATGAAGGTGACTCTACTCTATAGAGTATATAGGCTACAATACAGTATAGAATTTATAGTATATAGTTTAGGAAATATTATAGATCCAAGACAAAACTGACAGAACGGGACTGAGAGAAAAAGGCGCAATTACAAATCCGTCTGCTACTTCAGCACCACGGACAGCGCCATGGATTTATCAATACACAGCACAGTTAGGCTGCTGATATTTCAGAGCCATAGTCGAGGCCATAGATTCTAACTTGCACAAACCTCAGTCAGATAAAGGATCAATGAGTCAGGCAGACTAGACTAACATATTCAACTAAACAACCCCTCTGCCCCTGAAAACTCTCTCTGCTACCAGAGGATGTAGAAGGGGGGATGGCAGGTTAATAGGGGGGATGCATTTTGGTCATTTTGCTAACAAGGGGGATGGCATCACTCCTCAAATCACCTACTGCTTTTACTTAAAGCATGAAATATTTTACATCATTGTACTGCTGTTGTTTACTTGAGAATAGGATGTGAATACTTCCCCCTCTCCAGACACTGCAGGTTCAGAGTACCAGCAGCCTGCATGGGTCCTCTGGTCACATAAACCCAGGTGTAGCTCCCCGCCGCCGCATCTCATGCCTCAATTAGCACTGCTGCCCTCTGTATGGACTCGATTAGGCCGTGATTTATCCGAAAGAAATATAATTATACCTCCAAATAAAATAATCAGCATTGAAGAGCGATTTCCTTAACGAGATGGAGCGGGGTAGATGTCACGGAGTAGCAGCGCCTCATTAGGGCGGTAATGAGACTTTGGGGTGATCCTGATAATTATCGAAATCTGTAAAATAAGGATCAAGTCAAATGTAACCTTAATTTGTCTGGCAATTGAGTTCATTTATTAGTATGACTATTTAGGAAGGACTCTCTCAGCCTTAATACAAGGTGTCGTTATTTTAAGCCATTTGGATAATAGATCTAACTGCTGCAGGGACATCAGACAGGCCTGTTTTGTCATTCATGACCATAACCAACATTTGTCATTTGACTGACAGGGTTGTCCAAAGTGCTCTTGTCTTTATTGTAGGTATCAAGACACACAATCCATTTCACTGCTGTTACAGAAATACAAGCAGGTGCATACACTGCAATTAAATCCATCAGGTAGTGTTAGTGCTGAAATGATCAGTCAGTGATCAAAAGAAAGTTAATCAGCAACAATTTGAATAATTGATTAATCGTGTATGTCATTTCCAGGCAAAAGAAAAAATATATATTGGTTTCAGCTTTTCAAATGAGAGGATTTGCTGCTTTTCTCTGTTTTGTGTGGTTGTAAAAATTGCCTATCTTTGGGATTTGGACTGTTGGTTGGACAAATTGACATTTTACAGACTAAATGATTGAATCAATTAATCAAAAAATTAAATCCATATGTTAATAGATAATGAAAATAATTGTTAATTGAAGCTGCAGTTAGTATTCTGGGATACATCATCCTTAAGCGTCAAAGCCAATAAAAGTCCAGCATGCTTAACCAACTCATGTATGGATTTAAAATGGCTAAATTAAAACAAATTAAATAATGTGAAATACAATATACATTTTTATATGTATTTCCATTTTATAAATGCATTTACTGTGTCAATGGAATGAAAACATATGTGAAAAGTGGCATCATGCACAATTCCAGGTCTATATTTATGTTCTGGGGCTCTACTGGAATATCTTAGCATGATTTGAAATAAATTATGTATCTATATTTATCTTATACTGACTCTTTATGCAGCCCCTCAGTTCAGCCTCTGTCTGAAACAGGCTGTTTTAGCTCCTGTCTCTTTAAGGCCCTCCTCCCGATGAGCCCACTGTATTCTGATTGGCCAGCGAATCCGGAGGTTAGGTAAAGTCATTTCCTTTTCTCGTTCTTTACTCGAAATGGAAACTTCTGAAATACATCCGTACATATTCGTGCCCAAGTCTGATCTGAAATATGACCCGAACAACCTTAGCAACAAAGGCTACTGAGCAGACGGCCGTTTGTGGGCATGTGCGAACAATCTGCCGTCATCACGAGGAAAAGGTAGACAAAACTTTGCAAATGAAGCGTTCAGAGCAGGTTGATGCCCTGGTTTTTGACTTGCAGGCAGCAAGGAAGGAACATTTTGGAACTTTTACAATGTTTATAACAGAAAACCACAAAACGCATGTGTCCCCTTTAAAAGGACAATTATTTCACTGCTGATCTTTAAAATCTTGGTGAATTGTTTTTCATTGTGACATGCTACATTCATTAAATTTAAATCACAACAAAGAAAAAGTTGGTCCTGACCCCAAGCTGTTTGGATAGTTGATTGTTTCTTTAGCATGAACAGAAGAGAAAAAAACTCCCTTGCATCTCCTCATGAAAACTAACGACAGCGTTTTGCATTTAATACTGCCTGCTCTATGCTGCTCTCTGCTGGACAACACTAAAATGCAATTTCACCTCTTCACTTTGTTTTCGAGGTTACAATATGATTTTAATTTGGCATGGGAAATTTGTGTCACAGTGAAAAACAACTCATTCAGTTGTGAAAGACAAAAAACATTGTTTTTCATTTAATTATGGCACAGTAAATGCATAAAAAAAGGAAATACATGTAATGTGTATTCTATCTCACTTTATTTCTTTGTTTAATTTGCTTTAATTTAGGCATTTCAAATCTTCCATATCCAGATACATATAAAAGGAATGCAAAATTAATTAAGGAAAACTGTCACTTCATAAAACCTTCAGTGATTTACTGTTTTCAGCAGAGGCCACACACCATTAAAATTAATATTATTGTGGAAAAGACAACAGACAAACATGACTGTGTATTTAATCAAGTCTTTAAATCCAGATTGTGTATTAGTTTGATGAATAAAACGCTAAGACAAACTCTACCTCTCTATTGCAATAAAGTCAATGTTTATCATATTTCTTGTGGGATTTTACACACAGGAGAAGCATGGTGAAATATGGTGGCACGTTAACTGTAAACAGTAGAAATAATTACATCAAGAACAGAGACTTTGAACGATTCAGTTTGCCTCCACGGTTCCAAACAAGGCCTGACGAAAGGAATGGACATTTAAGCAAGTGAGTCTCACAGTGAGAACAGAAACACATCAGAAATCATCCTTCAAGCTTCACTGAGTCCAACATGTTTCTGGCCTCTTTGTACTCCTCTGTTTCAGCCAAATCCTCTTCTGTTTCCTGAAAAGACACAAACACACACACACAGTTTTGTTATATTCATTGCCATTTTAGAAGTATACTGCCATCTTCCTATGTTAAAAAATAAGAAAACAGAAGAATAAATCCACAACTTTTTTGGGTGTAACTGTCTATATATATAAAAAAAAAAGAATAAACCTGCTTGGATGTCATATTGTCACCATCAAACTTTTACCTGAGGTCATATTTCTGTCCGTATTCTATTACTGGGATCTAAATTTAGCAGTACAGGGTTGGACCAAGGGATAACGTGACTGTATGGTATCCGTGTCCTTTACTAATCAAGTGTGTGTGAGTTCCTGTGGTGGTCACCGCGGTGACAGCGCCGCTAATGAACTGTGATGAGCGCGTGCACGTGTGCATGTTTGTCTGAAAGGAAAAAAGAAGGGAGGATGAGTGATAGGGACGGGGACATGACGCTAATTCCAGGTTAGCTTCCTCTGCCTACCATCCAGCTCTCATGTGAGTGACTCACACCAGCAGCTGCCTGACTGTTGCTCTGCATTAATTGAGATGACCCTGAGACATGCATGCTTATGTTTGTTCTCACTATATCAACTTGAGGCCTGAAGGGATTAGCGCTCTTGATGCTAAAAAACAATGGGCATAACAAGCGATACATATGCACATTCAAATATACAGTTCACCAAAATCACAAAAAAGGTTTTTCTCCATACAAGTTGTGGTTGTAACTTTCACTATCAATCTGTGAATTACTGTCTCGATTAATTGTTTGGACCATAAAATATCAGAAATTAAAGAAGCTGACTTCTTCAAATTTCATGTTTTGTCTAACCAACACTCCAAAATCCAAAGATATTCATTTTACTGCCATAGATGGCAAGAAAACCATATGAGAGGCTTGTAGACTAAAAGTCTACATCCAGGCTAGCAGTTCAGTGAGGCACAGTGATGCTTTGAGCTAAATGCTAACACCAGCATGCTAAAAATAATAGCATATACATGCAGATGCTTAGCAAGTATAATGTTTACCATCCAGTTTGGCATGCTAACATTTGCTAATTTGCAATAAACACAAAGTACAGTTAATGTCTGAACCAAATTTTACTGATGGCAATCCGTCCAACAGCTGTTGAGACATTTCACTCAAAACCATAATTGTGAACGTCGTGGTGGTGGTAGAGATGATAATATGACCTCAGGGCATCATCAAAGTCATTAGGATTCATTGATTGAGAACCATAAATATGTCTGTAACAAGTTTCATGGAAATCCATCCAACAGTTGTTATATTTCAGTCCAAAGTGGTGGACCAACAGTATGTTTAGAGCAGCAACAATTAGTTGATAGATCAATGAGCTGCCAACTACTGAATTAATCCCAATTTAGCCTTCCACATAGTAAACTGAATATTTTGGGTTGTGGACTGTTGGTTGGAGACAAAACGAGACATTTGAAGACTTCGCCTTGGGCTTTGGGAAACAGTGATTTTTCACCATTTTTTGACATTTTATGGACCAAACAGCTAATCAAATAATCGAGAAAATAAGCAACAGATTAACGACAATGAAAATAATCATTAGTTGCAGCCCTAAATGTTTGTTTCTGTTTTTGTTTTTCAGCTTTACTCATTTTACTTTAATTCAATTTCTCACATTTCCAAAATTGAAGTACAAGCTGTCTGTATGCTTGTAACCGATGAAATGACTTGTAGCGATGCCTACTCTCTCTCCTATCAGATATACAAAAACAACAAAGACTAAACGTACACCGTTTGATCACAAGGTGCAACCCATTTTCCTCAAGTACTGTTGTAATTTGAAAGTGAAACACATTGTGAAAATGTGTTTTTGTCACCATGTGTCTGTAATATCCCACAGACACAATTACACCTGCAATGTCATTTCTCAACAAGGCCATAAATTGGTATCAGCAACTAAATAAATGGATCAAGACTTTCATCAATGCAGTTTTTGTCCTGTTGTGAGATGAAAAAAAGATTTTTTTACACTTTGATTTAATGGTGTTACTTACTAGGAGCTGATGTAGATCTCCGTGTGCTATGGTCAGACGGCGGTGACAGTCTGGGATCATCATTCTGGACTCCTGCAACACCTCCATCTGAAACCACACAGACCACTTTAGAGCCATCACCATCTTTTATTAATAAGACTTCCAAGTGTATTATTAATTTAAAGAGTCACACTGAAATATTCAGTGACTGTAGCCTTGTTCCTGACAATAACGTGCAGGGTACCCCACACATACTCAGCTGTGGTTAACATCTCCCAACAAGCCGGCGGTATGAAAAATGTTATTGAGTTATCGATCGGGCAGGGAGTTGGGCAGCGGGGGACCACCTCGATCTGACTGCACACCTGGATGAATGAAGAAACCCTGAGCCGAGGGCACAGTGATCAGGCGTAAAGAGGTATTACTACGCCTGGAGTGAAAGTGTGTTACAGCCTGGGGAACTTTCACAGCCGCGGATAATTTGGAATTCCCCCAGCTGGCACCCTAAAGAGCAGAGAAGAGTTGGCTAACGCTGTCAGACACACTCACTCATGACAGATGCTTCCTCACCTAGCCCTGTGTCGGCGCTGGAAAGTCAAAACATGGAGGCAGTTACACACATGTACATTACACGGCTCTGCACTCAGATGAACTCATACGCAGGCAGAGGCTGGCGGACCAGCTGACTCACTGAAAGACGGTAGACAACTAGTCGAGTTGGTTGCCATCTAGATGTGACAAGGTGAGCTAGAACTAAGCAGACGAGTGCTGGAACAGAGAAAAGTCACGGTGCCCTCCCAGTGCAGTGGAATGATCCCATCAGCGCTGGATAAAGATGACACTTACAGCGTATTGATTCCATTAAAATAAAAACCTCTAATCCATCCTGCCTCAGACCTCTCATCTCCAACCATAATCCATCTGGCCTCCCAATCTCCCCATTTAACACCAGCCAAGCCTGCCGCTCAGCCTGAGCCACCGCTCTATGAATGAACAAACAAAACAAAACACACACAGAATTTTAATGTTACCAGTAAACATAATCAGATGTGGTGCCGGCTCTGCAGTTCCTCCCTGACAGAAACATGTACGAGTGAAATCCAAATTAATCGGGACCAGTACAGCTGAACCGTGCACACATATTTTTTTGGTATGGTCCATTTATCAACCTTTTTTTTTCATTTATTTATTTTTTTAGGAGAAACTGAAGCATTTAATATCAAGGATGCTGAGTTTTAGCGTTGATGTTTTGTTTCTCCATCTCTGGAGATGTCTAAAAGGTTTGCATAAAACTAATATCTCCAGAAGATCTTAACGGCTGCAAGTAAAGACAAAAAAAAAAAAAAAAAAAAAACTGTTCCTAAATGCTGGCTTCAGAGAAACGCTGTGCTACGGACATTGACACTGTCAGCTACCAATGAATAAATAAAAGTTACTAAGAGAGAGATCAACATTTGCTCTGTGTGAATTAACACAGCCCACTCATTCATTTCAGTGCGTTGATGCAGTGGGGGTGCCGACGCAGAGGGCAAAATAACAGGGTCGTCCAGCAAAAAAGTTGAACCGGGCTCAACTTTTGCAACGCAACGTCATAAAGCAAGGTGCCAATCACATAAATGCAAATAGGGTTGTGCAATATGACGATATATATCGTGTGAGGAGTGAAAAAATGTCTATCGTTTCATATTATGCTCTATTGTTTATATCGTTGTGACGCAAATCACACTTTTTACGGCAATATTTTTCTTCATTTGCAGTCTGTCCATCTTTTGTGCAGATTACATTGATAAATTACTCTTCTTGGCTTTTTACTCGCGAAGCTTTTATTGCACTTACAGTAACATATTGAGTTTAGTTGTTGTCAACTCTCCACCGCTGTCTGTCTCTACTCTGCTGCGCTGCACATACATGGAGGGCTCAGGCCCGCAGCGCTGCGAAAGAGCAGAGAAGCAGCGAGACGGCGACTATAAATGACAGCAAAATGCAGTAGAGACTGTCTTTATTTGTGTTATTTACCAAACTTATGTTCATTCTTTTAATTTCAGCTCAGTGTGTGAGAGTCTCTGCTGCAGCCGCAGTGTTGAGCGGAGGTGTGTGGGGGTGTTTGTGCTTTAGAACTTAACCGCTGTGAAACAATCAGAAAATAACGTTTCATTGATTTGATTCATTCACCGGCTTTCTCGATACCAGCGCTCCCTCCCTTCATTCACTCTCAAGCTCACTTGGCCACAGCTGCTCTCTCTCTCTTCTTCTTTTAAAATGAGTCGGGAAGCCAACAGAAAAGTCTAACTTAACTTTTAACGTTATCAAACGAAGAGAAATGTCCTCCCCTCGTCCTAGTAACGTGTTTGTCCTCCCTCATGGCAGAGTTTAGAGCCCTGATCAGTCTGATATCCGTCACACCTCTGAATGCTATGTAAAAGCACACACGGAGGCGGCTTTATGCTGGCGAGGCGAGACAGAGGGGATGGACCAACTATTTATTCATTGAATTAAAATGTGCTATATCGGGATAGGTATCGTTATCGGGATATGAGATTTTGGTCATATCGCCCAGTCCTAAATGGAAGCGCACATTCCTACTTTGCAACGTTAACGCAGTGTTTCTGCTGTTTACCTTGCGATTGTCGCGGCGAAAGATAAAACAGTTGCAGCCGTGATAACTCTCCAGAGTTGTAAAATCTTGTCTGTGAGTATTACAAAACGCTGTGAGGTATTTTGTCATCTAATGTGTCTTTAAATGCATTAATCTGTAGCTCCAACTGAACTTCCTGAATCATATTTTATTGTCTGAGCACAGTCTTAGCACTAATCACAAAGTACAGCTGAGGCTAATGTGAGTGTCACAAATGTACAAAATTTTGTGCCGTTTCATCCGTATGATGTTGAGATATTTCACGGAATAAGTAAAAACTTTGACCTGCTGGTGACGCTAGAGGAAAAGTCAGGAGATCACCAAAGTTAGTCGGCGTCATTCTCTGGTGAACACGAATGTCTGTCCCACAATTCATAGCGATCCATTTAATAGCTGTTGAGATATTTCAGTTTGGACCGCTAGCATGGCTAAAAATACTGCATGAAACTGGATTGTTACTCTCAGGAAACAAACTCTGATTAATGCCTTTTAAAAACATTATTCTTTATTTATCCTTTTCATTTGCAATAATAAGGCACAACGTCCCCTAAGTCCCTGTGTAATGAACTGTTCCTCTGTGTTAATTGATGACCCCCATCCTAGTCCTCATGTTTCCAGTCTGCATTTCAGCTTCTCTTTTAAATTCAAAATATTAAAACAACAACAACAAAATAGAAATATAGAAGTTTAAAAAGTCTCCGCCGACGGATAAGACTAGTGTTTAAAATGCTATCACGATGTGGAAACCAGTGACAACGCTCCACACAGATTTTCACTATACTCTCCACACTGCTTTCTCCAGTGAACAGGCAAATGATGGAGGTCTGCGGGTACAGTGAGAGAGAATGGAGAGCAGGATATGGGCCAGTGATCTGTTAGGGACACTAAATTACCAGCATGTGTCAGTAATTATCAAACTCCTTCTAAAGTAACATGATATAATTACATCTGCATCAAGCACATTACAAAATCACTAATGATTCTCCTCTCAAAACCTAATTCTTCATTATCACTGTGGACTAACCTCATTACATGAATGAGGGGCTACTCAAATCATCAAGATAGAATTCACTTCCTAACTACGGGAGAGCAAAACCTCCATCACTCACTGGTTGAGATCAACAGGAAAAAAAACGGTGATAAATGGAGAAAGTTTTAAAATTAGGACTAGAGCTGGGTATCGTTTGATAAATTATGATACCAGTACCAATACCAGTCCCTTTAAAGTGATACCGACACAAATAGAGTACTTCATTCGATACCAGTCATGTGAACGGAAGCATTCAGTTGCGTAAAATGCCGCCACTCCTCCCCAACCAAACGATTTATACACAAATACATTTTGAAAGTGTTCAAATTATTGAAATATTTATTAAATAACTGTATAAAACTGTACAATCACCACAGACTGTACGGGTTGTAGCTGCTGCGGTAGTGAGCCAATCACACATCGCATTAAATTGAAGAACACTCGCAGTGATTGGCTGCAAGCAAAACCATACCAGTGTTTCCCCTATGACTGCACAGGCCTGGTGGACCACCGGGCCAAAAAAATCTTTTTTTGAATGCCAAAAATAACACCAAATATCAATTCATTCATTCATTCGGAAATAAATAATCACATGTGTTTGGGAGTCTCTGTGCAACACTGTTCTGAAACGTGAGTCAACCTCTGCGTCGTTGCCTGGGAAACTCTTGATGTGATGCGAGTGCCACTGCTATCAGAGTCCCTTTAAATTACTGCAGAGCGAGAGCAAGCGTGTATGGGATGCAGGTTAGCTAACGTGAGCGTGGCACCGCCTGAAACTAGAAAAAAGCTCTAACGCTGGTGACAGACAAACAAATATATCAACGTTTTTCTCCAAAAACTCTAGAGTCAAGCAAAAATACAGATAGGGAAGAAAGGAGAGGGGCAGCTTATTTTTATTTAATAAAAGTCAGTTTCTCCTTGTGACCACTTTGTTTTAAGTCTTGAATATACTGAGCAAATTGCAGACCGCCTGCTGCACCACCTGACCGAAGCCGACCGCACAAATAAGCCGTCCCGCGTGCCTCGTCCCTTTAGGGTTTTTTTGGTACGTACCACCAGGCCTGAAAAACATTCTAGGGGAAACACTGCATACAAATAGTCATTTTTTCTAAATCTGGGTACAAAAAGGATTGAATGCTGGTATTGTTTGACTGGAGAAGTTTCGATACTACTTGGTGCTGGGTGATTTTGGTCGATATCTCAAAAAAAAAGGTATTGAGTACCGATACTCAGCCCTAATTAAGATGCATAATTGTTGTACAGTTGATCAAAGCAGCGACCACAGGATCAACATACCTGTTTCTTGATAACATAATCATCTTCTGCCTCTGCTTTCAGGCGCTCAATCTTCTCCTCCTGCTGCTTTGCCTCAGTTATGTACGCGGTCTCCTCTTTTGCCAGCCTGCAGACGACAAGAACGGGAAGAGAGGAAAAGACAGTTCATAGTTAAAAAAAAAAAAAAAAAAGACAGTGACATGGTGTTGTTCCATCACACATGAAACATACATGCACAGCCTCCCAGACAGATAATACAGGCAGAACCGTGAAAAAAGGCGGGCTGTGATGGTCACCTTTTAAAAAGACAAGGCCATCCATCCTCATTCTCTCCTACGTTTCTCTGACTGAGGGGACACAGTGAGATCATCTCCCGCAGGATGGCAAGACACACACCTCAATAACAACCACCCAACGTTCCTCCTGACGGCCGCACAAAGATCAGCCTTAAATCATACTGTGATATGAAATTCAGCTTATCATGTGCAGTATATTTTAGGGCTGCAAGTAACTATTATTTTGCTGCCTAAAACATCTTGTTCTGTCTCCACCAACAGTTCACAACCCAAAGATATTCACTTTACTGTCACAGAGGACTAATTTTGACATTTTTTCTTTAAAAAAAAATGACTCAAACCTATTAATCAATTGTCAAAATAGTTGGCAATTAATTTGCTGTTGATCACTGCAGTTCAAGTATATTTTGATCTAAAGCAACTTAGGATGGGATGTACTAGCATATCTGAAAATGTCCCCAAATATCTGTGATAAATTATTATTTGTATGCTTATTTGACATGAAATTAATATTTAAAAAACAGCAGTTTAATGGCTGTTCACACAATGATCACATGATACAAAGTCTTTGTAAAGGTCTGTGCAATCAGAAGCCTCTACGCTGTCTTCTAAACATACACTACTGAGGCGATTTGATCATTTCAGCTGAACTAACATGAGCATGTGGCCACAGACTGTAAGTACAAGACGATAACTATTAAATATTACGCAGCACAGGCAACTATGAACTTTGATTCCCTTTAATTCATCCATGTGAAAATATTCAATGCATTTAGATCCATAGCTGCCTTTTTTATGCAGTTAAATCTCTTTTTTTTCTCCTCTAAAACATTCAAGGTAAGAAGACTAAGATGATAATTTCCACATCGATACCGACATTAATTAGCTTGATTCAATGAGTTTGATCAAGCTCATTAAACATACATTTGGACATTGATCTTTCTTGACCATCTCCTCTATGAAACAAACTAAATGCAGATAATGTTCCAACTTTAATAAGGCTGCAGCGAACAATTATTTTCATTATCGTGTAATCTGATAATTAGTTTCTTGATTGATCATTTGGCCTATAAAAGGTCAGATAATAGTGAAAAATGCCTGTTAGTCCAAGGTGACGTCTTCAAATATCTTGTTTTATCAGACCAACAGTCCAAAAACACAAGTTATTTTGTTTACTATGATAAAAAAACAGAGAAAAGCAAAAACACCTGGCATTTGAGAAGCTGGAAAAAAATTTGGCATATTTTGCTTTTTAAAAAAAATGACTAAAACTATTAATCTATAATCAAAAATAGTTGCAGATAGGTTTCCTGCAGCTCTAAACTTTAACGTATATCTCATCTTCCTTGACAGTTTCTCAACTTTTGAAGTGTTGAGTAAACACGTCGCAGCCAAACAAATTCAAAACCTTTTCCTGTCCGGCATCAAACCTCCCAGCTCGCACCTTATCACCACGCTTATCTGACTCCTTTATCCACCTCCAACACACACACATACACACACACACACACACTACTAGTCCTTTTTAGAGATTAATTGATCATCAATTTAGTCCCTAATTTGGACCAAGTCAGGTGGTAAATGGGCCTCTTTTCCTTGATTGTTAGTGAAAATGGGCTTGAGTACATTGATAAATTTTGATTATTTATCAATTACGGGCCAAATGGAACTAAATCTATTAAACAGATTCCGACCCTGATTGGCATAATGGAGTTTGAAAATATCGCTATTGATAATGATTCCCAACTAATAGTCTTTTTCCGGCTGTGCCTGCTTGTCGGAGTGACAACACAAATTTCATTTTTCATAAAATCAGCTGCGTGTGCGTAAGTGAGTGATCCTTCATTAATCAGCCACATTACTGGAGACCCTTCCCTCCGTGTTGCACTGCTCCTTGCTTAGCCAAGGAAGCCGACAGCACTCTGTCATATTTTACATCAATTACCACTCATTCTAATACGGTTCCATCAAGAAGCTTTTAAACAGGCACCATATGCAATAGCAGCTCCTGCCTTTCACTCTGATGCTTGATGCACGGTGAGTGATGTCACCTGTTTAGAGTAAAAAGAAGGTGGCAAAGAGAAGGAAGGGGGGTGTGGGGGGGGGGAGATTGGAGGAAAGAAAGCTTGAATAATTTGAATAAAACTGAAGGACAGTCTAATAACAAAATGTCCATTCCTCCCCTTCCAGTCCTGATGTTAATTTCTTATTTCTCCCAGACTTGGAGCGCTGTGAATGAGGGGTGGGGTCGTGGCTGGTTTTAAATAGACCTGCCACCTCAGGCTTAATGGAAAAGGCAGCTCTCTGGAAAATAGAAAAAAAAGGGAATTAGAGCCAGCCGACACACACATTCGGCCGCCTCCTCTAGCACTGTATTTTTGAGCCACGATGTAGTCTGTGCTGGGACCGGAATGACAAAGGCAAATTACTGTTGTCATTTTATTAAGGGCATCCGCCTTGCTAGAGCAGAAAGGCACTGACTGGAATGTGCAAAAGCCACTGGAAATAGACCCTGGCTAAAAGAGCAGGCAGGTTTCCTCTAAACTCCAATATAGAAAAAGAGAGGAGGGAGTGAGCGAGGAAAGAAGAGAAAGAAAAGCAGGAGAAAGAGACTGAATGGGAGGGACACAAGATTATGAAGAGACAAAGCAATGACAGTCCGTACATTTAACCCTAACTACTTTATTAAGACTCCATGTCAAGGTAGTACTATGAGTCTGCTGTAATAACTCCTTACTTATGTTCTAACAGTATATTCAACCTCAAAAATATCAGCTACATTGGTTAGGGACAGCGCTGGTTGATGAAGTACACCGTTGCACTGTTGTTTTTCCTACACTGTGTGACATTATTCTCTGAGGGAAATCCAGCCCCCATCATTACCACCTCAGGGATCCTCTTAGTAATCTGACCCTCATCAAAACACAATCGATAGCACATTACAGAAACACCATTGACAGGAGGGAATTAGAGGTCCGTCTGATCGACGAGAGATCATCACGCACGACTACTATACCGAGCCCATTATCTCAACACACCTCATAATATCTGAAATATTTTCTATTGCGGCACGGTGAATTTAGCCGTTACACAAATTCAGATGTAACCTCCGAATGGATGCCAACTGTATAAATAGGCCGGCTTAAACTGGATGATGAGCTTGAAAGATCCTACATCAAAACGCCTGTTTTGTCCCATTTCACATACACGTAATGTACAAACTAAACCGTTATAAATGAGCAGTGTTTCCCCACACACAGGATTTATTTGGGTACGTATTTGGGTTTTCTACTTATTATTCTTTTGTAGTGTGGGAGAATTTTCCTGGTGGCGTGGCAAATTCAACAGCTACATCCATCATCAGTAATAAATTAATCATTAAGTCTATGAAATGTTAGAAAATAGTGAAAAAAGTTGTATTCACAATTTGTCAGAGGCCACATATCAATGAATCCATTGATTATTTTTTCAATTATTCCATTAATAGTTTGGTCTATAAAAATAAATATTCTTGTTAAAGCCAAAGGTGACATCTTCAAATGTCTTGTTTTGTTTGATAAACAGCCCAAAATCCAAAGATATTCAGTTTACTGTGATATATGACATAGAAATGTTTCAAGTTCCCACATCTGAGAAGCTGCAACCAGCAAATATTTGGCATTTTTTCTCTAAAAAAAATAACTAAAACAAATATTTAATTATGAAAATTGTTGCTGATAGATTTTCTGTCAACGGACATACCGACTAATTGTTACAGCTCTACTTCAATTTGCTTGGTTTTGTCTGACTAACAGTCCAAAACCTTAAGATTCATTCAATTTACTGTCATATATGACAAAGAAAAAACATCAAATCATCACATTTGAGAAGCTGGAAATAGAAAATGTTGGGCATTTCTGCTTGGAAAAATAAAAATATTTTTATTTTTGAACTCCACTAGAGTAGCTTTGCATTATTCACAGTTCAAAAACCTACTTATTTATCTTTACTGGCCCTTTATGCAGCCCCTTAAGACCCCCCTCTCGATGAGTCCACTTTGTTCTGATTGGCCAGCTTTCTGGAAGTCTGCGGAGGGGCAGCCATATCAAAGTTGTGTTAAGTTACCGCTGATGCGAACCCAACATTTCCTGCTTTACTGCCTCATATTAAAAGCTATTAAATGGCTAAATATCGGGAGACTTTTATTGTGAAGAATTTACAGGAAATTAAACATGTTCTTCCCCAAATTAGCAGAACTTTGTTAGCAGTCAATACAACAACATATGGACATACATGGAGCTCTTTGTTGAGCAGATCAGTTAGAAATAATGCAGGGAGGAATAGTACAAGCAGAAACAGCCACAGTAATGATGATGTTTGATGAAGAGCTGCAGACGACCAGCACACCTCCAACAGGTAAGCAACTTATTTTACTTTGCCCTGCTGTGTAATGGAAAAACACTCACAGCGTGCCAGCTCGACTCACGTCATGGCTCAGCATGACTAACCCCAAAACAATGGAGAAATGCCACAATGTTAGCGGAGCGGAGCAGTAAACTCGGCACTGGGCATCGAGCAGATGACCATATAAAGAAATCTGTCACAAATCGACGTCGGCCCAGGCTGAAAGTAGAAAAAAACGTTGGAAACCGAGAGTTCAGAGCAGTCTGAAGACAGTGCTTTTTGCTTATAGGGATTACTTCTACATACTTTACCTCATTATTAGACACGTTGGCCATGTTTAATATGAACATCCCACATGGTAACATTATATACAGTAGCCTATATATGTATGACAATTAAGAGCATAATATGTCCCCTTTAAATTATAAAAATAGGTGCCAATCAATTTTCTGTTGATTGATTTATCAATTAATCTTTGCAGCTCTCGTCAGCTTGTGAAAATTATACAAACATATGACAAGCAAAGTGAACAGAGTACTTAAACTAGTGAATGTACTGTATGTGAGGCTTCTCTACAGATCAGAAATTATTTTATTGTGATCACAACATGCCAATTTATAGTTTTGCAAGTAAACTCAAGTTTTCAGCTTTAAAATGTGTTTTCCATGCCCGTCTAAATCTAACACAGCATGTTTTAGTTCCAATAGGTAAAAAGCCAAGTTAGAAGAAAACTCGAGCACAAGCATCACAGGGACAGAGTGTTCCTAAAGCACAAGAGTAAGTATGAGAGATGGAGCAGACCTTATCAAATGTTAACATGCTCTTACTGCAAACTCCACATTTCCTGTCATTGCTTTTTACAGTAAAAGCCTTCTAACACAAGGAATTATGTATTGCTTTTATTGATAAGAAGCCAAATCTTAAGTGAAGCTACCTGCCTAATACAAGCAGTCTAGTATAGGCAATTTATGATTTAACTAAAAAGGTTAGAATTTGGTCTTTTCTCTACATTTGGATACTTTTATCATCTATTGTCATAGGATTTATTTAATTAATCCATGTCCATCACATCTGCTGCTACACAAATAATAATAAGATTTAATACTGTTGTGTTTTCTAGCTTTCAGTCAAACAGAATCTGAAGAAAACTGCCTGATTCTGATCTGACAAGATTGAAGATAATGAATAAAGCAAAACTAACAAAACTAAGCACTTTCTCCCACTACCACACACTAACACTATCAAATTTAAAGACTGAGTGCCAGTAAGTCAAAACAAGACAGTTCAGTGATGAGCAGTGGTCGTCTTTGATTATAGTAATTATACAAATGTCATAATAATCTTACAATATTTTTTTTGATACAGCACCTTAAAAGGAGACCTAATCAAGAAATGTATAAAAAGGTAAAAAATATGAGTAACAACCTTTCCTGTAGAAGATAATAATAAAACGTCTTTATACGATAGATATAAAGACGATATGATAATAATTAATTTCTGTGGTCAGAGAAACTGGAGGTTAATATATACTGAACATTAAACCTTACAGACAAAGCTATTACACTCAATACTAGACAATCCAAACATTACAGGTGTCAAAAACAGAATAATGAAGTCCAATAAAACCGTCCTGTCATCAGTCTCACCTTTGTGATACTTGACACTGTGTGAGAAAGATGTTTTGAAGCCATAGGTTAAAGTTTTGTTGCACTGAATTGACGTAAACTATTAATTGTTTCTAATATTTTTGATTCTCCATATGTAAAAGAGGTGAAGTTCTAGGACATTTAAGTTAGATAGTATTTATTACATTAAATCTCATCATACAGGTGTTTACATTTCTCTGGTCACTCAGTGAAAAGCTTTACTAATGGTCCAAATTCCCTCACATCACTGTAGTCCTTTAATATTTCTCTGCCACATTTATAAACATGATCACTTCCTACTTCATTTAAACATAATGAAACAAACAACACAACTGCCGAACTTTTCTGTCTACAGGAAAGTATGAGAAGGGTGAAAAATGTGGAGAGTGGCAATAAACAACAGACGTCACCTGAAACTGAGACATTAGAGGTGTCTTAGTGTTTCTAAGATAGGTTTGGTATAGAGAGGAGGACTTCAAATAAGCAGTAGTAGACCTGGAATAAAAAGGATCCAAATTAGAGATGCATCAGTTAGTCGAATAATCCATTAGTCGCCAACTATTAAATCAATCGCCGACTATTTTGATAAATCGATTAATTGTTTGGAGTCGATTCCAGCTTCTCAAATGTGAATATTTTCTGACTTCTTCAGTCTTCAAACTGATTATCTTTGTGTTGTGGACATTTGAGGATGACATCTTGGGTTTTGGAGAAACCTTGATCAACATTTTTCACCATTTGCTGATATTTTAAGGACCAAACGACTAATTGATTAATTAATCAAAAAATAAATAATCAACAGATGAATTGATGGTGCAAATAATTGTTAGATGCAGCCCTAAATACATACAGTTGGAATTCATATCATAGCAAAATTTATAGGACATTTTAAGGCTAATTTCCACTTGGAAACCAGTACTTTGTGCGGCCCTGCAGCCGTAAGGAGATTAATCGATAATAAAAATAATAATGAGCTGGAATTTGAAATGGATTTCAACATCACATTCAAATTTACATTTGTATATAAAGAGGGGTGCAAAGAAGTCAAAGTATATGTTTTTGAGAAAAAAAGACAGCATTTTACATCTCATAGGATAATTATGATAATGTCATTCAAGTGACAAAACTAATAGTATCCTATATTATTGGCCTGTGATGTACTGCCACACTGCGGCACAGTGGTAGGCAAACAGCACCCGTGGGCCAAATCCAGCCCTCCAAAACAAAATATTTGGCCACTTAACAAAAGTTTTCCCCTTTAAACATTACATCAGATTTTCTACATGATTTATCATAACAATGTAAACACCAGTCTCATGTAAATTACACTACATATGAACTCATAACATCTGATAAACTAAAGATGAATTAAAAACAGACACGTAACATAATTTGGCCTCTGTGGCCAAAACAGATTTGTGTCAATAACAGTATTTAGCTTCAACCATAAATGAAGCAGGCCACTGTTTACTGTGTGTGGATAAGACATCGATTACATTTGTAGCCTTGAAGTGTAACACAATATGTTTATGTTTGAGTCTTTTTTTTTTTTTTTTACCAAATGAGTATCAACATGCTGCTGTCACTCTGCTGAGGAATTATGATGATATCTGCCTTCAGATACAATCCTAAAGAACTGTTTTATGAACCAATTATAATTGTTTTTATTTATTCAAAGAAATAAACAAACAAACATGTTGCCAACGTCGGCCTCCCAGATAAACAGTACTGAAAAACCCTGGCCCATAGTGAAACCTAACTGCTGACCCCTGCTCTACTACATGATGAGGGCTTTTCCATTGTTGTATCATGACTTTGCAGGTTTTTCCAACATCACCACAAACGTCCCCCCATGGATTCAGACTAGCTGGGGAAAGTGTTGTTATGTAGAGATTAAAAAAAACAAAACACCGCCTAGAAAGAGCTGTGTCAAAGATAGCATTATAATGTTAGATTATCTAGGTTAACGTTAACTTAGGTAAGACATTGTCACTGTAAGCGTCTCTGTAGCTAGTTGTGAATTATTTAATATTACACTACAGCTAACTATATTAGCTCAATAATAAAACGTTAAGAAGCTTGGCTGCGAATGACCTCTTCCATCAGCATACATGACAGTTTTACTTACAGAGCCACAAGCTTTATTTGCATTGCAAAACAGACTTTTTCTTAACAATGTGTTGCTGGCTAGCAAGCAGTCATTGGCTAATAGCAATGTTAGCTATCGCTGCAAGTTACATTACAAACATTAATACAGTACACCGCTATCATTCCTTGTACAATTAGCTTGCATTATCACAAGAAGTGTTAGCTAGGTAACGTTACCATCAAACAACTATGAAGAGAATAAAAGGAAACTGCTTAGCCATCCATTCACTCCCTACAGGCCCGCTCAAGCCGGACTAAAGTAAAAACCTCCGGCGTAAACAGTCTTCCGAGCCCGGCTTTATTTAATGCTGCGCCAGCCTGTCCGCACGGCTAAGCTAATTAGCTTGTTAGCCTTAGCTGCGCGCTAGCTAACGTTAGCATCTTGTTTGACGCGTTAAGAAATATTAAACTGAAATAAAAACAAGCCTTACCTCTTAACGATGCCGGTTTTGATCTTAATTTGCCGTATTCTTGGGTCTGCCATGGCTGTAGACGGTGTTATTACCACTGTTGTAGCGTCCTGGAGCTAAACGCAGCTAACTGTGTGAACGATGTGCAGGTGGAAGTCAGTGAAGAGTAGCTGCTCGCAGATAAATCGATACTGCTGAGCGGATGATTGTCGAGTGCTTGGATCAGAAAGACAGATTCAGCAAGAAAAACACTGATGACTGAGTTCTGGTCCTTAAAGCTACACTTGTTTTTAAAAAATTTTAACATCATTATTTTCATTTGATACCTCTTTTGTACCTTTATACCCGTTTTGTGCTTTTTTTTATTGTTTTAATGCTCTTTTTTATTTATAGAATTTCCCTTCATGGTTTCTTTTAAATACCTGTGTCGTTGATTTTATTTTCTCCTTTAAGCACTTTGAGCTGCATTTTATGTATGAAAGGTGATATTATTATTATTATCAGTAGTAGTATTAGTAGTAGTAGTATTTAGTCAGTGGTGGAAGAAGTATTCAGATCCTTTACTTTAGGTAAAGTACAAGTAAATTATGTTTAAGTACAGTACTTGAGTAAATGTACTTAGTTATTTACCACTGCGTTTAATCACAAGTGCCTTGTAACTTCATTTATGGAGAAAAAATAAAGTATAAAGATATAAAGAAGTCACATGTTATCACAGAGCAGCAGATTTGGCAATCAGAGGAGGACAAAACACATGGCGAATTAGTGTTATGACCACTGGACAACAATTTTTGACACGCAAGTTGAGCCACACTCCCACAACTTCATGTTTTCCTTTAATATTTGTTTTATAATCAGCTGTCTACTTGTATAATAAAACAATAATGTGATTGCCTAACCTGTCTGTGCCCTGAAAACTTAAATGGGAGACTAAAACAATTAGCCCAATTAAGATGTTAACATAGTGTTAACTACAGACAACACTGGCAGTTTATTCTCTCCATAGCAGACTGTCTTAACAAAATATGAAACAATTAGCATTAATTAGTGCTATCTTTGTATATTTTTGTAACTTTAGGTTAATAGATTCATTATATTAATTTGATAGCAGTCTCCCAGATTTATAAAAGTGATACTTGCCCGCTAAATTTGCATGAAATGAGAAGATATACTGTAATTGCATACCCTCATGTAGTGAAAGGTGAAATCGAAGAGTATAAATTAAGAATTTAATATAAAATCTACAGACAGCAGTGGTAAGCTCCTTTTTCTCCGCAGGTAAACTTGAAACTATGACCTCTGTGCTGTCTTTGGTAATTTAGGAGCCCTTTGATAAATCTGATATAGATGTGGTCCCATTGGTACACAAATAGTAGTCACAGAATGCATGTTGTGTATTACAGATTTGACAATTTGCGTCACAGCAATTGCGGTGTGCAATAGTTTTAATTCAAACAGGAAAGTACAGGCGGGTTAAAAGTGATGGAAAAGTGTTGAGATTGAGAAAACTTACATTTAAATTTACACACCATTCATTTCGGGGGATAACATTTATAAAAGTAATTTTCATATATTAGGTTTTTCTTAACACTTCTAGATTGATATCTCTTTACTGGAAATCTTTGTGTCTTTAGAACTTTTGCACAATTATGCTGCTATGCATCTCCCACTAAAGCTGTCTGTCACTTAATCAATATTGATACATCTGAGCAACGTATCCCACATATGGTAAAGTCCTATTCCAACACCCTGAATCAACAGGAATAGATCACATTATGGAGGCAAGATGCTGTATGGACTTGAAGATACCAAAATACAGTTGCGGTGGTGAAACATTTGTCAAACATAGACAAGAACAAAACTTCTTACATTACATTGTAAAAAAAAAGAACTTTGTCTTCGATACCAAAATCTACAAATAACATTACTCACAAAAGGTTCCCTTCCTGAAACACAGCTCAAGTTTCCTATAATCATTCATCCAGAAAAAATCATCAGAAATTAAAGACATTTTACTAAATAGTGGAGCCCTTAAATCATCATATGAGCAGTAAAACATTAAATGTAGTATTGAGTTAACTATTTAAATACATGTTATCAGCTATAATCATGAAAATCACATACTGTAGGAAATCATGAAAAAAAAACATTGCAACTCTGGCTTTTTACTGTATTTTTATCTGAATTGTTACCAAGCCAAAAAAACTAAACAATCTTTGTTTTTTATTGCAGCTCAAAGCATCAGAACCGCACGCCATGGCGCTGACCAGGGTTAGGGTTAGGGGTTAGGATTAGGGTTAGGGTTAAGGTTAGAGTCCTGCACCTGCCTGCGACTGCCAGCGGCGGGGGAGCTGTCCAAGGTACTCGCACCTTTATTAACAGTTGGCAGGATCATTTAGCCAATGACTGACCACTGATTTCACTTGTTTGTGATGTGATACAGTATCTGCCAAGCGGTGATTTCTCCTAATTGCTGAGTTTTGAGCTCAGTCTGACCTCAGCATATAACTATATTTAGCCTGTTTTATGAACTTGGTTTTGTTATTGACATCACTCTGGATAAATTTAAATCCCCAATGTTTGTTTTCTGTATAGTTACTGTCATCAAGTCTAGCTGAGAGAGCCATGTTAGCTGTTTTGTTTTTATTATTTAGCCAAGTTAAATAGACTCTTTCATGTTGAAATTATAACCATAATCCTGAATCTGTGTTTATTTTTATCATTATTATCCAATGTCTTGTCCGTTAGTCTATATGAATAATTACCTGTTTATTATATATCTACACATATCTCTGTGTGTATATAGTTTCACTGTGTAGTTACTACCAATACTCATCTGTGCAATTCCAATGAAGCACCTTCAATACAAAACAATACACAGTACACTTGCACCAACCATGTAGAGATTACAAATCTATTTTCTCTCTAACACTCCAAACTCTAAATTAGAGTCCTAGTTTTTAAAAATTTTAGCTATTTATGTTTTAATTATTTTCTAGCTATTTATTGAAGTTCACATACAGTCTACTGCTTTTATGTACATGGCTTTTTATCTGACAAATGTTCACATAAAGAGTCAATTTTCTTTCTTTTTTTTCTCTTTTTTTCATAAAGTGGTAGTGATTAAGTGTATGTTGGCATTTTGTCTTTGTTGCCTGCTCACCTTGGATCACCCTGTAAAAGAACATGATACAAAATAACTTACTCAAATACTCAGGTATCCCCTGATATTATCCTGTTCTACATATTTTCTCCTCTACACTAATCTGATCAAAAATCAGATATCTAAAATCATAGTCTGCCAGTTTGATGTACATCTTGTTCACTGTGATATATTTAAAAGTAATACAGATCTATTCGCAAGCCAGTGTATTTAACTATTTTTTGCATTATCTTGGCTTTCAGTCTCACTGAGCATTAAACTCTTTATACGGACAAATATTTGAAGACGTTAAGGTTTTTTTTTACGCCTCAGAATATAGGTTAAGCCCATTTCTTTATTTACACAGTATATCATTTAAGCTAAACAATTGACATGGCTTATAAAGCTGCGTTAAAAAGACAGCACATTCAATATCATTTGAATCTTTGTGCATCTGATATTGATTCGCGTGATGTATGAGAAAAAAATCAATTTCATAGTATTTTACAAGGCAGCTTGTATCAAAAATATATATTTTTATTACAATCGAGTCTTCAGGCTGCCGATACCATTAAAAGTTTATGCTACTCAACTACTCTACACATGATGGTATCAACTTTAACGCAGCTTTTCCACAATAATATAATGCTAATTATATACAGTATGTTAAAACTTAAAGGTTCTTAATTGCTCATCACAGCTGATCATAACAAAATCTATAATTGATGAGCAGAGCAGTTGTCAAATCAGAGTCGGAGGGAAGGAATACAGTTTCTGCTCAATGGCAGAGTGAAGAAATTTACACCTTTTCTCCATTAAAAAAAGATATTGTGATAAACACTTCTTATCCATTCTGTCCTGTCATATAATTTGCAGTATTCTTAGCATTAATTGACTGTATGGTATTGATGTCTTTTCAAAAGTTGTATCATGTAACAGTCACGGTGACGGTCAAAGTTTGAGTGAAAAATCCAATGTACAGTTTGAGTGGCGCAAAAATAATTTAAAAAAAAAAAGATGATGGAAACTGACAAATGGTGTAAATATAAATCAAAATACATGATGTAAAAAGCAAATATGACCATACCAAGAGTTGTTTTTTGTAGTGGATTAAGTGTCATTAGAATCGGTGTATTGCTGTCTTTGGCTTATGTGGCTCATCTTTTCAATATCAGGACTCAACTTAGGTAAAAAAATGAAAAATAACATCACAAAAACATTGTAATAATTCTCAGCAAATATCACAAGTTTACTCAAACATGAAAAAAAATAATTTGTTTTATGTGAATGCTTCATTATTTCTCCACCAGAACTTGTGATTTGTCATTTAGACATGACATTATTAAGACCTGGCAAACACAGACAGACTCATTAAATGTCACATCTGCTGTGTAATATCTGAGAATACAAACCCAAATTCAATTCTAAAATAAGAACTCTTGTCTTTATTACACACATCAGGGTTTCTCAACTCTTTTCTTAAAAAAAAAAATACAGACAAGGCTTGTTGAAGGTAAACAGACATGAAGAACTTTATCAAGGTACACAGACATCAAAACAACTTCATGAAATTCAAATCAGATACCTGCTGATCACTGAGCAGATCGACTGACACTGTAAAGGCTCAGTGGCTTATTTTAGACACATACAGGACCAGGACTTCTTTCTAATGTCAAATCATGGTAATGAGTTGCTATTAATTTAAATTATACCAAGACTAAATAGGTTAACACAAGAGGGTAGAAAGATTAGATTAGATTAGATTTGAGATTTGCCATGCATTAATGCAAGTAATTATTTCCTAAAAATCGCTTTACAGCAAAAGATATGAGCTTGTCCAATATATATTTTTCCCCTCCCTCTCCCTCTGTGTGTGTGTGTGTGAGTGTGTGTGTGTGTGTGTGCGCGCAGGCCTGCATGGGAGCAGCAGCAGCAGCAGCAGCAGCAGATGAATCCTATATCGGACAGAGTTCATGTGATTGTATGTGAGTGGTGGGAAAACCCTGAGCTCTTTCCCTGCAGCTTCATGGCCGTTGATTATTGGTATTTTCCGAGTTTTCCAAACTAATAAGTGGCACTATCAAGCATTTGGAAGCGCCGTGAGACTACAGACGGGCTGCTAGACTTAATTGATATTGAGCGAGGCACTGGTAGGCGCGGACGGGGCCGCTGCTGGGTAATTTGCAGTTTAATCAGCGTTTGTAATGAGAGCCGCTGATTAGCGCGGGGTGGAAATAAAAGAGAGTTACAAGGAACGTCTGTCAGAGTCCGGTGATAATTCACGACTAATTGTAATGATTAGAGCAAACTGGATGACTTTGGAGTTTTCTAATGCGTTGCCTGTGTGTGTGTCCCCGCGTGCACTTGTCGGTATGTGTTGTGTACGTGAGCATGCATGTGAGCTTTATAGTGTGTGTTTGCGAGTTAGTTATATACCTAAAAAAAAAAATCAGATATCAATTCACTTTGGCAATTTTCTCCATCAGAAATAGCGTAAAGCATCTGCGCGCGTATGTGCGTAAAAGCGCGCGTGTCCATTTCGGGAGAGAACAAGGCTGAATCACAGAGATTTGATTATCAAACAAAACAGCTAATTTATAACTGGGTGAGGAGGGAAGGAGGGGAAATCGTTGATGGACTCTGCAGTAGTGAGGGCGAGATGTATTCCTCGAGACGTGCCTCGGCTACTGCTGGAATAGCAAATGTGAAATTAGTGAGAAATGTGTGTATGAACGCCGTCGGTCAATTAGCGAGAGGCGAGAGGAGGAGCAGGGAGGAGGAGGAGGAGGAGGAGGAGGAGGCGAGAAAATCAGCTGGTACTCTCATAGTGCAGATTTGCCTGGAGAGGAGGCGCGCGCACACACACACACACACACACACACCAAACCTTCTGTCTCTCCTCTCTCTGAAGCTTTATGTGATTTCCTCTGAATTGTCATAAAGTTGGGGAAATAATAATGTCTCAGACTGTGATGACGACAGAAACGTTTTTGCCACACACTTTAAAGGGTCAGTTCAACCAAATTACAAAAAAAAAAACACCCACACACACATTTCCTCAATTACCTCTAATGGTATCAAACCATCTCTGAGATTTGTGTGAGGACAGTTTTAATTAAAGGGACTATTTCTTCATTAGAAAATAGCTCCGATCACATCTGTTCACAGTTTGTTCTGTGGACTTTCCACAGTAACCTGGATATCATCTTTAGAAAGGTTTAATGCTGATGATATTTTTTAGGTTCAGTCTCAGTCTCTATTTTACTGCGTCTGGCTTGCAGCAAAGCAAAAATACAAACATCAAACCAGATTCATCCATCAGTTAAATAGAATGATAAACAAAAATAGTTGGTGGAAGTAACACACAGTAGCTGTAAAAATAATAAGTGGTAACAATAAGTAAAAGTAGAAAACCACTAATGAAGAAAAAGTTAAATAAAAGAGAAAACAATACAACAATAATTGTCTTGCTAGTAGGGCAAATAAATGAAGGGATTTTATTGAAGATACTAAAAATAAGAATGTGCACCTGACCATGTTGGGTCTACAACTCCACCTTAAAGAAATAGTTTAACATTTTGGGGAATATGCTTTTTCACTATCCTGCTGAGAGTTTGATTTCTTGGCTGAAGGCAGTTGCCAGGCAACGAGTGGAGACTCCCGGAAGTCACTGTGCCCAGCTCGAAACCCCGGGAACAGCACCGGACTTTGAAGCCAGTTTAACATTGTGGCCAAACTGTGGAATTACAACTTCAGGGTCCAACAGGGGACCAAAAAGCATTTTTCCCCTCACATATTCATGGGAAAAGGAGCGGCTGTAAAACAGTGGATAAATTTTTTTGAGCATCACAACATTATTTCACCCCTGAAATTACTCATTTCACTATCAGAGTTTGATCCATTCTGTACGATAACATTTGGAAAGTCTAGAAGAGCCAATTTTATTCCCATTCAAGTTAGCGGAGGGCTAAACCGGAAGCAGGAAGTGGCTTTTTTGTATCCAGTTCTCTTTTATGCATCCATGGCCCAGCAAAGAAAGAGTCTGGCACATAAGCCTCCATAAAAAAGCAAACTGTAATTTATACACTTCAGTTTTTGTGGATTAAACAAACAAGATGTAATATGTTCAGAAGTGCTGGTATGAAGGTTTTCTTTACTGTTTCCAGTCTTTATGCTTAGAAAAGCTCGCTATAAACAAGAATGTTATTCATCTTCTCATCTAACTCACCGCAAGAAAGTAAGTATGTTTATTGCCTAAAATGTCAAACTGTTGCTTTAACCCATTAAGAAGCAGAGTCTGCTGTCATTACAAACTCATGTTAATATGCAGCCGAACACTTTTCAAACCCACACAAACAACTAGAATATTTCTAGTTGATGGATGGTGCAGCTGTAAATAAACATGGAGCTTTGGCTTTGAATATTTCACTCAGTGTAAACATCATATAACAAGCTG
Organism: Thunnus maccoyii; assembly: GCF_910596095.1. Taxonomy (NCBI): domain Eukaryota; kingdom Metazoa; phylum Chordata; class Actinopteri; order Scombriformes; family Scombridae; genus Thunnus; species Thunnus maccoyii. The sequence goes on along the minus strand of NC_056551.1, from coordinate 23,847,011 downwards.
ATACACAACATACATACAGTATATATAAATACATAGTGAATACATATATACACATACATATATACGTATACTGAATATGATACTGTCTGAAAGTGTGGAACGAGATGCTTTTAACAAACTTAAAGCTACTTAAGGGGTTTTAAAAGAAGCAACTCTTTTTTAAGGATTAGTGGGTATCAGGGGCAATTAAGTTTAAAGGGTAAACATGTTTAAAGGGAACATATTATGCTTTTTGTGATTTTCTGTCATTTATATGCTGTTATGGTGTTAAACATGTTCAAAGTTCCAAAACTTGCTCTGATTGCTCTTGTTGCAAAGTTACCTCTACTTCCTGCTTGTACGGACATCAGATCATTCACACGTTCCCACAAACTGAGATACGTTTCGTAGCCTTTGTGCTAAGGTTGCTGCTAAGGTTTTTCCATGTGTTGTTCACTTTGTTTGCTTACATATTTCGGATCAGATTCATGTTCACAACATGTACGGATGTATTTGAAAAGTTTATATTTTGAGGAAAGAACAAGAAAAAGAAGAAAAATCTGATTACTAGTGTTTGTTTACGTAGCCTGTGGAGTCACCAGAAGGTTCTGGCAGCTAACCAATCAGAACAGAGTGAGCTCATAGGGAGGCGGGCCTTAAAGAGACCGGAGCTAAAACAGCCTGTTTCATACAGAGGCTGAACTGAGGGGCTGCATAAAGGTCCATTATAAGATAAATACGGAGTTTTAACTGTAAATAATGCAAAGATATTCTATTAGAGACCCAGAATATAAATATACACCTGGAAATGTGCATGATATGTCGAGTGTAGACTACTGCACACCAATAATTTTACTGGCTGCCTTTATTAACTAATTTTTCAGTTGTTTTTTTGTTTGTTTTCAGGTTATGATACAATACTAGAAGACCAAAGATTAAAACCAACTCAATGGATGATTTGTAAAATGGTGAAATATGTTTTACTTTAAAGTACACTAGATACTCTGTTGTTGATTTATTTTTATTTATATTATTATTGATTTTTTTGTCTATAACTATGAACTGTGATTATTTTTTTAGTAAAATAAGTCCCTCGTTTTGTTGCCAGGAGGCCTCATAGTGCCCCCCCCCCCCCCTTCCTCTCAGGGACCTTGTTGGCTCCTGGGCCCCTCTTTGGTATCTACCACCCTCTGACAAAACCCCTATTAAAATGCATATTGGTCCTCCCTGGGCACCGCATCAGCAGCACGGATGACCTGTTTGGTATCAGGTGTGATGTGCCACTAAAGTGACCTTCTCCATCTGATCCTCTGGTCTGCTACACAGGGAGACGGAGCCGGACGGGCCGGGCGGGAGCCCCGATCGATTCTCCAGCGAGAGGTTATCTATACGTGGTATTTTAATGTCACGGAGTCAGGCCAAATTGATAGTGATAAATATTTGCCGGAAGATTAGGTGAGGGGAGTGTGTCGAGGGCGCTCCATCTCAGACCTGTAACCCCGGCAGAGCTGTTCCTCTCTGTGTCGGATTAGCCCCATCCATCCAGTGTCAATGGCTGTCTTGTTGAGAAAATCAGTGAGTAAACACGGCTGACAGAGAGAGAGGAGTGTGTGTGTGTGTGTGTGTCTGTGTGTTAGGTGGTAGATGGGAGGCTGATTACTCATACAAATAGACTCCAAACTCCGCCTGGTCCCTCCCAAAAAAAGTGTTTTTCCTCTTCTCCTCTCCTCTCTTTTCCTCTCCTCTCCCATATTTACACCCCCTGCTGTCTCTAAGGACCCCCCCCCCCCTCTCCCTCCCCACTTCCCCACCTCCCATCCCCGTCCTGCTGTTCCCACTTTGTCCCCCATCAATCACTGCGGCATTGTGTCCTGGATGTTATATAGAGTGACTTAATATCCCCTCCTTCATCTCTATTCACTCCCAGAATCATTCTCCATGAGGGTGCAGCGCTGCGGCCGCATGTGCGAATGTGTGTTTACGTGGAAAAAAAAAAAAAAAAGGGTGATGGGGGGTATAAACGAGGAGGCAGAATGAGTTTTTTGAGGAATAAACACACCCTCTGCGGTAATACAGGAATCATCCAGACGTACAGTGTAGCGTATAACATAATGATTCTCACTGTACGTTTGATCTAAATGCCTGAAATAAAATTTAATGATATTTATGCAGATGTGTATGGGCTGTGATGAAAAGCTGTAAAAACAAATTAACTTGCACATCCTCCATTTGTTAACCCTGACATACTGTTTGTATTCTGGCCCTTCACAGTATCAGCGCATAATTAGTCTCTATATCAACCGATTTATACCATATTTCTGAAACACAACTCTATTTTTCATTCATAAATACCACCAACAGTCATTGATAAATTGGTGATCTATCCTTAATGAAGCTTTCAGAGAGCAGAGAGTGTATTCTTTAGTTTTTACACTACTTTTTATAGAGAAAAAATACTCACAATCATATTATATTATGGCCCTACGTTACCTGAAACAGGAGAACAGTGGATGTTATTGAATGTAAAGAATGAAACAACAATTTTCAATGGTGGTTTCTTTATAAATACTGGTCAGATTTATCCAAAAACACCCTCTACTGTGTGCAAAAATGTGTATCAGCTGCACAAAAATAAGAAAGTTGTTTTTGTATATTCTTGGTCACTTTAGCTCTCAAATGTAAAAATGAGTCAAATTTAACCTGAATGTTATTTTAAGGGTTAAAGTGGATCAATTAGGATTGATACCACTCCCATGTGTATACATTAAATATGAAGTTACCACTAGCAGCTAGTTAGCTTAGCATAAAGAGGAGGAAGCAGCTAGCTTGGCCCTGTCTGAAGATACACTTTGTTTTTTTTACACATTAAACAAACGGGATGTAACGTGTTAATTAGTGAGCTTTAGAGGTGTTGGTAGCTGGATTTTGTTACCTTCAGGGAGTCAGTCTTTATGCTAAGCTAAGCTAACCGGCTGCTGGCTAAAGCTTCCTATTTAACAGACAAATATGAATGGACAAATAGTGGAACTGATCTTCTCTTCTAAATCTCAGCAGTAAAGCAAATAAACATAAAACTATTCCTTTAAAAGACAAACAAACATGACGATGGGAAATTTGGCAAAATACTCAAACAAATAAAGCAAATTTTCAGTTGAAATAATAAAAACAAAGGCAAAGCAACTGAAGTTAGTGAGGTAAATAAGCTCATTTTAGTCACTACTTAGAAAACACAAATAGTAACTCATTCAATTTTCTCTGTGATTGTTAACTAATTAACTTTACTGGATATAATATAAACTTAAATGCTTTCATGTCATCCGTTTTTCTGCAGCAGCAGCAGCAGCACTCACAATGAGCTAAAATTCCTCTTGTAGGTTAAATTCGCTGGAATAGTCTTTGAGGCTTTTTGCCCTCTGTGTAAAATGAAGACATCACATCTCCAGCACCGTCCCCGTATTTTATGAAGGGTCCCTGACAAATAGGGCCTCCCCGCCACGCTTGGGTGGCCACCTTCATTCCGCACTTGGCTTGTTTACATAGCACCAGGACCATTTCCACGGATTAAACAAATCACTGCCCGAGGGGGACATCCATAATCCGCTAACGGGTCACCAGCAAGACAGTTATAAATGCCTGTGTCTAGTATTAGGGGCAGAATAGATGTCCATGTCTAAAGATGACCTTCCCCGAATGCAGCTCCCAGATCTCCCTGCAGTTTATTATAGGAAGGAGAGGAAAAAAGAAAGGAAAAAAAGAAAGAAAAAGAAGCTAGAAAAAAAGGGTTTATCACCAAACAATGTTTCATTATATTGTTTCTAAATCTCTCATTTGAACAAATAAAATGTGGTATTTCTGAAATCAGCTTCAGTGAAGAGTGAGATGTGGTGATGAGCGCCCATCACCTTCTATCAGCTTCTATCACTCCCACAAAGACTTTGTGACACCTGCAGTAATAGCGGGCGACATTTTCCCACAAATAGAAAGGCCAGTGAAGAAGATCAGTAAAATATTGTGTGGATCTCAGACCAATTTACCTCATCATTCCACATTACGGCCTTATGAACTGTTCAAATTTGATAACAAGCACTCAATTCGCTTTATTGTGCAAGTTAAATTAGACTTCTTCCAAAAAAAAAAAAAAAAAAAAAAAAAGTTGCAGTGGCTCCTTGAATAAAATGTAATTTGTGTGAGAATTTGTTGTATCTGTCACAAATATTCACAATTAGCGGCGGTAATTATTTGATAGTTTCTGCAATTATGGCTTAAACGGTTAAATTTGGAACTGTGTGGAAGCCTAATTGGCTTAAATGCGATATTTTGCATATTTGCATAATGAGGAAATTGGTAGAAAATTGTGTTCATTCATTTGTGAAAAATCCTATGAATTTTATGAATTTGAAAGGTCTGTTCCTGCAGTCTGTGACTTTGCCGGCTGCTCCCCGAGGGGCCCGCGGTGGAAAGTGGGGCACAGGCGCCGGGCCAAATGGAGGAGATTCAGAAGAGGGAAAAGGGAGACGAAAAGGAGATGATGCAAAAGATTTTTTATACAACTTTATGTTTGCAGTCTGACACCAGTGAGAATTTAATGCTGTTAGATGTTGTTGAAAGATGCTATTTAAGGTCCATGTTTGCTATGACTGAGAGTTTAGTGAGAAATGTTGTTTGACTGATTAAAAATAGCACTTAACCTCTGGGAAGACCTGCCTGAGGAGCTCACACTAACTTCTTTTAAATCAATTCTTAAAACTAGTTTTCATCCAATAGCATATACTAATTTTTTTATGCATGACATCTTACTGTCTTACTTTTTAGATTTACATTATGTAAAGCACTTCGTAACACTGTTTTTTTTACTGGTGTCTGACGTTTGATTTTATTCCTGCATCTATTGTTTTTATTGTGTTTTCTTCACAACATCAGTTTTGAACGATGCTGCACATGCCGATAAAAATCAGGTAACTCAGGGCATCCTTCCAATTTGTAAACTACATTAAGTACAGATGTGTAGAGTTTAGTGTCTTCTGCTGAATAAATAGAGCTGTTTGATTTGGAGTTGTTTTTTTCTCGTTCTGTTAGTCTTCACATTTAAATTTCTGGTGATTTTTTTCTTATTGTCAACAAATCCCATAAAAAGACTCTATATAGAAGTCTGCTACGTCATATTCCTCTGTGCCGTAGAGCTGCATTTTTGTCCAAAAGACGGTTAGAAACACATTAGAAGTGAGTCGTAGTCCTTCTTTAACATGAACACACACACTGTAGTTTATTTTAAATTAAACCTCACGTACCTGCTGTCCTACTGCTGTGAGCAGCGGAAAAACAGTCCCCGACAAGTACAACATCTACTCCTCCTTCAGTTTCCTGTTTTAGGAATTAAACTACATATTTATGACCTGAGCTGAGACCCACAGGAAGTCAGAAAGTAGCTGGTTTTGGGTTTTTTTTTTTTAATGGGATTTGTGGACAGTAACAATAACACCAGTCTAGTCCTTAGATTTATACTGTAGTCAGTCTGGGAGGCAGGGGTCACAAACAAATAGGTGAAAATGGAATGAATGGACTCATTTGTTCAGAAATTGTGCGAATCATGATTACTTTCTAACATAATGGCCAACAAGTGCCTACTTGGCCACGGCCTCGTCTCTCTATGTGACATCCGGTGCAGCTCGTTTGTAGTTTTTTTGGCAAAACGTTAATTGCTATCTTTAAAAGTAACAAGCTCATTCAGCAGATATCATGTGTCCATCTGTTCCACTGAAAACGACAAAGTTATTTTTACAGCAGAGTTTGTGACTTTTTTTTTTTTTATCACAGTACAATTTGAAATTTATGCCATGAAATAAATTATGTGACTAATTATTTTCACAATTTGCAAACTATGTATCAGTGTTAATGTAATTCTGTGTGAGTACAGTTACATAACATGTAGGCTGCTTTCTGCTGCAGCACACAGACACTGGGTTATGATGTTTTAGTTTGAAATCTTTCACAAAAAATGCAATTTTTATATATAATTCTATATATACTGTTAAATAAACCTGTTTTCTAGAGGTAAACACCTGCACAGTAGACTGGATTTCTACTTAAATGTTTTTGTTGGGAAGCATTGTGATCCGTATCGGGTCAGCTTTAAAACAAGTCAGTTACAGTTCAACTGCTAATGAAGCAACACTTACTGGATGTCAAAGGTCAAGCGTTATATTAGCAGCCATGGTAACATTTTCCTGCTCTAATCAAAACACCCACACAAAAAACATCTAGAAAGTTGACGTTAAATCCAAAAGTCTCCTTTGTTCTGGCGACTCTTAAAGGTTTTCAGAATTACAATTACAAGTACAACTGTGGCTAATAAACTCTGAGAAAAGTTGACTGAAGCTGCATTAAGTCACTGCCAACATTGTCAACAACATTGTTTGTTCTCTCATCATCCATAGATCACAGTGTGTTGTTTACAGCACTGGAGGCTTGTTACGTTTGTACAATTTAAGCTACAAGGCTGTATGAATAAAAAGGAAATAGTAAAGGATAATTCAGCTTATTAACATATGAAACATGTTAAGTTGAAATCTGTGATGACGGTAATATTTTCATTAAGTAGAGCTGTTTTTCTATACAATAGATTTAAATTGCTGTACTGTTTTAATGTAGGGATACTGTAGCTGCATCATGAAGGAAAAAAAACAAACAAAAATGTAACAAAAATAAACATCAGATCAGACTCACTGAGCTGAGATGCAATATTAAAAGACTTTTAATATACTTAATAATACTTTTTTAATATTGCAGCAACTTTTGACAAACCTCTTTGACTTCCCAACAAGAAATGTTAGTAACTTCATACAGCGGCTGCAACTCAGGGGCCCCTGACTCCTGAGGGCCCCGAGCCTGTGCCTGGTAAGAACCTATCAGGTTTGATTATCTTCACTCTGTTTTTATTTTCACTTTTCTCTTTGCTTCTGTTGTGTTTTCTGTCTTTTCTTTTCCTCTGTGTGCTGTAAAGCGCTTTGGATCACGTGTGCCATGTGTAACATGTTATATAAATAAAGTTGAGGTGACTTTGAGTGATTCATCCGAGCTTACAGGTGAAGATTTTAGCTCCTTACATGTGCTGCAAGAAAAACAACTTTTTTACAGTTTCTGTTATCATGTTATATTTCCAAGTCCAGCTAAATATCAAACAATGTCTGAAGGTTTTTACCTCATCCGTGTTTTAAATCTGCAGATTATTACACCTGTGAGTGAAACGAGTGAAATATCACTTAGTTTAGATAAAGATTCAGATGTTAAACATGGACAGTATGTTGAGATGATACATCCCTTACTGTTATCTGCTGTTTAGCCTCTCTGTTGATATGAGACAGAGAAAAAAAACAAGCCCCTAAAACCTCAGATTGCATTATTTTCATCTTAATGAGAATCTGGTTGTTTATGTTTTGTGTTTTGAGGATCATCCACATTAATTACAATTTGACAGATCCAATTAAAACTGTAGGCCCATAATGATGTGATGGGGTTGCCACCGGGGGAGCAGCCTCAAAACAAACAGCACTAGTTTAATGTAAAGGTTGAGGGGCTGGATCACAGAGCACCGAAGAGGCACGAGCACGCACGTGTGTGTGTACGAGCGCACGTGCACGCGGGCCTATTTTCCCCCCGTATAGCCGCTCTTCTCTTCCCCAGAACCTCATAAAGCTCATAGACAATAATGATCCCGCCATAGACTGTAATGATCCTGCCATTTCATGGGGTATTACACTATAATGATGATAGTCCTCGTCATTTGCATCCCATCCAGCCTTTAGCTGCTGAGCTGCACCTCCATCTTACCTGGCACGGGTAATTTATAGAGCAAAGGCGTGAATAAGCCGCTCTGGAATAATACAACCCACACTTAGAGTCAAGCGCAGAGATTTATTACAGGAGTGTAAACCCAAAAGGCAAATAGAATCGGCCTGCTCATGTGTATGTGTGTGTGTGTGTGTGTGTGTGTATGTGTGTGTGTGTGTGTGTTTGCAGTCGGTGTTCAAAAGCAAAGCAGCAGAAATGAAGACATCCATGAAAACCTGCCGCCAATGACATCACATAAAGGATGATGGGGAGGCGGGTGTGAGACCTGGGTGGGAATGTGGGTGTGGTTGAGATATTTGGAGCATCATAAAAATGTTTGCCTGCACAAAAAAAAAAAAAAAAAAAGGGAGGAGGTTTAAAAAAAAAAAGAAGCTACTCCACCATAAATACGTTCTTAGCCTGAGAAATTTTTCACCACTATTCTTTACAAACAGAGAGACGCGTGCAACACAAAGACGACACACACTCAAACACACACAATCACTGGAAGGAGGGGAAAAAAACAACAACCCTGTGCGTATTTTACTCTGAGAGTTAATGGGAATAAAATACCTTGGTGGATGAGTGCAGATGTGTTTGATACAAATAGTCATTTTCCTATTTGCTGCCTCATTGAGCATGATGAATGATGGGAGTCAGGGAGGCGGCGTGATGAATGGCAGCACCTTGGCTCCATTGCATGCCCTATTGATTCTCCTTCTTTATTACTCCTACAACCCAGCTGGCTGCTCCTGCCCTCCCTACACTCTCTCCTCTCCACTGAGGAGGAGGGGGGGGAGGGAGGGAGGGAGGGAGGGAGAGAGGGAGCGAGGAGGGTCTTCTTCCTACTGTACAGGCCCCGCCTCTTACAGGAAGACTGTGTGAGTATGTGTGTGAGTGTGTAAACATAGAAGTGAGGAAGCCTAATGTGTATGTGTGCTTGTGGGCTGCAGGGAGTTCATGGATAGAGGGGAAAAATGAGTTTTCTGATTAGCGGGTTAGAGGCCAACAGTCTCTAATAGGGACGTGTCTGGGTGCTGCTTAGTTAGAGGGAGCTCTAAGATGACAATGAGGGGGGGAGAGAGAGTGGAAACGACGTGAGGAAGAGATCAAACTGGGCTTTAAAAGTGTGAATTTAGGGAATGACGAGGAGACGTCTTTCTGCAACTGTCTCGTTTGTTTGGTTTGTTTAGTGGGATCCCCCGTTCTTTCTGGAGCCAACACTCATATAAACATTAACTTAACAAATTCAAAGGACATTTTGTCCTTATGATGCACATGCAACATTACATACAACATAAGAAGCTCTGAGAAGGTAAGCAGTACAGGTTTAGAGCCCAAATATACTTCTAATCTGTTTCCAGGGTCAAAACTAAACATGAGGAAGCAGCATTCAGCGGCCACATCTGTAACAAACTCCCAGAAAACTTGAGGTCTGCTCCAACTCTCATCTCTTTTAAATCTTTAAACTTTCCTGTTTGCAGCTGTCTTTTATTAGATTAAATTTGGGACTATTTGTTCATATCTTTCTGTGATTTTTATTCACTACTTTAAGTCCCCAAATTTAGCATTTATAATCACTATATAAAATCTAATAAATGTTTTATAACACACTATAATGTAGTTATAAGCAGATATAAGGTCATTTTTAAGTGTTTATTAATGTGTACTATTTTCCAACAATTATAACTTCTCCTATGAAGACATAGTTTATATTTTTACAACTGTGTTTTCATTCATTGTCATTTGTTATCTGTTTATGGGATTCCACAGGAGGAGTCATAGGTGTTGACAAAAACATAAACACATATATCTACTAACAACTACATTATAACACGTTATAAATCATCTATAAAGTATTTATATATTGAATATAAATGCTAAATAGTTGGACTTAAAGTTTTACCTTTTATTCTCCTGTTTTATTCTATTTTAGCTTATTTTTATCCTCTATTTTATTTAATTCCTGAGCCACATGTGACGCGTTCATTCATGATGAGCACAGGCACTGTAGTTTATTCTGAGTCGATCCCACATTAAAGGTGCAGTGTGTAGAATTTAGTGGCGTCTAGCAGAGCAGACTTGGCAGATATGGAATAAAATATTCATAAGTATGTTTTAATTAGTGTATAATCACCTGAAAATAAGAATCATTGTGTTTTTTTTACCTTAGAATGAGCCCTTTATATCTACATCTCCTCTTCCAAGGAGGCCGCCATGTTGCACCGCCATGTTGCTACAGAAGCCCAGAACGGACAAACCAAACACTGACTCTAGAGAGGACCTCTTGCCTCACTGCTGGATGCCACTAACTCCTACACATTGCACCTTTAACTGTCCTGCTGCAGTAAACACTCACTGAAGCAACAAATGTGTATCAATCCGCTGCTGAAAATAATCCCAAACAAATGCTCTATTTCCTCCTGTTTGCATAATGCTTGTTAAAAACTACAAAGCCCAGCTGTTTCAGGAAGCTATTGACTTTTCTGAAATGAAACAACATATTTATGACCCTTAAAGATGTAATGTCTTCAGTATTGTTGGTTTGCATCTTCTAATTTGTTGACAATAAGAAAAATACATCCTTATAATAATATATATGACATTATTTAGACATTAGAAATGCCTACATAAAACCAATAAATTATTATCTCATTAGTGTTTAATTAGTGTTTAATTAAAATACATTAGTATTTTGTTTAAACACACTTAAACTGTACATCAGATGTGTTAGAGCAGGCTTTGGGGTGTTTTAAGAGAGATGTTTTAAAACAGATGTTTCATACACAAAGAAATCTGACAGTACTGACAGTGACAGTGACAGTACTGTGTTTCCCGTCAGAGCGGAGCCTTTTAGAAGATCAGAAAACACATCTTGCCAGGGACTGTAACCTCAGTCCCACCGGTTCTGTCAAAACAAAAGGCCTGTTCATCCATCCGTCCTCTCATCTGAGTCCACATCTGAGAGACGGGGCCTCGGCCCGGACAAGACGCTCTGTCGGCATCCCTCCGGAGTGTCGGACGGCCCCGTGAGGCTTGGACGTACGAGTGTGTTGTCACCGGTCTGTCTGCGTGACAGCGGTTTGATCGCCGGTCTGGCTGGCTCCAGCTTACCATGACGTCATTGGAATGACACGGAGGAGGATTAAATAAAGGTCATGTCAGGGAAAGACGTGGAACTTGGGAGACATGGTTGTTCCAGTCCAGCTCCGTTTTTTCTTTCATATCCCACAGAAGTCAAGCATGAACACGGATGTCGAGTTCTGGACCGTTTTCTTACTTCTCGTACCGGCTGCGGAGCGTGTCAAAATACCACGGCGTTCAGCAGAAAGAACATTTCTGTATGCATCATGTACACCGCGTTCAACCCGGGTCAGTAAATCCAAATCCAATCCCTGATTTGAAAAACAATACTCATTGAAAATAATGGGCAATCTCTGCAACTGATGAATTAAATTTCGATTCATTTCCTAAATGGGCTAGGTAGAGATAAAAATGATCCCAACCAATAATATGCATACACATATTACCCTCTGAGGCACGCAGTCACCATCACACACACACAACCTTCGCAAGCGTACACACACACACAACCATCTTCCTCTCAGCATGGCCTGCGCGAAGCTTCCCAGACTAAATTACAAATGTTTCAGTGGATTGGAGTTGCAGGACATAATGAAGCAGTGCGGCACGCTGAGAGGTAATTACCCAGCAGCACTCCTGCCGTTCTGCAGCCCTGCGAGGTGAGAGAGAAGATGAATAGCCAAAGTACAAAACCACTGACCCCTCAAAAGTTTCATTTACCATCTCCCCCCCCCTTTCTATCTCCCTCCCCCTGGTTTTGGGGAGCTTGGAAGAGGTAATCATCTAGGGACAGTTTTGGTAGGTTGATGAATGGTGTGTGTGGCTTTAGTGCTCGTACACACACGCACACCTATTCATCTGCTCCGGCCTAAACCCAGCCGAGCAGGGCTAGAGATGTGGAGCATGCTGAGCCTTATTGAGTCACCAGGGCTAGTTGAGCAGAGAGACAGGCCAGGAGAGGAGGAGGAGGAGGAGGAGGAGGAGGAGTGGGGGGGGATTCAGAGGAGGGATGGAGCGATGGAAAGAGGACAGACCGCCTGGCCGGGAGACGTGGAGCCGATCAATTTTCCCCTCCAGCCTATCAGTCATGTCCTCTCACTCTGTCCGTTTCTGCTGATGACACACTTTCTCTGCCCATCGGCCCATTTCCAGGCCAAGAGCGAAAAAGAAAGTCTAGCGGCGTGTGTGTATTTGTCTTGAACGCGCATGTTTGTGTGTGTGTGTGCGTCAGTCAGAGAGCACACCTGGGGGTTGTCCGAGGGGAGCGGCGTGTGAGACGGCGGGGGGCTGGCTTCTGTCAAAGTTTCCCCCCTCCCAGGAGTGCGGCGCGAGGACTGAGGAGCAGGGGAAGGGGGGAAAAAAAGCAGAGCAGAGGCCCCTCAGGTGAGGCCGACTCTGCCTCCTCTCCCAGGCGTGCCAGCGAAGGTGGCAGGATCCAAGCCTTGTCAATGCATAATGCATTAGAGGCCTCCTTCTACTGACAGCCCCCTCTGCCGCCTTCCACTCCAGCAGCCTGCCCGCTAATCAAAAACGACACATCCGAATGTCCAGACATACACACATGCTCACGCTCGCACACCCAAACAGACACACACACACACACACGCGGGCAGAAATTTACTAATCAAAAAGTGTATTTCCTAGAGGCTGACTCCCAAGAGAAATCCAGCTGGAAGAAATTGGAATAATTTATTAGCTTACAAGTTTTCGTTGACAGTTAGCCCGAGGCTATTTATCTCAGTAATAGAGAACGTCTCCAATGTGGCAAAATTGACCAAATCAAACAGCTTTGATCAGAAAATGAATCTGGCAAGGCTGTCTGTCTCTGGGTGTCCCATGAGGCGAGCGGGAAACAAACAAAACTGAGAGACAGAGAATAAGACCGAGCGAGAAAGAGAGAGAGATTATTTAACAAGTGACCACGAGGAGAGAAAAAAGAGAGAGAGAGAGAGAGTGAGAGATAGGCTCACGTCACAAGTGAAATCCCTCACTATAAATTATTATTAATCCAACAAAAAGGGGGTCAGGCGATATTCAAAACGGAGGATATTGCTGGATAAATAATGTGACAACGGCAAGAACATCAAAGCAATTTGTAGAGTTTACAGTCTCTCTTCATTGAGTTTGAGATGGTAAAAATTGTCCTGCTTTTTTATATTACAGCAACAGAATAGCTAATTCACTTTGTCAGATACCAAAACAGAAAAAAACGGGGGGGAAAAACTGAGTCAACGATCCACACTGTACACCTCCGCTGCCTTTAGATGCACTTCTCAATTCAGTTAGTATAAGACAATCTGTACGCTCGTGTCCACTGTAACACAATTCCCGCCTGCAAGTCTCTGAACTCCTGAAGGTATTTGCAGACAAAGCCAAATCTATTTCCAGTCCTCCGTTGCGTACACAGTATATCTCTGTCACTCCGGCCGTGTCTCAGTGACAAAGACACTGAGACGAGCTGTAAAACATGCTTTTGACATGATCCCCAGGCATGCCTCTCACAGTGAGGGACACATTCATTTGTCGAGGAGACTGACAGACGGTTCAAAGGGTCGTCAGGCTGACACCGAAAGGGAACAGTAAACACACCACAACCGTCTCAATTAGCGGCCGGGGCCTTTGATTCTCAGCCGTCACGCGGAGATCCTGGAGATAGGTCTCATTATGTTAAACGCACGTCAATCACGCACACCTCAGGGCAACAAAGTGAAGGAGGCGGCGTCGGCGGCGGCGGTGAGAGCGACTCGTGGCCTAATGTGCGAGTTTAATAGCAAGATGAATTACATATTTAGAGAGTTTGAAAAGATCAAACAAGTTTCACTCAAGCAGAAAAAAAGAAAACTCGACTCGGAGTTTGTGCTTTGACCTCACGGCTGAATGGAAAAAGTTTGCAGAATAACAACAAATTCTTTCCATAAGTGGAGCGCCGCATGGTAAAGAAACAATAATTGGATCACAGTGGGAAATTTCTCCATAGACTGGCATTAGCATTGACCCCCATCCTCCCTCCTTCCCCCGCCCCCCCTCCACCTGTTCTGCTCCGCACCTCCTCCCTCTCCTCGTCCTCTCCAATCTATCCGCCTAATGAATTTTTACCTGGCACAGACTGTTTTAAACTCCATTTGGACTTGTGCCTACAATTACCTCCTCAGAGTCTCCAAAGTAACTGCGCTCAGCCTAATTAGTATGCATTATCAATTAACAAACTTAATAGCTGGCAGATTGATTGGATCCTCTGTAGAAGGGGGCAGAGCTGAAGCGAAACACAAAATGAAAAATCATCTCCCTCCGCACTTCTCATTTCTCTTGCACACAGATTCATGTATGTACGTGCTTGTTAAAAGTAGTTACATAATATTGTAAAACGTGAATGTGTAATACGTTGTTTTTTTATGTGTATTTCTTGTTTATCGTCTGGAAAATGCGTAAAATGTGGGATATTATGAATTATTCATTTGAAATCTAGGCAACATTTATATAATACTGTATCAGTGATAAATAATACAGTGATGGAAGAAGTATTCAGATCATTTACTGGAGTAAAAGTATTACATTAAAAGTAATGATCTTGCATAAGTAAAAGCACAGAAGTATTATCAGCAAAATGTACTTACAGTATTAAAAGTACTTGGTATGCAGTAGAATGGCTCCTATAGGTGTTATATTTTATAATACTTGATCATTACTGATGTGCTACTGTGTAAGTGGTGGAATGTAACAAAGTACATTTATTTAAAGTATACTTAAGTACAATTTTGAGATAATTCACTGAGTATTTACATTTTATGATACTTCATACTTCTACTCCACTACATTCATTCCACAGCTACTTTTCAGTACTAGATTTTACATATAAAACAAATGATGTATTTTATATTTTTTATACATATATGTACATACATACATATACAGTATATAATAAGTATAGCACAGTGGGGACATTTGGCATAATGAGTACTTTTACTTTTGATACTTCAAGTAAATTTTGTAACTAACACTTCTGTACTTTTACTTGGTTTTGATTGCAGGACTTTAACTTGTAATGGCGTATTTTTACGGAGGAATGTTTCTACTTTTACTTAAATAAAAGATCTCAATACTTCTTCCACCACTGCAAAGTAGCATTTGAATCTGGTCTATATTGAGTTAATTTTAACTATTTCAGACTGTTCAATTGTCATATTTTATAAGCTCATCATATGTTTAGTGTGTAAAATCTTAGCCTGTAAAGTATCTGGTAAATATGGCTGTTAGGTAATTGTAATATTATTGTAATATTTCACTCTGAAATCCAGCAGTAGAAATACTTCCACTGTAGAAGTATAAAGCAGCATAAAATGGAAAAACTCCAGTAAAGCACAAGTGCTTCGAAATTGTACTTCAGTAAATGCATCTGGTATAATTTCCACCACTGCAAAAATATATGCATGATTTCACTCATAACTTATATAAATATGATAAAATACACATTATATACTAGTGGAGGAAGTATTCATATCAAAAAGTAGCAATACTACAATGTAAAAATACTCCTAAATTAAAAATGTCACTTGAGTAAAAATGCTTAAGTAGCAAATTTTACTAAAAATACAAATAATGCAGAAATAATGCTTTGAGTATTATATTATATACTGTACACTGTATTATTATTATTATTGATGCATTAATGTGTAAGTAGTATTTTAGTTTGGCAAGCTAATTTTAACTATTTTAAATGTTATTGGGTGATTTTATCTATTACAATATGTGTTTGTGTGTAAAGTAAAGAGTAGTAGTGGTTAAATAACTGTAGTGGAGCAAAAAGTAAAATATTTACCTCTGAAATGTAGTGAAAAAGAAGTACAAAGTTGCATAAAATGTAAATACTCAAGTAAAGTATACCAAAATGGTAAGTACAGTACTTCAATGTTTGTACTTAGTTACATTCTACTACTGCATATACCTACATAAAAGACTAATCTACCATCAGTTTTGTCACATACGTCCTTTCACACCATAAACATAAGGCCCTGCTCTGTAAATATGAGATGAGACAGTAAGGAACACTTACAGTAATTCAGTATTAGGAGCCTGATGAAGAAGAAAGGCTGATGATGGAAGCTGCTGCAGTGGTGATGAAAAGTGAAAAATGAAAAACAGAGTCTACTTCCCGGGAGGGCGTAAGTGGCAGCCATGGGAGGCATGTTAGGCAAAAGAAACCAATTTGTCAGGGAGATGAAAGTGATAGTTAAAGCAAGCATTCATTTTCTGGACATTGACGCCGCCATTAAATTGTGCTGTCTGACATAAAAGTCGCTGAATGGATAGGAATGTCTACATTTTTCACTCTTTTCTTAATTAACGCCACCTGTTCCCACCCCCCCAACCCCCCCCCCCAAAAAAACTGCTTATAATAATTCCAGAGGAAGAAAAACAGATCACCTGCTGTGTTTTCTGATTTGTGTTGCAAAGCCTGAGAGCTCAGCATAGATCCAACAGGACTATTATGTTAAAAAGTCTTAATTTAATCTTATTATTTGGGTGCCAATGCAGTGATATTATCCTGTTTGTCAGTGTTAGTCTTTAACTTTAGGCCCTTTAAGAGTAGCTACTTAACAACAGTCTTCCAGTCCAGACTATTTAACTGTAGCATGTGTTATGAGGGAAAATAATCCACCTTAATATCGCTCTTTATCCCAGGCACTAATGCTTGAATAACATTCATAAACGCATTACCAAAACATGTTTGACAGAGTCGTTTTAGATGCAAATTGGCCAATACGTCCTCAGCCGTAAGTGCAGATTCTCCGCATGCGCGCTGTAAATGAATCTCTGCATTTTCACCTGATTCAAATGGTTTGATTAGAGAAAGTTGCTTATTTACATAAATATCAATAAGAAGATATTATGACAATTACTCGCCCTATTGGCCACAAACTTTATATGCTTGAAAATATACTTTATTTTCATTAGGAGGCATGAAATGCAGTCATTACTGCATTAATTAAGGCCACTATAAACAATTATCTGGGTTAGTTTTTCAGTTATCCTGTAATGGGTCATTGTTGTGATAGAATCAACACCGCAGTGAGACTAATTTTTTACACAGTGCCACTTAGGACAGTACAAAGGACGTGAATTCCTACAGCAAGAAAATGAACAAATAGAATAATGTTTGGTCTTTTATGGGGGACGGAGGGTTTCTGCAGTAGAAATGGCTTCTCAGCACATCAGCAGTGGATGAAAAAAAAAAAAAAACAATCCATTACCTGGTGCAAACACCGGTTGTCCAGATAGTTCATAGCGCGGTAATACAGCGGCAGAAATGTGCTGTAAATGCAGGGAAGCAGCGAAATTGAGGAGTCACATACAATGAGCGTCACCTCAGGGGGGGACAGTGGCCTTGAGGTGGGGGGATGGGGAGTTGGGAGTTGGGAGTTGGCGGGGTGGGGGGGGGGGACGACGACAGATTCAGCAGCACTTCCTAAAAACACTGCAGCAACTTTGAAGAGAAATGAGAAGCGTATTATTCCCTGAATTGTAGTTTTGACATTTACTGAAATAAAGTCAGTAAAAAGTGTGATTTGGGGCAAAATGCACAAACAGAAGGTAGTAAAAATGTTGTCAATTTATCTATAATTGTATCCAGTTTTTCCATACTTTTACTATCTCGGTCTATTCTGTAAACACAACATCTATAGTTTTGGTTTCTTCCATTTTTTCCCTGTTAAAGGTTTTTTTTTTCCTTATTCGAATCAAGAGTCTAAGTATAGAGGATGTTGTATTGCTGTACAGATTGTAAAGCTCCTGTGAGGCAAATTTGTGATTTTGGGCTAAATAAATAATAAACTGACTTGATATTAAAGTTGTCAATTAACCAATTAGTCGACAGCAACTTTTTTGATAACTGATGAATCGTTTCAGTCATTTTTTCAAGCAAACACCCCCTGAAATGTGAGGATTTTCTGCTTTTCTCTGTTATATATGATAGTAAATTTCAGTATCTTTGAGTTTTGGACTGTGTGTCGAACAAAACAAGCAATTCCAAGACTCTGAGAAACTGGAATAGGTATTTTTTTCACAATTTATCAACAAGGATAAACATGAAGTTATGTATAAATGAGCAAATAATGGAAAATAATGTTGTAGCCCTACTTGATACTGGCAGCAGCCTTTCATACTATTATTATACTGTTATTACCCAAACTTGAAAATATACAAGGTGCAACAAAACACCAAGCACAATACCATCGATGGCAGGTCCCCATGGTGCATATTGTGTACAGTACAGGCTGCAGAAAGGGATGTAAATCGCAGACCAATCAAGGAAGAGCCCACAGGTCCCTGTCCAGTTTAGCTTTTAGATTGTGTCTAATCGACTGAGAGCACGTTTAAAAGGCGAATGAATGACTTATCACTAGTGCTGATTCGATTTGTAGAGCTAAATGAACATTTGAGGGTTTAAAAATGGCTGAGGAGGCTCTTAGCACAAAACAGACTCCTGCTATTGTGCTCTGTTTGCCTTAATAAATACTGGAAATTATACAAAAAAGCAAGAAGAAGCAAGATTTTTACTATGAACAACTGCATGAAATATCAAAGAATGTGTCAAGAGCCAGACAGAGAAAGAGAGAGAGAGCATGCAAGGGCATGTGCTTCAGTCTTGTGTGTGAGCATGTGGCTCCTTCATCGTCAGTTCTCTCTTTTTTTTTTTTTTTTTTTTTTTTTTTTTTGCACTGATGTATATTTCGTTGTCCGGGGGCTTAATTTTGATTTATAGTCCGTCCATAAATTAGAAAAATATGTTTTAGAATTCCATCCCGCGGAAAAAGCGGCCCGTGATGTCAGGGGATTGGGTGATATTTAAGATGTCAGAAATACATATTGGATTAGTGCGCTTTGTTCCCCCGCAACAGCAGGTGTTTAATCATAGCTGATGGCTGGAGCGAAATGCGTTAGGACAGGCCAGGCCCAAAAAACTGGAGCTGCGTTCCCATTGCGATAAATCATACGGCCCAATGTTGTTACATTCACACTCAGCTGCCCTCCCTCCCTCTCTTCCTCCTCCTCCTCCTCCCCCTCTCTCTCTCTCTTTCTCTCTCTCTCACACACACACACATACACACGCGCGCAAACTCGCAGGTACTACATCCTGACTCACGTGCTGGCCACGCGCTCCTCAAAAAAACCTCTTTACACCTGCAGGTTAAATCAATTGATCAGCGGTGTAATTGAAGCAATAGTCTATTATCTGAGCCTGATGCGTTGACAGTAAAACAATTACGCGCTGATATTAATTTACAGCTAATTTATATGTTCTAATCGGGATTTACACACAAGCACTCTGCTTTAGATCATTTGCTTTAAATACCTCTTTTTTATTATTATTATTATTATTGTTATTATTATTATTATTATTATTATTATGGCAGCAGCACAGGTGAGGTCTGCTGTCATTTCCTCTTATTAGCACGGATGAGCAGTCGAGGATAAACTACTAGAGGCCTTTTCACGCTGATATGAATGTAAATGGCATAAATTAATATGATCCATCAGCAGGAAAAATATTAATTCGTGGCTTTCTGGATGTATAATTGTTGATTTTAGTGGTTGTTTGCATGCACTGGATGTCTTTTTTTTTTTTTTTTTACTGACCTGATCATTATCACCGTCTTTCCAGTGATTACTGCGCCCCGGTATACCGGCGCGTCCTGGCCCGGATGAAGCGGTGCTGATCAGCTGAAAATGGATGAGAGGTGGGAACCCGGGAAGGCTACAGGGAGGGAGAGGGAGACGTTTAGGAGAGCAAACATTTTCAAGGTCACCCGGTGAACTGGAACCAGGGAGGGGAGATGCATGGAGAAAATAGTGCGTTTTGACACCAGCGCGCCGTTTGATTAAAAGGCAAAGTAATGGGTTTAAACACACGCACCGAGAATGCCGCCAGACTCTGTTGGCTTCTTTCCCCCCCGCAAATTAACGGTGCAGTGATGGAAATAAGGTTGTAATGTTTTCTAATGGAAAAGAAAGCCTATATAGCCTATTCTTTTTTTTTTTTTCTGGTCTTCTTGTTTTCTGACATACACAAAATAAATTGCCAAAACTAATAACCATGGCGCATGAGATTTTCTTTTTTGTTCCTCCTCTCTCCCCTCCAAAATAAAAACCCTTCAGTGTGGGAATTGGTTTCTTTTCCTACATTCGTTACCATGAACAATAATGGTCAAAATGATGAAACATCAATCTTGTAGCCTAATGTAACATTAACACTTGTGACTAGTGAGACAAAAAGCTGGTGTGGATTTGAGAGAGAGAAGGAGGAGAAGAAGGAGGGTAAAAAAAAAAAAAAAATGTCAAGCTTGCAGTTTGAGGCGGAGTTGTGTGTTACAGGGAGACTTAAATGCCTCATAGTGGGACCTGGGGTACCTGCAGAGTGAATGAACCTGCAGAGCAGAACAAAGAGGATTGCAAAACACACTGACAGATGATTTAATGCTGGCTGCGTGGGGAAAACAACCTCAAGCATATTAGCTTTCAGAGAAAAGTGCTAATCATGCATGCTCGCCGGTGGGAATACCGCCAGCAAATCAAACCTGAATGTTCAATACCGCCTATATTTAGGCGGTATTGAACATGGAGATTCAATAATCAAAGAACCTGGAAAGAGAGCAGAAATCCAGCGAGGGCCTCGGAGGGCCACTGGATGTTCCTGTCTGTGTGTGTGTGTGTGTGTGATGGCTGCTGCTGCTGCTGCTGCTGCTGTGTTTATCCTGGAACCACCTCTTCAATGTGTCTCTTAATTCCTCTCTAATTCCGCGTGTCAGGGCCGTGTATCCCCGCTGTCCCGCCCAATGGCCCTTTGTCGCCCCGTTTTCAACTCTCCCCAGCATTACTCAGCTCAATGACACACGGCAAATTGCATTTAATAAATTAGCTTAATGGATTCGACGATCGGTTAGCGGGCACAGTGTTTCCTCTGGTTAAGCAAAACATTTATATCCCACATTCTCTCTCTCTCTCTCTCTCTCTCTCTCTCTCTCTCTTACACACACACATACACACACGCACGCGTGCGTAATGGGGCCCCCTGAGTCACGCGCAATAATTTGCTGATTCTGAAATAATCCTGATTCATTTATGACTTCATACTTGGCTCTGATGTCTGTTGATAAACTGTTTGGTTTCCATGAACCTCTGTGCAGTGATGGAAGAAGTATTAAGATACTTTACTTAAGTAAAAGTACCAATACAGCAATGTAAAAATACTCCATTACAAGTAAAAGTACATAAGTATTATGAGCTTGATGTAGTTAAAGTATTGCAGTAAAAGTAGTGGTTTGGTCCCTCTGACTGATATATTATTATATATGACATCATTAGATTATTAATAGTGAAGCATCAGTGTTAGAGCAGCATGTTACTGTTGTAGCTGCTGGAGGTGGAGCTAGTTTACACTACTTTATATACAGTTAGCTAGTTTAGTCCAGTGGTTCCCAACCTAGGGGTCGGGGCCCCTCCAAAGGGTCAGCGGATAAATCTGAGGGGTCGTGAGATGATTAATGGGAGAGGAAAGAAGAAAAAACAAAGTTCTGATACACAAATCTGTTTTCAGTTTTTGGACTTTTTCCTCTAATCTTTGATTTTTGCTGAAATATTGGATCATTTGAACATGTGTGTGAGAAGTTTAGAGGGAAAAATCACTATTTGGTGGAGCTGTCAACAACTCATAGACATCTGAAATGTGACCCCGACTACACACTGCTTTTTGTAAGACGTCAAAAACCAAAAAAGGTTGGAAACCACTGGTTTCATCTTTAACAATGTGTTGTATTTTAAAAGCTTGTTATATTATCCATTGTGTCAAATCTTCATCTGAAAAGTAACTAAAGCTGTTAAATGAATGTAGTGGAGTAGAAAGTACAATATTTCCCTCTGAGATGTAGTGGAAGAACAAAGTAGCATCAAAGTACAAGTACCTCAAAACTGTATTTAAGTAGAATACTTGAGTAAATGTACTTAGTTGCTGTCCACCACTGCCTCTGTGTCATTTAAACTCAGGCGTAAAGGTGATTCCACAACATTTGAGGCTATAAATCACCACCATCATCACCACTATCATCATCATCCTCTCCTGAACAAGGGTTATTGGCACTTGAGGCAGCAGCCACGCTGACTGCACGCGGTTAAATGTCATGACATCCCCTCCCTCCCTCCCTCCCTCCCTCCCCGCCACAACAATCCTTTATGGCCTCTGCATGTTTGGTTGCGCAAAACAATCTCATCGGACATTATTGATGTTACAGATGTTATAGTAATCAAATTATCGGCCTGTGAAGGGCCCCTCTGTCACCGCGCCGTGTGATGAATTATAGGAAAGGTCACAGCCTGCCGGTGCTTTATGGAGGGTTTGTACGGTAACGCTCAGGTGAACACCTCCAGGGCCGCTGCCTCTCTCTCTCTCTCTCTCTCTCTCACACACACACACACACACACTCATACATGTTTGCACCTCAAGGGAGGAGGGGATTGGAGGTGGGGGTCACCTTTTTCATAACACAACTTTACCTTTTGCATTTACAGGTAATGGGAGCTTAACTTCCCATGAGCCTTTGGTGCTCTGAGCGAAGTGAAAGTGAGGAAAAGAGGCACTTTGTGGTGCGTTTAAAGGAGAAGTCTGGTGATATTCTACAATTTATTTTCTTTATTGTCAACAAATCCCTTGAAAAGACCAAAACCAACAATGGATTCATCCTATTTACGAGTATTGTGTGTGTATCCAAAGCCTGATATCTTATTCTTTCTGTCACATAGATTCCCATTGTCGTCCAAAAACTATTAAAAACACGTCAATGTGCCAAACTGCTGCCAGAAATATTCACCAAATCCTGTTTGAGTAATGTTTGCTAAAAAAATTACAGTTAACTGCTGATTTAGGAAATTACTAAACCTTTTTTTTTTTTTTAAATTAAAGATAAATTTGTTGTTTCTTTTACCTGGTTTTAGGATTTACACCTTCAGTAGGAATAAATGAACTAACACATTGTTTAGTCTTTTAATGGGATTTATTGGCAGTAAGAGGAATATAGAACAAAACCAGTTTCTGTGTTACTACAAGCTCAATCATCTTCTCTACACACCCCCATGATGCTTTTATTTATATATACGCTTTATATTTTTAATTACTGCATTTGTCACTCTGTTTGTAAGAGTCCGTTTGCATACATTCATCTGCATTCCTTTTATTGTGTTTAGCTGGTTTCACCGGGATATTTGTGCTTATTTATGTGGAGGACAGTTAACATAAAACAATATAACTTATACTGACAATAACCGTTATCTTACAGATCAGTCAACAGCACAAGTTTATTATGTTACGGCAATATTAGACCTTGGCTTTCTTTAGCTGCATTGGATAACTTTGTAGTTTTCACAGGATTGACGCTGAAACGATTGGTCGACTGACAGAAAGTTATCGTTTAAGTCATTAATCGAACACATTTGCTCAACCGAGCTTCTCAAATGTGAGGATTTGCTTCTTTTCTTCGATTTGTGTCGCTGTAAATCAAATATCTTTGGGTTTGCAAAGACGTCTGGGAACCTGTTTTGAGCATTAATCACAATTCTCTGTCATTTTATTGACTGAAGTTGTTTAATCGACAAAATTATCGACAGACAGAGGATTGTGAGGTGTAGCCAACATAATGTAAGTTATGTACAGGCTGGAGTTAGGAACTGTAAAAATATATTGATCCCTTTATTATTTAATGTTGCTCATTCACAATCACTCAAGTTTCATTTTATCTCATCATCTCTTTCCAGCTCTGTAACACTTCTGTTCCTCCTTAAACGTCCAGTTCCACCCAGAATTTATCATCACACAGGTTAGTTTCAGAAGGATTATAAGTTTATTATCACATGATGTATAAGGAGGTGATGATAATTAATAGCTGCAGATTTACTTTGAGGTTATTTATTGTTTGTTTGCAGTTCAACCAATTAACATCATACTGTAGTTATTCAACAAAGAGTGCAACCAAACCTAAAATCAGCTTCCATGTTGTGCTATTTATATGTTTTGCATGTATTTTGCATTTTTACACAACTTTTTGGGTTTTAATGTAAATCAATGTTTATAATGGTGATTCAGTGGTAAAGTATTATTCTGTGGTTGTGGTTGTTTTAGAGTTTGCATCTTTTAATTCATCAATTCATCTTCTATTTACAACGTGACATTAGCCATGCACTTACATACAGCATAGAGTCTTCTATAGTTAAAGGCCTGATATTCCCAGTTAAACTTGTGCTGACTGTATATCTAATGTGCACTATTTCAAACATTTAGACACTGAGCTTCAGCAGTGGCTCCACTGGAACCACAGGATTTTAAGAGACGTAAGGTCCAGCTAACTAAAGACTACAGGTAGGCGTTTGTATTGAGGGAACTGCTCCTTAACAGGTCTGATCGAATGCAGAGGACACATTTCACCACAGAGATTTATAAAATATATCACAGACTTCAAAACTTTAACGGATCACCGGTCACTTATGTCAAAACAACCAGTGATTGTATGATATTATGTACAGCACTGTATATATGTATTAAACTGCATTGTCTTTAAAAGGCATCAGATTGATATTTATGTCCTATAAACTTATACAAACACCTGTTTTTAGAAATGGTATTAACTGATATTAGTTTGTAAGATAAAGCAGCTTTTATAAAGGCTTCATAAGCTCTGACTAGCGGTTAATGTTTAATAAATCATATTGCTTCATTGATTCATTAACCATTAGAACAAGTTTTGGGTTGTGAAAAATACTTCCTGCTGGTGTTTATCCTCCTCCAGTAAGACCCTCCAATGGACTGTTTGACCTCTGACCCTGCAGAGAATCTGAACCACAATAAATTTATTAACTGTGGTTGACTTACTGACTTCTGCTGATGACTTAGTGGACAACGAGAAACCTGCAGCCCCTTTATTAATGAATTACTAACATTTATAACTGCAGACTTGATGCATTATTGTTACCTTTTATTTATAAAATAGGAAAATAAAACACACCCACTGATTCTAAATGTTTTTAGGCCTCTGAAATGAGGTGAAGCAGAGGAATTTTATGTTAAATCACATTGCAACTTTAAGGAATTACACTTGTTATTGTCTTTTTCATCTTTATTTCTCTTTTTAAAAATGTATGTCTTGTTTTTTTTACTTTTCTATTCTCTGTTTATTCTCTTTTTTTGTTTCATTTTATTCCTGCAACTACCATTGTAAGTTATTAAAACAAACAAAAACACTGTCGATGTGCTCACGTCGTAGGCTCTGCTATAGTCTACTCTGTCGCTACTGTTGCAGCTGTACAACAGTGAATAAATTGTTTTGAGCGTCACACAACCCCCGTGAAATGACTCATTTCACTATCAGGATTTCATCCATTCGGTCTGATAACATTTGGAAAGTCTAGAAGAGCCGCATGATTAATTTATTTTATCTCCATTCAAGTTAGCATCAGGCTAACTGACAGAAGTCTCTAGTGTGCATGTTTGATGCATAGAGCATGCTCAGTATACGTTCATCCGGCCAGTGCGGGAATGTCTCCACAGACACCAGATTTATAAACTCTGAATACTGTGAAAAACATCAGCATTGTGTTGACTTGTTTTGCAAAGGCTTGAATGTAACGGACGTTCATTTATATGTAAAAGTTCCACACTGCAGGTTTAAGGTCCCATTACTATATTTACTCCAGAGCTTTCAGCCACATCTCCTGGGCCTTCATCAGCAGATGGAGTTTGCTGAGTTGTCACAGAGTGGAGAATAATATTTACAAATAAATTAACACTTAATGTTATCAGCTTTTTACACTTTACAGATAGAGTTATAGTTAACTTCTTCATTAAAAACATTTAAAAAATGTTGTATATATTGTTTACAACTGAATTAGTGTGTTATAAACTATTTATTATTATGTTTCTAAATGCCAAATAGAGAGTTGTTTAATATTCAGACATGTCAAATAAATAATATGTGCTTTAATTCCATTAAAAGCTCATAAATTTGATTGCAGAATGTGTTTTTTTTTTTTACACAGGAGAGGAAAGTGAGTCTGGCTGGTTTGGAGGGAAGCTTTGCTGTCAGTCCAGGCCACATTAATCCAGACGCAATTAGCTGTCAGAGCTTCTGCTGTTCTCAGTTTGATGATAGCCTTGGGCTGAGCACGGCGGAGAGAGCCCTAATCAGGAGAGTAAACTCCGCTATATTTCAATTTGGGAGGGCGCTCTTCCGCTCCGGGGGGCTGTGGCACCGGTGATAAATAAAACGCCCATTTACTCCCCCGTTCGCCTCCCGCAGACATCCAAACTGCACTCGCCACCAGGCCCGTAATCATAGCCCGCATTTAGACGCTGAACATAAATCACACAATTGGAAACGCCATGATTAGAGATGCCAAACTCAAACAAATGCAGCGTGTAACCGTGTCAAGCCTGCGCGCCTGATATGAAATCATCCTCAATGAGAAATGAAACAAAATGGAACAATCGACACTTATACAAATACTGTTTAAAGACACTCAGTCTGTTATGAACTTAAAACAGCATCACTAAACTGTTTATTCGAAGCAGGAGGAAGAAAAAAAAACGTCCAGATCACAGTTTAATCTTAACCTAACAGGATTACAACCTCCTCTCATGTAATCCCCGAGTATTATGACACATCTGTTATTAACAAATGTGACAAAGGTGGCTTCCCGAGTGGGTCAGGCTTTAAATTCCTTTTCAAATGTTAACCAGCATGTTCCTGAAGCCGTTTAAAGTGTTAATTGGCTGATTGAGTCCATTTATCTAATCCCTCAGTTTTCACCGCTGCCCTCAAACCCTCCAAAACCGAAGAGTGGATTTGGGTGAAGTGCTGCACACGATCTCTATTCAAATATTTCCATATGACAACTGCTCACAGACCACTCCAATTAAAGGCCAGTCACTTTCTATTTAAGCTGCCTCAAAGGATCTCCGCGGTGTGCGTGGCGCAAACAAAAGGATCTTTCCAAAGCATTTAACTCCCCCAAAAAGTGACTCGGCCGACCCGAGATCCGCCCCCCCCGCCTCAAAGGCCAATCTCAGGGGATTAGATGCTGGATTTGGGAGGAGAATTGGGGTTGCAACACTGCCTTTCCTCCCTGGTTTCTTTTCTCTCTTTCCGCTAAAGAGGGGGCCCGCCTGCCTGTGCGTGTTCAGCACCGTGGAAATGAGATGCGCATTTAAATCCTGAGAGCAGGATCCACCGCCTGTGGCCG
This sequence comes from Thunnus maccoyii, assembly GCF_910596095.1. Lineage (NCBI taxonomy): Eukaryota > Metazoa > Chordata > Actinopteri > Scombriformes > Scombridae > Thunnus > Thunnus maccoyii. Next base: position 23,819,846 of record NC_056551.1, on the reverse strand, counting down.
TGCGCTGCCAGGAAAACCCGCCCGCCCTCGCCGGCAGGCCCGGGGGTTAATTAAGCGGCCTTCTAAAGCTGAGAGAGAAGGGGGCGGCCAGGTTTGATGCTCTCTACATCTGTGATTTCTAGCAAAATTCAGCCAGTCCCCTCCTGCGAGCAAGGGAGGATTTTTAAATGGTAAATTAGCATTCAGATGAGAGGCCGGTGCGTCATGGCGCTGCGCAGAGCTGAAGCTCACTTAAAAGAGTAACAGTCATCACATTTTGAAGTCTTGAAGGAAGGATGGTGATGACTGATTATGACTTAGTGGGACAAAACATGAGTCTTACTGAGCCAAAGTGCTCCAGTCCCTGAACACACCAGTTACAAGTTAATAAACAAGATAAAGTGCAAATCTTTGTTCACTGTGCACAGAATCAGGCCTGAAACTAACAATTACTTTCAACACTGATTAATATGTTGTTCAACCTTTACAAGGGTTTATATGTTTTAACTTTCTAACAGTTAATAAATCATTTATTATAGGTCATTAATGAGATCAACATGTGGCTTTACTGTTGAGACATAATTAAAGTTGTTAGTAAAGAGTGAAAAGTTTCACACTTTTTAAAAAGACAACAGTTAGTGAGTCATCAGTAATTAGAAACGTTAATAAGTCGTTGATTAAGTGTTGCTGCAATACTGAAAAAATATCAGTGAAACCAACAGTCCAAATATTCAATTTCCAGTCATAAAAACAAAAGAAAAGCAACAAATCTTCATATTTGAGAAACTGTAACTTGCCAGTGTTTTGGTATTTTTGCTTGATAAATGATTTAAACGTTGAATCCAAATGAATATTGTAAAAGTTAAGACTTTTTTGTTGACTCAGTGTCAGAGAGTGTGTGTGTTGGATCACATTATATTACAAAGTGTATCTTCAACACCAAAAACTGCAGCTTCAGTCAGAGTTGAATCAGCGTCTGATGGAACATTAGAAGTTCACAAAGTCAGATGTTTCTGTATTTGTTGACATTGTTCATACAAGTGTTCATGTGTCCAAAGTTTTTGTTAAACCTTAAAAATATGGAAGTTAACCTGCCAGTGAGGTCAGATCATTTCCCTTTTTTTCAGTGTGATTCAACTTTTACCAACTTTAATCTTCCAGAAAAGGTTTCTTAATATCTTAACTGTTTTAATTGTCAAATAATCTGTTAATAATCTACTTTTTCAATTATCAAGTAATCATCCGACCAACAATCCAAAACGCCAAAATATTAAATTTACAACAATATAACACAAAGAAATGCAGAAAATCTAAGATTAAGAAGTTTGAATCTTCACATTTTTAGCTTTCTCTTTGATAAATGATCAATAATGATTAACTGATTATCAAAAGTGTCAGTCTTACACTGGTAGAGTTGTCTGCAATATTTTTCCTGGTGTAATAATATTTGTAACTTTATTTATAATCATTGAATTAATCGACACTGCACTAAAAACAGATTTGTTTACTTGGATTTCATTTTGTCAATACTTGTGACTGTTTAGTATGTTAATATTACATTTTAGCATTTATGTAGAAAGTCTGATGTAATAATAATTTGTGGTTCTTCTCACAATACTGTAACTTTGACTGTCAAGCATCAAGTTCATGACATGTTATCAATGTGTAATATTAACTTTAAACCTCACTGATGCACTGCTGGTTCAGACTCAAAGATATTTAGAATATTTCCAGTTGATGGATTAATGCAGACATAGAAAACATGAAGTATAAAACATAAAGCTTTCATGAAGAGTTAAAACAAGATGATAAACAACATGTATAAAACCGTCACATGGTGTTGAACCTTAAAGCTACTTAAAGAGAAAGAAAAGAGGAAAACTGTATGTAAAGGGGCAACAGCTTTATAAGGCTCCTTATTGGTCAATCTTGCTGAGTAATTTTTTTAATCGATTTATTGTTTGGTCTGTAAAATGTCAGAAAATAGTGAAAAATCATAAATCTGTGTCTTTAAACCCGAGGCAACGTCTGCAAATGTCTTGTTTTGTCCGACCAACAGTCAAAAACCCAGAAATATTCAGTTTACTGTCACAGAAGAAGAAGAAAAGCTGCAAATCCTCACAATCAAGAGGCTGGAACCATCAAATGTTAGTTTTATGTTGCGTAACTAATAGATCATCAATTTATCATTACAGCTCTAGCTTATGAACAAAAGTCCAACTGCAAGTCAATTATGTTCTCACAAAATGCAGATATCCAAACTCAAACTTAAATTTGCTTCTGATATTCTACATTTGATTTATGGTGTTTCAAATATGTCTTGATAAATGAATAAATGTGTGTCCAGATATCAGAGATGGAACCATCAGTATTATTATTATTAACATCCAGCTATTATTAGGGCTGCAACTAATGATTATTCTCAGTATCAGTGACTGTGTGGATTATTTTCTCGATAAACTGATTAATTGTTGGTCTATAAAACATCAGAAAATAGTGAAACAGTGGCGTCAAATGTCTTGTTTTGTCCAACCAACAATCCAAAACCCAAAGATATTACATTTTCTACAAAGTGAGACAAGAAAAAGCAGCAAATCTTTACATTTGAGGCTGGAACCATTAAAATCTTTACCATTTTTTGCTTGAAAACTAACTCAGAATCAATTAATTGAACAGTGTGACTAATTGATTGACTAATCATTGTAGCTCTAATTATTAATATCTAGACATAATGTACTCTGTAACAAGAAGCCAATCAGCAGATCCACCTGTGGTGAGTTATGCAAATCATGAAAAAAAAGAGCAGATTCAGTTTTCTAAATGCAAGTAAATTCCTTGAATAAACAATAAACTCTTTCAAAACAGGAAACACACAAACACACACAAACAGGCACTTCTCTGATTTCCAGACGCCACTCTTGGCTTTTATAATCATTGAGCGGACGGACGGGTTGATGCAGATGCAAAGTGTTTGCAGGCGGAGAGGCCTGGCACTCTGCTCGCCGTGCTTTATTGTGCGCTCGCCGCCACATACAGGTCTTCATTAGGAGCGTCTGGAGACTAGGTGAGGGGCTTTTGTGTGTGTGAATCACTGTGGTTTATGTGTCTTTTGCACCACTAATATGCCACTATGTCAGATGGAGTCTGTTTTAGTGCAAGCCTTTATGGGGGTAAATTGGTGCCGAATAGGACAGCGGAGCACTTTAACAGCACTCACCTTCTCCTCACCCCTTTTAACTTATTAACTTACATTAACTCATTTTAACCTGTCAACAGCCCTGCATCTGTATCACAAATAAATCACAGTGGTGGGCGTATAAGTGTGTGTGTGTGGCTGTGTGTAAAATGTGTTTACCTCTATGTGAATCCGCAAGCTTTTTACCTCCCGAGTCACTATTAATGAAGACGATCTCCCGTTTTGACTGTGTGATCACTTTTTAATGCACTTGAGTGGTTTTTAAAGTGCAATCAAATGCTAATTAAAGGCTGCTGGTGGGTTTTTTTTAGCGGCTGACCGTAAATGCTCTTTCCTCCGTAGTTTTCCTTTTGTGCGTGCTTTCACTATAGGAGGCCCCCCCAGTCAGGAGAAACATAAGCATGAGTCGATTGTTAAATGCACCTGCGAGACGGCCATCGGTGAACTGTGTCTCTCAAGAGGGCACGGAAATAGAAGGTAAACAATGTGATGAAAGCACAGCCTTTCAGAGAATCTGCCATGATTAGATTTTCTTTGCCGTCTGAGTGACAGCGCAGACGAGATCGGCGCATAAACCCACACTTTTTTTTTTCCTCAAGTATTTCATATTTAAAGGGGCTATATTATGCTTTTAGTGATTTTATAATATGGTTAAAGTTCCAAAACTTGAGGTTAACGTAGGTAAAAAAAGTTGCCTGCAAGTCAAAATCCAGGGCATCAACCTGCTCTGAACGCTTTGTTTGCAATGTTTTTTATCTACTTTGCTGACGAACTGACATCAGCTTGTCGCACATGCCTATAAACGGCTGTCTGTTCTGTAGCTTTGGTTGCTAAGGTTGTTGCTAAGGTGTTTCTATGTGTTGTCCGCTCACATATTTCGGATCAGATTCAGGCTCAGACATGTACGGATGTGACTGAGAAGTTGACATTTTGAGTAAAGAATGAGGAAAAACTAGTGAAATCCTGCTACTGTAGTTTGTATCATGGTTTGTCAAGCTGTGGAGCAACTTCCTGAAGCTGACCAATCAGAAGAGAGTGGGCTCATCAGGAGGCGGGCCTTAAAGAGACAGGAGCTAAAACTGCCTGTTTCAGACAGAGGCTGAACTGAGGGGCTGCATAAAGAGCCAGTATATGATAAATAAAGAGTTTTTAACTGTAAATAATGCAAAGATATTCCAGTAGAGGCCCAGATTAAAAATATAAACCTGTAAATGTGTAAAATGTCCCCTTTCACATGGTGCCTCATTTAAAGCTACAGAAAAAGCTAGTTACTGTTTTAATATTCATTCTTGTGCAAACACAACATTCATATCTTGCATCAGTGAGGAAATATCTACTCAGTGCTATTTATGCTTGAACTTACACGTCTTGGAGCATGAAATATAACCTGATAGAAACCTCTCCCTCCTCGTCTCCTCTGGACTGTAGATTGATGAATGTGGGACACCAAAAAGGAAAGTGAAAAATCAAATCAGCAAAGCTGAATGTGTCTGTCCCCCTAATGAGCTGCTGATTGAACATTTCAGTGGGGAAACATGTAGTCATTAGTCTCCATGCTCCAAAGAAGCATTTAAAAGAAACTTCAGTAAAGGGAAAAAAAAAAAAATCTAATTACAATACAGGAGACACAGGAATAGCTGTGAAGCATCAATTTAAGCATAATCACCACAATTACTGTTCCCCTGGGTCTGCTGGAGTTACACAGTGATTGTTTTGGGGGAGAAATTGTATTTGTGTGGATATAACACCTTTTTTCCTCAGATGTCATGCATCTTCTCATCATCCAGCAGGTCTTGGTCTTTACTGAGAGCGAGGCGTGTTCAGCGCGTCGAGGGAACGTAATTTTGTGTTGCCGGAGGATTAACTGTGTTAGCGACTTGTGAAATGATCAGTTACAGAATCGTTAATCTATTTATTCAAATCACAGTCTGCACGTGTTATGATGGATTATACATCTTCGTTTTCATAAAATAATTTAAAGAGTCACTTCAACTAAAGTGTATCTGGTTGAGATATTCATTTCCAGTCCAACCCAGTAGAGAGCTGAACTGAAACCGGGGTTCTTTACCAGAGATTGGGAAACTCATTTCAAAACCACACTGTCATTTGTAATGATTTAAATTACTACAAAAAACAGCCTTGAAACATAACTTTGCTCAACACCGTCATGTCATTCACTCTATTTGTCTTAACAGGGATTCATTTCTTTATGTAATGTTTCTGTGCGGCCTTTAACAAACACCATTTACTACTTTAAAGGGCAGGTTCACAGTTTTCCAAGTCTGTCTTAAAATAACAGTCAGGTGTCCGTATGAACAGTGAAAGAGGTTTTCCTCGCTGCAATAATTCCTCCTGTTCATACTGGCTATTCAAAGATCCCCTTCAAATGTGCTTTCAATGTAAGTGATGGAGGCCAAACAGTCATTTTGTGAAATGCATGTAAAAGTTTATCTGAAGCTTATATGAAGCTTCAGCAGTCTGAGTTAGTCATATCAAGTGGATATCTGACACATTTAGTCTTTTTAGCATCAAGTTCCCTCTTTGTGTTTCCTTGTTGAGCTGTGGAAGAAGTATAGTAACAAAAAGGAGGACTTTGACACTAAAAAGACTGTAACATTTAAAGATACCTACTTGATTTGACTCATTTGGACGCTGAAGCTTCATATTAGCTTCAGATAAACTTTTAAATACATTTTTGCTAGCAAGGCTGCAGATTTTGTCCCCCCATCACTTACATTGTTAGTGCATGAACAAGAGGAATGATTACAGCAAGAAAAACCTGTTTCAATGTTGATTTAGGCTCCTGACTGTTGTTTTAAGACAGACTTGAAAAACTGTGAACCCGCCCTTTAATTCAGTCTATCAGGATGCTATCAGGCTCAGTGTGACCATCTGCTCTGCCAATGACAGAGCAACATGTTATCGCTTTATTCAAAGATTTGATGAGCTGTATCTAAATAAGGAGTCCAGCTATGTAAACAGATGATGGGACAGTATTCAATCGAAATAATGTAAATTTTATATATATATTCTCTCAGGATAAGTGGTTTACAGAGCAGATATGTCGCTGTAGCAGACAAAAAAAGGCAACTGAATATCAGTTGGATTAAATATTTCTAATAAAGGATGAAATCCATAACTGAAGCGTGTGAAGTGACATTGCTGTATTTGCTTGTGTGTGTGTGTTGTATTTGCCTGCATGTCTGTGGCTCCCCGTCAGACGAACGAGCGGCTGATCAGAGACACGCTGGCTAATGAGAAGTTGCTCTCAGTGGTAAGGTCAGACAGGCGTTTCCTCAGCTGGGATCCTCTGCTTTCCCCCCCCTCCTCTTCCTCCTCCTCCTCCTCTCCCCCGAATGTTGCCTTCATCCGTTCCCTACTCTCTTCAAACAGAGACCGTGATAAGACCAACTGAACAGGCCCATCATGTCACTGTGCTGCAGCCCAGAGAGGGAATGAAATCAAGCTGTCACTGCACAGCATTGTAGAGCGAGAGGTGAAGAGGAAGAGAGGCAGCCCCCCTGTTCTCTCATTCCCTCCCCAGAGCCCATTATAGCAGGTGCCAACACCGGGAGATGGATCACACACACACACACACACACACACACACACACACACACAACACACACACACACACACTCGTGCATCTGTATGAGGACACCGTATGAAAAATCTTCTCTAAAATCTGAGTTAATTTCCTTAATCTGTATTCAAAAGTCATCACATAATTTGTTACGTCGCGCTCACAAGATATAAACTTGTTGTTGTAAAAAGAGAAAAAAGGAGCTCAGCTTCTGTTAATAACATTTACATCACGGTGATTGAAGTCAGACAAACAACAGCTACTATCTGTTTAAATGTACGAGAGTTATTACACATCTACTCGTTAAATGAGTCGTTTCTGGAACTGGAAATCATCAGAAAACTGGATTAATGAAAGAGAGATGAATTACTCATTTTGTAGGAGATTATTAAGAGCACCTGTGAATGACAGCGGATTCGAGATGAACATATTTAAAGAAAAATAAAAGGAGGATTATTCCGATTTTGCTGGACTTCAGTAGCTTTACTGGAGGTGTATCTGCCAACTCATCTGACTTAGAACAATGTATAATATATGGCAACAATCACAGTTTTATATCTAAATCATAGTATTCCCCAAATAATGATAAACTCTAAAATCAATAAACTACCAGAACTCCATAAAATAAACATAAAATAGGCTTATATAAAGTATTAGAAATGATTAATTCTGATGTATTAAAAGGTATTAAAACTCATTGTTTGATCTATAATTCTTATAACTAGTATATTTTATAGAATTAAAATTACAATAAATTCAATGTTAAGTATTCTTCAGGTTTATCAACTACTAAAATCACACATTCTGTGCTAAATACTGAATCTTATCTGTATTTACAATGAAGCTTGATTCTATTTATAAACCTTTAGCCCATTATGAGAATGTTAACTGTTGCTATGGCAACAAGTGACAGCTGATGTTAGCATATATTAGCTAGCTTAGCTTATCGTCCAAACAATAATAACCCGTAAAATTACCAATCGGCATATTTAAATAAAAATCAACAACTACCAACAGTCAGAGTCCTTCAAACCATTGTTGTCAAAATTAGAAAAATAACAGCTAAGAAGGGTAAAATAATAAAATATGAAGGTGCTTAGGTGACATTTACCCACCTGAAAGAGGAAATGAAAACAAACAGTGGTTCTGCTGGTCTTCACTAGCTTTACTGTAGGTCAGTAGTTCTCAAAGTGGGGTCCAGGGACCCCCAGGAGTCCTTGAGGAGGTTCCAAGGGGTCCTGTTTTGACTGTTTTGGTCATGGATTTCATACACTTTCTGTAATAAAACATCTAGAAGCAGAAATCTTATCAAATGGGGGTTCGTGGTCTAGTTTGTGTCAGTTTAGGGGTTCTTGATGTGCAAAGGTTGGAGAACCACCGATCTATGTGTAGCTGCCGACTGAAGAACGCAGCTCCATCTATCTATCTATCTATCTATCTATCTATCTATCTATCTGTAAAGACACAATATAAAGTGTGAATACTGTATATAAAATAACACATAGCTACAAGTGAGTGGGCAAATTCCCATAAATAACCTTCATGCCACACAAACACGGATGTACGTTTCTGTTGTTTATTTAAACACGTCCACCGCTGGCTGCTCTTTTCCTCTGTTTAGCTTGTAATTAATTAAAATCATGAGAACGTGGGCCATTGTGCAGCGTGTTCAGATTCAGCGTGGGAGTGATGTGGGTGCTGGATTGTCAGCAGCTCTACTGTCCTCTGGTTTGTCTTTAAATCTTGAAGAACCCCTCCAACACATGTTTTAAGACGTATAAAAATACCCTGTTTCGAATAACTACTTGTGTCTGATGTGGTCTTTTAACTCCAAAAACCTTCTGCAAATATTTTTCAGTTTAACTTCTGGACTCAACGTCGTATCCAGAAGCTTCTTCTTCTTCTGGTGCCGTGTTGCTTTCTGATCCGCTTCCAGTTGTTAAAAATGAAAGGAGGCTTATAGAAGTCAGGTCAGGACTAATTCATGGAATAATGTCACATATTTATTATGAAACCTTCAGTGATATGTTTACAGCTATCAAACTGTCCTTGTCGTACGAGGATGTGGGCGTTATTCATTTTTTATTTAAACTGTGGTGATGTGTTGTTCGGATTTCAGGATTTTATTTTGTTAGTTTAAATTCAACATCAAACTAACCAAATAAAATCTTTTTAACATTGCTTTGTCTTTTAACACTATGTTGAAAATAAGCATTTTCATTTTAACTTGTTATCCCTTAGAGTTTTGTTTTAAAATAATCATATTGTACTGTGCAGACTGAGGTTGCAAATAATTAGATTAGAATTAGAAGATTATTCTCATTTTCATTTATTCTGTTGATTATTTCTCGAGTGATCAATGAGTTTGGTCCATAAAATGTCAGAGAATGTTGGAAAATGTTGATCGCCGTTTCCCAGAACCCAAGTCGTCTTCAAATGACGTCTTCAAATGTCTCCAACAGTCCACAACTCAAAGATATTCACATTACTGTCATGGAAACAAGAAAATATTCACATTGAGAAGCTGGAATCAGAGAATTTGGTCTTTTTTTACCTTTAAAAAACTCAAAACAATGAATCAATTATTAAAACAGTTGGCGTTAATTAATGGACTCATCGTTGCAGCTGTAGTGCTGACAAAGTTGAGTTTCAAGACATCCACAGTGAGCTGGGAAGATATTTGGGGATTCTGGAAGAAAATGAGAACCTTTGTTGTCGTCTTATTCTTTCCACTAAAAGACACTAAAGGAAGGAAGTGTAACTTGAATGTTTAAACTCTTATTGGCTACTAGTGTTCTAGTCAAAGGGGACTTTAGCTTATTTCTGAAATGTCCAAATACTCTCTGTATGGCTCAAAAATAAAAATCATCAGGGCTGCAGCCTTAAAAATAAAAAACCAACAGCATCTCACCCTCTGACTCCTGCTGGTTCCAGATCTGTGCGTTTGTGTTTTTCTTTTCGTGAACTTGTAAAATGTGCAAATGTGTTTGGAAATCTTCTGTGTGGCTGTATGATGATGTGTTGAGAAAAGCGAGGTGTGTGTGTGTATCTGGCAGGCCTGACGCAGTGCATGTGTGTGTGTGTGTGTGTGTGTGTGTGTGTGTGTGTGTGTGTGTGTGTGTAATGGGAACAGCTGGCTGAGGGAATGAGTACAGAGGGAGAGGTGATGGATGCGAGTGGAGCTCCTGTGACAGATGAGCTAACAGGTGTTCACCACAGCCCTCAGAGAGACACTATTTATGAGCCGGAAAAGACAGCCAGACGCAAAGCACACTACGCCACCGGCCTACTCCGTGCTAAAACACATCACGTACGGCGCCACGACTTTACTCTACGATGAGCAGCACAGCAGATCCGTCTTTAAGCGGCGGATGGGCTTTAGCTCGCTATCAGTCTCCCTGCACAAAGTCCTCGTACATCTTCTACTGAGGAATATTCACATAAAAATAAACGTATATGGCTATAAGACACTTTACCCTGCACCTCCACTTTCCTTCTTCAGTTTGCAGCTAAGAATCAATCCTACTATCACTTTGTTGTGCTGTTACAACTCTTAACGCTGCTTCTGCTGCCACCGTTTTCAAAACAATTGCTGTAACTGACTCACTTTTAAACAGTTAATGACATCAGTTTGCATCAGAGGTCAATGACATTTTTCTTTGGACAATGCAAGCCTATACAGGATGTTTTGTTTGTCGTTTAATTCCTTTAGGGCTCTATCTGAAGACAGATGTCATTTTCCTCCATTAATAAGAGGGTTAGGGCCTTTAGCTCCCAGTTTGTGCCTCTCATGTGCTTTATTATCTTACACTCCACTTACAGAGCTATAAAAATATATACTGTATGTTTGGGAAGAAGAAGAAAAGGTCATTAACAAGATTTAAGGCTGTTCTGAAGGTATTTCAAGAACCCTCAAAGATTCGTTTGAACATCTGGATGCAAAAATATTCCAACCTGCTGCACAACCAAAAGTATTTTTAACTGTATTTCTAAATCCAGATGGCCAGAAATGACACATGTCCTTTCTCTTTTTGATAAAACACAAAAAAAATATGGACACTTGGTCAATGAAGACAAACATAACTCATAATAAAAATGTACATTTCAGTTGACATTATATAGATTAAGCAAAGAAATATTTAAATCCTGGCTCTTATCCATCAGTCGCAACATAAGAAACATGTTAAAAACCAGTTGTAGTGCAGCAGACGGGATATTTTTGATGATTCTGGAAATACCTTCAGATCAGCAGTAAGTGTTTTGTTTTGGGGGGGTTCAAACATTGGTGCTTATAAACAGTATTTTTCAGAAAACTGGATGTTTAGCTCTGTCATGTAAAGATAACACGCACGAGAGGCTCAAACTGGGACGACAGCAGCTTATGTTCATTTAGCCAAAAAATGACAATATTGTGTTTGTGAGACACAAATCTGACTAAAGCTGTGAAGTTAAAACTATGTTTGAATTCACAGGATACTTGTTTCATTGAGTAAAGAGGTTTAATACTTGTGTTATTTATCTGGTAAGTTTATTAGCATTAACTCCAGCACCATGCACTGTTCAACCAACCTGCTGCAAACCAACACACACGAGCCTTGTGTTTATATTTGTATCTATAGTCAAGTTTTGATGTAAATTCATCACTTTATTTCCATCGGGGGGGGGGGCAGATTTGGCCAACAGGCTGCTACCTGCCAACCCTGGTTTATAGAAGGTGGATGGGAACATGAGATGAGCGGGGGACGACCATATGGCGGGAGGTGGAGTGACAGATGATTCAAAATCATCAAGTCATGAGTACATGGTATGTGTCTCAGCCTGCCAATTAGCAGAGCTCACTATCAACAGTTTGTGTTTCTGCCACGTTCAGATAAATGACTTTAAATCACAGCGTGGAGACGTTTGAGTGACAGTCGCTAAATACGTTCAACCGAGGAGCGTTATTACTGCAGCAGCAAGACAAGAAGAGGAAAAAAAAAAAAAAGATTATTTGTTTTAATAAATTCACTTTTTATTATTCAGCAAAAGCGATACAGATAATTGACCTTGTTGATTTAAGTCTACTGTATATTTTTGGTTTTCTAAATAACATTATTTTCATGTAGAAGGCACTTGAACAGATGTGATTTGTGGGGCGGTGTAAAGGTTGGAATGAAATGATCCAGCTACGAGTAAAACTAGACTTTAAGACTTTTTAAGGCTTCTGATTTAATGACCGTGTTTAAGGGTTTGTTTGTTTTTCTCCATTTCTTGGCACTAAAGTACAAAATCCATCAATGCAAACACGGAGGTCACTTGGCTCAGGCGGGGATGCCAATTAAATACAGTCGAACAACAGCGCTTGAAATTTCTTAGAGGAGTGTCTCAAATCGTATATAAACACAGAAGAGGGACAGAAAGACTGACCTGTAGCACGCTGAGCTGCTCGTTCTCCCAAAATGTACGTACAAATATCTGTACATTGGTCAAAATCATGAATGGAAATCGTCATTTTTCTGCTGGGGGAGGGTTTAAATGTGACTTATAAAAGGATGAGGTGGGATGAATAGAAGTTTCACATTTTAAAAATCTATTATAAAGTCTATGCTGCCTTCTGTGCGTTTTAAAGGAGATCATCACTTTATTCAAAGACTTTCACAAAGTTATCTCCGTGGTTCAGGACAATCTTTTCTGAAGCGACAGACCGTAAAAAATAAGAAACACTGCACGAGTGATCCTCCGTCGTTCCCGGTTCTTTCTCTGTGAGCTCACAAGTTCAAACTGTAGTTCTTCGGTTTCTGGTTTTTGGATAAAAGTAGTGCCTGACCTGTCCTAAACCACAGAGATAAAGTATATGAATTCTTTAATTGAAGTGCTGCTCCCCTTTACCTTTACTAAAGGTCTTGTGGGTTTTGAGGAGATGAGAAACTCTATGCCTGCGTGAGGGCTTGTTTGAGGTCTCGGAGCAACATGGACGCCATGACGCTCTTCTCTGTGTTGATGGTGAGCAGGGCGGCCGAGGACTCCTTCAGCTCCAGCGACACCAAGACCAGAGCTCCGCTGCTGACCGTCCGCCCGGCAAACCTGCAGGAGGGTTAAGAGAAAACACACAGAGGACACACATGGGTCAGCTTCACTAAAGCACCAGGACAGACAGACGCTGATCTGTAGGAAACGTCACTTAAAGAACCGTAAACTAACTTACTTTTACATTTCCATCAAGTTAAAGAAACAGGATTTATGAAGTCAAAGTGTTTCATGTGATCAGAAAATGAAAACAATGAAATTTACTTTACAAGTTGAAAACATGAATATCAATCGATCAACTGCAAGTATGAGCGTTATTTCTACTTGTGAACAGCTGCAGCACAAGAAACAGTCCGTTTACCTCGTGTATAGACTGATAAAAGCACTTTTGACACTTTTAACATAATATTTGCCTTTGTGATGTTGAATATTGTTGGTCAGCTACAGACTGATCACTCTCATTAATCGTTAACTCTTTCTAACATCATCATACTTGTAATTTTTAGATGTTTTATTTGTGTAAATGAATCATCTATGTGTACTTTGTTTGTGAACTTGCTTGTGTCAAATTGCTCCTTGAGAGACAAATGAAAAACATTAAAGAGTTTGCGAAGCTGCCACTGAACTGCTGCAGAATAAATGAAACTGACATTATTTCTATCATTTATTCACATATTATTTATAAATGATGTCTCTGTTCTTATTATTTCATGTGTAATCTCCTTATCAGTAAAAGCAGTCTCCACTTCAACTGTAAACATTTGGTCATTTTTCTGATACGTCACCTTTTCAATTCAACACTGTATCATGAATAAGATTTTTTTTTTTTTTTTTTAAATTTAACCTTCATTTAACCAGGAAACCCTCACTGAGTTTACCAATCTCTTTTTCAAGAGTGTCCTGACCCAGATAGACAGCGACAACGATGAGTACAGACAAACAACACAAAAATATAAGAGTGAAAATACTGCAGTCATATAAAATATTACATACTGAAAACAACATAAGATTTCCTAAAGCTGTCTAGATAAAAACAAGACCAATCTGAAACAACTCAATGAGACTGAGACTCTAAAAACATCAACAGTTAGTTGAGAAGGCAGATTGTGCAGCTGTGATTTAAATTCCTGAAGACGAAACCACATTTTTAAATTTTAAATTAAGTTGCAGAAGGTGCAGCTTAAATAAAGGCTCTTTAACTCAGTGTGGACTTTTATCTGGGAACCGTTAATAAATATGAATACCTGGAATCAATAAATAGTTCATGTATGACAAACATGAGGCACCTTAAAAAAAAAGAGATAAATGTGTTGCACAGCCACAAGCCTTCACACTTAACTCCCCCCAACAGCCATAAATCCTCACGTTAGAAAATTCTCTAACACCTCACACCTTGTGATTACCCTAAATTAGTGAGTGAGACAAAGACGGAAAACGATGTGACAGGAAATATAGAGAGCAGAGCAACAGACAGTCTATTATCCAGCTGACTAAAGAGCCATTAGGGGTGAGACACGCCCTTCCTGCCAGTCAAACACAGTTTAGCCTGCTTTTATGGACTGTGGCTGTCCATGAGTGTGTGGGAGCTTTGGGACCAGTATGGGGGGGGGATGCCCCGTCCCACCAGCTCCCTCTGGGCCATTGGGAGAATTCTCAGTCCACCGTTTCCTTGGATACCGTCCCTGCAGACCTGGGGCAAATCTGGGCGCACATGGTCCCCATTGAGAGTGCTAACAAGAGGCAGACAGGGGCTATGACCCAGCGTGACCCCTCTTTGAGGGCGACAGAGCCGAGCTGGGCCCCCTTCTCCCGCTCCCCCCCTCTGGCCCTCTGCATCTCTGAGCCTCACGTGGCGGACTCCCAGCCATCTGCCTCCATTTAGCACTACATCCCCGCAACAAAGACCCCCTGTGGCAGCCTGCTTAGGCCTGACAAACAGCTCACAAAGAGCCCCACTTAGGCCTGACTAAAGCCTGTGAAGAGCCCCCGCAGGACGGCCTGTGGACAGGCGCTGTCACAGAGCGCTGCGACGGCGTGCTGCGCGGCGGTTACAACGAGCACGTCCACCAATTAGCACGCACACGTTAAAGACGAGGAGGAGGAGGAGGAGGAGGAGGGGGAGGGAGGGGGGCCACTACGGGGACATGCATACACAATGAAACGGCGCTGGCTCACAAACCCAGTGTGTCTGGGTGCGTCTCAGGGGAGCTGCTAAATTACCATCAACAGAGGAGAGGGAGTTTATCAGGGAGCTCTCAGGGAGGAGAGAGAGAGTCCTCCTCGGCTTTAATTAAAATATTAGCCACTTCTGCAGGAAACACAAGCCATTCAAAGAGGAGGATTAATTTCTCTCTAAAAAAAAAAAAAAAATACCAACCTCTTTAGTCGGCTCTCGCTTATCTAAATAATTCAGGGTTTATGTATTAATCCAAATTACTAACAGTAGAAATTCAGGATGTGTCCTCCGTCACGCTTCATTCAAACCTGTAAAACCTGCAACCACATTAATCCTATTTATGCACCAAAAAAAAAAGAAGTCTTATGTGTTTCCATGTGCTCCTTCACACATGTAAACATGCTCGTCCCTGTCCGGTTCCCTTCTCTCGCCCCCGCTGTCAGCCGCCTAAGGTGTCTATGTGGTCCCTGTGGCTTTGCTAATGGATTTAGGATATAAATCTATCATTTACTCAGCCAGTTAACACTACCCCGAGGCTGCTTTCATTTCGTCTCAGGAGACGCCGCTGCGGGCCTTTGTTCACGTAGTGGTGATAAGAGCGAGTGAAATAAACAAGAGCGTGTTTTTTGATTTGCGCTTGATTTCCGAGCGTATTCGCTTTGAATATTCTCAGTTTTGTGCTCGTGTGTGCGCGCGTCTGGATCTGACGCCACGTCGGTGCATTTTTTAAAGGACTAGAAAGGAAAGATTAAGGACGAGCGGGGCCCTAAACGGGTCATTGGTATTCTCCTGCACTCTTCACATACTGGGCTAAACACTGGATTAATTGCAGTGTATGGAAAGAAAAGCAAAGCATAACCCCTGGACTTAGAGCAGGCGGATTGGCATCGATCGGCAGGGCTGCAGCTAAGCATCACTCTCCAATTATCTGTGATTCTCCTCAGTGCGGAGAGCCTGTGTGTGCCATCTGCCTCCCCTCCACCTGCCACTGCAAACACAGTGTGGGCTTCACCTTTACATTCACCCTCACGCAGAGAGGACACAGGCCGCCGAGGACTGGGCTCAACAACCGAGAATGCAGGACTTAACCCGCAGATAGTACACCAGCCCTCTGAATCTTAAGTAAACATTCAACCGTGTTAGATTTTCTGGAAACGAGCCGCTCAGGTACAAAAAAAAAAAACCAACAGACTTAAAATGCGTCATGTTCTCAACAAAAATCAGAAACTCGGAGGGTAAAATGTGTGGCGGCTGCAGCTGGATGCTATTGTTCCATCCTGGTTCTTGGCCAGGTGGACGAGTGGAGGAGTGTCCTTCAACTGAGTGGTCAGTGAGGCCAGACCAGAGCCCAACACAAGCGAGCAGACTCAGACCAGGCAGATGGCCAGAGCTATTAGCCCCAATTAGAAGCAGGAACCCTCCTCGCATCTCCAGAGCTCGGCCATACGGACACATCGCAGCGCTGCACTGGCAAGAGGGCGGAGGGGCGGACGGACGACGGAGGTACGAGAGAGGACAAACGGACGACTGAAGAAAAAAGAAGAATTTAACTCAACGAGGGTTCGAGGAAGACGTCCTCGCATGTTGCATCTTCATTGTTGTCTGTTAATAACCCACATTACAACAGTTTACAGTACACGTTGCACGTAAAGTGAAGACAGATCATAAGCAACAGTGTCTGCTGAAGCAATCTATAACGGAGAGACCAGACGTTTAATTAGTCAGGTAATAAATGATAGCCAATTAAATTTCAAGCAGGAACAAGAATCAACTTCACCGAAAAAAGAGGAAAATTCACAGTGTTTAGAAAACCATAATTTAATTATATCAAAGTGCAAAGTAAAGAGAAAGCATAGCTTATAAATCAAGAGGTTCAGTTTTTTTTTTTTTTTTTTGAAAATTAGGCTCTAACCGGAGGGATTGGCAATGCATGCAAAATTCGATCAAATTTGCTTTCAAACGGACTGAAAAATAGAGCACATTTATTCTATTCCGCCTGTTTAGACATAAACAAGAACAGCGTTTTCTACATTTGCTTTCCTGCTTGATTTATTGCCATCCTCCTTTCCAGCAATCAATTTCTGTGTTTCAGTGGCATCCCCCCCCCCCCCTCCCTCCTCTCCCTCCCCCCACCCCCTCCCATCCGCTCCGCCTCAACACCTGAGAAAAAGCAGTGCTGCACCCTGCTGATAAACAAGGGGAGTGCAGAGGTGCAGAGGGAGGCAGGCTGATGCTTTGTTAAACAGAACCATTGTTAACTGCGGTCTATAACATGCAGCGCCGCCTGAGGTCAGTTTAAAGCGCGTGAAAGATGTGTTGTGAACTGTGTCATACTTTAAGCTTCGTATGGAGGGCAGATACTTTGTGTGATCTTAGCCAGATTAGAGAGGCCTCTCTCTCTCTCTCTCTCTCTCTGGGGAGATCAGAGGAGAGATAGAGGGGGTCCTGGATGGAGGTCACCTCACACACATCACATTTAATGCAGAGTGCCCCGCAGCGATAAGCTCTCAGTGGGTGTATCCGATCGGATCGATCGCTCTGCTCTGGGTGTGTGTGTGTTATTTAAAGTATGTGAAACAGCGATACATGAAAACAGTGCTGAGATGATTGTAAATCACACGAGGCACATGCAGATATTCACACCTAAATCTGTCTTTTAACAGTAGTGATGTTGCATTTATAACTTGTTTTTACTGTTTTACTGTTTCTACATTTGTCTGTGATTGATCCGTGTCAAAGAGGAATATCTGTTATTATGTGTCAGACAATAAAGTTTCTTGAATCTTGAATTAGTTGATCGGTCCTTTATTGAGTAAAAATGCCGATCAACCTCTGGTCCCAGCTTCTCCAATGTAAAGATTAGCTACTTTTCTTTGTTTTATATCACTGTTAACATAATATCTTTTTTTTTTTTTTTCCAGTTAAGGTTTGCTGCTGGTATTGACATGTGACATGAGATTTAACCAATAGGAATCCTGCTCTGTAAACTGAATATCTTTGGGTTTTTGGACTGTTTGTAGGACAAACTGAAGACATCATCTTTGACTGAAGGAACCTTTGATGGGCCTTTTCACTATTTTCTGACATTTTATAAACTAAATGATGAATTGTAAAAAATAATAAACAATCGATTGTTGCACTTTTGTTTTGTCTCCAGGAGCAGGTTGGGATGTAGGAAGAGGAAAATAAAGCCTTAAAATAGTAAAGTAAATATAGTTGACGGGTGGTAAAATTTCTTCAGTTGGTCTACAGCAGGTATGAAAAAAAAAAAAAGGAAAAGGAAGCGATTTCCACACAAAACTAAACCAAAAAAAAAGGAGGATAAAATTAACAAACTGCTCCAGCGTCATGTAGTTAAAAGAGTAATCATAACTAATTGATTGATTTATTACTCTGCTGGTTACTTTCTTGGTTAATCGATTAATTGTTCGGTGTATAAAATATCAGTAAATAATGAAAGATGCCTATCATCATTTTCCAGCACCCGTGGTGACATTTGCGATACATTTTCTGTTGACTGACTGATCAATTGATCGAATAATTGTTGCGACTCTAATTAGAACAAAACAATAATTATATCAGTTAATTATCTGATAATCATATTAAAGTAGATAACAACCAGAACCTGCGCAGTCACTGCCTCTGTATCGAAAGCATAAATAAAACCTGGAGAACTAACATCGAGCATCAGACTCTGCTTTCTGCCCTGAGGCTTTTTTTTGTCAGCGAGTAACATCGTTTCCATGACGCCGTAAAGGGAGCTAAGGACAGGTGTGGTGTGGGCCGGTTATCATGAGGACACCGGCGGACATTATGGAAACAAGTGTCTACATGATAAGACCGCAGGGCGACACTGGGAGACTGTCTTCCTCTTTTTGCCGTCACAGGTGCAGGAGAGAGAGATTGATAGCATGGAGTCGTTTGAGCTATCGGTTATTCTGAATGAAGTATGGGCTTATTGGTCGCGGGCCTCTCCCACTGGCTAACATTGATTTCCACTCACTCTTTCAGCTCTCTGTGCCCTTGTGCAAGTGTCTCCCTCTTATTTTTTTTTTCTCTCCCACTCTGACTTCCTCACTGTCCTCTTATTTATCCTACATTCTTCCTTCGTTCACTCGCTTAACATCGTTTCTATTCCGGCCTTAATCTATAAAGAAATGATCACCAACACATGAGACGGAGACATGGAGAGATGTCTGCACAGAGCAAAGTAATAAAAAGACAGACAGACAGACAGACGGGAGGAGGAGGACAGAGCGTGGTGCAGAGGGATGGAGTGAAAGACAAAGAGGAAATGAAAGAGAGACAGCGGCGTGGAGGGAGAGACAGATGGGGGGGGGGGGGCGGGGGGGGGGGGGAGACGACGACGCAGAGATGAAGCGAGAGAGAGAGACAGAGCAGGAAACAGAGGGAGAGAGGGAGGTGTAATTATCTATCAGGTGTTCGGGTGTGCGTGACAGAGGAGGAAGCTCATTAGCACACTCTGTGTACACCAATTACACAGCCAGGCTTCTCAGGGCATTCCCCTGGCATGTCTGCGTGAGGCTGGCGGCAGGGGGGGGGGGGGGCGGGGGGGGGGGGGGGGGGGACGGGACACACACACAGACACTTTCACTCTCTGATACCCACATACAACACGGTTTAACCGAAGCCCACGTAAAAAACACAATTATAACTGGCACATGCACGCAGGCACATTCATCTTCTCGTCCTCAGACAGAACAAACAACTTAGAGATGAAAACGGAGTTTAAACTGCAGTCAAAGGAAGATTTTAAGGATCTCTGCATTTACTTACCTTCCAGATATGAAGATACGCGTCAATTAATAATTATTGTCCTCGTTGCATAATCTCAAATAGAGCTGCAAGTAACACTACTTTCATTTTTGATTAATCCACCAGTTATTTCCTCGATTACTCGATTAATCGCTTGGTCTATAAAACATCTATAAAACAGCCCAAAGTGAAGTCATCAAGTATCTTATTTTGTCTGACAATCAGTCTTAGACCCACAAATATTGAACTTACTATGTTAAGAGAAGGAGAAGAAGCTGGAACCATTAAATGTTTGGCATTTTTGCTTGAACACTGAATTAAACGACTAATCTATCATCAACATAGTTGCAGATTAATTTTCTGTCGATCGACTAATCGATTAATCATTACAGCTCTGATCTCATATTGCTGGAGTCTTCATGGTGAACCTCACAAGGAGGAGTATCGTTACAGAAGCCTAAAGACTAATGTGCTCTACTACATCACATAAAACAACATGTAACCCAGTTTTAGGCTGAAATATAAGCCCAGACTGACTCTGTAGTGATTCGGTGGATTGGAGACAGTTACGCTGTCAGTTGGTGAAGAACTCAATCTTGTGTCAGTTCTCATTTTTAAGTTTTTAAGATTTTTTTTCTGGTCAAATCTCAGGAGACAGCAGACACAGTTTTAACAACAAAGCCTGGCAGGTAAACACTGCAGGACTCTCAAAAATACAAATACATGAATAATAATAAGACTGTGCAGTTCATACCAGCAGTCACAACCAGATGTAACTGGTTCAGTTTCTACAGTTTGGAGGCTGCTTACAGATAACTATAGTGATATCTGAGTTTTTAAAAAATAATTTCTCTTTTTAACAAGAGCATAAGATGTTAACAGTACTTTATGTCCTCCTATAGCAATATATAAACATTTAATAAATGGCTTATAACACAAGGCAATGTCATTGTAAGCAGATTAAAGGATTTTATGTTATTACAACTGTGTTTTACTGTCATTCAGTACGTGTTTATACAGTAGCTTCCTCTTGTAGGTGTCCACAGGAGGAGTTTTAGTTGTTGAAAACTATATTAATAAACGCTTATAACTACATAAATGCTTCATAGGCAGACTTAGACTCTTTAATGAGTGAAGAATTAGGACCAATGTATATACTGAGCAGTGATTTTATAACTGTCAGTGCTGTCTGGTAATTTTTCCACTATTTCTTGTTATTTATCAGCCAACATACAGATCAATACCAGCCTATCAGCAATGAGCTAATATCAGCTGATTTATCAGTTTATCAGATGTATCACTGATACATCGGTCTGGCTTCTAATTACAACAACGACAAAACTAAATAAAGTCTTAAACAGCATGACTAGTGACATACTTGTTTTTCAGTTAACATAATCTTCAGATACATAAACTGAATCCACTGACACCTTATCAAACTGATAATTCATTTATTGTTATCAGCAGTTTTGGCATGATATCAGACCTGTTTGTGTTCATTAGATCTTTGTGAGTTGTGTCATTAGTAGTGAAATCATCTCTCTTTTCTTTATTGCCTTGTTAGGGCACATTTTCAATGGCTGACAAGAAACACCTGACATTTAGTGAGAAATGCTGCGTCAAAAGTCTCGTAGTCTTTGGTTGGTTTACGATTAAACCTGAATGATTTCCACTATAATGATAACAGTTGGATAAAGCATATTTGTCTCTTAAAAAACCCTCAATTACCTTTTAAACATCAAGCTGTGTGTCAGTCAGGAAACGATAAATTGCATAAATAATCTGGATAAATGACAGATTGCATTAACATACATGTAACTTTCTTGAAATCTGAAAAAAGGTAAAAACAAAGAACATCACAGTACTTATATAAAGACACTGTGTAAATTTGTCTGGACCTTCCTTCAGATACGAGCTCTGATGTGCTGAACGGGGAGATAAAGAACCAGATTAGAAACATTTCTGGACGTTTCACCTGTGGAGGTTGTTTTGGCTGGATGAAACCTCTCCTACGTTGGCCACAGACAGGACCTGCTTGCTGATGGCCTGGCTGGAGGTGTTTGCTGTTGCCATGGTGATGGTTGCCGAGGTCTCATTCATACCCAGGAGCTTACCTGTTTGGATGCAAAAAATGTTTTCGCCATCAAACTACAGGCTGAAGCTAAATTTATGTTACTAAATTCAATTTGTTTACCTGGTCTTTACCTTCAATAGATTAAATATATACCAGAAATGTTTACACTCCCACGGCTTGCTGGGAATAATATAGAAATGACCTGTAACCTAAATCATACAGAAGAGTGGGACCTGGTTTGTGATAGAACAACGTGATGAAATAGATTTTGATGATTGCTAAAATGAGGGTAGCTGAACAATAAACTGGCGCCTCCTTCAATAATGCAAATAGAGTCGGGGGGGGAAAAAAGACTCAATTGAAGGCAGGGGGCCGGTTCTTGAGCTCTTGGTAATGAGCAAGGATTTGAAAGAAAGAATAGAGATAAACATGCACAACTTAGGTAGAAATAAAAGAGGTCTTAAAAGGCAAATATAATAAAAAGCTGCTAACTGAAAGAATTAACTAACTTCACTCAATAGGTATAAAGCAGCAATTTGCTGGAAAGAAAAGCGTCCAGCAAAGCAAGTTGTTCAATCCCCCCACCCTTTTTTTTTTTTTTGTCTGAGAGTGAGGTGTATTCAGTAGAGCTCAAAAAAAAAACAGCAAATGAAGATTAATTAAGGCAGAAGCAGCATTTAGTGGGCACTTAAAAGCACACTGATGGTTTGGATATGAGTACGCTCTCAGCTCTCAATAGCTGCCACAGTATGCAGCTCTACAGGTGTGTGTGTGTGTGTGTGTGTGTGTGTGTGTGTGTGCGTTTGTTCTTTGTATGTTTATGTAGGGAAACACCATAAAGTGCTTCATAATAGGAAAGCTTTCAAATGCTTTAATGACAAAGCTGAGCAGAGCAGGTTTATTATTAGAGGCAGCAGGCTACTGGGAATTTATTTTACCTGCATGTACGGTTTATTCAAAATATCATTTAAAAATACTGCATGAGATAGAGAAGACAAATGTACACGTATTAAAGATTTAAACCCCTACATTTGTCTCCAAAATGTGAAATGAGGTTGCCCAACTTCATCTGTAACAATCTATACACCTTAAAATACGAGTCTGGTGATATTCTCCATGTTTTTTTTATTTTATTTTTTATTTATCAATGACTAAAACCAACCATTAATTGATCTGCACTGGGTGACACTGATTACAATCAATATTAGAGCTGTTTTGTATATTTTCAGTCTCATTATTGTAAAAATACTCCCTCGCCTACCTAATGTGTATCAGTCCGCAACTGAAAATAGTCCCCCAACAAAAATGTGCTATTTCCACCTGTTTGAGTGACGTTTGCTAAAAACTACAGCACCCAGTTTTAGGAAATTATTGAGTCCTTTTTTAAAAAAAATGAGACTTTAAATTGTTATTAAAGACATTCAGTAGGAATCAGTGAGATTGGTGCTGAGTGCAGACAGACAGGGAAGGAAAGTTGGAAAGTATCGAGAGACACATTAACTCATTGTTGGTTTTGGCGTCTCCATCGGATTCGCTGAAAATAACAAAAATTTAGAACATCACCATTGTTTTCCTTTAATCATAATATTTAGAGGAGATGTCAATTTGTGAGAATATAAATATCATTTGGGTAAATTTAAGTTGTTTTTTTTTCTGGCACCAGGCAAACTTTAACATAAATTTCATTTACAGAAAACAGAAAAGCAAAGAAATTAGTTCTTCCACTGTCACTGATTTAATTCTACACTAAATAAAAAAAAGCAACACTGTACCAGTCCTCAACTTACTCCTGGTGTAAACTTCAACAAACACTGCAACAACCTGTTCAATTACGGTACTGCCTTCCTTTTTCTCTTATTTTCCTGCAACATTTTAGAGTAAATAGTTATGTACAGCTCCAATAAACACAAAACATTATTCAGAACTGGTCTTGTGTATCAAAACCTTCAAATTCAAACTTTTATTTAATGAACAATGATTTTCAACATGCTGTAATCTTCTGACATGAGTATTTTTTTGTTTTTATTTTGCAAACACTGATGCAAAATGGCTCAGTTTCAACTCACCTTGCTCCTTGGAGAAGTCCTGTTCTGTCATGGCACTGGCCAATAATAACTCTCCCACTGCAGGCTGGATGGACACACTGAACTGATCCTCCTTGGTGCTGAGGGACGAGAACAACAGCACAGGAATAGTGACTTATGTATCTAAGAGAAAGAGTTGAGAGGTTTCTTGTAAAATTAGAACTTGTTGCAAGAAAATGTTTCAGCTCAAAATACATAAAAAACCTCAATTCCTTCAGCTCTGAGGTCAAATTCATCTTCATCTGAATAGATGAAGATGACATTTATGGTGTAATGTGTGTATTTCTTCTCTGTATGTGCATTTGTGTGTTGCGCTAAATGCTTTGTGTATTAAATGTTTCTCTTCTGATTGTCTTGCAAACCACGCTCTGTGAATGGCATTTTAGGCCGATTGATTCCCCCATCCCGAACAGATTTTCTGATAAGGTTATTGATCGGCTGAGCTAGTGGTGCCGATGGCATTTAGCAAGTTGATTTGGGCTGGGGCTGATTACTGGAGGAATAATTGTTATCGCAGTGAACCGGGATCAATTGTAGCTGATGTGTCACCTGGGAGTGCTGGCACAGAGCGGGTAGGAAGAGGAGAATTAACGAAGAATAGATGAGAGAGGGGAAAAAAAAGGTAAGAGAAGATGCAAATGAAGTTAAGAGAAAGAGACAAGTAAAGGAGATGTGATGATGAATCTGGAGACACAGGATGAGAACCTAGTCGGCCTTATTTTCTTTCTCTCTTGGAGAAAGAGAATATGAGCGGATGTCAAGTTGTCTTACCACAACTGGAAGTTGGCTGCTTGTGTCGAGTCGCTGAAGTCAATACCCATGGAAACAGTCACCGAGGCCTCTGGCTCCAACCGCTCTGAGAATGGAAAAGAGGAGAGGAAAGACGAGAGGAGAAAAGGAAGAGTGAGTGACAAGGGCACAGTGTGCAGCGTGGGGAGAGATGGAGCAAAGGGAGAGAAGAGGAGGAGGAGGAGGAGGAGGAGGAGGAGGAGGAGGGGAGCATCAGCAGAGTGGAACAGACAGGCATCCACACCACTTGTGTTTTCTACTTCACAAAGCAAGGCCACCGTGTGTGAGAAATCTATCCTTCAATCTCATTCCCCACACCTCCAGCCTCGGGGAGAAAAAAAAAAAAAAAAACACATGAAGGACTAGCATATTTCCAAAACAACAGGCTTGTCAAAGAGAGCATCAGCATCAAGAGAGATGGAGTGAGAGAGAGACAGACAGAGCGGGCGAAACGCGAGCTAGAAACAGAGTTAAGTAAAGCCAAAAAAATGCTGAGGAGAGAGTCTGGACAGCTGAGAGGAGGAGGAGGAGGAGGAGGAAGGGGGGGGGTTAAGGATGAGAAGAACACAGACAGAAACATCCTCCACGCTTCTCCAGTCGGCCTGTGTTTCTCTCTCCGTGGAGCAGGGCTATTTTACTGTATAACTCTTTCTACAGACAGAGAAGAAAAGAGCCGAAGCTCCAGAGGAAAGCCTCTGAAAACAGAGCCATCATGGACTCACTTCCAATCCGGCACTTCACAGCTTCTCTAACAGCCTCTCTATTTTTCTAGTTTCACGTTTATTTTTTTCTCTGTTTACTTTTCCCTAGTCTTCTGTGTCGATATAAACCATAAGATAAACTATTTAGAACGCCATCTGAGGCTGCTTATTTTATGAATAAATAATAACAATATCCACTGAGGTGTGAGGATTCAACAAGGACCTAATGACTTTTATTCCAACGGCAAAGTTTATACAAAAAAAACAAAAACCTTTTATTGGTATTTTAATATTTGTTCTAAAATAGAGTGCCAAATTGTAAATAGTTAGATACTATTAGGTGTAACAACAAGTTGTCTTCAAAAGAAATATGTGATTTGAGATTCAAAAAATCAGCTGTAAAGTATTATATAACATAAAAATGTTTGCCTATCTACACATCCAGCAGATAAGGAGCAACATAGCTTTCAGTTGTGTTTCTGTCCATCTGATGAATGTAAGTCCAATATTCACTCTCCTTTTAGCTAATCTTGACTAGATATGTTGTCTCTACCAACTCCTGAGGAAAATATCTGTCTCTTTAGCTGCTCAATGCTTCACTATGCTCACCAGTTAGTCCCTGACTTTGTTGGTCTGATGTTTGGTTGCTGGGTAAACAGCGTACGGTTGGTTTTTTAGAACTTTTTTGCTGCATGCTTCAGCTGAAAACTACACTGATGAAACCAGTGAGAGAACAGTTAACAATGAGCTGAAGGACGCCAGTTGATCGTCACTATGTGTGCATTACTATGAGCAACGCCTTTCACATACAAGTAGTCATGTGATCTACTGGCAGATTGTTTCAACTCAAAAAACTTCCCACTTTGTGACTCATACAAACAAAATTCATATGGTTCCCTTTCAGTCAATTCACTCAGTACAACACATATAGTTTGGGATATCACGGCCCCCCACGTGGTCTGACTGAAGAAAGATCTATTCACACCTTTAAGGCAGATGATCTGTGGTGACGTATGTGAGGCCCCACCTGTACATATATACATCGGTCCATCATCTCTCAGTTCTCGAAGACCACATCTGCCCAATCGGACTAGCTAGCTACAGCTAATTAGCTCTGTTTCTTCAGTAGGCTACTACCAACTCAAAGTTAGCTTAACAGCCCCAGTTGGTGTTAGCCACTGCTGTCTCAGTTGGTGAGTGTGGCTACCCACGGAGTGCTAATTTTGAGTTTGTTTAATCCATGAGCTTTGTGTCTCGGTATGAGCACCAAGTCTAAACAGGTGAAGAAGTCTCCTGTCTGCCCCTGTCCTCAGGACTACGGCTTCTCTTTGCATTACAAGGACCAGCACAACGCATGTCCTGTCTGCCTGGGGATTGTCCACGCCAGGAGACCAAGTCCTGTGCGTTTTGTTGGACATACATGGTTTATCAGAGGATGAACAGGAAGCTTTATCATCGGGCCAGTGTGCCGCCGGTGCTGCGCTGGTTGACCAGGATGATGCATCTTTCCTCCGCCACCAGTTATTTGTCCATTCTGCTAACCGTCCAGGAGCAAAGCCCTGTCTAAGCAGCAGCTTTCTCTACAACAGCAGAGGTTTTCCGTTGTCTCACAGTGAGAGGGCACATTCGACCAGGGGCATGACATCATCATGGACTTTTGGGGTATCTGTGAGTGACATCTGTGCTACAGCCAGATGGTCATCACTGAACGCTTTTGTTCGGTTTTACCATTTGGATGTAACAGCCCCTTTGGTGACATTCTTTCCTTTCTGCTGGGTCTATGATGCACTAGAGTGCTGGAGGTTTGACTCCAGTTCAGTGGCTGCTCTGCGGGGCGTGAATACATGTCCCATATCATGTGTTGTACAGAGTGAATCGACTGAAAGGGAACGAAATGTTATGACTGTGACTTCTGTTCCCTGAAGGAGAGGAACGAGGTACAACACTAAGTTGCCCTGCAGCACAGCTGGGCTCGGTGAACAGCGGCTATCGAACTGAGCGGTGGTGACGGATGTATATATGTAAAGGCGGGGCCTCACATACGCCATGAAGGCGTAAGGTCAGTCAGGCCGTGCAGGGGCGTGATATCCCATACTGTATGTGTTGTACCTCGTTCTTCTCTTTCAGGGAACAGAAGCGGTCATAACATTTCGTTTTATGCTCTACTTAAGTTTCATTCATGAAAATAATTCCAATTTGTCACAACTTGAGTCTCATTTTCATAGCTTTGGGCATCATTTGTTGTGGAAATAGAATTATACTCAAAGTAATTGCTACCAGTCTCCGACACGGCAAGAAACACAAGCAGTCAGTCAGTTCATAGGGAAGCTTATTGTGCTTTATTGTATTTATAGACTGGGTGTATGCTGCAGTACTGCTGACTATATTACAAACTAGTATTGTACCATTACTTTACATTTTATTTTTTCTAAGGACCCAAGGAAGAGTAGCTGTTGCAATGGCAACATGGGGATAACGGGGCTAATAATGAAAGGCTAAATAAATGTGATTTGGTTGTATACAAACTTTATTTGGGGTGAGCAGATGCATAATGTCAGTAATAGTACCTCAGTTCACAGGAAAACTGCATGCAAAACTACTGTAAATCTAAGTTGAACCAGGAAGTTGAGCCTGTAAACAGTGATTTATGTTTAAAATGTAATTACTACCATTTGGAGTGACTACCAAAACTACAAAAATAATACCTCAGTTGTGATAGACCGCAAGGATCCTTCAAACCGCATGAAGTTCACATTTTTATGTATGCAGTATTGAAGGCAGAGGACATGTCAGTATTAGCTGGTAACAGTAAGTAAGATGTTGTTTCCAATTAATAAGCAACAATTTTTCATTTTTAAAATTTAAAGTATGGGGTTAACAACCTTTCACTTGGAGATCAGCAGCAGCATAAAGTAATACATCTTGCAAAGGTAACATGCAATATTTCTTATGAAATATACACTGATTGTCATGTATTCTCTCTTAACATACTGTACACAAAACAGCACTACATAAAGCTTTGTCTGTATTCATCTGCTTCAACTTATCCAAGCCAACTCCAGCCAGCAGCTCGCAGTAGCTGGGCTCAATCGATCCAAATTACCCACTGTTTGGCTGCTTGAGTTCCTTCAATGCCCAATCAATCCCCTGCAATTGACAGTTTTAATGTGCTCCACTGCACAGCAGTGCTGTGTGTGTTTGTGTGTACGCATGTTTGTGTGTGCATGAAAGAGAAAATCTCGAGGGAGCACTGTTCTCGGTCTTATACTGATTGTAGAGATCATACAGCAGAGTGACAAGAAATATGGAGATAGTGTGTTTTTGTCCTGATCGATACTCATGAACAGGGATTAGCTGGAGGAATATTGACTGTTTATTTGGCTATTTGCTGAGCTGAGAGCAAACAGGCTTAAAGGTTTTTGATAACAT
Source organism: Thunnus maccoyii (assembly GCF_910596095.1). Taxonomy (NCBI): domain Eukaryota; kingdom Metazoa; phylum Chordata; class Actinopteri; order Scombriformes; family Scombridae; genus Thunnus; species Thunnus maccoyii. The sequence goes on along the minus strand of NC_056551.1, from coordinate 23,791,053 downwards.
AATAATCATTTAATATCTGTCTGAGAAAACAATCGTAGTAGAGGTACAGCAGCAGACATTCCACAAAGCCATCCTGAAGGACCAGGAGCGACAAGGAAAACTGCTCAGATTGAAATAAATGTGGCTCTTAAAGTAACACAACTGTGTAGTATAATACGTTAAATTGTCAAATACAAAACTGAGTTCATGCTGGAGTTTGACCCACTTATAACCAAACATGTGACTGGAGGACTAGCAGCAAGTTCAGAAATAGTAGGCTAGTAGATTTATCCTCGAAAGAGAGAAAATGACAGCGTGTGGGAGATTTAAAGCCACAAACATTTTAATGATGTGCGTCTACAACAGTCAGGCTTATTTTGGGGGACTAGAAAACAGAAGAAAATGAAATACCAGAAGACCTCTAGCCCCTAGAGGGTTAACATTTTCATCACACTTTGCATAATTCTCTAATTTTAAATGACCTTATTGGCCCGAACATATAATTAAATATTTCTCTGGAAATTGCTTTAGAGAAAGTGGCGGTCGTCTAATACTCAAGGACTAAACAATTAGTTCACAAGATGAGATATTGCTTATAAATGGAGAGAGAGAGAGGCATTATGGGTTGTTTGTAGCCTTAATGTTGCTAGACTAGCGATTGTCTTCAAGTCTGTTTGTAGTGTCTTTAAAGCCCAGCTCAGACCAAAGATTCACGATGAGACAAAATCGTTTTAGGACATTGCAGGGAAAAGTTGCAGCAGTGTGGACTGCCCCGTCTCAGCTCGAACATAAGGCACGTCACCTGTTTCAACAGCCAATCAGCTCGTAGTGAAGTCAGCTGGTCAAGTCAGTAAACTGTCAGCTGATGGAAATGGCAGAGTTTTGGATGGAGGATAAGAGAGCCTCTCATTTTTTTCATGTTTTTGCCGTTTCATCAATACTAGAATTGCAACTGTAGCAAGTATCACTATCCTCATTCATATATTGAGACAATACAACTTACATCCAGCTACAAAAAAAGCCTGAAAAGCCGGCAGTTAGAATAGAAGTATAAAGAATTGTTGCTATGGAGATGATACAACATCTCATCTTATCTCATTGGTGTAAACTGGCAGGTTTTACAGACCAGCGTATTGCAAGTACTTTGGTGTGAACTGGGCTTAAGAGTTAGTCAGCCCTAAAAGCCTCCAGTTTAACCTCCAAGAGTTTCTTTACAGCTCATGCAACGTCTTTTACTGTCACAAAGGAAATACATTTATGACAAGTGAAAACGGGTCAAAAGCATCTTCCAACATCTTTACCACAATTACAGACGATGAGGAGCTCAAAAAAACATTCCGAAAAATGCAAACAGCTGGAGAAAACCATTTTGACTGTTTCCAAGAGCCTGATGGGGGAGTTTGTAAGCAATTTGTGTAGACAAGATACACAAATGTGGGATTTACGTTATTTAATTTCATGTTTCCCTTTTATGACAAAAGGCTTAAAGGATAGGACTCTCTTCTTCGTGGATTAATTGTATCTCAGGAGAACTTTTGCATTAGGACGAGTGGAGTAGTGCTGTGAAATTTGTGAACTTAGAGAGATCTCACTATACTGTTTATACTGTTTATCTTGAGGCTTTTACTCTTAAGCCCACTGGTTCCTACTTAAGACTTGTGTACTGGAGTTTATTATATTGAAAAGTGTTCCTAATATTTTGCCACCCTCATGTATGTTAATGAGGTGGACAAAATATTAGGAACACTTTATTAGATTGCCCAGGAGTTCCTATATATAGTGCTTGGTGAGTGTATTGATATATCAATATAAAACCACAAATACTGTGATAGAATATTATATCCATATCGTCCATCTCTACTGTACGGCACCGTCTGACAGGTGATGTTCTACATTAACTTGTTAGATGAATTTGTTAAGAACATAAAAAGCATATTTTTACTACTTAAGAGGGTCTTAGATGAGTTGGCGGTGGAATATTTGACCTGTGTTGCACTCATACTCACCGATGGTGTTAAAGCAGTGGATGTTGAGGCTCGCTGGGTTCCGGTCTCCTATATGGATCTCCTCCAGGCTGTGGTCTGAGCTGTTGGTCAGTATGACCTGTACAGCCACCATACTGGGCTGGTACAGACAGGGCTGCCTGGGGAAATGGTACTTCGCTGACAGGCCTTTTCCTGTCATATGGTGAAGCAGCTCGTAGGTTTTCACAGGACCGAAAGACGGAGTGGTGACCTAGAAGAACATATGAAAGGCAGAGAGTAATGGTTAATTTGATAAACCCCAAAAAACACTGATGTTAAGTGTGATTTTGCACAGCAGTTTTGTGCAGACATCCTGGTAAAATTAACAGCGCTGGATCTAGAAACAAAAGCTTGAAAGCAGAAGTGGAGATGGAAGAAACAGAACATTGCCCAGAAGCATTAAATCGTCCGCATCAACACTACATCCAGGGACGCGTCGTACATTACAGCACAAATGCATCCACACAAGAGAACAGATTAATACAAGAATCTCCGGTCTTTCCATCACCTATATTTGTGCAATTCACTGTGTCCAATCAGCAGCAAGAGAAGCACCACTTCTGAGTGGAGTGGGACAGAGGGTTGGCTGATAAATCCCCCCCCCCCCCCCCCCCCCCCCCTCCACCCCCCAACAAACACACACACACACACACCTCCCTTCATTAACTCTGTAGGGTAAAGAGGAGCCCATTTAAGATATGTCCTCAATCAGCCCAGTGAGATGGAAATGGGCTGGATGCTCAGTCAAACCAGGCTGAATAAAAAAAACTAATGAATAGAAACACAAGAGCCTGCATGGGCCAAACCCGCCATTCGCAGGCCTTTTTAAAAAGGAGCTTTTACCTTTTCAGAAGCAGGAAATTGCATTACGTTTGAATGAGAGAAGAAAAGGAGGTGGACGTGGTGGTGGAGGATTTTTTCCCTCCTAAAAATTAACATCTTGTTACTTAGATGAACGTTGTTTACACGTGGCGGCTTTCAGCTTTTCACTTGACAGCTCCTGTTAAAAAGATAAGGCGGGTGGGCCCACACAACACCAAACAACACGATATACATATTCTACTGTTAAATATTGAGAATAATCAGAGAATATGCATAAGCTTACCACAAACTAATAAAATCACCACAAAAGTATGCCGACTTTGAGTAGTTTCTTCACTCTTCAATAGAAGTCAGAGGTTCTTGTGTCTTGAGTGACAGCGCTAATTAGTTCAAAACATCAGGACAGAAACAGCCTTTGCACACCCTTTAAAACACTTAGCCTGAACATATTCATACACCCAACACGGACCCAACATGTACACATATGTATATCATCAAAAAGCAAATAAACATGAGCTCTGAAAATTGCTATTTCAAACCTCAAAATGCTATAAAATAACAATTGTAACTCTCAAAGAGTGACAAAGTCAAGAGGTAAAGGAGTATGACATATTATCTAGCGTTATATGAGAAGTCAACCAGTGGTACAAAAAAAGATTCTGTAAATAACAGACTTAAATGATTAAGCGAGGTGTACAAACTAATTAAGCTAATTAAATATGACTGAGAATATGATGTGAAGAAACGCTGTGAAAACATGCAGCCATGACAGCTCAAAGTGTTGAGTGGTGTCAGTGTACATTGTTTTATTGAAGCTGGACGTACTGCCACTGTGTTCTGACTCGGGTGAGAAATGTACAAGGCATCCTCTGACTTATCATGTGCTGTGTGAGGATGAAGAATTGGTTTGACATACAGCAGGAGCTGTGGAGATGAGTTTCAGTGTGTTCACTTCAGAGGTCGAGGTTGTTCAGCAGATATCTAACAGTCGCTATCACTGTACTGTAGCAGCAAGACATGAAAAAAGCAACAGGTTTAACAGTCACTTTATGTAAAAGGTTAGAAAAATTTACTTAGAAAATGATCTAAACATAAGTAATTATCATAAAAGTTGTTACTGTTTCACCAACATTCAAGCCATTGAAAAATGTAGTATTGGAAAATTGAATCTTCTTTAATCCTGTTTACTTATTTTTTAATTTCTTTTCTATTTCCTAATCATGAAATCAGAAAACTTTGCTTATGTTAGACATATATTTAGGTAAAGTACTCTACATTTTCTCATTGCCAAAAAAGACTATTAAAAGACCAAAACCAACAGTTAGTTTATCCTACTAACTACTCAGTAATGCTTACAATGCTAACATGCTGATGATATAACACTTACCATGTTCACCATGTTAGCATGCTAATTAGCACTAAACACAAATTACAGCTGATGGTGATGTGAATGTCAATAGTTTTGTAGGTATTTTGTCATAAAAGTATCGGACAAATTAAAAGTTTGACCTGATGATGGCACTAAATGAAAAATTAAGGGATCACCAAAGTTATTATCAATCGTTCGGAAGGGGACCACATTTAATGACGATGCATCCAATAGTTGTCAACACATTTCACTCAAAAACAACGACTGTAAATCTTGTGGTGGTACTAAAGTTATGGGTTCACCGAAATTACTGGGATTCATCATCTGAGCACCATGAACGTTTGTACAAAATTTTGTGCAAATCCATTGAGCATATGTTAAGATATTTCATTGTATAAGTGCAAGCTTTTAACTGCTGGTGGTGCTAAATGAAAAGTCAAGGGAATCACCAAAGCAATCAAGATTCATCCTTTGAGCAGCATGGATGTTTGTACAAAATTTCACTGCAATCCATCCAATAACTGTTGAGATATTTCAGTGTGGACCAAAGTGGTGAACTGACTCGCCAACAGACTGAAACTGTCCATTCATAGGCTAAAAACTATTACAGTGACATCACTGAGCCACAAAACACAAATTTATTTTAAGTCAATCAAACATACACAGTCCTGTTGCCATAAATACTCAATAAAGCACCAAATTAATAATAACCTGTGAAAATAGTCCCCAACAAATTCACCATTTACTCTTGTTTGAGTAACATTTCCTAAAAACTACAGTGTCCAACTGTTTTAGGAAATTACTTTGCATTTTTCTAAAAAGAAAACATACTTGTGACACGTTTTTAAAAGATAAAAATCTTCAGTAAGAATGAATAAGCTTGGAGCTGAGTGCCACAGTTTGGGTATCATACTGGCACCAGTATAAACAAGACAATAGCCAGGCCTTGACACATCAGATACAGAATAAACTCTCCGATCAACAACACAATCCCTCCCCCGGTCCCCTTGACAGGCGAGCGGCGTCTCCAGTGCCAGGACCGCCAAAGCGCCCGTAAAAGGAGGTCAAACAAACATTTGTTGCTGTGCTGTGCTGTAACGCTGCTTTGCCCTCACAAGCGCCCGTCACACCGCCGCCAGTCTGCAAATTTATTGGGCCACTTTTGGATGTGTCAGAGCAGTCGGTGTCGATAAAGCTGGCCGTAATGTTTGCCACCCCATCACAACAGAGATTTACCTCCCTGACAGACACATCCTGCTTCAAGGTCCTGTCTGTCGCCTCGCCCCGAGCAGGCGGCGGCGACGACGAGAGGGAAGGAACGGCGACCAGACAGGGTTTCAAACTGCTTATTATCACCAATTTGACACAGTGGACAGTTAAAGCCTGACACAAGTGCCCACACAAAGCCCCTTCACCCCTTTCCATCTAGTGTTGCCCTGTTGCGTAGCGCGAGTCCATAACACCTCAAGTGTAAATAAGAGAAGAAGAGGGATGTAACCTTGACTTCTCTGTCAGTCTCCCTTTCTGTTTTTTTTTTTTTTTTTCCTTTGGCTCCCATTCTCCACCCTGGACAGGAAGGCGGGAGGTGACAATGAGGGAGGAAGTTGATTGAGAGGCTCTATTATGCATCAACTTAAAGGAAGCTCCTGTGATGGATGACACAGACACCAGTCACCTTCAGAGCCCGGACGCAACGCTCCCAGCATCCTCTCTGGCAAATGACCTGAAAATCCCGCTGACATATTCAAAAAGGGGCTAACCGGAGCCGGGCAGCCTTGTGCCGTGTGCATAAGACGGCCAATTTAAAAGAAAGGGGGTGTGGGGAGTACAGAGATGTATGGGCATATATTGAAAATCCATTTCTGTTTTTTTTTTCAGACACTGTCTCTCTGCAACAGCGGCGACAGGATTTCATTATGCCCTACAAGAGTTGTGAGGATTAAGGTAAGGGACATGTGTTTGACTTTTAGGGCCTAATTGTTCCCTTCAGTCAGGAGATGACAATTAATTGAGGGGCGTCACAAAGACCTTGACTGCAAATTGAATTAAATAAATGTTACTACAGCCATCTAGAACTACTTTAATATAACAAGAAGTCTCTCCAGCGCATACAGACAGAGGTTAGTTCATTTATGCCAATTTGTCAGTAAATTAGGTATTCTTAAATGATTAATTTCGAAATTTTCCATTAAAGAACATTAGCAATAATAGACAGCTAACATTCAGAAACGGTGGTGTCCTTCATCTAGCTTTGCAAGTATTGTTGAACTGTCACTCGTTCCTTTGTGTTAGTGTGAAACTATTTAATAGAAGCAAATGCAGAGACAGACAGTAGTTTAGGAGCCGACCACAGTCCAAAACGTCTTTCTGAGACATTTAAATTAAGACCGCTAAATCATTTAAAGTTTAGAGACATGTAAATACACTTTTGTACATGAATCATGTGAGATTATTGATGCTTGTTGCTCTCATGGATCACATTACATACTGTATGTAATGTACTTGTGAATGACATGAGCGAAACCGGTGTTTACTTGAGTTTTTTCATTTCCTCCTACTTGATAATTTTAATCTACTACATTTCAGAGGAAAATATTAATATACTTTGTAGTCCATTGTTTTATTGAGTCCCAAAGCAAGTGAAAATATCTGCCATAGAGGTGAGATCATATCAACTGGTTTCACAGATTGTATAGTAAGGTTTTTTTTTCTTGCAATCCATCATTTTGGCTTATTGCAAGATTCTTACAGTTATTTCTAGAAAATTCTAGAAACAAGTTGATTTCTATATGAAACATAAACTAACACTAATGATATATTGATATTGATTCACTCATTATTATTTTAAGAAAAAAGACAGGAGTAAATAACTAAATAATTATTACTTTGTAAGATGGAGAATTTTTTACAGTAAAGCAAAACATAATATGATAATATAAAGTAGTTAAAATTAGCTACAGCCTGACCAGCTAACATCAAAATGCTGATTACATGTCAGTACATCATTAATAATAATCACAATCATATAATATTAAAACACTCTGAAACACACTGAAAACAAAATCAGTACTTTTGATACTTTCAGTACATTCTGCTGATAATACTTCTGACGTAAAACTGTGAATGTGAATACTTACTGAAAGAAACAAGCTGCAAAAATATGACAGCAATGTGTTCATGTAGGCATAAACATGGCAACATAATCATGTTTACAGTTTACAAAAATCAAGGGTTGAGACCTAAATTCAGGTCTTATTTACAGTAAATAACAGCTAAGTGGTTTGTTGAGACAAGCTGAAGTCTCGCTTGTTGCGGCAGACGATGAAAACAATAAAACCTCTTCTGGCTGTGATCAAGTAATTGTTCTAGACACAGAAGAAGAATCACACATGTGATAATAGAGGGTTTTTTTTGGAGGGATCACTGTCATGAACTCGGGAATGTCACCTCGGAAAAGCATAAAAACAATGATTAAAAGGAAGTGGACGGAAAAAGTAAGGACTTCTCCATCCAGGATAAAATGCCTATAAATAAATATACAGGCACAGAGACAAAAACCTGCACTTACATAGTTACTAAAACTAACTAATAAGCAAAGAAATGTTGCAACAGCTGCATTAAAACACAACCATTCCCCAAACTACCCGCTGGCTGCATAGACCGGTGCACTGACTGGCTGTTTCCGTGTGGGCATTTATTCCTATTTAAGAGGCAACCTCTGCAGTTTGAGTGGCAGCGAGAGGTTTAGAGGGCAGGGGCTGCTATATCTGGAGCTCGGGGGTCCTTCTGCTGATTCATAATTAGATGTGAACCCAGAGCGCCCACTACGGGAAGGTCAGAGGGGCGAGGAGGGAGACGACGGAGGAGGAGGGGGTGAGCTGGCGCCCGCCTGATGGACACCAAATGAACAAATTATGATGGCCCCCTCTGGGCGTGATGGGGTCAAACGCCCTGCGCCCCGCCGCTGACAGTTCAATTTCCCCCCAACGCAGCCCCATTCGCTGACTGCTAATTATGAATGAAAAGTTATCAGCCTCAGCCACCCCGCCGCACACACGGACAGCGGTCGGAAGAGGTTCGGGGTAGGGATGGGGTGGTGGTGGTGGTGGGGGGGGTGGATTTAAGAGGCATTTGTGAGAGATCCTAATGTCAAAATGTTATTAGAGAGAGCAGTAGCATGCAGAAACTGGGGAGGAGGAGGAGGAGACAGAAGAGGAGGTGGGTCAAAGACAGTGACCAGGGTTAATCTAAATGCCTTTGATAACCATGCAGTAATTCTCTAAAAGGGCCCGAGCGCTCAGCTGAGACAGACTCGCTGCCTCTGTGGGCAGATTGCTGAGAAATAGAAATGACACTGGGGCCAGTGTGTGTATGTGTGTGAATGTGTGTGTGTGTGTGTGTGTGTGTGTGAGAGAGCTGATATGTAAGTGTGTGCATGCATGTCTCAGAAGCTAAGGGGAGGGGCGTATGTGAATAAAGGTGAGGTTATTTACCCTTGTCTATGAATCCTGATACCCATCATGTATTTATGCATAGAATGGACTCTAAATCAGATGTTGATGCGCAAAAAAAAGTTCCCTGTTTCTAATCTGCATTTCTATTCTCTATTACTCCCTGGCCTTCACCTGAGGAGGAGAGAGTGACTAACAAGACTGGCGCTGCATAAACGCTGGCCTGAGAGCAGCTGTCAATCATACTGAGTGACAGGCGGGCAGGACTGACGGCAGAATATAGAGTAACTAACCGCAAAGCCGAGTAGAGAGTAGAGCGGAGCTGGGACGCTGTAGAGGCCGTTCACACATGTAGACTTCATATTGACTCTGAGAAATTACATCAGTTTAAAGCTTCTTTAACATAAACTTATAAAGTTTTAGAGACTTTAATTGTATCTAAAATAAACAATATTGCTTGAAATTTGTTATTTAAAAAAAAAAAAAAAATTACACTTTACACTTTTCCTAAAATTCTAACTTATTACACTTAATATTTACTTGATATTATACATTATGTACTTAATTTACTTAATATTGTAATTCTACTACTGCTACTTCTGTCTACTCTGTACATATGATACCTATTACATGAGTGACTGATAAAAGGTAAATATTAAGAGTCAGGTACTTACTTGTGTATGTCAGAAGGTTGGCAATATGTAGTAAAGTTCAGAATTAAAAAATAAAACCAATTCTACTCTCATTGTCACATCGCATGTCGCATCTTTCTGAATATTGTAGAAGAGTTTAGATTTTGTGCTGAAATGTTTGATTAATAGAAGACGGAAATGACTCAGAATCATTTAATCATTTAAAGCCTTGCAATCTGAGAACTTGTGATGGTATTTTTCTGACAGTTTTCAGACATTTTCCTGATTAAATGACTAAATGATTAATAGAAAAGAATATCTATTAATTAATCGTTAAGGAACAACAGCCCTGTTTAGATTTATGAGTAACTTATTGACAGAAAAAGACTTAAATATATCAAATTAAAGCAAATTAAAAAACGACATGTGTGAATGTTGTACATTAGTGCTGCAAGTATCAATTATTTTTAATATATCGATTAATCTGCCAATTATTTCTTGATTAATCGATTAATCGCTCAGTCTAGTGCCAATTCCTACATCAGATATCTGGTTTTGTGCAACAAACAGTCTAAAACTCAAAGATATTCAACTTACTGTAACGTTAAGAGAAGCAAAAGCAGCAAATTCTCTCATTTAAGAAGCTGCAACCATCAATTTTTCTGCATTTTTGCTTAAAAACTGACAACTGAGCGATTATCAAAATATTTGTTGATTAATTTTTCTGTCGACCGACTGATTGTTGCAGCTCTACTGTACATATGTTCAAAAATCTGAATCATTTCTGATTTAAAAGACCTGGTTGTGAGATACAAAATAGACACAGCAACAGCAGAAAGAATGGTCTGGACATTTTCCTCCCTGGAGGAGGAGGAGGAGGAGGAGGAGGAGAAGGAGGAGTGGTGGGGGTGAAGACAAGATACAAAATACACACAGACGTAGAGAGCCGCTCACATACTGGAGGAGAGAAAGGAGCCGTCACACTAGGAAAGGTCAACCATCAGATATACACAACACAGAGACACGAGGGACACAACATCTGACAGAGAGAGATGGAAGGTGACAGAGGAGGAGGAGGAGGAGAGATAAGAGAGAGAGAGAGAGAGAGAGAGAGAGAGGCAGAGAGACGGAGAGAGGGAGGACTTATAGATGAGACACAGAAATAGAGTTCAAGGGTGTGGAAGAGCAAAAGACAGAGCGAGGGGTGAGAAAGACAGACTATAAGAGATACAGGAAACAGGGAGAGCGGTTGTATCGTCCTGACTGGCTATAAATATAAGAAGGCAGAAAAGGTCAATAGTTGGCATCTGGAGCAGAAATGTTCCACAAGGGAGAGAGAGATGCTCATTTCACCATCTCATATGTCGCTCCGCTGTTCTGTCAGTGTCAGACAGACAAAAAAAAAAAAAAAAAAAAAAAAAAGGACTCTCACAGCACACGTTGATGGAGGAAATGTCATCCTGTGTTTCTAATGCAGACGTACGACCAGTATACTAACCTGCATGGTGGAGGAGATGTTGGAGAGAGAGAGGCCTTCCAGGTCCGACAGCAGGCTCGAAGAGAGGAGCGAAGACTTTGGTGCGTTTGTGTTTTCTGGAGAAACTGAAAAGACACAAAGAAAACGCGACTGAGAACGGGCGCTTATTAAAGTCACTATGAGCTGTAGCATTGATTTCTGTCTTTCATAATGTCTCTAGGGGGGGCAAAAGACTCAAATTTAAAAAAAAAATTTTAACAGAAGTGATTTTTGGTCACTTGGAGGCTGCAGAAAAAGCTAAAACACAGGAAATGACATACAATCATCTGCTAAACGGGGTCTGCGATAGGTTCAAATGGGGGCCAGGGTAGTTTTACAGGTCTACTGGGGATGCAGGTCTGTATGTTTTCAATATTTTGGTTTGTTAGAGTATTGTATTTGAGGACACATTAATACACAAGTGTTCACAAGAGTTAAAGCAGATTATGTTACTGGAAAACTCATTTGGCTAAAACTATGACTCACAACTACAAGATAAACAACGGCCTGGATAAATGATTGAAGTACTGCTGTTGTTGTTGTTGTTGCCTTATAAAAATCATAATTTATCATTTCTGTTAATCTGCCACCTATTCATGTTTCTGAGACACGTTACAGCCATGGAATTGAAGTGTTTTAAATGACGGGATAATTCTTTCATTTATATAAAGTAACACAAATAAATATAATACTATTTATCTGTATGTTTGATCTGGAGAGTTGAGACAGTTGAAAGAGTTGTCTGGCACACAATGAGACTCCGTAGGGTCTGCATGTCTCTCTTCATTTGGGGACATTATCATTAGATACGATATCATGTTGATCAGGATTTACATGAACTTGGTATTTATATTATCTACAGTAGATTAAAGAAGAATCCTGTTAAAGTCTTAATGCAGACTATAAAAGGGAAACTTTAACCTCTTAACATCCACTGGGTCACCGGCAACCAGCTTAAGCCAGGTGTAAGTGGCAGCATCACGCAGTAATGAGTTAAAGCAATTGGCACAATTTGGCCAATTTGAGATGATTGGAGAGGTTCAGGGACACCAGTGACTCTACAAACTAAAAACTCCCATAAGGTTAGACCTAGAGGTCTGGATTATACAGGTTGACAAGATGGAGAAGGTAAATGTTCTGCATTGTTGTGGCATAAAACATGTCTTAATCATTGTTATTCAACTATGACTCATTATAGACGAGGACCAAAAACACTTTTCTGAGCCTTATTTGAACTGATGTGGTTTTATTTGTGTTTTAGCCTCATGATAAACAAACACATTTCCAGAAACTAGAAGATGTCACTTGTCAAATGAAGGCTAATACCTGCATCATGGCCTTACAGTTCTTCTGTTATGAGCTTTTCCATTTGGGTGTGCCAAAAAGGCAAAAATTCTATAAAAAGGGTGGATGTTAAGGGGTTAAGCTTTCAGCGAGGTGTTGGAGAGCCAGATTTAGAGTTGTTGTGGTGAACGTGTTATAAGTTGCTTGCACGGAGCAACATTGGCATTCATTTAAGTCGTGTTTCTGGCCACCTGACAAACGAAAGCCCAATATTCACGCTTCTATTAGCTTTCTTTTAATCTCCAGAGAAAAATATATCTGGGTTGTTACCTGGTAGATGCTCGACTTTCTTTACTAACTTTCTCTGTCTGCCTTTTGGTGCTGCGCATTTAAAATTACATTTCATTTATCAGAGTTTTTTTGCAGCCCGCTGCTGTTGAAAAGAGGATTTATTTGAGCCGAATTTGAGAAAAAGAAGATAAAACAGACTAAAAAAAACTAGAGCTGAGTGGAAGTGTAGAGTTGGGTGATAAATCTCTGTGTGTTTGTCACATTAATACGTGTTTGATTTACAGCGAGAAATAAACTCACAGTCATCTAGATCCAGTAGAGACACTTCCTTCTTGGACTTCACTTCCACCTGAAAAACAAACACAGCAACATGACGATGAGAAACAAAGAGGGAGAGGACGAGGAGGGGGGGGGTGGGGGGAGGAAAAAAAAATGACAACTCAAACAAAAGTATTGAAATTGTCAGTTGTGCTATTCATCGGGACGGCGTCTCTCAATTCATGACACATTCATCCCAAAATATCTGCAACATGTCTGGAATTTTTCAATGGCCAGTCATGCACGGTGTCGTGTCACAACCGATACACGCCACCTCGAGCGACTGAGGCGGGCTTGTCAGGTGTTGGCTTGTGGGAATTACAACACACACACACACACAGACACAGACACACAGACACAGACACACAGACACACACACACACACACACACAACAGGCCCAATAAAAACACATTTAAACATACGAGGGCTTTTATCACCCTTTTTCCACACCGTCCTAACCAACCAAGGCTCCATTCACAGTCGCATAAAGAAGCATAAAATTCCACTCTGCATACTCCAGGCTGATCAGGCAGGAAAAAAAATAAAAAAACAAAAACAAAAAAAAAAAACAATGAGATGAAATGAGAGTGAAAAACAAACAACAAAGTTAGAGGCCGTATCTTATCAGATCTTCTCTGATTGACGCTTGGTGGTGGTGACAGAGACGGAAACCTTGTTAGTAAATGGAGGTCTGAAAGAGAGAGAGAGAGAGAGAGAGAGAGAGAGAGAGAGAGAGAGGTGAGTAGAGAGAGAGAGAGAGATGCATAATTCATAGGCCATGCCCAAATGACAAACTGTATGAAATGAGAATTTCATAGTGCAGAAAAAAGGGAAGGGAGGGCGAGAAATAGCGTGATGAGCATAACAGGTGAGAAGACGGTGGAGGGCTGAAGAGAGGGCGAACGGGATCGAGAGAGAATTAAAATAAAGATGATAACAGAGGAGCGAAATTATATTCCAGAGTATAAAGTGAGATTTCTAAGCTCCTGTCACATGTATACCTGGTGGACAGCAACTCCCTGAGAGATCATGGAGTTATCCTGTTGCATTATACTGTTAGATAATATCATATTCTCCACTGGTTTAAATGTAATCTGTTGTATAATCATGCATTAACATAATATAGAATATCTTAAATCATGGATGAACATTAGCTTTAAAGTTATGACACATGCATATGTATTCCTGTAGCTTTAGTTAAGTATAATTAAATGTTTGATAAAAGCTCCAAATCATTTACATTTTGGTATTTAGCACCAAATAATGACCAACAATTGCACGCAGTACGTTGCCACGGCTACAAACATCTATATTAATGGTTCATTGTCCATTTTTAATGTCTAACTTTTCATATAGAAGTTAAAATTCAGTAAACAACTAATACAGCTTCCAGGTCATTATGGAAACCAGTATCTCCTTCAACATACATATGGCATGTGAGTATTCAGCTAAGTATTATAATATCCTTCAGGTGTACTTACTGATGAACTTAATGTATATGTTGGATACGTACACATGCATTATATTGTATTTTATCCAAAATATGTGTTTATTCTGTTGTAAGTTTAGACATCAGACTCTCATAACAAACTATTGAGTCTCAGTAACAGCTTATTATTAACAGAACATTTGTCATTCTAAATACTCTTCTTCCTATTCAACTTATAGGAATATATTGCCTTTTTACGTCTAATATGTGTGATTATACAGTTATTTTTAGCACTAGTATGCTCCACTCTGTTGATAAAAGAAGGGCACATACTTGTATCAAGCCCACACAATCATCTTAATCTGTTATTTTAATCATAACAATGAAAAAGAAACGTTGTTAATTAAGTGAGTACAAGTGATCAACAGTGTGTGGGATTTATGGTTCTTTCACAATCATGTTCAAACTGCATCCGCATGCATTCAAATACACACAGTGAAAGACAACGATGTGAAACATACTGAATATCAGATATTTCTCATTGAAGTAGGAGCATGAGTTCATGAGGAAATAGCAAAAATGTTAAAAAAAAATGTTCTATTTTGCAGAGTCATGAAATGATATTAAATCTTTTGCCAATCAGTGATGTTTTGCAGAGCAGAAATCTATAAATCTCACGTTACGCCACCCAGTTAAACCACCTGCTCACCCTTGAACCAAATTAAAATGATGTTAATTACAAAATCAAACTAGACCATGACATCACCTTGGGTTTGGACTTGACATCGCTCTTCTTCTGCGTCACGGGGGGAGGGTCTGAGTCAGAGTCTTCCTCAGAGTCCGTCTCTGAACCGGAGGAGCTTTCGGCTGATGAGCTGCTAGCTTGGGCTACGGGTCCGTTACCGTTTTCATCTGAGTCACTGTAACACACAAGAACTGCTTCAGACACGGGATCAATACATGTAATAACACATAAAAACAACAGTACTGGTGATTAACTTTGTGCTTTTTACACACAATTCACATAAAAGTTAAACAGCTTTCATGCAGACGTAATACGAACAAAGTCTAGAGACAATATCTTGTTTTCTTTTCCATCCAAAGTGAAATCTTCGGCTCGGCCCCCTCGGTCAGAACAAACAACGGAGATCAATCTGTTTTTGTTTGTGAAGTTAATTCAATGTTGCATTCACTCAAAAAGATTTTTTCCATCTTTCTCCTCCCTCTTTCACTTGCTCTGTCCCTCTTCAATTTGTCCCGATAATGAGTGTTTACTCCGCCTGCCTGGGATTTTCAGCCGTTAAATTAATGAGGGGAATTGTGATGGTAACTGGCTTTTTAACTTGGGCGATGATGAAAAGCCAGTATTAATTTGGCCTACAGATTTCATTTGCTGCGAACAGGAAAAAGTGATATAAATCACTGTGGGCCTGATTAGGCCCTGCCTGAAATGACTGGGCCATAATGAGGGCATTATGCTGTGTTTGTTGTGGAAGCACTGGGGTGAGCTGCTCTAATTACTGTGTGTATGTGTGTGTGTGCGTGTTTGTGTGTGTTTGAGCACTGGGGTGAGATGCTCTAATTATACTCTCTAATGGAGAGAACAGGGTCAGCCGGCGGCCTGTCACACAGCAAAATCAGGTACATTCTGTGTGAGTTTGTGTGTCCGTGAGCAAATGAAGTAGAGTGCATAAGAAACTAAATTTGCCAGTGTGTTAGAGAGTGTGCGTGAGCATATTCGGTGGTAATGACTCAGATCTCATTCATTGGTAACACCAGGCTGCTAAATGACCAATCAAAAGTCATTATCCATTAGCCATGTAAATGTGGGTTACGCTATTGGAGGAAAATTCTCCTTGATTAGCTTGTTAATGGAACTCACACTAACGATATTCTAACAGCTCTGCCAGCCTGAGTGTGTGTGTGTGTGTGTGTGTGTGTGTGTGTCTGTGTGTGTGTGTGTGTGTGTGTGTGTGTGAGTGAGAGAGAGAGAGAGAGAGAGAGAGAGAGAGTACAACAAGCGTGTATAGCTCACACAGAGTACACTGTTACTTCTTCCTAGAAAGGAGGTCGAAATGAGGAAATGAGGTTTACAGCTGCAATGATTAGTTGATCAATCGATTAGTTGTCGACTATTGAATTAATCACCTACTATTTTGCAAATCAATTAATCATTTTGAGTCATTTTTAGAGAAAAAAAATGCTAAAATTCTCTGGTTCCAGCTTTTCAAATGTGAATATTTTCTGGTTTCTTTAGTACTTCTGTGATAATAAACTGAGTATCTTTGGGTTGTAGATTGTTGGTCGGGATAAAACAAGACATTTGAGGACGTCATCTTGGGCTTTTGGAAAGTGAAAATTGACATTTTTTTACCATTTCCTGACATTTGATGGACCGAACAACTAATCAATTAATCGAAAAAATAATCGACAGGTGAATCAATAATGAAAATACAGACGGGTGACAAATTAAAGGAAAAACAGGTCCAGGTCTGAATGCTGGACCCCTACAGTCAGGGGGTCTGGTGGCTCTGTTATGCTTTGGGGGGCATTTTGCTGGCATGGTTTGGGTCCACTTGTCCCCTTGGAGGGAAGGATTTCAAATATAGAATTTTCATAAACAACACATGTATTGAAATGAAATGACGTATTAAAGTTGCGTAGATGGCTTCATCACAAGAACCTACTATGTTTGTCCCTGTTGTGGGTGTAAAGTTATAAAAGAAATCAGCAGGTATAAGAATCAAAACTCTTCCTATTCTGATTTTTTCCTGGCATATATAACGGATGAAGTGAAAATACTTGTGGGGGGTAAAAGATAGAACTGAACAGAAGGAGGTATCATACCAGGAGGTGTGTTGTCATATAGATAATAAAAATGGCTGAAGTTGTGAACAGATGGAGGTTGAGTTATTGATGCAGCAAAGCACTGATCACATTTACTGACTACAACTCTGGTGCCTCTCACAAAGACACACCTGTCTAATTAGCAAAGCGAGAAAGAGAAAAAGAGAAAGAAACAGGTAACATCTGGACACACTAAATTCACAGGGAAGAAAAATGATGCTTTCAGAGTCTAATCAACAGCAGGGATTTCACTGTACCTGTCAGCAGCAGTTGGCTTGTTTTTCTTCAGCGGCGCCTTCTTCATCTTTTTCTTCTTTTTTTGCTCTGATTCAGATTCACTCGAGCTCTTTTCGGATTCACCTGAACTCTTTCCAGAATCACCGGAGCTCTTCTCTGACTCTTCACTGCTCTCCTCCTCCTCGCTGTCACTGCCCGACTCTGCACAGACATACGTGCAGTATGCATGTTAAACATAAACCCAGCCTGATATATTCAAGTTATAATCCTTATAGTTTCATGAAATCAAACCCCTGTTTCTGGCACTTTTTATGGTCAACATTTTCTCAGCTAATAGCCACTCAATGTATTTACATTCTGTAATTCCCTCTCTATATTATAGTTTTGATTGTTAGTGGCAGAGTGCGCCACTCCCACCAGGATTATAATTGCCTACCTACCTACGCACAGCAGATTCACAGGAAACTATGCATGCATGTAATCAAGCATCACTGTTTGTAATTTTATCTCATTGATATTGGCCTCACTGTTTACTATTTACCCTCTTAACAGCGTGTCAGAGTTGTATTAAGTTACTGCTAATGCGAACCTATTATTTCCTACGACTGCTGCTTCACATTAAAAGAATTCCATTAGCAAAACATGGGGAGGCTTCGATGTATTTGTCACTAAGGTTAGCACTGACAGCAACTGTCAATCAAAAATGCATCTAAAACAGTTTTGAGGACAGTATTTTCAGTTTTCATCAGCGGATCAGTTTTAAATATCCCGGTGAGCTGTTAGATGAAGAGCTGCAGGTGACAAGCTACAGCTCCTCAACAATGTAACCAACTGATGGTTGGCTGACAAATCTGAAATCAGATTGCAGTTGCTCATGGCGAGATGTAAGAAGACCAAATATTGACGGATGTCTTTATTAAAACAACGTGAGTTTGTTTGGCTGCACTGTAAACAGACACACCAGTTGCTTCTCTGATGTATCACTGGCAAAGGAGTGTTTGCTGTAGTGTTAAACTGTGCTCGCTCAACCAAGCTTGAATTTTTAAGGATTATATCTTAAATACACAAATCACACAAGGACAGCAGTATAACATTTTCTCTAAAGAGGATACAAACTAAAAACGTACACCTACAAAAACACAAACAGAAACAAACCGTCGCTACTGCTGCTGCTGCTGCTGCTGCTGTCTTCACTGCCACTGCTGTCAGAGTCGTCCTTTTCTTTCTCATCTTCATCGTCCGAGTAGAACTTGTCATCAGATTTCGGTTTTTTGGCCTTCCCAACTAACGGCACCCACTCTTTCACCTGAACAGATATGGAGGAGGGAAGCAATCAGGATTAATAAATTAAGGGATGAGCGAGCTGCCAGTTTGTGAGTTATTTTAACATCTTATTCAGCTGCGTTATTTTTGTCTAATTAAACTATTTCAAATGCCTTTCAGGTTCTTAATGTGAAGGAAATAAATCATTCTGCATTGTCATCAACCATTCACACGAAGTGAACAGTGGAGCATCTAGCCTTTAGCAGTCTGTGAAGAGATTGATACGCTATAGAAAATGGCATCTAACTTTAGCAAGATGCCTCTAAGTTAGTCAATTAACTATAATTAATCAGTTTTTGCAACCATCTAGTTTGTCCAGGTTTTCGGATGTTAAATCTGCATTATATTTAAAACTAGGGATAAAGTTTGTTGACACGCCTGCTCATGTTCTTCTTTATTGATGTTTATTGTTTTATTAGGGGCCTCATTAGCTGCCACCTAAGTAACTATGATAAAGCTCGAGCTGGTGCTGAGAGAGAAAAAAAAGAATCAATAATATTCTTCACTGAAAAATAAAGTCTTTAAATTTGTGCTTTAACTTATAACAAGAGACAAAAAGTTCTTGTCTTTGAGCTGAATGGAGGTATGCATGTTAATTTCTCCAACCCAAACTGAGATTTCTCACAAAAAAAGGTATTAATCCATCTAACTTTGTGGAGTAAAAACAAACAAATATATATAAATATATATAAAATGCTTTATCAAATACCAAATAACTGTGTATTGGAAGATCGGACTTCACTGGACATAATAAAATAGTGCAACGACTGATTTGTCAGGCTTCTCATTGGTCAAAGGTGCTTTTAAATTGAGGCTTACAATGTTTCAATGTGCCAGTGCCTTCTATTAAATTAGATTTAGGTTTATTTAATTACATGTTGAAATGCGCTGTACTTTTTATTCCTTTCCTATATTTAGTTTCTGTATTATTTTTTAATCCTATTTATATTCATCATTTCATGATGCATCGTGTTTCTTTTATATCTTATCTGAAGTCACATCTGTTGTTCTATTCTGGACCAATAAAAAAAACTGATATATTTACTTTTAGATCAAAATAATAAGGTTGAGTAATAAATAATGACAGACAGATAGAAACAGGATGTAAAAAAAGAGGGATAGTTAGTGTGTGGTCGCTAGGTTTCACTCACTTGTTTGTGTATTTTGGTAATCAGGGAAGATCCCAAGTGTTACCATGGTTACCAAATGATGTTCCCTTATTATATAGATTGTTTTTACTTAATTGACAGTTACCACAGTTAGCAGATGCATTCAATAGTAGTTTAGCTTTTTCTATGTTAAAATCACATATTTGCTGGTACTACTACTACTACTGATACACGTACTACTACTACCACTACTAATACAATTACTACTACTACTACTGATACAAGTACTACTACCCTCCTGATCAGATTCTTCATATATGTTATCAATCCATCCTGTTCTCTATGCTGAATTTCTGTTATTTTGCTATCTGGTCTATTCTGTATGCACAACATCTAATTGCATGACTTCTCTGTTGCTCTTCCTGACGTTTCTTCCATTTTTTCCCGCAATAAAGTGTTTTTTTCGTGCTTTCAGACCAGAAACAAACGCAACACAGTCCAATTGGAACTGATCCAAGATCACCTGTTTGGACCGCACCAGAGTTTAATTGACAGCTTTCACACTCGCCTAACTTGTATGAACAGCACCAAACAGGTTTAAATACTTTAAATGCTTTTATGGAAAGTATTTTTAATTGCTTCACTGTTGAAGGTGCTGCACAAATAACCTCGCCTTGCATCACATCTTTAGCACATCAGAAGTGTTTTAACTAATTCTGGAGGACCGAGACGTTATTAAATGTTGCTATGATACCATCCCACATCTTCTTGCAGAAAACTGTAAATTGGGTTTAATACGCTAAAATCAATTGTCTCTTTTCTGAGCTTTTCAATCGCTGGTCTGTTGGGACTTTATATATTTGTATATTTAGAGAAGAGTCACCCTGGATGATGTCAACACCCCTCGGGAGGAAAGACATTAAAAAAGGTAATGAAAATACCGCTCGTTTGTTATGTTTGACTTCATTTCAGCCAGGCACTTCATTTGGTTGGTAGTGGTGAACAAGTGCTTGTGAGTGTAGATGGTCATGCCCTCTGATGTTACATTGATACACAATTATCAATGAGTCCTTTGAAAGTGTGTTGCTCTTTGTTCAGGCACTTTGTTCTTTAAATCATTACAACTATGCTAAAAGTTATTCTCTGCAATGCAAACAACATATAAAAGAAACTTTAACATGATTTATAATGAATTTATAAACCACAGCCGTGAATAATGATACCTTTCATACCACTACAGATGCCAGACTGTCACAATACACATCTATATTCTCTGTATTTTTAGTCATATTACAAAGAAAACGTTTTATAATAACGCCCACAGTTTTAATGTCAAAACAATGGGGAACTATAGCGTCATCATTGACAGATGTTGGTCCAAATTAAGCACATACAGTATGAAGTTTAACTATGAAAAGCATTGTGTAAGGATGGTAGATCACTTACTGGTTCAATGACCTCCACGTTCCTCACTGACTGGTCAGGAGCGACGGCCGGCCAGTCCGAGAGCTCTTGGTATCCAGACGCTTTGATATTGAGACTGTGGGAGAGAGTGCCCAGTTGGAAACGATCTCGATCTGAAAGGAGAAAATGGGAGAAAAATGTAAACACAAAAAAAGGAGTGGGTTGAGAAGATGAGAGGTGCTGTAATATCTTTTATTTTATTTATCAATGGAGTTCAAGGGAGTGGGTGGAGGAATGAGAGGTTCAGTGTCACCTCAGTGTATCTTTAACGAGGGAGCCGGTGGATAAATGTCACTGTAACTCTGAAGAGCTTTAAGATGACATCTAGGCATCGGAGAGGATCACGCACATGCATTTAATATCAAACTCTCTGTGTTTGTGTGCACATGTAAGCTCTTCTCTCTCCCAACACAGGAAGGTAATCAGTGTCTGTACCTCGGGGAGGTATGCTCTAAAAACTGTGCTTTGCAAACAAAACAAAAAAAAGAAAAGACTTCAGTTGTGAATATTAAGAATGACAGGGGTGGTTAACGCTTTCCATAAACATCCAGTAGGTGCAAACTGCCTCTGAATTTTAATGTTGTAGGAGGCAGTTTTTTTGTCCCAATAGGTACAGAGGGGAGAGAGAGAGAGAAAAGAGACAGCTAAATGAGGGAGATTTTTTTCCCCCTCTCGGTGTCTGAAAAAGGTTAGCATTAGCTCAATAATTTACCCATCTCATTAGTCCAAGGTAAAGGGGTCTGACCTAACTGCCCTTCAGAGACAGACACACCAGAATAATAAAACCACCGTCTGAATCAACTTTGCATACGACTGGAAATGGAGCCACTAGATGTGAAATAGAAGACTGTTAATATGCATTCAGGTGATTCCTTGATGTATTAACAAACAGACAAAGGAGGGGAGTAAAGTGTTTAAGCTTAATTTCCTATCTATTTAGAGGATTTATATGATTCAAAATAAGAATAAGAGGTTGACATTATAAATGTATGAAGTACCTTTGAAGGCGGACTCGAGCACCGGGGCTGGTTTGGGCGCCAGTAGAATGCGCCGGGCGTACTTGCTGAGGGCGCCGCTCTTCTCGTTTGGCACTATCAGCTGTCTTATGAAACGCGTGCGGTCTCTGATGTCGTAGTTCTGGTCGTATTTGCCAAGGTTCAGGATGTACTGGGTCAGCAGCTTGGTCTGGGAGGCGGAGAGGGCAGAGGTAGAAGAGATTTGGAGAGTAGGATGACATGGGATGAAGGCAAGCACTGAGCAGAGATCGGTGGGATGGATGATGTTTATGAAACTTCCACCGATTTTACACATCAAATTCTGTTTCCAGGTGTTGCGTAGTACTACTGCAAATGTGAAGATAGTTGTGTAAAAGCCTTTAGTGGCTCCAGAGGGAGCTGTGTGAAATCTTATAATTTACCTCAAGTGAGACAAGTATCTAGAATCTGGAGGTGTGAGATTAACAGACCTCTGTATCTCACTCCTCATCTCTGCTTGAGGCAAGTGGCTTGATGTTACATTGGCCGCTAACAGCATGACACAATTGAATCTCTGAGCAAACTGTTGGTGTTTAGTTGCATTGTGGATAATGTAGGCACCAGGTTTTAACCAGGAACAAGAAAGCATTGAATAGAAGACATGATATTTCTGATTGCTAAATGCTCTTAACAGAGCAGGATGGAAGTCCATTAAAGGAAGAGTTTGACATTTTGGGAAATATACTTATCTGTTCTCTTGCAGAGAGTTACATAAGAAGATCAATACCACTCTTGTGTGTAGAGCTAGTATCTTAAGATTCCCAGAAAACAAGTTGATTAAGGAGGTTTAGCTGTGCTGGTAGATGTATTTTTGAACTTTGGACAGAGTCACACCAGTTGCTTCCCGGTGCTTGGTCTTTGTGCTAAGCTACACTAACACTCTCGTGGCTCCAGCTGCCCACCTAGGGCACAGACATGGGAGTTGTATCAATCTTCTCATCTAACATTTGGCAAGAAACTAAATAAACTTTTCTCACAGTGTTGTACTATTCCTTCAAAATCAATAGAAACTGGAATATATCCACAAACATGTACAATCAATCAAACTGAGGAGGGAGCAAGTGTGATTGTCATAACTGCCCCATAATGATTGATCAGCAAACATCTCCTTCACCCCCTTTTGTCTGCTCATCCTTCCCGTATTGTCTTTCTCTAACATAACTGGCCCTTAATTCAACCTGGATATGTAAAAGAAAACCTTAAAACAGTAAGAAAGAGACACTTGCATTGACATATATTATTTAGGAAGCCATGATAACAAAAAACACTGCTGCCATGAAGACAACAACGGACCCCTTTTCCTGCATCGTCTTTGTTTCTCCCTCTTATCTCCTTCCCGACACATTACTGGGAGCCAAGAGGTGTAATGATGTGCTCGTTTGAGGAGGCGCCGTCTGGGCTCATAAACCCAGCTCAGATGCCAAAATCACCCCATCTAACTGAATGGGCCTGTGGACACCAAGCAGCGTTGGAGATGCACCATTACGTTAAAGCTGTTTCATTCACAGCTCTATATTTAAACCGGGCATTTAACTCTGAGTTGCAGAAGTGTTCCAGTTCCTGCTGTGTCTTGTGGAATAAAAACTTTAAAAGAACAATAAACGGGTTCATGTTTAGAATCTAATTCATCCTTTTTATGATACTTAACCATTTTTCAGAAATAAGTATCATTAATTCAGGATTTTAAGTCTCTTAGTGCTGGTGTTAGCATTTTGTTTTGTACCTGCTTGGAGTTGGTCAGGTAGAGTTTAGCTGCTAGGTTGACTGTCTGCAGCTTGACGATGTCCTCCTCTGCTGTGAAAGTCTTCGCCATCTTACGTAGAACATCTGGTGCAATCTTTGGCACCCTCTCGCAGTATTCTCCCATCAGCCACAGGATGCTGGCTCGGGCCATGGGAACCTGCAGGTTCACGTGACAAAGACAAAGAGCAGCGATATCTTTGAGTGCTAGCAGAAAACGTTGTTATCAATTTGTTAGCGTCTTGAATTCGATGATGATCATATACAAAAAGAAGAAGATTCACATTAAGATGAATCGTACAGTGATGTTGTCGAAGAGCTTGGCCATGTGTTTAATGATCTCGCTGTGCTCGGTGGGCTGCGTCTGAAGCAGCTTCTTAATCACCACCACGCTCTCGGCCACCACAGTCTCTGCAAAGACAAACAAGACATTCTCACAACAGACACAAACCTGGACAGCGATCCCTCTTTAAAACACTTTAAGACGATGGGTAACTGCAGGTATCGGCACTCAGTGAAGGCATTTTACCGTCTCTGTTGGAAAGCAGCAGCACCAGACCGTTGAGACAGGTGTCCGTCACCTCGGAGATGTTGGTGGCGCACCTGCCGATGGCCTGAATGGTGGCAGCCGCAAACGCCTTGTCCTGGCTCTTCACATAGGTCTGGATAAAGATCAAGGACAATGAAGAGAAGAGAATAAAGAGTTTAAGGCCACCTGAAGTGTAACCAACAATATCAAAGTAGTCTTTTAACCCTTGACTGTTGATGTCAAGACACAAACCTGAAATTCCCTCAGGATGGTGGAGATGTTGGCTTCATTGGCCAGGTTGGTCAGGATCTCCAACTGCAAAAAAAAAATCATGTTTAATAAATGTATGAGTTGGTTGTTGTATGGGCTCAATTAAGTGTCAATATGATTTTGAGTTTGAGAAATGATGTTCAGAAACACTTTGAAAAGTCCTTTGCAAACCTGCGACAAAACTGCAGCAGAAATTCAACTGTGTAAATGTATTAAAACATTGAGAATGTGTGAATAATTTGTTTTTATTTTAGAAGCAGAAAACTGATTGTTTAAGTCAATACACAACGTTCCCACACTTTTAAACTCATACTTTTAACTTTCTTGTCTTTGTGTTACTTCACCATTTATATAATTTGTCCACATTTTTTTCCTGCAGTTTTCTCACAGGTTTATAAAGGCTGTGAAATTATTTCTGAACATCATATCAAAAGCTCAGAATCTTACTGACCCTTATTTAAGCTCATATTACGCTACAGTATGTACATAATGCACCAAATAAAACGGCAGTTACCTTCAGTGTTTTGATATGTGAGGCGTCTGTGGATCTCACATAAAAGCTCTTCATGAAGGGCTCAAACATCCCCTGTTTGGAGACAACTCAGGTTAGAAGACAGCCTGCATCAATGCAACACATACCATTAATTGTTCTGCTGTCTACAAGCAAGACTTACCTTCCTCTGAATGGACATCGTAGCAATATTCTGAAGAACAATGTACTGCACCTCTCTGTGTACAAAAACAGAAATAACATACTTATCAGCAGCAGCAGCAACAACATAGGCACAGAGAGACTAAGTTATTCATCCCAGCTGGCTTCAGAGGAGGCAAATAAGCAGATGCAGTATATTTTTTGTGTTACCTGTGGCTCCTTAGGAGTCGAACCAACGACTTGGTGACAACGCTGACTTCATGTTTTGGGGCCAAATGCCAGTAGAGCTGAGCGACAGACATCACCACCTAAAAAAAACCCACATCAACACACGTTAAAAGGATCATTTTAATCCTTCTTAAAACAACATTTTTATAGACTCACTTCTTGCGTAATGTCTTTTCATTTTTCCTACATTTTATCCTTGTGTTGTTTGTTCCGTTTTCAACCATTTTCCAGCATGCGCTCCAGTTTTTTTACTCCATAAGTTCCTTTTTCAACACTTCGAAAAAGCACTTTTGTAACTTTTTAAGTGGTTTATTATTATCATCACACCTCCCACAGTATATTACCAGCTGTCTACCCAAGTTAAAGTGAAATACCTGCCTTTCATGTGCATTCCTTACGGCTCTACGAAGGCACTCATGACATTGACTCTATAAAGGTAATTTTTCAGCGGAGCTTTAAATAGCAGGAGGACGTGTGTCCATCGTTGCAGGCAGAATGAAAAGGGTTTCAGGCGTGTATGAAGATGGAGGATGTCACTGTGTTGTCTCGAGTAAAGACACAGCATGTCACATTTTAATCAACACTTTCATTTGGGAGCATTTTTCCTCCCGCTGCTACACAGCGACAGAGACCTTGAGACTCCTGGGTGATGGAGATCTGCACTCACTATGGGTTTTTTTTTTTTTTTTTTCCAATCTTGGAGGTGCACTAAGGCAGGTATGTGTGTGTGTGTATGCGTGTGTTTATTTCTAAGCCTTTGCGTTGTGCGTCCAGGTATTTGTGTTTTATTTGTGTAAGAAAATGTATCCAGGAATTCATTATTGCTTGGGAGTGAATTTCAAAGTGTGTGTGTGTCTATACAAGGCTGCAGCAGCATTAGTTGTGTTGCTTTTATTTCTGAGACAGGAGTGAGATGCGAGCAGAGGACGCAGCACTCAGACATCTTGATCAATGCTGTTTATATCTCTCAACAGGTTAAAAGCAGCACACGCGTTTACAAACGCTACACTCTCCCGACTCTTTAACAATGAATTTCAATCAGCCTCATTTCAGGTGTGTGTTTATTCTACTCCGAGTTGTCTCCGAGTCTTAAAGATAGATGTTTATGTCTGTGTTTGAGTGTCTAACTAACTCACAGCGGTGTTCCTGCTCTGCAGTAGAGGTTTGGTGTTCCTGAGCAGCAGTCTGTGATCTGGATCCATGATGTAAGGCGCCGCCTCGTTCTGGCCTTTTTTCTCCTCAGAGTCAGAGTCGTAGAACGTCTTGTCATTGTTTTCATCAAACACGGCACCCTGAAACACAGACAACACAGTATGTCACACTAAGGGACGTGGACGTTCATACCACAGTGTTCAGTTCAGACTTCAGTTTAGGTGATATTTACATTTTTACTCAAGTTGAAATTTGCTGGTAAACTGAGGAAATATTTTCTGCTGCCAGTATTTTAATTGCACGAAAAAATAATACAGGTATTTTAGAGAAACTATATTTCTCAATGCATCAAGAATCATTTACTCTCTTAATTTCTCCTAAAACACATTTTGTACACAAATCCAAGATTGTGAAATGGCTCAAATATACAGATGTCATTTAAAGCAACCCAAAGACTGTAAATCTAAAAACAGGAGCTTAACTCAAATTTTCCAATCTCAATTTCTAAATTATGACCACAAATGACCATTCGATGACACTTCATTTCTCATTTTTCCATCTTGATTTATATATTTTTAACATTCTAGTTTTTGAAAAGGATAAAGCTGGTGTTATACTTTATTTTTCTCATTTTCAACAAATCTCACAAAAAGACCAAATCCAGCAATGTTTTAGTCCACCTGTCAATACTTTCTGACTTCCACCTATTAATTCTTACTGACGACATACGTCTTTAAAAATATAGTTTACAACAGGAAGAGGAAGTGCTGCATGGTTCTGATGGCCCATACGACAGGTTCTCTTTAGTGGGGTTTTAGTAGGGTTCCTGGATTTTGTTTTTTTGCCCAAAAGGGTTTTTAGAAAACTGTAGTCATACAGAAGTAAATAGTGCATTTGTTGGGGACTATTTCCACCAGCGGAATAATACATTTTGGTGCTCTTGTGAGTATTTACAGCAGCAGAACAATGTACTGTAATGTACTGTGTGACACAGAGGAATAAGCTGTATCAGCTCTTAGTAGGATCAATATATTTGTTGGTTTTCATGGGATTTATTGACAATGAGAAAAATATAGAATATCCCTCTATAGACGTATCCTTTATATCCTTTTCATACTGACCCAGAAGAATAGTGTTTTACTGTGGAAGGTTTTTACATTTAATGTCTTGCAATTCTAGCAGCTAAAGGAGTAATTACCATGAATAAACACTGTAGCTACCATATCCAGCCAGCCTGCTTTCTAACAAAGATTTTAACATTTTTTAAGAAAGGTATACGGTGCATCGCCTCTTTATGGACCTGGATCCCCTTTAGTTGCGATCCTTATTGGAGTGATGAGCGCCTCACCTCTTTCCAGGGGCTGGTGAACTGTGTCCTGGCGTAGCGTGTCAACATGGAGATGATGACCACCTGGCCCCACTCCTCCACATCCACCAGCAGGTTACACAGCTTTCTGTAGTTCTTATGGATCAGGTCGATGCGATCTGGACACACCTCCTCGAAGGCCATCACCACACTGCCGGCCACCAGCTACAGATAAGTACGAAGGGAAGGAGGAAGAACAAAGAGAAACAAACTCATGAAGGAAATACTGATGTTTCTTTTTCTTTTTGCTCTCTCTTTATTAACATAGTTGTCAGGATATGTAGCAGTTTTGTTAGACAAACTGAACAAATACTTTATCTTTTAAACAAGCTGTAATACACAGACTCTGGAGAAATAAAACACTGGTTAACGGATACGACCCCCATCAAAAAAAAAAAGTACTATTATTGCACTTGGGAGAAAAAAAAAAAAACACAATACCAATTTACAACTTTGATTACAATACACACAGTTCAGCCTCTAAGTAGTTAGCTGATAATTAGAAGTAAAACGTTTGCGCTTAAAAGTTTTAACTGACTAAATTTACACAACCCTGTGAAATAAAATCCATCAATGAGACTGTTTCTTATATTTTCCCCATAAAATTTTTTTTTTTTTTTCCTGCTACAAAACTCATTTTAAGTTCATTTCCCGGGGAAAGGAGAACAAGGAGGAAGCAGCAGCTGAGAGAGCCAATAATCAGCTATGTTTTATTGGTAGAAGGAAAAAACCCATTTGGCTGTTGCATGCCACCCCCCAACACCCTCCTCTCCCTCCCACTACCACCACCCAACTGCCTGCTGGCTGGCTGACTGACTGACTGTGAGACTGAGTGAGTGACATGGCAGCGTATTAATATGCAAACAGCATTATCACGGGCAGGCGAGGGTGGAGAAGAAAAAGAGAAAGGGAGCAGAATCTGGTCTTCCCAATTAAAGCCTTCTGGCCCCTGGTGGCCCTGTGGGAACCCGGTGCATTTACCCATCAGCGTTGTCATGAGCCTGCATTGATTGTGTGTGTGCGCGTACGTGTGCGTGTGTGTGTGTGTATGTTCTCGAGTGTGTGAAATGTGTATGTGCGTGGCTGCTGTCTGTAGATTCTCCGAGAATTCTGGACCTTAAATCCGAGCGATGATTCGCCTTTCTGACATTCACGCACTAATACGGCTGCGAGGGTCAGACGTCTACCTTTTATGATATCACACTCGTGAATGAAGTTATATTTACTGAGAGACAAACGCAGTGATTCTACATACATTCGAGCACAACTGCAGAGAACTTGCAGGTAATGCTAACAGTCTTTGAACATGTTACTATACATATATTTTTTTATCTATTGACAGTAAAGACATCTCTTGACAGCTGCTGTAATAAGAATATAAAATATGGATTTTAATTTGGTTTTCACAATTTATGTCACCTGGATGGAAATCTGCAATTATATCTCTGTTTACATCATCAGCAGCATTTCTTTGATGACTTGCAATGAAAACATGTGAACAGCACGCTAATCTAAAGCTGTATCTAATGAGTCTTTATCTATTTATGATTCAGCTCGAGCAGAATAATAATAATTATTAAATGTGCAATTAGAAATTCCACAGATAATAAAAAAACAACCTGGACATAAAGGTGTCCTCCTATAGGAAGTGAAATTATCATTTATGATAATTTTATGCAGCAAGTTTACCACTTTAGAGTAAAAGGTGCAGGCGATGTCACCCAGTTAGGGTCCAGTGTTGTCTTCATTGCTTTCAGTAACATATTTAAAGGTTAAATCCACCCAAATTACAACTAAACGATTGTATCTCACTGCAGAAAGTTTGCAGTGAAGTACGTGTTATCACAGGAAAAGCACATGTGTAATTAATATCCTTAATAACGGCTTCATTCCAGTTAGGTGTGACAGTTTCAGGACCTTGGTGTTGTGCAAACTGGCTTAATGGGACATTTGAGTGAAACAGAGCCATCGTTAATTAATATTATTGGTTAAACGTGTGTTTCTCCTGTTATGACAAGTTACAATGCTGTGAAAAAGGTATATTAGTACCAAGCCATGTAGATGGTTTTTGTTTTATTTGCACAGGTTTTATCCAACTGTTGAGATTTCTCCCATCACCCTAATACAAAGGGGATACATTAAATTTTGTTTTAGGTGCTCAAAGCAATGAAAAATAATATTTAAGCAGCAGCATCTCTTTCTAACAATGTCCCTGCTGCTCTGGATAATCCACTGAATATGGTTTAAATGATTTTTAGAGAGAATATTAGAGCGTAGTGCCAATTAAAACTGTTCACAGCAACATTTATTTGTCAAACAATCATGGTATTTGTTATTATGTGTTATCCTGACATACAGATATAAACAAAATCATGAAAACTGAGTAATACAGGCTTGTATCTACGTTAGAGTAGCTTCACAGCAGCTTAAGGCACAGCAGGGTGTTTTTATTAATATCTCAGCCAACATATTCTGCTATAGATAAACCTACTCAAAGCAGTAAATTAGAGAATATACTTCCACTGTGTATTTTTGCTGGGGGGTGGAGGGGGGGTGTCATTCTCGCCTAGCGTTTTCCCAGGGCCTCTCCTGTCTCTAAGGCTATTATAGGCGGCACCGTTTCTGAGCATGTGGATCCTACTGTAAGGCTTTGTGCATTCTCTACCAACTTCCCCCATTAGACACAGCTCCAAGGTAAACTACATGCACCATCAACAAAACTGACACCCCAATCTATGGAGTTCATACACCTCCTCCCCCTCCTCCTCTGCCCACCTCGACCGTATTATCTACCCTGCGTGACAAGCCGGTAATGGAAAAATCACACTAAGCAAATGGTTCTTCTAATAACAATAAATTTCCTATAAAATTATGAAGGGCCCAAACTGTTTCCTTGCATCTATTTTGCTATGAATTCTAATTAGGGTGCCAGAGAGGCAGAGAGTGCTGGGTCATCACGCCAGAGACAACGTGCGCCTTTTTGATTGATGGCCTGGTGTGGGGTCGGCCTATCCTCCCTCCGTTCGCTCCTCTCCTGCTCTCTTTCTCCTCCCTCCTTTTTCTCTTAAATTAATGGGCATCTCACCTAGCCCCTAATCATAGTATCCCCCCCCCTCCCCTCCTTCCCTCCCTCCCTGCCCCTCCTTTCTGTTCTCATTTCAATTTTGCAGAAGGTGCAGGAGGGGAGGATGGGAGGGATCGATCATTTATCTTGTAATGGCTGGATAATAGATCCATCACGGTAAAACAGCTGCACAAACTCCTATGTTGTCTCTGTCATCAGGCCTTCCCATTTTCTCTTTAAACCATCCTGCCTATAAGCAGCAGCCCCCCCCCCCCCCCCCCACCCCCCACCCCCAGTGTGTCACAGCCATTTAACCAAACAGGCACATCTGTAAAGGTAAATGTCAGGAGGCCTGGACAATGCCACAGACTGGGACGATAACCAAATGTTTCCTTCTTCCACAGGCAGCATAGTGACATTAGCTAAATGGCATTTACCTAAATTAATTCACTTATTTGCAGTTAAACTGATTCATTAAAAATCAGATATGGAGATACAGCGTTAGAAACCTAAAGAAGCTGGCTGGCTGTCTAAGTAAGGTAGGTGTAATTACTACCATTTATTTTTCCTTTTTCCATTTTGCTTTTCCGGCTATGACAAGTCAAAATACCTGTTGTAAAAATGGGATTACATACAGGGCAGACGTTTTTCACTTGTCATAGCAGGAAAAGCGAAGGTGGAGCTACTAGCATTAAGGATGGGTCTGTTCCAGTCAAGTCCATCCCAGTAAGCTGATACCTACCTGGACCCTGAAACTGACTCATCAGATTGGATCATGTCGTTATTAATTACAGCTGTGATTTTCCTATGATGACATGTCAAAACGTCTCCTGTGGAAAAAAGGCGGTAGACTGGAATTTGTCTGAGTTCGTGTGTCTTAAGGTCACCTGTCCTGCGTGTTTACCACCTGACACCCAATGCATGCTGGGATTGGATTAAACACCACGTGACCCTTCAGAATAGACGCTGCTATAGGAAAAGGGTGGATAGATGTTGCTTAATACACAAGTGTGAGTCACTACCTGCTCAGAATGTCAATTCATGCAAGATTATTTTGTGTGGCTCTTATAAGCATATTCCTCAATGTATCATGATGCTATTATTAAAAGGGGCTCTCCAGTGATTTAGTAGTGTATTTACAGAGACAGAGTTTCAAAAATCTAAGTCAAAATCACAAGTAGCAGACATAGAAATATCCTTACTTTTAGTCCCTGGTATGGGTCTTGTTGAGTGCCACCAATAGCATCTTTTCGTTAGCCTCTTCCTGCCTGGTACAGTAAACGTCCACTCTTTCAACCTCACACTGCTCTCTGTTAAAAATCTGAAGTTCATTTTTGATCTCCAAGTCCGAGCTGAGATGATTATATTTTCTCAGCCTTGACAAACTCACGCAGAAGCTACAGAAGACATTATAAAAATGAAGTGATTGACCTTTATGTGTAAAACTGGTGGACCAGTACCCAGTTAGGTAAAGCTACAGTACATGTTTCCCCTCACGAACACACCAAGAACACCAGCAGCATGTGACAACACCAGGATATCCTCCTGTGGCATTACTACCAGCACATAGAAGCAGCAATAAAAAAATATATATATAGCAGGAAGACCGTCCATCGTTGTGGGACTTCTAAATGGTACATGGTTTCGCCCGTAGCATCATAAAAATGCATAGCTTGATAGCTATTAAGTATCCACTATGTTGGGGTTTTTTCACCATTCATCACCGACTGATAGTGCTTGTGCGTCTGTGTGATGATAGTGCCCTCTCTCTCCGTCCCCAGCCTCACGATGTGGGCTCCAACGGGGGAGAAGTCATCTGTCTTCGTTAGCGTCTGGGGCTAAATATGCTATGCATCTGGTACTGGGCTTTCCATCCCCCCCTTGGCCTAAGCTGCTTTGTTTTGTTTGTATAATGATAGGTATACGCTATGAATACATAATTATAACAAACTGTGCATGACTTGCACGCACCGACACAACATACTCTGCATTCTGTAGCCAACCTCTACATATTTGAAATTGGCATTTAAACACCCTTAGTATTCACTGTGACCTCCTCAAATTAATGTGCTGCCTACTGACTTCTAATGGGCTGCCTGCATTGTGTCTGTGACCGGCCTAAACATTGTATTTGAGAATCCGACTAATTTACGCTCCATTTTGGAGAAAAAAAAAAAAAAAAAAAAAAAGGAGAAGAAGTTGGCCTTTGAGAAAATTAAGCTGACACTAGCATCAGTGCGAAAATTCCTTCCAAATGGACACTTAACAAGGAGCATCTGAAGATGTGTGGGTTTAAGTGGGTGTTAACAAACCATGGCATTGCCGAATGAGCTGTGGGATAGAGAGCTAAGAGGGAGAATCGCTTGACTGGGGCGCCCTCCAGTGGTCTGCAATCTCCAACATGTGATCTGTACTGTAACAACGGCCACTTACTGCTCAGTCTTATACTTACTGTGCTTTTGTCTTTCAATAGTTTCTCGATCACTTCAATCAGCTGCTCTTTCTGCTCTGGATCAAGGCTGAAGACAAAAGAGAGACACAGATAGAGAGAGAGAGAGAGAGAGAGCTTTGAAACAAACTGTCAATTAAGGAATGGCAATTATTCACACAACATGAAAACTAGATGGACTTACAAATTAAATCATGTCCCCTCTGTGTGCTCAGAATACTGAGAACGCTCGTGTGCTCTGATCAACTGTCTATAAGCATGTTTTATTTCCTGATTCAGTCTGGTAAATAACTTAAATCACATATAAAACTGATTCAGTTTTCCCTACTTTGTTCATATTTTAAGCAATCCTTACCAACCCTAGAAGATAAGAGCAAGATAACTGCAGGGTAAAACCCCTTTTGTCAACATTACCCAACTATTTATTGGATTAACTGCTCAGGAATGAGGTAGTAAGGAGAGTCAGTCAAGCCAATGAATGCAGCCACAAGCTTTACCGAGTGATATCTGCTGCTGGTGTTGCAGCCCGGCGATCGGAAAGAAGCGTACCTGTAGAGCTTCTGAATAGCGTGGGCAGAAGTCTTCCTGACATAGGGGGACAAGTCAGCTGCAGCCTCCTTGATGGCCAGCATCATGATGGGGACGATTATGGGGACACGGATACTGGACAGAACCCTCAGTGCGCTGGCCCGGATGAACTGGTTTGGGTCCTGCCACGAAAAGACATGAAAACGCTGAGTGTCAGTGTGTGGAGGAATGTGTCTTTTTAATAATGATACCAGTATCTGGAGCAGAGATTATACACAACTTTCCCAACGCTAATATCAAATATACCAAAAAGAAGTCAGGAAAAGTCAGCAGTCTCTAGAAATGTGCATAAGAAAACACTCACACGACATTCTTCTATTTTTTACCGTGTTAGTGATAATAAAGAGATAAAAACAGAGACAGGAAGTAGTAAAGTTACCTTGAGGGCCCGCTGGAAGGTGCTGATAGATAGCAAAGCCAGGTCCTGCTGGTCCTCTGCGTACCTCACCAGGTACACATAAACGAGCTTCTTGAGCTGCAAAGGACAATTACATCAAACAGCTGTAAAAGCAGAATTAATGCAGCACATGTGGGGGAAAAAAAAAATCTAAGAAACCAGATGTGAACTAAAACAGGTTTATACGGGAGGATATGTTGCATGTTTTTACATCCAATGAAAGATAAAAGACTAGTGCTATAAAAGGAATAAAGAGAACAATAACGTATGAAACAACAAGCTTTGTTCCTCAACAGGAAATTTGTGTTTATTATTTCAAGAGGTGGAGAAAAAAAAAGTTGGTTTTGAAAGTTTTCCTATCTTGAGCTGCACACTCGGTCACATGTTGTTTCAGGCAGAGAGCAGAGGTAACGTATTTTTGTTCCTTTCAGAAATTGGCACTGAATTATTTAATGGAACCCCGTCCTGTGTTTCAGCTTCTACATCTCCCTATTTTTCCTCACAGGAAAGCCTGAGATAACATTTGTCCTGCTTTCTGACAAGTTTAACTGGAGGCCAAAAGGTTGCTCCTCTGCTGATTCACGTCGGCTATTCAGAAAAGACAGAAGAACAAACAGAGCCGGTGGATTCATAAATAATGGAACTGGGATAAAAGTGCTTATGAAAAATGATGATTTACTTGAGGGACTATCTACGGTTTAATTTACAAACCAATTTAAGGTGGAGGTCAGAGGTAAGGTTACGTTTTTAGATACAATCGCAGAGAGCTTCATCCAGTAATCAGCACCATGCTTTCTAATGCGGTGAGTATTGACCTGCAGCAGTGCACCACAGCTCTCAATCATCATTCTGGTCATTACTGGCGGAATTAATGGCATTACTCACTATAAAAAGGAGACACAACCTATCTGCCCTCAAGGATCTGGACTGTATGACCACACAGTACACGCCTGATTTCATTTTGAACCGCTAAGTAGGCGATTAAGGGCTCTACAAGTGAAAATTTCCCAGCATCAAATGCGATTTTTATGTGTTTTCTTCACTTGAATATCCACTCAAAAGCACACACATACATACAAGTATGCCAAACGATGCAAACACACACATTTACGTATAATATGTTGTGTTGAAATGAAGCACGGCGCTGATTTAAGAAAATAAAGCGTGCCGATATTAAATCACGCAACATTATCAATAACCTGCATGCTCTTCTGCTGTTTTCTAATTAGCTGAGGATCGATAGCGGCTAACAAGAGGCTCGCACCTTAGAGGGGATGGTGAGGAGATAAGAAGAGATGAGATGAGGGGTGGGAAACGGTAGAAGAGACCGTTTTTAGTGAGATATACTGGAGGTGAGTAGAAGTAGGAAAAGAAAGCAAGAGATATATAGAGAGAGAGAAAACATAGACCAAGACCTCACACTACCTTAGCAGCTGGTGTGTATGAGGTGGGAGAGAGGAGACGTGACTGCGGGCTCTCTTCTGCCAATTACATCCTGCCTAGCGAGCCTGGCACACAGCGCCCGGCTTCAGGCCCCCCGCTCACATGCTGCCCCTCACGCTAGCTGATTATTCTGCTGCTGCTAATCAATATTCACAGGTTCTGGGCATGGGAACCCCTCTTGAGCTGTTGCTTAGTGTTTGGACATTCGCTGGAATATTCTGTTCATGGGCCTGTCAAGACTGGCGATACACTTTACGTGATTTAGTGGAGCGTTTACGCAGGCACACAATATCTTACGGTATCTTTATGCTGCTGCTGCCGCACCAATTTATGATTTGCAGAAGTAAGTTGTGCTTCTGGTGATTGATAAGGAAGAATTAAGTTGAAAACAGCTTCTAATTTATGATCCAATGGTGCAAGACATTTATTCTGAACATACTTAATTGAAATGTTCTCACTGATGAAGCAAACCTAAATTAAATTAATCTAAATTTGAGTTACTGCTCACAAAAAAAAAATAGTTGCAAAACATATTTCGTATTTCAATAACTTATAATTTTATGATGGCAAATAATATGACTCATACTGCTCTGGTTAAAGAAAAAATGTGAAACAGATTTCAAATAGATGATGAAATATTGGTCTAACGTTTTTATTATAAATACAGAATTTAAGTTGTGTAATTTTAAAATCCTCCACAGAATTTATTATGTACCTGAGAGGATTATTTGCTTTAATAGTGATTCTTCACCAAACTGTAACAGATGCAAAACTGAGATATATAAATATATACATATGTAAATATAGACAAGGGGGGGATCCAAACATTTCCGAAAGCCATTTGGATTGAACGGCAGAAGAGTGTAGTTATCAGATTTGCCACTAGGTAGCACATGTCTACAGCTTGGTGAAGCTAAAATTGGGACTAAAAGGAAGAAGATTCACCACCGTGGAGGAAATCCAGGAAGAAACACAAGAGTCTCTGGACACAGTGACAAAAGACGACTACAAGAAATGTTTCCAGGAACGGGAGGAGCGCTCCTCTCAAGGAGAGTACTTTAAAAGGGATGAGAAAGGTACAACTGAAATATTTATGAGGTTTTTTTTTTTTTTTTAAACAATTCCAGGAATCAAGCCTCCCTCATATAGACTTGGTCATGTTCAAAGCTAGAATCATGGAGGAAATTTGGAAGTTCACTAGGTCAAGTACACCTCAGAGAGTATTGTCATCTCACAGTTCCTCTCCACTACAATATGTTTTGTTTAATGTTACTTCTGTCAGATGTTTAACCTTCATTGTGCAGAGTTTTACAGGTGAATGTTGTTTTCAAATTCATCTGCTGACGGGCAAAGTTTCTGTGAAAATCTATGTTTAGGGCATGTACGTATGAGCATGATCTGTCACATCACAACTAGTTTGGAAGCTAATTGTGATCCAGTATACAAGTGTCATGTGGAAACTTGAAGCCTCCAGTGCACAAACACTGAGAATTAGCCTAACTTTTCAGCGAGGCAGCAGACATCTTGTGTTCAGCAGTGAAACTTTGAAATTAACAATATTTGCTTCTTTACAGATTCCAGATTTTTTTACATGAAAGAGTAAATGTGCTTTTAAGAATTTCCAACTATTGAACTTTTTTTGTGGCAAAACATAAATTATTACTCTCAGCAGAATATTTTTATATGCCTTAAAACATATCTGATGTTATTTTTAAGTTCTTTAATTAGAGCTGCGACTATTATTTTCATTATCAATTAATCTGCTGGTTAGTTTCTTGAATAATGAATTGTTTTGGCTATAAAGTAACAGAGAATGATAAAAAAAAGCCCATTATAATTATAACCCAAAGATATTAAGTTTAGCAGAAACAAAAACATGAAATTCTCTCATTTGAAAAGGAGCCAGCAAATGTTTGGTGTTTTTGATTGAAATTAATTATCAGAACAGTTGCCGATTCTTTTTTTGATTGACTAACTGATTAAAAGTTTCAGCTCGACTTTGTACAAAAAGGTAAACTTCAATAAAAACATTAAATAATTTAAATAAAATACAAAAATACACAAAATGAATTTTATAAAATGAAAACCAAGCTAAACAAATTTAAAGAAAAGCCTTTCAAATCCTGCCAATCCATATGAACCAACTAATGTTCTGTATGTGGAGGTTGCAATACAAGTTGTTGTCATTGAGAGAATCTACGTGTTGTGCCCAAGCGACAACAACCACATCTTTAAACTGAGGCCGGTGTGATACCACTGACAGTCGCTAGATGATCCATTAGACTCCCATTCAAAAAGCGTCAACTTCTCTCATGAAATACTGAGTCAATACATTTTTTCAACGAGTCATTGTGGTGTCAATCGCTAAATTTGGGCCTTTTAATAAGTGTGCTGGTGGTCATTTTGGAAATTATTACTCCCTTAATAAGATATAAAGTCGAATAATAGCTTTGATGTCAGCCATGTGGGTGTTGATTGACCGCTGTTATTAACAGTTCGCTCCCCAGACTTCGGGACTCGCACTGAGTCGGACTATTGTCGCAATATTTCAGTAATTTTAATGTTACTTGATAATGATACCTGCCATGTTAGTTAGTTAATGTTGGTAAGTTAGTGTTAGCTTCAGTCCGAGGTAACATGGCGTGTTTCCAGAGTGTGAAACGCAACATCTCGTATTCCTTATTTGGAAGGTATTCGCTCCAAACAGAGAAGATGGCGCCGACCGTAAGCAGCAACTATTTGGCTTTAAACTGACTCCAATTCATATGCAGTCTATGGTTTTGCCACACTTGTATTAGTCAAGATTTAAATGAATCGTAACAACCAAGTGTAGTAATGATGCTTTTCTGTGATATATTACTCAATAATGTCATACCTCGATGTTCTTACTCGCGACGTTCTTCACGACAGCGGGAAACAGCTCGGATGCATTTTTCCCTTTGGCGATCAGCTGAAAAGAAAACGATAACACATTTATATTCACCAATCTTACATCCCCAACAGCTGAGAGAAGACACATACAACAATTCAGTTGGTCATTTAAAAAGAAAAGGTTTTTGTGATTCTGCACTCACCCCAACGACCCTTTTCATGGCCTCCAGTTTAAGCGACTCCTTGTTGCTTTCCAACATCTCTTTAAGGTCTTCATTCCTGAGGTCAGAAAATTAAATACTGTTACTTACACTTACTATGGTCAACAGAGACGACACAGTAAGCACCTGACTAATCAGTTTCAACTGTTAGAGCTTGACCAAAGTGACTGTGAAATCTCCATGTATACAACATCTGTCAGGGTACTCAGGCAAAGGTCACAGTGGCTCCTATAAGCCAAACAGTTCTGTACATTGTTTGGCTGACGGGAGCCAACAGTACACTGACAAAGCATCCAACCAAACAACAAGAATCT
Organism: Thunnus maccoyii; assembly: GCF_910596095.1. NCBI lineage: Eukaryota > Metazoa > Chordata > Actinopteri > Scombriformes > Scombridae > Thunnus > Thunnus maccoyii. Next base: position 23,751,639 of record NC_056551.1, on the reverse strand, counting down.
CATCTTTACCAATGCAAAAGCAGGGCCAGTATCACTCCAATTTCTGGCACTCACATGATAAAGCACTCATAAATAAATGCTCATTCCTCGGCTAATGACAACACACAATGTCATTGTAAAACTACACAGCAGGTTGTTTGTTCCACACAGAGGCTAAACACTGAGAGAGGTATCGTCTAGATGGAAAACACATTGTACAACCAACCCAGAGGTTGACTTTTTGGGGAATTCTAAGGACAAAATATATATTTTTCATTCATTCATGAATCCTAATGACATTGGCGATCTCCTGAAGATTGGCAGAGGGTTGACATCACTGCTTTTTACTTTACTTAACTTTTTACAGTCTTGACAGCAACCTGGATAGACCACATCAACATTTGACACAGATTTAATAGATATTCTGGATAAATTGTAATAACATTCACCATCACCGGATCAAAGTTTTAAAATGTACAATACTTTGGTTTATGACCAAATACCTGCAAAACTAAATGACATTCCCATCAGACTGAGCAGTACTTTGTATTTAGCGCTAATTAGCAAATGTTAAAATGCTGACACACTAAATTAAGATAGTGAACATTATACCTGCTTAACATCAGCATGTTAGCATGCTGACATTAGCATTTTGCTCAAAACAGAGCTACTAGCTTGGTTGTAGACTCAGTATTATTTCAGCATTGGTCTAAAAAGTTACTAAAAGTAAAAGTTACCAATGAAATGTCTTTGTCAGTCAGAAGATGATGTCTGTTCAATGACAAGTTTGTCTTAACATGAATCTTATGTTTAAGAATTAATTCAAAATCTTTTAATTTTGAAGGAAATACATGTTGTAGATTTTTAAAGATACAATACAACAACAATAATCTGAATATTTTGTCTCCATTCCCTTTTAAACAGATGCAGGATACCAACCATTTAGAAAAAAATATTTTAAAACCTTATTTTAAAGTCTGTTATATCTGAATTTATCCATATTTGAAATAATGGTCATTAAGGAGGCATGGTTTTCACTTTTTCAGGTAATACTTTTTGAACAACACAGCTAATATAAGTATCCAACACAATGAAGAAACACTAACTTGACTTAAAACTTCTGTCAAAATAACAAACACAGTTTATAGTACGTCTCCAGTTAGACAAGTGTAGTACAGTAGGTGATCTTACTACAGTACCCGGCTTTGTGTGTCTCCTTGGGGCTACTGTTGGTGCGTGTGAGGGCCTGTTCTTCCTGACTGGGCTCAGTCTTCAGAGTGAGCTGTAAGTTCTCAGCAGACATCAGCGCTATCCTCATGGCTCCTACCGCCTCTGAGCGTAAAGAGAAACCACCATCCATACCGGCTTTGCTCCACAGCAGCCCAGAGACACTTCAGTCCAATCAAAAACCAGTTCCTTCTGTTTGTGTGTGAATGTGTGTGTGTGTGTGCGTGTCAGCTGTGTAAAGAATCCACAATCCACAAACCAAACTGTATTTCAAGTAACATAAAAGTAAAAGAGTGCTGTGGTAATTGCTTTCCTTCAGGCTGTGTGCTCTGTTCTCTTGGCTTTATTTACAGTTGTCTTCTTGTCTTGTTCATAGCTGTCAAAACGGGGGAACAGTGGAAAAACAGCACAGGCGCCACTGGCTTTATGCCTGTCATTCACAACTCCCTTCCTCTTCTCTTGGGCAAAAAAAAAAAAAAAAAAAGTCACAAGATGCTCCGTCAGCTCGCTAATGGCAAGTCATCCTTACGCTGGAGGGTAGAGGCTGCTCACTCGGGTAAAGTCCTCTCTCTCCTTCTGCTGTGGTCCACATTTCTTCTGAAACAACCTGCCGCTCAGCTGTGGTCAAGTCCTGTTAACTATTACTGCTCTCTTCTTACACATGTAGATTTTTTCCCTCTGGGGAAGAAGGCTATCTCACCTGCCTTCTGGCTCTGTATGAGACTCTGCCTCTGTGTGACTGCGGTCACTTCCCTCTAGGGGAAAAAGGAGGGCCTTATCTACACTGGTGGGTAAACACAGAGCTACTTTTCATCACCTTCGCTGCACAATAATCTACTTTAGCTTGACACAACTGAGAGCGCATAGGCTGCCAAGTTTGGCTGACAGGGCAAACAGGACAGGCCTACATCAAAGATAACAGTACCGAACTGAATGTCAGGAAATGCCCTTTAAGATGTGAATGGTACAGGAAGATTTTGCAAGGGGCGAAATCTGCCTCAAACGCTTTCTTTGGAAGTAAAGTCTTGGACCGCCTGACAACTCCAGTCACATTGATGCATGTTGGGGAAAAAGTAGGTTTCTACTATAATACATATGGCTATTTTAAGCAGTTCTGTCCAAAGTTTTGTTCTGCTTTTTTTAATAACTAATCATGAACACTCAATCATCAGTTCTTGAATTCTTCTTACTGTCCCTTTTTTCTCTCAGGATGTGGTAAACCTTACATTAGTGGGCCGGCTAGAAACGTGACTCCAAATGTATGTTGTTCTGATGTGTCAACAGGAACACGTTCACCTTATCAACCTGACATAGTGATAATATATCAATCTTGTATAACAGCTTGTTCCACTGATCCCAAGTAGCCAAAAAGTAAATTAAAGCAGGTTTATGCTAATTTCTGCCAGCAGTGGCATCTAAAACAATATTTATTGTATCGTATTGTACAAGAGAGAGTTCATTATGCTAAAACAGTGAGTCAGGAATACTTAGTGGTTACCAACTTTTTGGCTTCTAGACCCTTAAAATGAAGCACTGTCAGGCAGTTTAGGGCTGAAGTTTTCTCAATTAATTGATAAATTATTCTATTCTAGGTTCATCCCTTTTAATAATCTGGGGACCCCTCAGATTTTTCAGGGACTCCTTTGGGAACCGCTGCTTTACTGTGTTTAGTTATCCACAGCCAACATCCCTGCATCCCTCTTACAGTAATCTCTCTGGTCTCCACACATCAAAAAGCCAAAAACATCTGCACCACGTCTGGTTGATTATGAGCTTTTCAAATCTTTCCATCGCTTGCTGAGATTGATTATAATATCATTTACCCGTTGGCAGTTTCCTAATGAATATTTATCACAAATGGGACACTTGTGTATCCATCTCATTTAATACCATGTTGTTATGATGTGAAGACAAAACCCGTTTGATCATATGGTTAATTATTTAAGCTCTGTACTTAGGATTAGATCACACAAGTTCATTATTATAAGATGCAGATCTGGTCTGGAAAAACCTTTTGTTTATCTCCTGTGGTTGTAACCTTCTACCCCTGTCCATCACTTTTCATTGCTAATATATTCAATATCGAATTCTGAAGATCCATTACCAATATTACAAAAAACATCATTTGTATATGTGCTAAAATGTCCCTATTAATACAGAGTTAAGGTTGATACACAACTATTAAATTCCAGAAGGAGATGATGGTCACACTTGACAGTAAGAGATTAGTGCCTCCATGTGGCTGTTAGTTATATAAACCCACAGTTACTGTTTGCATCTCATCATCTAGTATGTTGTAATCATCAGTTCAACTTGAGGCAGAAGTTGATTTTAGAGCTGATTTTATGAGTAGAGCATTAGTGTGCAAGGTCGTTTTTCAACAACTGTATTCCTTTTTTTGACTTTAATAAAACAAAATTCCACCTTTAGTATTTTTTCATTGGTTGAATTTTTGTCACTGGTGTTGATTCATCCAAAGACAAACATATAACTGCTATAAAACAATATAGTCAACACCTCTCTGGCCCAGGTTAAGGACTCCAAAGAGGAAACAAATGTGACCTGAACATATGACTGCATTCCTTCATTCATTCAGAAATGAATGAATGAAAGGATGCAGTCACATGTTCCTAAATTAGTTTAGAAGAGACAAAGCTGTATGACGCATTTTGAATCATATTGGAATAAATTAGATGTCTTTCTTTTACGACTTAATAAATAAATAAAACGCTGGCAGCCAAAGTGACTGAGAAAAGACACGGTAGAATACTTTAACAATTCATTCAAACTTTTAAAAAAAATACTGTTTTGTCAGAAAAGCAATAACTCACATAGAGTTAAAAATATCCTAAATAACAGGGGGGGGATAAATGTAGTCTATGTAGCAGGAATGCAAGGAAGCCTGGAAAAATATGCAAGTTCTTAGTTAAAATATTTGGATCTGCCTCTCAAATGAAAGGCTTGACACCAGCGAGTGGAGGCGTCTGCGGTAACGGTGAGCTGTCAAAATAAGAGCTTAAAATATGATAAAGTACATCATACAAAAATAGGTTTTTCATGGATTGTGCTACAGCAAAAAAAAGTACAAGCTAATTACATCATAACAAACAGCACATTAAAGTATCTGAATTTACGAGTAGAAATCAAGTTGTTATGTTTTTTTTCCATTAGTTTGCTCTAAAACGGAATTTTAGAGTAAATGTTTGTTGAGCTTTTTTTTTATTACAGTTTAGCAGTTGCGACATAAAAAAAGATTAGGAAACCTACATTCACGTGTCTGATTTAACTGCTGCCTGGAGCCTGAAAAATGATGTTCTATCGTGTCAATATGCAGCGTTTCAATCCCTGTTTTGCCACGTCAAACATACCTCACGCACCTGGTACTGCTTCTCTGTGAGCCAGGAATTCAGACTGCAAACACATGTTTTTAGTTCATCATTCCAGTTAAATCTTGTAGCATCTATTAGCATCATCTCCTCTTTACTCAGTCTCTTATAGTGCTTCTACTTGACCTATATCAGCTTTCTAAGTGAGGAATGATCCTGGATTGGATGTAAACACATAGGCTACCAGACAGTAGACCTATCCAATAACCTCTGACCCTTATTAAAATGAAGTTCAAGATCAAAATCCTATCTTTACAGCAGCTCAAATAATACTGTCCATACAACAAACACAACCAAACCACTCAGCCACAGCGAAATATCTCTTTAGTCACACGTGATAAATCAGTCACACGTGTCTCCGCCTGGCGAGGGCCTTGCCTACAGCTTTCAGTCGGCAGGAAAAGGCCTAAAAGACTACAGAACATTACAGGAATGTTGCCGTTCACCTCAGATGCGACTGACATTCACTGTTTTCAAAATAACAAAAACACAACGTGATTTAATTTCAGTAGAAGTAGCTCTCTGTGCTTTCCTCAGCAACAAAAAAGCTGGGGTTAAATTTCATTAACAAATATGCAAGATCCATTCATGATGAGGAGGACACACTAATATGAGATACTTGCACTGACGCAGCACATGTATTAGAATATACAGGCTTGGGCATTGTGAATTGTGTCAGACTAGACATGTGCAAACAGAAGCGTCATTCATGCCCTCGTATTTCTTTCCCTCCCCTGATCTTCCAGCTTGGTCTAGAAGTAGCCAAACATATGACCTAGCCTCGCCTAAGTGGGAAGACATGTCATGTGAGACAGCTTAGAGGTTGACTTTAGCATACTGAGCAACATTTAACCCAAAAGAAAGTCAGCAGAAAGGCATCCAAAGCAAAGCAGGCTAACGCTTGATCAAGAAAATGCTCAAAAAACAAAAATGGGAAGCTGCAGTGAACTCTTGCACAAATGTTGTGCCAGATTTGAGGAAACTCAGTACTCCATTCATTCATATTTCTTGTTGGGATTGAGCACATAAAAAAACTGACAGAGCCTCTAAAATTTGAAGTGTTTTAGTTAATAAGTCTACACCTGAAGAGCTGGTGTGTTCTCAGAGAGCATGAAACCAGAGTAGCTAATCTGCACAAACACTGATTTTACAAAGAAATTACAAAATGCAAAGTGTGGTTACACTGATGAGTGACTGCCCTCTAGTGTCTGGTTGATGGAATGATACTAGACAACGTGACCAAAACATGCTGACAGACCGGTTTCAGTTTTATAAGGCTGAGAAGTTGATTAAACATGGTTTTAACGAGCTGGTGTAGAAGTTAATTGTGATGTGACGTTATTACAAATGGAAACATAGAAAACACACAGAGCCTTGAACACTTGCATGACCATATCTACAGAAATTAATTATGTATATTAGGTACAAAACACCTTATTTTATCTTGACTAGAAGTTCAAATCCCTGAATATGTAAATATAAGTGTAGATCATTGACACATCTATCTACACACTGGTATTATGATATTATGGTCTGTCTTACAAAACAGGTTTTAATTCAAACAGGTCTCACATTTAAAGTTAATATTGATTCAATGCCATGTTGACTTTCTATATGAACAGTTAACAGTCTAAATGTGTTAGTTTCATTGATTCATCATTTTAATTTTACATCACTTATTTTGGGATTTATACAGCTAAACAGACAAAAAACATTTTGCTTTCAATTTCAATTTCATCCTATAAAATAGCATGAATAAATATGTGTTAATGAACAGCCTATTCTATCTACATCACTTTTAAAAAGAGGAAGTTTGCACAACTGAACAATTTTCTGTGAAATTGCCAGTTTTGTCACAGATTGTTTAAGAAGCACTAATGACTCAAGATTAATCTACAACTGTGATTTAACGGAGCATCAGTCACCTGTCAGCTGCAGTCATACGCCTTCCATACACAAACCCTGCGTATGATCTGTTATCTTACACTGAAGATTCAACATGGCGGACAGCGGGGCTCTCGTAGAATACAGTTACTGCCTGAAGAGAAGCTGGTTTACCAAGTAGCTCAGCAGAGGTTGTGTATTGAGCACAGATTGAAGGTGAGGTAAACACACCTTGTCTCCTCTTTATGGGGGAGAAAGCTACATAAAGATCTTTGTTGGGTTTTCCACTCGTTTCTTTTGCAGGCATTTAACACATCTGACTACAATATAATAAAGGCATGTGGTGGTCAGTTCATCCACCTGCAGGCGGAAATGTATATGTTTGTTCCTGTATGGTGTGCACGTGTTCATGCTGGTCAAACACATATAGCATAACAATAAGGCACAGATGGTAGTCTTTTGTCAACAGTTTGGTACTATATTAAATTTCCTCATCAATACATGCGTCTACAGAAATGTGAACTGTGCAATTTTTTTAAGAAACTGTAAGCTACACCTTCTTCAAAACCGAAAGAGACACACTAAGCAGGACTGGCCTACTCTGCAGCATCAGCTTACCTCACTGTCTGCAAAATAATACAACCTGAAGCCTCAAAGTCATTTTCTAACTGTGAAGAAAATCATTATTGTATCCTATTTATGAAGCACTCAGTGCAAAGATCAGAGACTCACAGGACTGGCTAAAGATTTGTTTACCTATGTGACCTGGAAGACTAATCAGTCCTCTCTGTAGTTTAGATTAAATTAGACTTTTCCAAATGCCATCTCTTACTGTGTTAAGTCATTGCTGCACACTGTATATAATGTATGAATGCATGTTTTGTCTCCCTCATGTAGGTTAATGGAGTGGAAAACATATTAAGCACACTTTTCAATATAATGCACTCAAGTTCACCACCACAAACACTCACTACGACCTCAATAATAAACAGAAAGTAGAATTATCAACTTTCTGACAGTGTCAACAAAAACTGTAAATGCATGAGCTTCGTAAAAGTATAATTTAAGGCAGAGCTGTTGCATTAGTTTGCACAGGTGTTCCTAATAAAGTGCTGAGTTTATAATGTAAATATATATACATAAAGCTAACACATTTATATCCTGCAGCTGCTAAAACTTGCTCTCCCCTCTCAATACCGGTTTTATCTCAACGTGCAAAAACAGATACATAGAGGTTAAATAGAGCAAAACAAGCCGCTAAAAGCCACATAAAAAAGTACTTTTGATACTTTAACAGTTCCGTGACTAACGGCTAACCGTCATTCGCCATCACTGCCTGTGCCTAGCTTGTCTTTTCCAACTCAGCTACACTGACAGTTAGCCGCTTGAAGTTCGTAAAAACCGTCTAACATGTCAAACAAGGGAAAAATGTTGACAACAAACGTTTATCCTACTTTTTAAAGTCAGCGCTGAACAGTCCAAAGGCGGCTCCGGAGCTGGAGGAGGTCGGGGTACTCTCCTGCCCCGCTTCCACCGCTGTCTCCGCTCCTCCTTGGTCGTTGTACAAAGCGCCCGTCGACATGCTCCTCATTTAAAAGACGAGTAGACGTATTCTGCTCCTCTATCGAGCTACAAACAGCTCATAAACTTGTCGGTATGTTAGTGTAACGTAGCGTTATTAAAGTTCCCTGCAAAGACAAACTTCTCCGAGATTTCACCCCAACTTTTTTTTTTTTTTCTTTTCGTACACGCAGTAGCGGAAGTGTGAGCTGGACAAGTTGGTGTCACATGACTGGGCTTCAGCTGCTAACGGGCTGTAGAGCTAAATCAACTAGAGCCACTACAACACACTGATCTCTGCTTTCTATGACTGATACAGGGGCGGATTTAGAGATTTGAGGGCCCCAAGCAATTTCTATCTTTATTTTCACCCTTTCTCTAACTGGGGATGCTGGTATTGGCAGTAGTAGAAGGAATATTCAAAACTTTTTTCTTAAAGATCTCCTTCAGACATGTTTTAAGATGTATAAAAAATACTCTACTTTGAATAATAATTTGTGTTTTTACATTAAAAAAAAAGTTCAATTACCTGGTTAGAAATTCTTAAAATGACATCTCCTCCTTCTCCCTCATTAAAAATCCAGAATCTATGAATATGTTATTATTTTTCATTCAAAAAGTTGAACTGCTGGACACAAGATGTCTCCTACTTTAGTGAAATATGAAGGGATGCCCTAAAGACTTTGGACTGGTTCTGCAATGCAGGGTTTTTTTAACTATCTAATTGTTTCCATCCAGTTTTAACAATGAAACCTGGAAGACTGTCCTCAGTCTTTATCAGCGAAGCATTTACAGACTGACTTGTGAGTGTTTGTGCACTGGAAGCTTCAACTTTCCACATCATACGTGTATAAGTTGCATATTGGACCAGGATCAGTTTCCAAAATTGTAATGTCACAAATCATACTTTTAGGGTACACTCCTTTAATTTAAGCCCCTTTCACACATGCAGTCTATCCCTGAAATGTTCAGGAACATTACCTGCATGATATTAAAAAGACAAATACATACATAAAAGTTGGTGAACTCTTCAAGTAAAGGCGTAGACCGCCCCTCCACCTCAAGGTGTAATTATCAGTTTTACAGCTTGAGCACTGGGAAACCTGTGCCGCCAATTTCCCACCTCAAGACCTAAGCCTCTCTCACACATAGTTCCCGGTAAATTACTGGGATAACCTTTCAGGCACTGCTAGTTATTTTCATTTTTCACACATGCAGCCACATTCAGGAACGTTTCCATCTTGCGCCTTTTCACACATGCCATGGCAATGCTGGAATAGATGGGGCAAGGGACAGTCCAGCAGATGGCAGCAGTGCAACTCAACAGATGAAGAAGAAGAAGATCGGGCAAGTGTACATAGTGGAAGACGTCTCTTATTATTTTCAGGAACCTGGTGGGCAAGGAGCTGTTTTTGTCCAGTGCCAATGTTCTTGCAATGTATATAATATTCAACAAGTTTGCGAGACAAATCACCTGCAAAAGCATTGGCAAGGCAACCATAAACAAGTCACAGATTCAAATACACCATCAACCGAGTCTAGTGATTGGTTTGTTCACGCCGTGTGAAAGTCTCTTTCATCAGACAGACGTTATCCTTTACGTGTTTGTCCCTGCAATGTTACTGCTTTCATTCACAGCACAGCTGTACCGGCACTTTCCCTGAAATGTTACTAGGTCTTGTGGGAAATTGGTGGTAGCCACAGATTTCCCTGAATATCGATCCCTGCTCCCATTCACACATGACCCCATGCAGGAAATGTTCCTGAACATTTCAGGGATAGACTGCTTGTGTGAAAGGGGCTCTAGTAACATTTCAGGGTAAATGCCGGTACGGCTGTGTTGTGAATGAAAGCAGTAACATTGCAGGGACAAGCACGCAAAGGGTTACGTCCATTTGACGCTTTCACGTGGAGCAAGCGAACCAATCACAAGACTCCACTGATGACATGTTTAGATTTTTTTTTAGATTTTTAATGAGCACAGAGAAACTTTCCCCTTCAGCACACGTATGTGAAAACAGACTTTAAGTGTCAAACTCTGCACATACATCATTCTGCACAGTGAAGCTGAAACCTTCAACTGCAGTAACAAGAAGAACAACATATTTTTGAGTGGAGGGGAACTTTAAGTAAAACTATTAACACCACACAGTAAAAATGCTTTAAAAGTAAAAGTCCTGCATTCAAATTTTTACTTTAAAGTGTCAACTTGTGTTCTAGGTGGAGCTTTTAATTCCTATATAATGCTGAATAGTTTAATCAATGGTAATGCATCATATTTTATTTGTTATATTATGTGAGAAAGATCTGAATGTGCAACGTAACCAGTAACATCTATCTGCCAGGTAAATGTGGTGGTACAATGTTCTCCTCCGAAGTAGAAGAAAGAAAGAAAGAAAGAAAGAAAGAAAGAAAGAAAGAAAGAAAGAAAGAAAGAAAGTCCCAAAGGTAAATTTTATTTGGTTGACTTTTACCTTATAAATTCACTATTGCAAAATATGTGGACATTGCAAACATTGCAAGACATTTTGTAACCACCAGAAAGAATGTATTCCTCTTCTTGCACTGTGATGTGGTACAGATCTTTTGACCGATATATGTATATATATATGTGTGTGTGTGTGTGTGTTGCAAGGTCAACAACAGCACTACAGTTCTTATCAGAGAGGAAGAAAGCGAACAAAAACTGCATACTCATCTAACGTCTTTTTTACACAAAATAACAGTAGTTTTAGCCTCTTTTTTATTTCCTCAGACAGTGTTTCCCTGTTGAGCTGCAGTGTAGTATAGTATAGTATAGTATAGTAATATAAAAAGGGACTTTGGCACTAAAAAGACTGTAACATTGAAAGATATCTACTTGATTTGACTCATTTGGACACTTTGAAGCTTCATATTAGCTTCTTATTAACTTTTTTTAATTTTATTTTGCTTTTTATTGGCTGTTTTGACAATTGTATATCACAACAAAATTAAGTGCTTAAAGGAAAAGAAAGTAAGCAAACAAGCAAGAAAAAAAACCAACAAAAATACATCCAAGTTCGAAACAATTTCCATTAGATTCATAATTAAGACCGACATCTCTATTATCCGAGGGCGTCTTTTACTATATTTTTCTTTTACAGCACCAAGGCTCATTTTGACCAATTCATTCACAAATAAAGAGAAAAAAGTAACAATAAATGAATGATATAATAGTAATGGAGGTATGAAAAACTACACTTTCACTTGTTAACTTCAATAAGATATCTCACCTGACATTTCTCACCTTTGAAGTGTATAGCCTATTAATGTTAGGGGCAAAACAAACATGCAACAAGAAAATATAATAAAGTTTCCAGAAGAAAATAAACTTTTAAATACATTTTTGCACAGAAGGAGGCTTGTGGATTTTGTCCCCCATCACTTACATTGGATCTTCTAATGGTCTAATGTATTTTAAGGTTTATTAAGCCACATTTTCCTTCACTAAGGATTCTCGTTCAGACACTATGGGCCCAAAAAAAGCAATAGCTGTATTGGACACGTGTGACTGTCATCTCAACTGTAACTACAGTTAGTCAATGTGCCACATTAGTCAATATGTTCTCATACTGGAAGTGATGTGATCTTGATACTTGTGGCAAGAAAAATGTATTTCACTGCTCATTTGGGCGTCTGACTGTTGTTTTAAGACTTTGTGAACCCGTCTTTCATATATTTATTTATTTTTTCTCTCAACTTTATTTGTCAAAATTGGAAATACACAACATGTTATTATATTTTTCTGACACAAGAACAATTCCTTTTACTGTCAACTTTTATATTTTGATGGCTAAATTTTATCTCCACAAGCGTAAATTATCTAAATCACCACCTAGTTTGCTTCCTTTCCTTGCAGAAATTTAATTCTCCTGCAATCCTGAAGCCATATGAAGGACCCCAGAAGTGCCTCAACACTCAGGACTTACTTATGCACTTTTATTTATTTATTTACTTTATTTACTTATTCATTGTCTTCAATGAACCTGTCCTTAAAGTCCCCCTGCACTCAAAAATCTGTTTTTCTTCTGGTTCCTGCAGTTACATGTTTGAGCTTCACTGTGCAGAATGATGTTTGTGTAGAGTTTGTTTTCACTTTCATCTGCTGAAAGTGGAGAGTTTCTCTGAGCTCATTGAAAATCCTATTTTAAGGGGCGGGCCTACGAGCATGATTTGTGACATCACAACTAGTTTGGAAGCAGATCCTGGTCCAATATTCAACTTATACAGGTGTGATGTGGAAACTTGAAGACTCCAGTGCACTAGATTCACAAGTCAGAATGGGAGTCAGAGAATGTCAGAGAATGGGAGGACAACATAATTTCCGATAAGGCGTATAGTGATGTCACACTTCCGCCATTAAGAAGTTGGAGTTTACTTTTGAATGGGAGCGTGTCCGTGTTATAAGTGTCTTTTTGGGTGCCGAAACCGTGGCCTCAATAAAGCTACAGCTCAAGTATGAAGTTTTTCGTCTAGTGTTCATCCCTTCTTCTCTAACGACTCCCCAGAGAGATCAACCATATCTCTACAGGGTGTAGGTTTGTTAGCGGCAGTCCATTTAGGAATCCTCAGATTTCGGTAGATTTCCGATTGTCTGGTATTGCGACACTACCAGGACACAAACACTGAGAATGGACTTTTCAGTGAAGTAGGAGACATCTTGTGTCTAACAGTTAAACTTAAGCAATGAAATACGTAAGGGATAATCAAGGAGTAAGGCGTCGGGTGGTTCTTCACCTCCACATTGTGCCTTAAAACCATTTAACGCACACCTACAAGTTGATTATCCCGCTTATACCATGGTCATTTGCCTACTATATATCTGTGTAATCTGTGTTCGTTTGTTCTTTTTGTTCTTTTGTCTTTCGGTAGAGAAAGTGTCTCAGTAACTGCCCATTTTGTTACCTTTTTTTTTTTTTTTTGAATGTATCTCATCCTTCTCTTCCTCTATCATTTTAAGCCCTACAGCTGTCAGTTTTCGCTTGGCTTCTTTCTTTTCTTCTCCGTTTCATTTTTCCTCTGCTGCGTCTCATTCTTCAGAACTTCATAACGAGTAAGCTATTGACCGCTGTGCTCTTTAATGTTGCTATGGTTACAGGTTGGGTAGCGGATGAATTTCGAACGGTGATTAAACTTGAGCCGAACTACTTGTGCGATAAACGGTTTTAACACACACCTGCCGGCCAATCAGAAAATAGTTTTCACCCAGACCATGGTATAAATTTGCATATTTATGGATTATTGAATTAATTTTTAATGAGGGATAAGGATTAGATGTAATTTTAAGGATTTTAACAAGATAATTAAGCTGTTTTTTTATGGAAAACACAAATTATCATTCAAAGTAGAGTATTTTATATACATCTGAAACATGTCTGGAGGGGGATCTTTAAGTTTTCTTTACATTAGGACGTGACGTTACTTTACTTCCGTTTAACGTCTCATTTTTCATCGCCTTGACCCGCTGCCGGTGACCAATCTCCCTCCTCCAGAAGGATCTCTGAGCTCCGTGTACACAGTAGTCAACATTTGACTTTTACTTCCGACCGTGTCATCTCTTGCGTCTGCTGCAAAAAAAAAAGAAGCAAGTGGTTTATTTTGGAAGTAACGCGGAGCTCTAACTTTGGCTGTGTAAAACACATTTAAACGAATCGAGTCACCCTCTTTAGCAGGATGTCAGATTTCGACAGCAACCCGTTCGCGGACCCGGAGTTAAACAACCCGTTTCAGGTAACGTCAGCTAGCTACGTTAGCCACATTAGCATTAGCTGCTGCATTATTTCACATTAATAAATCACCAGGCGGACGTTACTGTGTGACGCTGCCGTGTTAAAGCTGCTTGAGTTAAACTACAGTAACAGCAGCTGACTTAAGACGTTAATTCACTTGTTGGCAGGCTTTAGTTAATGTTTGACACTTTCTCTTGGTATATTTTTTGCCTGAGTGAAGTGACAGGACATGTAAAGGTAACAGACAGGTGTTGGCTAGCTTGATGTTTTGTGTAAGCCTTCCTGATGATACAGCAGGTGTAGTTCAGACTGCAGCAGGGTGGGAAGGTTGGTTATAGATATACGATATTTCCACTTTTCAGTTTTAACTTTCAACCTGTCTGACAACCTTCCCTTCATATAGACTTTGTAACAGGCACCTATTTGTATTTATTGCTGTTCAAAGGTTTGATTTCTTTGCCTGACTAATTACTTTAATAGATTGAGCATTTAAAGGATTTTTAAAGGACGTTGTTTGCAATTTTTCATCTCAAAAGGTGCCCAAGTGAGCATTTAAAAAGGTTTTTATTGCTATAATCATTCCTCCTGTTCATACTGACCATTAGAAGATCCCTTTATAATGCACTTACAATGTTAAGCAATGGGGGGCCAAAATCCACAGTCCTCCTTCTGTGCAAAAATGTATTTAAAAGTTCATTTGAATGAGTCAAATCAAGTAGATATCTTTCAACGTTACAGTCTTTTCAGTGCCAACGTCCCTCTTTTTGTTACTATTCTTCCACCGCAGCTCAACAGGGAAACACAAAGAGGGAATTTGCTACTAAAAAGATTGTAAATGTGTCAGATATCCTCTCGACATGACTAACTCAGACTGCGGAAGCCTCATATAAGCTTCAGATCAACTTTTAAATATGTTTCTGCACAAAATGACTGTGTGGACACACTGTGGATTTTGGCCTCCATCACTTACATTGAAAGCACATTTTAAGGAGATCTTTTAATAGCCAGTATGAACAGGAGGAATGATTACAGCGAAGAAAACCTCTTTCACTGTTCATATGTTATTTTAAGACACACTTGAAAAATTAAGCCTGAAATAAGATTTGTTCCCCATACAGGGCTTTCTGTTCTAAACCAGAGATGATAATAAATAACCCAATCTGAGGTTCGGGATTTTTAGGGGATGATTCTTAAATAGAAAAAATGAAAATAGGATATAAAAACAGTAATTTGAATGACTCTGAAGAACTGGCTCTCAAAAATAGAGAAGTAAATGAAAGCGGAACACATCTTGATGGTTGTATAGTTGCACATGTTTTCACCGTCATGCCTTCGTTATGCTGTTGGCTTTATTTAGGCCTCCATCTATAGGCAGTCTTGTGTTTACAGACTCTTGTCATGGAGGAAGCATGCGTTTGATCGTGTGCTCCTCAGCCCCTTCAGCGCCTGCCTCCTTCAGCAAGACTGCTGCGCTCCACACCTCCACCTCTGTATCTCTCAGGTGCACTAAACATGGGCAGCAACTAATGAGTGTTTTCATTAAAGCTGAAAAAATGTAAGAAGATAATTCATCAACGGGAAATAAATCTGCAACTATTTTGATAACTGAATCTTTTAAATTGTTTTTAAAGCAAATATTGCAAAAAAAAAAAAAATCACTGGTTGCAGCTACTTAAATGTAGAATATTTGATAGGTTTGTTAGTCTTTTATGAAATTGAAATGAATATCTTTGGGTTTTGGACTGTTGGTCGGACAAAACAAGCAATTTGAGTATGTTTGGGATTTGGGAAATTGTAATGTGCATGTGAGATTATTCGATAATGGAGATAATAGTGAGTTGCAGCTTTAATTATTCATTATGGATCAACATATTGATTAGATTTAAGGTAAATAACTTGGTCTGTGACATGTCAAACATTGTTGTAATGCTCTTTAGAGCTCAGTGTGATTCATTAAGATTGTTGTCATAGTAAAACAAGACAAAATATTCATTTTATAAAGATATTATACAAAAACAAAAACCGTTTTCAGTATCTATGGTATTCTTAATCAATGAATGAATAGACAGATATTAAACTAATTCATTTACCTTTGATTCAGTGACATAAAATGTCTTTTATTAGTTAATATAGTCTGGTACAGATATTCTTGTGCATGAGTACGTGGCTACAATAAATGATTTCTCCCATTTTAGAGGCTTCAATTTATCACAGAAATGTTTTAAAAAAAGAAAAAAAAAGTTTCCACCTTCTTTCTGCATCAGAATGTGATGGTGAAAGATGCTGACGGCACAGTTTGACCGTTCAGACGCATGAAAAGTGAATTATTCATGGAGCCCCATTAACATAGTGACATGACTGGTGAACTCCTGCTGTGCTGCCTTTTTCTTTTTTTTTTTGTCATTTGATGGCTCACACTTTTTTTTTTTTGCCTGAAGAGAAATGGAGCTTTATTCCCTCCTCTGAGCTATCGTCAATAGTTCATGAAAACATATGGTGCCGTCATGGCGACATGTGGCGCTAGGGTCCCCGCAGGCGCCTTTCCTCCTCAATTTTTATCATTCCCAGTCATGCTGTTTTGGCCTATTTCTCTGGATGTAAGCTAATTAGAGAAATCAGGCTCCCGTGTCAGTTAATAAAAAAAACCCTGCATGGAAACACAGGTATCACATTGTACCGTCTCGCTAGCTTAATCAAATGAGAAATGTTGCACAGTCTGTACAGAGCCTGTTACATATTGCGGCTTCGCCTTAAAAGGCAGCGCTGTAGGCAAACTGTTGAAGTCTTGGATAAAGTGTCATCAACTTGTGAGATTTTCTGCACCTGCCCATGCAGAACAGAGCCTGTTATAGTTTCAGCTACATCAGGACCACAAGAGATCCAACTTCACCAGTCGGTGCGTTGTTAGGTGACAGGAAACACATAAAATAAGTCACTTGTGCAACAGGTGAAGCAAGCACGGTTTGATTTGAACTATAGATTTCAAGTTGAGAACTTAACACTCAGTGATTATGCATGTATTTGTTAGGCTGCGCAATAGGGCGATATTAAACTTTAAACACAACACACCCTGAATTATTTATGACCCCGGTCTGGTGACAAGTTGCAGTCTGTTTGTGTGGCAGCGGAAGAGAGATGCTCCTAGAAATTTAAGAGTGTGAGAGACGCTGCTAGAGGACGACACGGAGTACCGGATAAGGATAGCACTTCAGGGATACGCAGATTGGATGTTAATCTTGAGCAGCAATTTGAATGAAACTAGCAGCTGATGGTAAGCTTATTCTAACCGCATGAATAGGAATTTTCCATGCAAATAAAGCCAGAAGATACTAAACGTTGTATTTTTTAGAGTGTGGCCTGTTACTCAGTGGGAGTTGTAGACAAATACACCCTATAAGTAAATATAGCTGCACTGCAGTGTTTTTAGCCACTCGTCCTTAAAATATGTCAGTGAATGTTCTGGCTTCATCCTATTTTTGTGTGTTTACATCAGAGCTGCAACAATAAGTCCATTAATTGTGGAGTATTTTGATGATCGATTAATCGTTTGGAGTCATTTTTTTTAAAGAAAAAAAATGTCTCATGTGAATGTTTTCTGGTTTCTTTAGTCTTCTGTGACAGTAAACTGATTATATTTGGATTGTGGACAAAACAAGACATTCGAGGAGGTCATGCTGGGCTTTGGGAAACATTTTTCACCATTTTCTGACATTTTATAGACCAAACAACTTATCCATTAATTGAGAAAATAATCAACAGATTAAACAGTAATGGAAAATAATGGTTAGTTGCAGCCCTAGTTTACATAGTACAGCTGTCGCTCACTTGCCTGTGTGAGCGAGGCTGTTTAAATATGTTTGTCTCGCAAATCAACAATGTGGTTAAAAGGATCAGAAAGTGCCTGAGCAGTTGTTTTTTTTTGTGTGTGTAGTGTGGCAGAAAAACACAAAGTCTCCCTTTTTTAATTTTTTTTTTTTATTTCTGTCTTTAGCAGCGAGCAGCATTCACCCCTCACCCATCTGAAACTCACGGACACGGCTATTTATAGACAGCTTCTCGTGAAGATTATTGGAATCATCCCGTCTTTGCCAGTATTGAATTATAGGCCTGTTGCATGTTGAATAAAGAGTGCTGTTTGGCCTTGATCTGGCAGAATAATGGAGGGTTTTTACGCTCACATTGGGCCATTTTTTATCTTACCGTAGAGATTTCCACTGGTGTCCTTGGTTTTAAAAAAAAAAAAAAATACAAGGATAGACATGTCAAGATTGTGGTATTCTCATACCAACGTTATTCATCTCTTTTGTGAAGCCTTTTCCTCTACAGTCTATATTCAGCTGTTTTTTCTCTTCTTTTAAATCTATGTTGTTTTTTTCTTCAGGATCCATCAGTGACACAAGTAAGACAGACGGCTCCTCCAGGGTTAGAGGAGTACAATCCCTTCTCAGATGCCAAACCAGTAAGTACTTTTACATTTCATCCAGTAGCGCTGAGCTGCATACATGAAATAGATTTACAGAACATCTACTGGCAACGTTCACAGCACTCAGAGGAATTTTTTTTTTTTTTTTTTTTTTAGCTCTAAAGTGATTCCTCTTATTTCTGATGTTCACATAACTGTGAGAAATATAACATTTTTAATTAAAAATGATGGAAAAATAAGACGATTCCCTGTGCAAGAGATATAAATCCCAGCACTCGTTAGTCTTACACATTGACATCAAATCTAACACATGTGTCACCAGAGATGTAATTACACCGCACAAATCACACAAAAACGAGGAACTTTATCATTCAAAGTCAGTCCCGGTTTATTGCTTAGCTCTTGTTCTCACTGTAAAATGACTTACTGCTTCACTGTCAGCTGTAAAGATATCAGTGTTTGACTATAAATACATGTATGTTTCCTCCGTAGACGCCTCCGGTTATGGCAGCAAAGACTGCGGCGCCGTCCACCAACACACAACCCGCCATCATGAGTCCCACAGAGGAGCCTCCAGCCTACTCGCAATCTAGAGGACAGGTATGTTGGATGTCATACAGCCCCAAAAAAACCACTTTGTCACTAGATTTTGTGGTCCAACAGACACGTCTTTACATCGCCACCATGCTGATGTTATTGTTAGTGAAGATGTATGTGTGCACGTATATAAGATGAGGTTCTGACGGTGTACTGAAGGTAGAAGATGCATCAACACGACTGCTGGTTTCATGCTGAGTTTGTGGATAGAAACGTTGTTCCCCCAGGAGACGGTTCCTGTGTTTGGGCTTCCTAGCTGATGGGAGACACCGAGTCTGAGAGACATCCAGGCAGGAAATAACTTGAAATATCTTGTTTGAAGGCTCCTGGGAACATGTCGCTGTGATGTCTCTCCTCCTGCTTGTGCGAGAACTGCCATTTATTCTGAAATATAGAGAATTCTTAGTGAGCAGACAAACACGTCTCTCACACACACACACACACACACACACTCCTGTATTCGTAGCAGAGAGTTGACATCTGTTCTGCGTGTGTACAGGAGCAGTCGAGAGCAGCTGCTGAGCTGCTGAGGAGACAGGAGGAGCTGGAGAGGAAGGCTGCAGAGCTGGACCGGCGGGAGAGAGAGATGCAGTCCCTCAGTGCTTCAGGAGGTTAGCAGCAGCAGCAGCAGCCAGCAAACAGCTGTCACAACTAAAGATGATACACTTTCTAAATCCATACAGGCTCAAAACGAATTTTCCGACAGCAGGTCAAGTGCAGCTTTTTCTGCTGGGCTTGATCATTTTAACCACAATTGTTTGAGGGAATAGTTTGATATTTTGGGATTTTAAATGCTTATTTATTTTTGGGGGGGAGGGTGTTTGCAGAGAGTTAAGAGGAAAAGATGGAAACTACTTGTGTCTTTTTGGTTAATATGAAACTAGATCGAGGAGGTGATTATCTTAGCTTAGCAGAAAACAGGAAACAGCTAGTCAAAGATTAAAAATCAGTCCACCAGCGTTTCTCGGTGTTATAAATTAACACGTATCTTGTTTGTTTGATCTGTACACAAACAGAAATGTAAAAATGACACGTTGTACTTTTAACAAGGAATCACTCGCTGTAACTGTTTCTTAACTAAGACATCAGTGTGAGGCTGCCAGACATCCAGCAGAGACTCTTATGAAGTCACTGCACAATTTGATTTGGAAATAATAGTGACAATAGTTCTAGTAACATGTCAGAAAGCTAGTGAAGCTAGTTGCCTGCTGGCTTCATATTTAACGTACAGACACGAGAGGCGATCATCGATCAACTATTTCTTTAAATTCCCATAGATTCACTACAGTTGTATAAAATGGCCACTGTTTTCTATTTCAAACCCCATCAGGATCAAAACATTGCATCTCCCTCAATTCTCAGGGGCTATGTTTGTCTCATCTGAAGGTGCTGCACTTTCTCTGTGACTACATTTACATGCAGACCAGAATCCAGGAAGAAAATCAGAGGATGTGTTTTACTGTTCATGTGCTGCAGCGACACGCAGCTAGTCAGTAACCACATTCCTCTCACTGATGTTTTTAAGTGTAGACTATTAATAATACTGTATGGGATCCTTCTGAAAGAGTAGCAGGTACAACATGAACTCACATCTCTTGTAAAAGCTTGACTTGTTCCTGTTTTCAGGCAGGAAAAACAACTGGCCCCCCCTCCCAGAGAAGTTCCCAGTGGGCCCCTGTTTCTACCACGACATCACCGTGGACATTCCTGTAGAGTTTCAGAAAACGGTTAAGATCATGTACTACCTCTGGATGTGTGAGTAGTTTATTTTTATCTTCTCATTTTTGAAGGGACCAATGAATTAATCCACAGATCAAGTGAGTGCAGAGTTAAAAACATGTAGCCAGAATAAGCTAACAGTCATGAAATAAATCACTACTGAGCCTCCTGGAAGCTTTGCAGTCTCCAAATATCAGTGAGGAGACGAGTTTATACCCTTTGATTTTGTAACTGATGTCCTGATTTGTTGATTATCTTGTTTTAACATCAGATTTGGTTTCTGTGAACATTGAAATTATTGCACAAAGGATTATGATGTAAAAACTTGCATATTAGTAAAACATATTGTAGGATGTGAATGTTGTTGTCATGACATCAAAAAGAAAAGAAATAAGTGGTTGCTGAGAAATGTGTGAGTGAATCTGTAAAATGATGACATTTAACCTCCACATCTGAAACAAGGAGAATGAAAAGATAAAGTCTTAAATTTGGGCTGGTGATATACACAAACTCAAATATGACAATATTTTTGACCAAATACCTTGATAAATGACTAACAGGGTAAAATCAACTAATAAAACAGCTACAACAGTCTGATAAGTTCAGAAACTTACATCATGTACTGTGATGCAGCCTTTAGAAAACACTTATGTCATATTATGATATCTAAGATGATATCAAGTGTCATATAACGATATTGACATAACATCAATATATTACCCAGTCTTATCTTTAATTGCATTTAATGCAATAAATGACCTGGTTCCAGTTAATATTATAGACATTACTGTCTGTGTACAGTAATGACTAAGACAGTATGTGTAGATATAAACATAAGATCTTTATTATTGTACAAACCTGCTTTTATAATTATTTCTTTAACAAGTTACTACATTTGTATTACTGATGAATAATAATAATCTTATTTATAGAGAACTTTTCAAAACCCACATTACAAAGTGCTTCAGCAGAGCAGCAAAATAAAAAAGGATGAATCATAAAATCATTAGATTAAAACAAACAACAGATAAAACCAACATGGTGTAATGAAAATAATTGTTATTTGCAGAGACTCAGCCTTGGGAACAGTCTGCAAACATTCTGTCTCCTAGTTTTCAGCCTCTGGAACAGATTAAAAAAAACCTCAGAAAGGTCAGAGGTCAGAAATATATGAAAGAAAGAGGCCACGAAGAGCCTTAAAAGTCATCAGTAAGATCTTAAAAAAAATTCTAAAATGTACTGAGAGTTGGTGTAAAGAGGCTAAAACCTCCTCAACCCCGTATAAATAAGAGCAACTGCTTCTCCTCCCTCTGACTTTACAGATTAGTCCTAATAGTGTTAAAAATGATAATTTGCATCTGTGATCCGGTGGATGAATGAATGGCCTCCTGTGGAATTCTGAAGCCACATGATGAAGGCACGTGGTGCAGTCATGTGGCCCCGATGAAGTGCCTCAGTCAGATGATCGCTCAGAGGTCGGTTTAGATACAGACTTCAGAGAGCAGCGTAGACTTTAAAGGACTCTCCCTCCCTCTTTCTCTTTTAGTTTCTTACAGATTAGCATCAATAAAAGCAAAGAATTTCACAGTATATTTGCTAAAGAAAATAAACAGAAAACTGGATCTTTTTGCAGCTGAAGTAGAGAAGGATCTCGATCACACATCAGGGCATGCAAATGTCTCCCGTCCGCCCCCGCTCAGCTCCGCTAGGTCAACCAGCAGGAGAATGTCATATTTCACACTGAGGTGTTAACTGGTAGCTCTGAAGTTAAACAGGCCGTGTGTTACTGTACAGCAAGACGCCTTAAACCAAGCAGGCACTATCAGGACCACAAGAAAAAATGGTAGAGATTAATTATTAAATGTGTGTGTGCCCTGTTCTCAGGCCCGCACAGTGTTACATGCTGAAATATTAAGTGTTTCCTCGGCTCAGCAGGACACTGGACGCTGCTGCAGCAGCCAGCAAACAGCCCAGTTTCCAGGCTCTGACACAACGGTGACATGCCAAAGCTGCCACACTGTCCCACTTTCACTAAAAGCTCCGTCCAGATACTCACTTTATAGGTTTGTTTTCTTTTTTCTTTTTTCCCTCAGTTCATACTGGGACGCTGCTGGTCAACATGATCGGCTGCCTCGCCTGGTTCTGTGTGGATGCGGGACGCGGGGTGGACTTCGGCCTGGCCATCCTCTGGTTCTTGCTCTTCACACCCTGCTCGTTCGTCTGTTGGTACAGACCACTTTATGGAGCTTTCAGGTAGACGACACATCTGCAACTAACAACTTTTCATTATTGATTTATTTGATTATTTTTTAGATTAAACGATTAGTTGTTTGGTCTATAAAATGTCAGAAAATAGTGAAAAATGCCCATTATTAATGCCCACAGCCCAGGTGACATCTGCAGATGTCTTGTTTTGTCCGACCAACAGTCAAAAACTCCAAAAATATTCAGTTTACCATTACAGAAGACAAAAAACTATAAAATCCTCACATACAACAAGTTGGAACCAGCAAATTTAAAAAAAAAAAGACAAACATGATAATCGATGAATCGTCGCAGCTCTAACTTCAAGTGTACAAGCTCAACATTTCAGCTGTTTATGGCCACTCTTGTTGTTCACATCCTGCTTTTGTTTTCTTCTTCTTCTCTCTACAGGAGTGACAGTTCGTTCAGGTTTTTTATTTTCTTCTTCGTGTACATCTGTCAGTTCGGTGTCTACGTCCTCCAGTGTATCGGCATCACAGGTTGGGGCGCCAGGTGAGGAAACGGGACCAGAAGATACTAAAAAACAATTTGTGTTTCAGATTTTCAGTTGTTTCACTGCCACCTTCTTTGAAATGTTCAGTGTCATGTATTATAACCTGGTTTTAAATGTAGATGTGTTTATTTAAAAAAAATTACATGAACTACATGTGAACATTCAGTCAAGATGAGCTCACTACTGCGATTGTCTTTGTTAGGATTTACTTATTAATTTAAGGTTTTTTTTAATACTTATATCAAATCTGCATCCAGTGAATGTTGACTAGAACCTTAAATTGAATATATTGTTGATCCTGGTGAAATCTGGCAATATTCTTCTATTTTTTTTGTCAACAAATCCCTTGAAAAGATGAAAACCAACAACGTGTTTGTCCGTCTCTAGATATTTTCCAACTTCTCCACCCTGTCTGTGACTCTCAACTCTGAGCTCATTGGTTCCTTTCATTTCATTTTTAAAAAAGGCTCAATGATTCCTTAAAACAGCCTGGAACTGTGATTTTTAGTAACCATTACTCAAACAGAGGAAAAAGTACATTCGTTGGGGACTATTTTCAGCTGCAGATGAATACACATTTGGTGCTTTAGTGACTATTTCCAGCAGGGCAGTGTGTGTGTGTGTGTGTGTGTGTGTGTGTGTGTGTTCATGGTAAAGAAAGAACATGTCACCCAGTGCCACAGTGTAACTCACTGACATGTTTTAATAGCTTTTGCACAGAGGAATAATAAATATCAGGCTTTGGATAAACACACAACACTTGCTCAGAGTGAGAAAATGATTTCATGTTGACTTAAATGACTTTCTTTTCCTTTCAGTGGGTGGATCTCTGCTTTGACTGGCCTGAATCGGAGCATCCCAGTGGGCATCATAATGATCCTCATCGCCGCTCTGTTTACCTCACTGGCTGTCATGTCCCTCATCATGTTCAAAAAGGTGAAAACACAACAAACGTACTGTAGAAGAGTCGCCTCTGTTAATGTACGAGGAGGAGGAACTTCAAAAATCCCAAAAATGCTCAAAAAGCTGTTATTATAACCCTTTCATTTCAAAGTACTCTCCTTAAGGTGCTTAAAACTCCACCCTACTCCTGTCCTATCAATGGCTTCCAGGACTTTTTAGGAAATATGTTCTTTTTCTTTCATGTTCTTCTTTTTCTAACGCCCTCTTCTCCCTTTTTTAAACTCCATCAGGTCCACGCGATGTACCGTACCACCGGCGCCAGCTTCGAGAAGGCCCAGCAGGAGTTCGCTACAGGCGTCATGTCCAACAAGACGGTCCAGACGGCCGCCGCCAACGCCGCCACCAGGGCCGCGACGGGAACCTTCAAGGAGCAGATCTGATCTGCCACCGCAGAGCCCTCTCATCTCTCCGTCACACCTTCACCCCTTACCGTCCTCCCACCTTTCTTCCTCTCTCAGTGCGACACCCAGCTTTCCACCGAGCCAGCCGCCCTGTTTGAACACACGGAGAGTCCCCCGCCCCCCCCGTCCTCCCTCAGCCTTCTGACAATATCTAACGGTTGATCTGTAACCTGAGCGAGAAAACCGGGAACATTCAAACAAGGCCTCGGCTCTCCGTCCTGCCCCGCCGACATCCTGCACTCTCATCACTGACTCTGGGACTCGTCACCCGCGCTGCACTCCTACCACTCAACCAGCGTGCTCGACTTTATTATCTTTTTTTTTTTTTCTCTCTCTGTGTGAGTTTTTGGTGTGTTTGGCCAACTTAAACGAACGTCTGCGTGCCTCTATAAACGTTGGTGCCGCCTCGAGGCCTGTCTGTCTGTCTCTCTCCGTAGACGGACGCTCATGTAGCCGAACCAAGTCCCACCTTCTGAAGTTACCCGGGCATTTCCACCTGAAACAGATCCAGAAGTTCTGTGCAGCCCCGTGTGTCTGAATCTAATCACTACTTCCTGTTTTTTTTTAAATTAATTTATTATGGGACAGACGGACGGCGTCTAGAACTCACTATAGTAGTTGTCTGTTAATTGTCATTCAGTAGCATTTCTCTGATTTATTTCTGCTGTTTTCCATGAGTCCATAACGTAACACTGCTGCCCCCCGGTGGAGTGACTTGTTATTGCTGAAGATGAATGCTGTGCATTCCAGTTCACTGCCTTGCCTTCTACCTTCTGCTTTCCTCAGAATTTGGGTTTTAGAGAATGTGTCGTCTTCCCTAAAGTGACGCTTCACCCAAAATCATATCTGTAGATTGTAGGGCTGCAGCTAATTATCAATTATCATCTTTATTTATTGATAGTTTTTTTCTATAAAATGTCAGGAAACGATGACAAATTCCAAGCAGACATATTCAAATTGCTCTTTTTATCCAAACAAAAGTGAGTTTACAATCATTTAAGTCAGACAAAAGAAGCAAATTCTCACATTTAAGAAGCTGAAGCAATTATTATTAATCGTTTCAACCCTCCCTGAAGTTCTGCCAGAGGTCGTGTTTTAAGCCATATTTCGGGAGTGTTTTTGTCTTTGAGGTGTCGAGCCGTGTTGGCGAGATAAAAGAAGTTTGTTTACCTCAAGAACTGGGAGATGTGCTTCTTTACAGAACATGCAGCTCTTCATCTAACATCTCACTGTGGCTGTTTCTGCTCGTATTATTCCTCCCCTGCAGTATTTATAACTGATCCGCAGACCAAACAGCTCCAGATATCTTCACATCTCGTTGTGTCGACCTGTTTTTATTAAAGAGCGGTAAACAAATTTAATTCCCTGTAATTTCTTCATGATAAAATCCTCCCGTTAGTTTGTCAGTGGAAAGCTTTTAATACGAGGCAGCAACGGCAGGAAATGTTCAGTTTTCATCAGCTCCGATATGACTGAAAGCAATCAGGAAACGGATAAAACGGACCAACCCAGACTAATGGAAAAACAACACAGTGACCTTATAGATGGACAGAGGAGGAATAGATTATGCTGTTTCTTTTGAAACCGTTGGAATCTAATTTAACCACTAAATTCACGCTACAGACTTTTAACAGCCATGTTTCCCGCCTACAAACAGTGTTTGATACTTAAAACATTTTTTATTTCTGATTTTGGGTGGACTGTCACTTTAGAATTTGCTTTCAAGTATTTATTTGCTTGATGTCCATTGCCTATAATGACCTTCATAGCCATTGTGAAATAATGTTTGGTTGCACTTTAATCTGGTTTTTGCAATGGAAGGATATTTATGATATCGGCCTCACGCCTTCCTGCTCATTAGTCTAGATGTTTTAATTCATAACACGCACCAGCTGAGTTCAGCATCGTTTTCACATGAAGCCTGTTTTTTGTGTCATTTCCTGGAAAAAAAAAAGAATAAAAGAAACCCAATCAGTGACACAGTTAACGTACGAGAGCCACTATTCTGTATATACAGCTGCATGTTTATACAGTCAAAGTCTAACTTGTCTCCGGCTTTTCTTGCGTGCTGGAGATTTACCTCAGTTTAACTCAGGATGTACTCTTCACTTGCATGACGAGGTTAAACATTAAACAAGATTGTACAAAATTAGACACCTGCTGGCCCTCATCTCGTTTTGAAACGTATGTGTGCTGTACATCGATTTATCGCAATAAAAATGACTTAAAAGATCCGAAAAATCAAATAGAAGGGCCAGTAATGTTGATTTTTCTGATAATTTGCCTGCAGACTGACTATCATTGAACTCCCGCAATCAAATACATCAAATCTGAAGATTGTCATAAAAAAAAAAAGCATTTTTGGCCACAAAAATGTCTTTGAATGTGTCTTTTTTTTTTTTTCTACATACTGTAGGAGACTGGTGTTGCTTCAGTTGGAGCTTTGAATGTGTCCGATCACGTCGTCTGTCGCGGTTTAAGCCGGTTAAGCCTTTTGTACGTGTGTGTTGTGCACAGCAGGAGTGTAAATAGAGGGAATTTGGCCTTTTTAAGTCTTAATTTTCAATCATTCTGATTTACCGGAGACATTTTTTTAAAATCTGTTAAGGCTTCATGCAGTTCTCTTGTTTCCTGTCTCCTCTCTGCTAACTTCTCCTTTTTTTAAAAAAAAAAAAGATGTCATACTGGCTTAATTTGGACCAGTAGCACCAGTACATTGTTGTGTACAACATGAGATTATTACAGAAAAAAAAAGAATCAACTTTGCTTTTTCTTTTTCGACTTGCTTCAAAAGAACATGATCAATGTGAGAAAGGTGTTAGACCGCAACGCAACGTGAACTGTGTGATGTACCGTGGATGGATTCGTGGCTTTAAGCTCTGCTTTATAATCAACATGGTGTGTGTGTGTGTGGTAGAAAACACTGAGAACGAGATTTTCATTTAAAGCTTCTCTTAACAGTTAAATTTTGATGAAATTATGGAAGGGATGTTTGTATATTTTGTACGATTTACAGATGGTCGGCTGTTTTGCTCTAAAATTCGGTGTAATATAAAGATGCACTCTGGTTTCACCTTCAGTCGCATGTCGAGTAGTTTTGAGTTTTGTATATTTATTGTATTAACACTGAATAAAATTCTTCTTCTGTATGTGTTTCATGGTTTCTGTTTCTCTGTGTGGTTAAACATCCACATAAGACAAATCTTTCTATTCTTCTAAAGCAGCTGTTGTTTTTTAGCTTTTTGTTTGTTAAAGGAAAGGTTCACAATTTGTCAAATCTGTCTTAAAACAACAGTCAGGGGCCCAAACGAATACTGAAAGAGGATCTCATCCAAATGCTCTTACAATAAAAGTGATGGGGGCCAAAATCCAATACCTCATTCTGAGCAAAAATGCATTGAAAAGTTTATTTGAAGCTTATATGAGGCTTCAGCAGTCTGAGTTAGTCAAATAAAGTTGATATCTTCCACATTTACAGTCTTTTTAATTTAAGATTCCACTCTTTGTGTTTCCTTGGACAGTTTTCCTGTTCAGCTACGGTGGAAGGATTATAACAAAAACAGGGAATTTGGCTCTAAAAAGACTGTAACGTTGAAAGATATCTACTTGATTTGACTCATTTGGACGCTGAAGCTTCATATTAGCCTCAGATAAACTTTTACATACATTGTTGCACAGAGGGGCTGTCATCACTTACATTATAAATGCATTATGAAGGGATCTTCTAATGGTCGGTATGAACAGGAGGAATGATTACAGCAAAAAAAAACATGTTTCAATGTTCATTTTGGCTCCTGGCTGTTGTTTTAAGACGTTTTTTCTCGGGGTAATGGCAGTATATGTTAAGGTTTGCTTGCACCAGCAGCTGTTAACCAGATGAGGTCAGTGGTTATCAAAGAAAATTACATTAAGTCCACTCTGCTTCACTGCAAATGTGTTACAAATGTAGTTTACTTGGCTTCATTAAATAACCAGTCATCACACTTAGAGGACTGCAAATTCACATCAAAAGTCAAAAAGCTGCAAACTTAAAGTTACTTTAACGGTCATCGATGTTGCGTTAAAGAACGTCACCAAGCACAGACAAACATGCAACCGTTGATGCGTCCATGGATCACAGTCTGGAGCAGCAGTTATGTGTTTTTGTTCAGCATTGTTCATCAGAGAGCAAACATGTCTGTATGTTTTCAATCAGTTTTGTTTGTTAGTGTCTTTTAGTACATTCAACAGTTTGTTTTAGATCTGTATCAGCTGGCAGATGTCATTGTTCCCGTTAGCGTGTTTGGTTTAAGTTACAATAGAATTAAGTGTCATTTTTTATGATTATAAAATATTCCGTCTGGTTTAATGATTCTTGAAACAAGTTGATTTGTAACTGGTTGAAGCAATTTCAGTGCAATGGCAGGTCTTTTACCTTAATAACAGAGTAATTTGATTTGTTGATTAGGAAATCTTTCCATTGTGGAATTGGCAGTATCATTGGTATTAACCAGGAAATAATGGACCTGTTAAAGACTCACACAGGGCTGCAACAACTGCTTTCATTAGAAATCATTATTTATATATATATATACTATTATTTTCTTGAATAATGAGTCGTTTGGTGTATGAAATGTGAAAAACAGTTTCCTAAAACCTGAGGTGACGTCGTCAAATATCCTCTTACGTCTTCACCAACAGTCCACAACCCCAAAAATATTCAGATTACAATCACAGAGGAATAAAGAGACCAGAAATTATCCACATTTAAAATGCTGGAATCTGAGAATTTGGACTTTTATTCTTAAAAAAAAAAAAAAAAAAGACAGGCAGAGTCTTTGGTCTCTGCTCTGACACAAACCTGTGTGAATTAAAGCAAAGTAACGCTCTCACAAAAGAGGAAACTGGTAGCGGACCAAATTCACGGCCAACAGGAAGGGGGCACAGACGAGGAATAACAATCCAGCTCTCACAGGCTCAAGGCCTTCTATTCTCTTTTAATGCCTTTGGTATTATTTTGGGAGTCTTCACTCTGCCGTTAGCTGTCGTTCCAGGCCCGCCACATGGTCGTCAGCTGCTCCGCTCACAGCTGTCACTGCACGGATTCAATTGAGCCGCTATGAAGCGTCATCTGATGTTTATAATTCCTTGTGCTTCCTAAAGGTGAAAGCGTGGTGAGTTCAAAACTATCACAGGAAATGAGGCTGACTGGAGGAAAAGTGTATAATTGAGGTCATCAAGTAGCTCGTACACATGCTTATAATAGACTGAATTATAAACTTCAGGACGACTTCTGACAGTTTGGCTTTGAAACTTAAGTGGTTTAAATGTTGTAAAATATATACCTGAGTGTCCTTAAAAGAATAAATTACGCTGATTGAATTTGTGATAAACACAAGCTGACCTCTATTCAAGATCATCTAGACTACAAATAACAGATACAAAAGTGACAGAAAGCTGATTTTAGACCATTTTTACAACAATAGAAAAGAGCCTCAGACCAGACTTTAACTCTAAGATGATGACATCACTATTACATCATCACTGGTCTCTGTAGCACAAAGTTTGATGGTCTTCCTCACAGACAAGAAGAAATCATCATCTCATGATATTCATCTATAAAACTCTACTATTAAAGCTTCCTCACACCTCTTCTAACATTTAAATAGTGTAACTGCAGCACTACTTAACCTCAGGTATCACATGTAAACACTAATCTTAGCAGAACTGCACCTTTTAAATGAAATAAACTACAAACTGCCCTCCAACTAGATTCTTTCATTCCTCTCGGGGGGGTTTTAAAGCTTTATTATCTGATGTTTTTATGATTCTTGTAATCGTTTTCACTGATTCTTTGTTGATTGTGGCTGTTTGACCTTGTCATGATTGTACTTGTGTGTGTGACCACCTGACTGAATAAAGTTTAAATCAAATCATTTTTAAAAAGCTTTAAAGCGAGACGTTATGTTGCGTCTGTGTGCGTTCAGCCTCAAGCTCTCGTCAGACACCAAAACATCCTCTTCTGCTCAACCTTTTCCTGAGAGTCTGAAGCAACAGTATTTTGTTGGCCAATTGAGGTCAGAGAAAATTGACCTATTATCACCTTATAAAGTTTACAACGCCAAAGTATTCGCAAACAGCTGCCTGTTTGTACATCCAGCAGTTACGGAGCAACATTTATCATCCATTTGGAGTCGTGTTTCTGGCCACCTGATGAATGTAAGCGCAACACTTTCTCTCCTTTTAGCTTCGGTTTTGGTGTTTACCAGATCCTGAGGGAAATATCTGGCTCTTTAGGTGCTAAAAGCTCCACCGTGTTCACCAGCTAATCATTGACTGTCTGCCATGTGGTGCCGGGTGGGCGGTGTAAAGCTTTTTAAAGCTTTTCTGCTGAAAATAGCTCATTATGGTAGGAAACACGGAGGATGAGAGCAGTTAAATGGAACCAAAACGGCACAATTAAGAGCGGTAAAACCAAAACAACAAGCTGAAAGATGCTAAAATGCTCCATAGAGCTGATGAGAGCTGCAAAGTTATGTGTGCCCTTTCACATTCAGTCATCTGATCATCCTCAGTTAATATTGAAATATTGATTAGTGCACCTTTAAAGTTGTCACATCTCCAATCTTAAATATGCAGCATGCATGAGATTAAAACTGAGACAGACCTGGATTTTTAGATTTCAATCTTTTGTCTCCCAGAAGGGATGATCTATCTGAGATATCCTTCCTCTGCCAGGTGTGAGAAGAAACTAAACCCCTCATCCTCATCCTCTCTTGACTAATCCTACGAGGAGAAAGTGAGGCAAAGCTAAAAGTCTCTGGCGCTGAAACAGGCCTGAATTTCTGCTGCACTCTTCAAGATTGCACGATTTGTCATGTGCCTAATCTGGAAGTCATCAAGCACTGTGTTTAGTTTTTGAGTGCGCTGGTGGAGGAAGGGAGCCACAGGGTTGTGCCAGAGGCTTCTCTGTAGTCCACATGGAGGGAGGAACATCTGGGGAGGGACTTTTGCAATCACATATACACACAAATAGGTAATGCACGAGTAATAGCAAATCAAACAGAGGCTGGGAGGTGGGAAATGTATTGTTATTAATTTTAAAATACGAGGCACACACACACACACACACACACAGACACACACACACATGGAGAGTTCAGTTCTGCATCAGTGGAAAAACTGATCACCCGCTGGCTGGAAAACGTACCCACCCCCACCTCAAGGGCCAAACCGAGGTCTCAGCACCAAG
Source organism: Thunnus maccoyii (assembly GCF_910596095.1). Taxonomy (NCBI): domain Eukaryota; kingdom Metazoa; phylum Chordata; class Actinopteri; order Scombriformes; family Scombridae; genus Thunnus; species Thunnus maccoyii. The sequence goes on along the minus strand of NC_056551.1, from coordinate 23,719,761 downwards.
CTGGCTGCTCCACTTGCTGCATCTCCTCCCTCCTCCTCCTCTGCTTCCACACTGAGGTTTTTCAACTGGATTAAAAAAAAAAAAAAAAAACTGAAACCAAACCTTATTTTTTTTCCCTTCTCTTTTTATTCGTTTGGCAAAAACAAATCAGAATAGATAGGACACTATCTATGACGCCACAGACTCCACTCCCTGAAACCAGACGTTACTAATAACAGCAATACTTCATATGCGCGTCCTCATCATTCAGTCCATTTCTTTGTGCACAGATTACAGGATGTCCGCTGAACGAGGACCGGGCAGAGAGACCCTTTCACAGAGTCATCTTTCAGCTTAGGCTAGGATTAAGCTCACTTCATGTTACAAAACAAAATGCACCACAGAGCTTGCTTCGCTTGACCCCCCCCCATCCCACTCCCACCCACACCCCAACCACCCTTGAAGATACATTTCAAGGGTCTGCAAACACATGAATCATTCAAATGACAGTACAATCTGCAAGCTTTTTAAAAAAAAGGACATCCACTCTGAGCTGAGGCTGTTTATTCTGTGAGTAGTTTATTCTGACTGAGTAGTGGTTCCCTTGTTGAGTTAATACTCACACGTAGCAAACAGATTAAAAAAAAAAAAAAAAGATCCAGGTTTGCTGGTCGTGGTCTGGTGACAAAAACACCAGTGTTTTTTTTTTGTTTTTTTTAAGGCAAGAGTGACATCATCAGCCCAGCCTGGATCAAGCTGACCATCAATCTGCGATCATAACTATGTACAATATATATATAATCACACTTATTTACAGGACATGTGGTGACGGACGAAGCCTCGCCGGGCCCGTCCGCACGCTTTACACGAATACAATAACAGACACAGCACCTCTAGTGGCAGAAAGACGGAGACACACACTGAGAAAAAAACTTGGCACTTGTAGATTTTTCCCACATGAACACAAAACGAAGACAAAATTAAGAGTCAGTCTTAGTGGTAAACAATGCAGGCGCCTCTCTTTCACAGGCCGGCCTTATGAGAAAATGCAGACAGGCAGGTGTTGATCATTATTGGCCTGTCTCTCTCGCTCTCTCTTCTTCTTCTTCTTCTTCTTCCTCTGTTTTCGGCACAGGACCAAAAGTATCTGAGGCTCAGAGGAGGCAGATCAGGCTCTTGCCCTCCTCGATCTCCTCCTGGACCTTGTCGCTGGAGGTGGCGATCTCGGCCTGCGCGGAGAAGACGGCGCAGATGAAGGTGAGCACGGTGCCGCCCATGGCCGTGTAGAAGGCCCAGCCCATGGAGCAGAGCCCGGCTCGGTACGGAGCCGCGTCGGGGCCGCAGTACAGCTGGACCTTGTCTGAACCCCAGCCAGCGGGGTACAACATCAGACCCAGGATCAGAAACAGACCTGCGAGAAGGGAAACAGAGAGAAGGATGGTCAGTATAAACAGTATAAACAGAGCAGCCTCTTGGGGCTATTAGAGGTTATTACACCTTCAAATATGAGCCAGTCAAATGATGTACTAGCGAGCATGAAAGTTCAATCATAACACAAAAGAAATCTGAACTTTTCCAGAAGCTTTCAGCAGTATCTCACAGTTATCTATGGACCCCCAGTTTTATCAAACATACTAGTGATTTTCCCGAACAGCCTGCCTGCCTGGTTAAGATGCATGCCGCATAACAGCAACATCTGTGGTTCCATTCCAACTGCAGACTTTTTGTTTCCCATCTCTCTTTTTCTCTCCCCTCATTTCCTGTCATCCTTCTAGTTTGTATCTTCCTCTCTACATACAAGGACGCGGTTGTATATGCATCAGCATAAAAACGTCAAAAAGCGTAACAACGCATCAATAAAAGGCGAAGAAGGAAAAAGATTTCTAGAAAGCAAACACGGAGGCAAACGATGCACGTTCCAAAATATTCAAAAAATCTACTTTGCAAATGTTTCGTGAGGATGGAAATACGTTCAGCGTGTTTGGTCTCAAGGACTCACAGGATGCATTCAGTGAGAAACACTATGTGACACATGAACATGGCTGCAGGGTTTCCAACAGAGTTTTATAGTTTTTTTAAATTTTCTGGTTGTTTATTTAACGGGGTCACACAGATAAAAACTCTAACATACTGATAAGCAATGCAACATATGTAATGTATGTACAGAAGGGCTGAAGCTAATTTGCAACCCTCATCCCTGGTTAGGCTTTTAAAACTGAGTTCAAACAATCATATAAATGAATCAGTAAAACAGAATCAGGATAAAAACATCAGGACAAATAAAACTGTGTATGTGTTTGTGTGTGTTTATGTATTGTGGAGTGTGGAGGCATCCTGCATCACCAGAAACATAGAAGAAATTATGCCATTTTGATGAAATGCAATATTAGGGTTATTAAGCTTCAGAGAAAATGACCAGATGTGTTACAAGCCTCATATTTAATAAGTGAGGTGACTGTTTGTAACATAATAAGGAGAAGCTCAGGAGATGACTGATTGATCGATCACATCGTATGTTTTTACTTTGCAGTAGTTAATCCGAGCGGCGCGTCACAACGTCGGAGGGAAAAAACAAAAAACCTGAGTTTTTACAAGTCGTTTGGGGAAAAGTGGACAAACAGGCCCAGTGAGAGAGGTGTCGCATCGAGTCCCCTCGCAAAACCAATTTCCTGTGGGAAAGTCTGGACTGTTTGCGATTACATTAAAACACATGGTACCTTTAATTTTCTTAAAGCCTCAAAGAGCTAAAAATATAAAAGAGTTTGTTCTGAGGGTGGTCTGAATCCGCTCAAGCTTCTCTGCAAATCAGAGATTAAATTGCGTGCATGCTTAAAACTTTGAATTTCACTTTTTGGGGTCACTGAAGGCTAATTGGAAAGCAGTTTGGATCAAAAATGTACCAAATTCAGTAGGAATTATGCTCTGTAGACCCTGAATATTCATACCGCATTTCATTGCAGTCTTGCATGTACTTAACATTACCATGTTTAGGCAAAAAACAGGTTTTGGAGGCCTCTAATAGTGATGACAAATTATCTTTGTGAAAGCCAAAATTCCCTAGAACGAAAACATTTCCTTCCAAAGTGCCATCCTTGCATTCTAAGCATCCTATCAGGATTAAAAAAAAAAAACATTACACCAGACAGAAATAATTTCCTGATGATAGCCTGAAACACCGACTGAAGATCATCACAGCGAGACCTCCAGTGTGGCGACCGCCGAGACAGGAAGGAGGAACCTGAGCCTGAATCTTGACACTCTAAACCTGTCAGGTCAGCGCGCTGCACGGAGCAGAGAAACAACAGGAAAAGGTAGCCGAAAGGGTTTTCCCGCCGACCCAATCGCTACATCTCTGTGGAAGGACGAGGGGGTGGTTGGGTGGGTGGGGGTTACTTCCTGTGTTACCGTGACCCACTTCCACTGCTTGCGCTGACTCGGCCTGAACACCTAAACTACTATTCCTGCTCTGTCCGTACAGCTAATTTCATCCAACAGGACACATCTACCTGGACTAATTCAATGTCATGATGTTTCCATCCTTCCCTCCGCTCCGCGCTTCCTCTCATGGTAGTCGGCCGGCTAGATAAAGAGGCCTGCCACCAATCAACATTTACAATAACAAAATTACAGATAATAAATGAACCGGAGAGGGAATTTCAATCTGAATGTTTTCTCCCGACTCGCTCTCCTTCAACGAGCGTCATAAAAACAAAGGAGGTGGAGGTGAAACCGTCTCTCTCTCTCTCTCTCTCTCCTTTCCATTCTCTCCTAATCTCCCTCTGCTTCCTTTTTCTTTCTCCTCCCATTCTCTTGCTCTTAAAGCACCCAAATATCGTATTAAACAAGGAAATGAAAACTAGGTCATAAATTCTTTCCACATGTTGCTGCATTGCCCTGACGTCCAGGCCGGCTCCGGTGATGGATTGAAGGTATGGTTTTAATTCCCAACCCCACCCCTCCTCTTCTAAGACCCCCCCTCCACACACACACACACACACAGACACACACACACAGGCACACACAGGCTGGACCTTCTAACCTAATATCCCACTGCACTCCACCCTTCAAGCCTCACTATTCCCTCTGCACTGGCTCTTGTCTCTGTTAACTTCCAAACTGTCAATTCTCCACCATCAATCCATTTCTGATAGGTGCCCCCCCACCCAACACCACCACCCCCCCTCCTATCTAACCTCTGCTCCTCCACACTATTAACACAGCACAGCACAGGTCTGCACTCTGCTCCAAGATATCTGGCCTGTGCCCTCCCTCCTCCTCCTCCTCCTCCCCCTCCTCCTCCTCTCCCTTTCTACTTTCCAAGAAAGCAAAGAAGAGAGACAGCGAGAGGGCAAGAGGAAATACTGGCAAGAGCAGGGAGATTAAGACGGGGATGTGCACGTGGAGGAGTGAACGGGTTGTTTTTGTCTCTTCTCTTATGACTCTCTTACTCTTTAGCTTTTATTTGTCACCAGTACTGAGTTGGAACATTTACAAGGAGCTTAATTGTACGTGCAACTTTTAAAATCTGGACCGCATTTCCTATCCTAGGCCTATCAAACATAACAGGCACAACCTACACAGCAATACTAATAATTTAATAAAAGATCTGGACCAAAACTCCAGCTTCAGTTTTAACTCTAGTTTTAACCCAGTACAGGCTGTTTGAGATGCCTCCTCTCGATGTGAGATCTCTCTCTCTAATAAATGATTTGATCTAATGATTCTATCTTAATCTAGTGATGACGGTCATCTTGCTGAGTTGTGCCCTCCAGATTATGATTGGCCATTAGGAAGCATTTCAAATGTAACCTAATAGCTTGTAATGATTTAGATTCCTTTGAAGTGCTCGTGTTTAAACTTGGCGGCCAACACACGGTCATTTTTACTGTAATTTATCGCCCCCCCCCCTCCCCAAACCAGCTGGCTCCCTTTTTGTCTTCAGTCTTGTTTTAAATAAAGATAGAATTGTTCTTTGTGGTGATTTTGATACATTCATGCTCACGAGTCTTCTAATGTCTTTGCGACTGATTTTTTAAATATCACTAAATCTTTTAATTTTTCCTTACCGCTGTCGCCGAGTGCTCGCTCATGGAGGAATTGTTGGGTCTCTCTCTCTCTGTAAATTAAAGAGTATGGTCTAAACCTGCTCCATGTGAGATGACTTTTGTTGTGATTTGGCGCTATATAAATAAAACTGAATTGAGTTGGAACATGTGTCTGGCCAAACTCAAAGCCATGGCCACACTCTAAATCTTTAGTCCGGGTCTGAGAATATCATCTGTGGAAATTATGGATATGTTTGTATCTGATCACCAATGCATTGTTTTTAACTGTGAATTACAGCCTGCTGGTACTATATCATCCTGCTCTAAGTATACTTGTGTCTTCGTCCTTCTTCTTCTTTGTCTAAATTCTGGTCTTCCATCTGGTTTATTCTTTTAATTCTCTGAGCTCCTCAACCTTACATCTCATAGCTCCTTTGAAGACTAGAAAACAGTTCTGGTTAAATGACTCATGTACTCAAAGCTGTAAAAAGGAAATGCAGAACAGCAGAACTAAGCTGGAAGAAATCAGGTCTCCAGGTCTACTTTGTGGCTCTGCAATAGTTATTACTCCTTTATGATAGGATGATGAAAGATTTCTGCACATCAGCACAATCCCAGATTTCTATTTAAGACTGTCGATCAGTCAGTAAACCCAACCTCTCCTTGTGCCTCTGCTGATTGTGATGCTGATTGTGAAAATGTTTTTATCACGCTTCACTGGAAAGGTGATAAGACTTTGTATTAGCCGCAATCCTGCCTGTTGAGATGTTGACCTCCCACACTGGGATACTTTGAGCTATTCCCCCCCACCCCCCGATTACTCTGCCTGAACTTCTAGAAATCATGTCTCATATGAGAGTGTCCTCCAGCCCTCTTGACATAATTCCAAGTTTTTATTTGAAGTAATGGAATGTATCGGGCCCCATTTGCTTTCTATTTTGAACAGCTCACTGTCTACTGGTTGTGTCCCAGATTACTTTAAAACTGCTCGTATCCAACAAGTCCTTAAAAAAAACCTTGGCTTGATCCAACCCTCCTAGAGAATTATCCAGATTCTTGAAAATATTGTTTCAAAGCAGCTTCTTGCTGCTGTGGAAAACAATAGTATCTTTAGAAAGTTTCAGCGAGGTTTCCGTCAGTATCACAGCGCTGAGACAGCCCTTCTCAAAGTCACTAATGACCTTTTCATGAATGCTGACGCAGGCATGTATTCAATTCTTGTGCTGCTTGACTTAAGTGCAGCCTTAGAAACAATTGATTATGGTCATTCTTTTAGATATCTGGTACTGCATTAGACTGGTTCTTATCTTATATTTGTCAAATAGGAGGTTTTGTGTCTCTGTTAACTTCTTGTCATCATTTTATCAAGTATGGTGTGCCTCAAGGATCAATTCTAGGACCAATTTTGTTCTCCCCATGTATGCTCCCATTGGGTGACGTCAACCGTAGACGCGGTGGGTCTGTTATGATATGTTTGTTATGTCAGAATCATCATCATAGTAACGCTGCTCAAATTTCTGTAAGAGAGAGTGTTTCATTTTCCTCATTTCCACCAGAAGGTGAGTCATGGTCAACTGTCAAACCCGTGATGAGCTCTGTGACTCACGGCTGGGAACGAAACTTTATGGTAGGTAGTAAAAACATTAAGCAATGAAAGCACAAGAATTGGAGACAGTTTTACAGCCAAGTGTTTGCGTCTTTACTCTAATGCTTTTTGGCTCAGTTTGACATGAGTGACGATAAAGAGAATTCACTTAGAGGTTGTCTAACTGGTGTACAAGAAGTCTCCAAATGTGCGCCTGCAGGAGACAAACTTTACCCTCAACAGAGGACTGTCTGTTTTATCCATTTGATTCTGTAAAGTAGAAGGTTTAGATTTACCTTCAACTGAAATCTGGAAACCACCTGAGCTTGAAACAAAACGTCAGTTTTATGGCATCTGAGACTCAAAAAGTGTGTCGCAGGGGACAAGAGAGTAAAGAGCAGAAAGTACAAGTGACATCAGTGTATGTGAAGATTAGGTTAATAAGGGTTTGGAGCCACACCAGTGCAATGACGTGACCATCTCTGGCAACAGCATCACAATCTTCCCATCTGAGGTCAATCACTTCCCCAAACATCTGTCGTCTGGCTCCAGTTTTCTCATTACCAGAGGGTCGGCACACATTGTGGAAATAATGATTAGTAGAAAGTCGGTGTGGTAGTGCTGGTGGTGTGTATCAGCGAGAGTGATATCATTCACAGGCCTCATGGAAAGACAATTAAAGACACTCTTTCTGCCTCTCATGCACACCGACTGACTGATTGATGTTGGATGTCAGATAGGAGGTATATACGCTTGGTCTTATCTCTTTCCTGTGTTTGAAATGAGTAAAGGGTTATCGGCCTTTAGGTCCAGAGGCACGAAGGAAACCCGCCTCTTCAGATGTTTGAAGCTCCTCTCGCCCCCTTTCCTCTTCCTCTTCCACATCCTCATCCTCTCAAGGAGACTCTGTGGTGTTATTTCCCCACTTTCATTACCTTAGATGTGTGTCCCAGACTCAAAACACTTTGTTTAGGTGGTAAAAAGTGGGCTTTCAGATGATGTAACATTACTGAGCCTCTTTGGATGTCCAAAAACCAAACACTTAAACGTTTGTGGCAGTTACAATGGATTCCAATTATTGGATTATTTTCATTACCTGTCGACTATTTTTCTTGATTCATCAGTTAGTCATTTGGTCTATAAAATGTTGATCACTGTTTCCCAAAGCCCAAGGTGAAAATGTTTGTCTTGAACAACAGTCAGCAACCTCAAGATATTCAGCTTATTGTCTTAGAAAACTAAAGAAACCAGAAAATATTCGCATTTCAGAAGCTGGAACCAGAGAATTTGGGCATTTTGTCTTAAAAAAAGACCCAAAGCAATTAGTTGTTATTGACTTTTTTTACACTCCATGGTTTCCTGCAGCGCTTTTTAAAATGAAGAGCGTCTCTGCTAACGTCAAAAGACATAATTACTTTCATGTGAAATATAATATTTGGCTTACTGCGCTTAAGGGAACACAAGCAGTGGCTCTTACCACTTCCACTAATCAATTTCCTGGTGGAATCCCAGCACTGTTAAATATCATTATTGGTATCGACCACAAAAGTCCAATATCAGTCAGACTATTTAAGAGGAAACATCTGGCGCCTTGCATCAGTCTGGCTACAGTGGTCTGTGAATGAAAAGTGAAAGTGTCACACTCAATGGACAAAAAAAGCTCTTTAGAGTCAAGGGCCAAGACAACTGCAAACAAGGGAGAAAAATCCAAAACTCCAGGAAAACGTGTTTCAACACCCGGATAAAGGCTTTCAGATGTCATGTTAAAGGCTTTTTATTATACACAGAGTGCCTTGGTCAGTATGTGAATCCCAAAAGATTTGGTGGAATATTCCTTTAACATCCAAAGTCAACAGCCTTATTGCTCAAGAAACAATAAAATATTCTATCATGACATACGTAATTGTATTATTGTATTGTGAATGAGTCTATTTTCTAGAAAATCCCACAGGAGACAGTTTATGGATAGAATAACCACAAAGGAATGTGTGTTTGGGGAAACCAGAATATTAAATTCCTGACAAGACACTTCATCATAAAATCATATATCGCCATTAAGGAGGGTTTGCTCGATGATTTGCAACGTTGCCCACAATTGTTTAACACACCCAAAGATATTAAAATGAATGGTACGGCAAAATCTTAGACAAATTTATATCATCTAATGGAATAAATCACTGAAATCTACTCATATGAAGAAGACGTGACAGAATGTAAGCATTGTGTCCTAAATAAACATTCACATTAACCTATTTCAAGATGTCCAGTAGCCATTCATCGTTCGCTAGCTGAACCGAGCGCTCTCTCTTAGCTTACAGCTTGGCATGTCCGTCACCACACGCCCACCTTTGCTGTTTGGGCTTGAACCAGACAAACAACTGTGGGGGAGCGCAGCCATAATCACCAGAGAGCTTAGAGCTACAGTCTGTGAAGAAAAGAGGAGGTTCAGGGAGCATGATCTCATGGCCTCCTCCCTTTCCATAATTCACCACAGCCAGTCAAACTGGCCCCGAGATTTGGCCTCAGTCACACAACCATAGACGCAGGATACACACCCTTTACACACAGAACAGAGATACGTATGTGTGGCCAATCAATGGTCAGGAAAAACTCCAGCTGACTGGGTAGAAAATAAATATTTGGGTGGCAGTTACTCCGAGTGACAGCTTTGAGGGCGGCATGTCTTTTACACTTCTGACTGCTTGGGGGAAAAGTTCACCGAAGGCTCCACGAAAATCAAACACATAACTCTCGCAGTGGGAGTTGTGGCGCTCGTAATGAATGCGTTCGGGCTGAAAGCATAACTTTTCATTTACCTTGATGAACGGTGGACGCCACAGGAATGAACGGCGACAACAAAAGTTTAGATGAACTGAGTTAACTCTGATTCTCTTATTCTCAGAAGCAACAAATACATTGAAGATATATGCAGGAATGAAGTAGTTTGTTTGCAAAGTACTCTTGATATTGTATTGCTTCTAGTTTGGAGGTGTGTGATTGTAGCCGCACCCAAAAGTAGGTTTAAGTAGGTCAATTTATTCAATGACACACCCCCCGAGTCTGTTAGACACCTCTGTACCTGACAAAGAGCCAATTTGGGCTCAAAATATTGTGTTGTTTTTCTAACATAATAAAGCAGAATCTTTTAAAGGCTGTGTTCAGAAAGAAATCATTCTTAAAGGATGGGTGCACAAAAAAGTCTCTCTTAAAACAACAGTGAGGTGCCCATATGAAAATTGACATGTTTTTCTTGCTGTAATCATTCTTCCTGTTCATTCTGGTCATTTAGATCCCTTCCTAAACAATTTAAGTGATGGGGGACAAAATCCACAGTCCTTGTTTTGTGTAAATCTATTCCAAAGTTTATCTGAAACTAATGAGGCTTCAGCAATCGAGTTAGACAAATAAACAGAATATTTTTGGTCTTTTTAGTGCAAGATTCTCTCTTTCTCTTACTATCCTACTATTCACTGCAGCTTAACAGGAGAACAAAAAGAGGGAATTTTATACTAAAAAGTCTAACTTTGGAAGATATCCACTTTATTTGCAGCTGAAGCCTCTTTACAAGCTTCAGATAAACTTTGGAATGTATTTTTGCAGAAAACAAGGATTTTGTTCCCCAACACTTACATTGAAAGGCATCTTTTAATGTTAGTATGAACAGAATGAATGATTATACTAAGAAAAACCGCTTTCAATTGATTCCTTAATTTTGTTTCAAGACAGACTTGAAACATTGCAAACCTATCCTTTAAGATCAGTGACATGCAACAACAAAAAAAGAAAAGTGTCGTGTGTGCATCTCACCTGCGATCCCTTGCAGCAGTCCACACACGTTGAAGATGCTCTTCTTCATGATGCTTTGGAAGCACATGGTGAACACCGAGATGAACGCCACGGCGCAGAGCAGCAGGATCCCCGCCGCCAGGAAGATAGAAGTAGCCTGCCAGAACCCGCTGGCAATCTCCCCAAAGTGTATCGCGTACGGTCCGCACAGTATTCCACGCTGCAGGTGGGGCAGTTTTATACAGCGGCCGTAGATGCCTAATGTGGGCCTGTAGGCCTCCCCGGCTGTGGTGGCCCCATGGGGGCCGAAAACGGCATCAGGTGTGCGGGGGAATCCCACCAGCCAGTCAGTGCTCATGAAGGCGATGAGCTCTCCGAACGCGGCCACAATACTCAGCAGAGTCCACAGCATGGAGCGGCAGGTGACAATGACATGGCACATGCTGACGGTGGCTGGAGTGTCCCTCTGTTCAGACTTTCAACGCCGTTGAGAGGTGAAGAGGTGGATCGGTGTGGAGCCGAGGTTGTGATCCTTCTCCGGTGGAGATGTGAGAGCGAGTGAACACTTCACAGGAAGGTGGAAGTAGGTGAAAACGCTGTACACAAAAGGTTCACGTCAATGATTCACAGTCTGCTCCTTCTCACTCTCTCTTTCTCTTTTACTTCTTATCTTCCGCCGGTGTTGTTTTGGCACAGTTGTTGTTCCTCCTCCTTGAACTCACCCTCCGTCTGTCAGCTCGGTCTTCAGACTCTGATTCTGTCTGTTTCTTGGTGTCTACATCGTATTGAAGTTGTGTTCCCTTAGCCAGCCTGCTGGCGTCACATCAGACACACCTATGAGATAAAACAGAGACAGAACAGCAGAGTGAGTGCCTTAATTGCATGTATAAAATGTAATTGCTTGTATAAATGTATAAATGAAGCTCTAAGATGATCAGTAATTTTCTTTTCATTTGAGGAAGTGCGGCTCTCAGCTCTGATCTTTCTCCCCTATCTTATTTGGACAAGCAGACGTGTGGAGACTGAGGAAAGTGTGGAGGAGGAGCAGAGAGAGGCTGCTGGTGTAGATCTTCAGAAGAGCGTCTAATGAGTTGTGTAGGGATGTGTTCATTGGATGTGAGCCACTTCTGTTCTGAGTGTGTTTATGTTTAAGGATTTGTGATCGGGGGACTCGTCGTGTTCTCTATTCGCAGTGGATCTTCTTGACTGAGGTTGTAAAGATAGAAACAGACAATTTATTTACATGTCTTCCTTGGTGTGTGTGTGTGTGTGTGTGTGTGCTGTGGAGGGTTAAAATAGACGTGGAAACAGAGGAATGAGAAGCGGATGCAGACAGAGAGAAAAACAAGCCTGAGGCCTCTCATCATGCAGCCCACACAGCTGACCTGGGGTCAGCCAACGCTTGATAACATAACGGCCGTCCGGCTGTCACATGACCACTGATAACCTCAGTGACATCAACTGTCCTGCACTGCAGAGTCAGTGACACTACAATGGGGAAGTGGCAGATGGTCTCAGCCCATAAAAATGCCACATCTTTCCCTAAGCTGTACACAATTGACACATAAACCCAAATCTGTCACAACACATGACCGGATTGCTATAATAACTCATGACATTTGTAAATAAATGTGTACTTTGCTCCCGTTTATCGCTAACTGCCATCCTGCAAAAGCTCATAAAAGCTTTTACAATTACTTGTCTTAACACCAGGTTCCAAAAAAGTCTTTGTTGTGCACAATCCTCAGGAGCACAGACAGTGATAATTAGTATTTTAGGTGAGGTTTACTTGGATTAAACAGCAAAAGTGCTGGCAAATTAGCAGCAGTATCCGCCTACGTGGACAAAAAGTCTGACAAAAAAAAAGAATGACTCCAAGAAACACAACCTTACTCAGCAAGAAATGTCTGAGAAATGTCAAGAAATGTTGACTAAGATCTAATGTTCATTAGTCTTTTTAAGGAACTGTTTCGATTTCGGGGAAATCCACTCATTCACTTCGTGGCAAGAATTAGGTGAGAAGTTCAATACTACTCTTGTGTGCTATAAGTATAGCGCTAGAGCTAGGAAGCGATTAGCTGATAGCATAAAGACCGTAAACCGGGAGACAGCTAGTCTGGCTCTCTCCAAAGTTAAAAAAAATGCTAAAAGATGCCTCTAAAGTTCACTAATCAACATGCTGTATCTTGTCTGTTAAATCCATATGTAAAAACAAAAATTTGTGGGGTTTTTTTTGGTAGTTAGGCTACGTGCTAGCCAGAATAGCTGCTAGCGATTTCTCCCTGCCTCTAATTTTTATGCTAGGCTAGGTTAACCACCCTCAAGCTCCAGTTTCTTCTTCTCATCAAACACAATTCCCAAAATGTCAAACTATTCCTCTAAACTAGGTTGAGTTCTCTCAGAAAAATCTTCTTGAATGCCGTTTCCCGCCAAATCTAACTGTTATTTGCTATAAATGGCCTTCTCCTCGATGAAAGCGTCTCTAATTGAACTATAAACTGCTCTATTTCACTTATATAAACATTACATTAGATTAACAGGAATTATTTTCACACTTTGTATGAAGTTCTTTTACATTGAGTAACTGGAGAAGTCTAATCACACTACAAAAGATATTTTTTCTGAAGACAAAAACCACAGACAACACAGTAAGAGAATAGGTTCCTATCCAAGGCCTTTGATCCTCTTGACATTAAACAGTCAAATGTAAATTCTCTGTGAATTATATAAAGTTTCAGCAGAACATACATTAAAAACGCAGAAGCTGGAATGCATTGAAAGATGCTTATACAGGCCTTTGTGCTCATGTTATAAATACAACTCTGAGCCAAAACTGACAGTTGTTTCTTTTCTTTCTCTGCCCTGGTTTCCATGTTGCCTCTTGGGAGTCTGTTCCCCAACCGGTGTCTGGCAGGGCAGCAGAGGGAGCCGGGGGCCACTGCTGACACGTGTGCCGCCCGCACTGCGAGGTTTCCATCACTCGGCCCCCGGTGTGCCCTTACAGCGAGGGGACGGGAGGCGCTGACGTCCCTATGCGGTCACATCCCAGCAAATGTGAGTAAGAGCATTACACAAACTTTAAACTTTGTCATCCTGTTGAGATATCAACAACGTTCCTCTTTTTTTTTCTCCCCCCTCTTCTTCTTCTTTTCCAGCGGAGAAAATGACCCAGATCTGTGGTCTCTTGTGGTAGCGGTATGTGTTTGTCTTTGTGTATATATATATGTGTGTGTGTGTGTGTGTGAGCTAACGTAACTGTGTGTTTGGACTAATGAGATCATAAGAACAGGCACAGACAGCCGCCTCTGTGGATTTGAACCAAAATTAATTTTATGAATCACAAACGTCCTCATTGCCTCACCAGGAACAGATGCAGGAACAGATGCACGCAGACATTCACTAACTGAGCTTTTTGAAAAACTTTTCCAACCCCTCCCACTCTAAGACGTTAGAGGGAGCAGAATCCCAGAGGTCCTTTGACGAGACTGATGTTTGACGTTAGGATTTAAGACAAACGGCTTTTCGGGCATGAGACACGGGCGGTTGGAAGTTTTAGGGTCAAACATTTGCTGGCCAGTTGCGAAGACTAATTCCTCACTGACAGGAATATTGTTGGAAAACACTTTGGAGTTGAAACAATTTGAACCAGCTGGGCAGATATGGAGCTGAAGCGAACCTCTTTGAAGACCTGGACACTTAACCTTTGACTTTGCTTGGCAGCAGTATGTTTGTATCACGTGCATGTTGGTTAAACAGTACCCACCTGCGGGTCTCGGTTTGTCTGAAGCTGGCTTGAATGTGGGTTAGTAGATCTGGAACAAGTCTGGACAAGTCTGGTTCTATTAATGTACCAAGTATTTGTCGAAATATATACACAGACGTCTGCTCGCTGTTCCCAGACAGACAGATATGAGTAGTTATCTTGAACAGGAGTTTTCCCAAGATAGAGTGAAGCATGGTAGTCTATATATGTGAGGCCTAAGGTGGATTTATGATGTCCTTTATACTCCCTGAAGAACCACAGGGGAGACCAAGGATTATTTGAGGCTCGGTTTACATACACAGAGAAGTTTACAGCCTTCAGACTGCACCCACCACCCCACTGACGCCCAAACACTAATCCCCCATGTGCGCACACACTTACAAGACTCCCTGCCATCCGACACATGCTCCCCCAAAGTGTGAGCCAAAAGAGGGAAATGTCTCCTACATCCTTTACTAATTTGGAAAGGGTCAAACTGAAACTAATAATCAGTGACAGCCCGAACAACTAATTGATGGATGGAAAATCTGAGGTACCCTGTGGAGTTTCTGACCTCTAGTAGTGCTACGGAGCAGTTTTCTTTTAGAAGTAGCTTCCTGTTTTGTTTGTCCAATGATCTATAGGTGGCTGTAATGCACCAAGAAACACAGCAATGAGAGGAAGACTGCAACTAATTAATCTGTCAAATATTTTCTCGACTAAAAGATGGTGAAAAATGTCAATCAAAGCCCAAGATGCAACCTAAGATGTCTTGTTTTGTCCTGACCAACAGTCTGCAAACCAAAGATATTCAGTTTACTATCATAAAGGACTAAAGAAACCAGAAAATATTCACATTTAAGAAGCTGGGAGCAGAGATTTTTAGTATTTTTTCTTAAAAAAAAGATTCAAAATGATAAATTGATTATCAAAATAGTTGCTGATTCATTTTCTGTCACTTGAAGATCCCCTTCAGATGTGTTTTAATGTATAAAAATACTCTGCTTTGATAATAATTTGTCTGATATGGGTTTTCCACAAAAAAAAGTTTGGTCAACTAGTTAAAATTCTTATAATTCTACATCTAAAAACATCCTTCCTTCTCAATAAAAATGCCAGAATCTATGAATTAAATAAATATTTTTCATTTCAAAAGTTTAACCGGACACAAGACGTCTCCTACGTCACCATTCTCAGTGTTTGTGCACTGGAGGCTTCAAGTTTCCACATCACACTTGTGTGCGTTCCAGATTGGACCACAGTTGGCTTCAAAACTAGTTCTGATGTCACAAATCATGCTCGCAGGCTCACGACTCAGATTTTTGCACTTTCCCCCTTCTGCAGATTAATATGAAAACAGTTTTCTAGTGTAAACTCTACACAGTGAAGCCCAAACATCACAGTCAGGTGACCATAAAAAAACAAAAAAAAACAAACACTTTTTTGACTGGAGGGGAGGGGGGGGGGGGGGGTGGGGTGACTTAAAAAAATCGGCATTGCAAATGTTTGAAGAGGAAGGAAATGCTTTCAAAATGTTTGTTAGATCTGAAGAATACACACAATGGGTTTGGTAACGCTGGATGTAAACATAACTGTTGTGTGTTTACAAGAGACTCCACAGGGCACCTTTAATCTGAAACTATTTGGATTATCAAGTGATTGTTTCAGTCATTTTTCTAGCAAAAAAAAAAGGCCAAAAAAATCCCCAGTTCCAGCTTCCCAGTTGTGAGAGATTTACTGCTTTTCTTTAGGTTTTTGTCTTGTGGTCAAACAAAACTCCTTTAGGAAGTTGTGATAGGCACTGTTCACTATTTTCTGATACAGTTTTTAGACTAAACAAGTAACTGATTGATTGAAAATGTTTGATAGTTGCAGTGATCCGTTAAAGATGCCTGATGGGTCGGAGACTAACACCATTAAATGCTGAATTTACACACATTCCAGCACATAAACACTCTAAAATAGAAATATAAAAAAGCCAAAGTCCACAACTGCTGCTAAAAGAATCCACTCAGCTTTTCTCTTATCACAGCCACAAAACAGCAGGAAACGCCTCTCCACGCCGCTACTGACAGGAAACAATCTACATATCTATAGACATGCCATGACTGGAGCTATGCGTCACCATGGAGAGTGTTTGTTTGGAGCTGGATGGAAGGTTGAGGGAGAGATTAGAGAACATCAAGAAAGAGCTTTAAAAAAAACAAAAAAAAAACATCCGGTAAACTTCTACAACCTGCTGTCGAGCTCATCTGTCAGGGCAATGAGGGGAAATATGCACTTTCTTTTTTGGATTCCCTGCGTTTCCAGCCCACACCTCTCTCTCTCTCTCTCTCTCTCTCTCTCTCTCTCTCTCTCTTCTTGCCTTGTGTGACCCGGACAGCCGAGCAATTTTAAAACAAAGGGGGTGCTTATAATCTTTGAGGATCTATTTGAATGAGAAGCCCCTGCAGCTCCTGAAAGGGAATGCAGGAGATGATTAGTCACGCAGGACCTGAAAATACTAGTCCGGTTAGACTTTCCTGTCAAATATGAGCTCTATTTAAGATGAAACACATGGAGAGAAATCCACCAAGTCAGTGACAACAACCATGTAAATCAATCGCTTACAACAAAAATCACAAACTAGTATATTTTCTTATTCCGGGAAGCCATCTGATTTGTATTATTTTGTATCTCCTGTGTAGGCGGGAACGAAATAAGTCTTGGCCTTGTCGTTATTCAAGGAGAACTCTAATGGTAACAATAGCAGTCAATAACAAAGGACTATAGTCAGCTTTTCCACAAGCAATAGAGCCAGTCTTTCCTAACACTTGTGCACATCTGCTCAGCATCCTGTAGCTCTGTGTCGCTACGGCGATCTTGTGATTCAGACCAAAAACATAATATTTATATCCCGTCACATCAACCGTCTCTTCTGCTGAAGAAAGAGAGGAACCCAGCTGCAAGTTCATATGAGTAAATGACCGGATTGTTCTCCCAATGAGTCACCTCAGTGGCTTAAATGGAAAACAAGTGCAGAGCGAGTAAGAAAAAGATGGTCCAACCTGTCTCCATCGGTCTGTGGATAGTCCAGCAGCTCTCCTGGAGATGTGGCTTCAGTGCCCTGACTCTCCTCCTCCGCTCACACACTTTTAATGCCTCTCTCAGACTCCGGCTCCTGAAAACCCTTCCCCATGTCCCTCCTCCCGGGCTGCTACGTCTCCTCTGATTGGCTGGGCCGACATTGGAGCCACACTTCTTGAGAGGGTCCACATGGTGGCCATATTTCAGTGCTGAATCTGGGTTAAAATAACAAGAGCTGGAGCTGCAGAGGGTCTCTCCTCTTTCTCTCTCTCTTTCTCTCTCTCTCTCTGTCTCAGTTTCTCTCACCTCTTCGCTCTGTTTTCATTGCTCTCTGCACCCTTTCAATCAGCCAAGGCCAACATCTTATTATCAGCCTAAATGAGAATTGCATTTTCACTCAGCGCAAAGAGAACTCGCACACAAAACTTATCTGCTTGCTGCCCCTGATCACCAATACATCAGCCACAAAGCACACAGATCCTGTTACATCCTTCATTCAATGAACAACAAACATCTAACTGCCAGATTAGATAGTTGCAGTTAACTGACTGATACAGCAGATGGTTCACCGTCTGAGTAATGCCTTTCTGGCTGATGGGAGCAATGTGTCCCAGGATTGCTTACAGCAGCACTGCATGCATGCATGCATTCAAGCCAACACTGCAGTCAGCTACAGTGTTTGTCAGACTTTTGTGTTCACTCACACAGCAGAGAAACAAATGAGTTCCATATGAAGACGGAAAAAGGGGGCTGACTCAAACAGGAAGAGAAGCTGATAGGCCAGGCAGCGTGAACGCAGCGTGGAAAGCCCGAGGAAGAGGCCTTTCTTATCAGTCTGAATGGAAGTTAGGTCATTTGAGAAAAAAAAAAAAAAGTTCCATTCAACGCAGCTGCTTGTATCTCCAAACCTAATAAAACCTTCTCCTTTTCTCCTTTGACTTGTTTCCAATAAACCCTGGTGACTCATCCTCACCCTGGTGTTGTGAATTGGATGGAAAGAGGTTAATGGGCCATTTTAAAGCCACACATTCTCCTGAAAATGTCTAGCAAAACAACTGTTGACCATTTGCTAAACCCTGCCTCTCTTTGTTCATGTTGCTACTCTTGTCGAGCTTTCAGTTCTCACATATGTAATTTACAGTGATAAAGATTGCAGATTTACAACTTCAAAACTCAATTTTTTTAAGACATGGGTCCTTGATTTTTAGACTGAGGTGTACAAAAGCAGACTTCTCATTCCTAGCTGTTTTGTTAGCTGTTTAGGGGTTGATTTCTGGCTTTTGTCAGCGGCAATGTCGCTAGCAGATTTTATCAGCTCCTGTTGTCAGCTCACTAATTAAGCCAAGGTTCATTCCATGAGTTGGTTGAAAATGTGCTGTCTCATGCTGACTATTTAATGTTTCCATTTAACTTGATTTAAAGGAATAATCTTGTAAAACATGTCTTACTAATGATGATAATAATAAGAAGAAGAACCTTTATTGATAGAGCACTTTTCAAAATCCACATATAAAGTGCTTCTATCCACTTAATGGCTACATACATGCTAAAAGATTGGCGCTAAAGCTATAAAATAGCATCCTCACTAGCTGATCCAGAAGACATGTACAAAATGAAGAATTCCTATTGTAGTGCTGTGTAGAGCTAGTTAGTCCTAGCTAGCAGATTTTATCAGCTCTTGCTGGCTAACTACTTAAGCTAAAGTTAGCTCCATGAGTTGGTTGAAAATGTGCTGTCTCTGGCTGACTTTTTAATGGTTCCAGCTCATTCCTTTTTAAGATATGAACCCTGTAAAAGGCTTAAACATCCACTTAATATTGTGCTAACAGACTGGCGCTAAAGCTAAAGCTAAATGTCTGGGGAAAAAATAGCATCCTCACTCATATTTTGTTCAAATATAATGCTGTTTGACTGCACAGCTCACATACTTGTTCGTATTTTCAAACATATTTTAATTTTTAATGTTACAAGACAAAACTTTAAGGATGCTGACTTGTTTTGTGTTTGGCTATCACTAGCTCAGTGAAGTAGATTGTGAATTTCCCCAAATCCAATGAACAGGACAGAGCCGTTCATTGGATTATGCTAAACTCTAAGGCTAGAGATATACTTGCTTTTTAAAAACGTGTTTGCGTAGACAACCAGCTGCATCGTGAACAGAGTTGTTCACATACTTGTGTATGTACTTTGTGTATTACTGGAGGAGTCTACTAGAGGGCACAGCAGAGAACTAAGGATATTAATAGACCTTCCAGATTTGCATCATGTAAACAATAAACATGGCGACACTCAAGGAGGTTACTATATTGTTAATTCTGAGAGCACAGCAGAACAAGCACCAGTGCCAGCTATTGTGGGAAGCATATTTGGCACCATGCAGTGGCAATGGCACTTTGTACAGATGCGGGTAATTGCAGACTTGGTCTATTAACTTGTCTTCAAAACTTTCTGCCATTGTTGTTGCTGCTGATGTGTCTTCTGACCCATGACCCTGTCACACCCCCATACTGCCTCTACACTGCCCCTACCGTTCATATTGCATATTGCATATTGCAGACACATGGCATTAATTTCTGAGGATGTGCACTACGAAAGCTCCAAATGGACGCAGGATACGTGAGGCAGCCATCATGCACACACAAACACGTAAAAGCAAGTATATGTCCGGCCTTATAGCATCCAGGACCAGCTTCCAAAAAGTATTGTACTTGTGAACAAGTCTGTTTTTAATGAAACCTCTCACCCAACAAACTAGTGTACTATCTTAGTTAGTTAATAACTAAAATACTAAATAATAGGGTCCTTACTTTTGCAGTAACATATGGTTATTACTGTAGATACTGAGCTCGTTAGCTGCATGCTAATGATTGCAGCTTACTTTAGAGCAGCTAAACACACAGTTTCATCCATTCCTTGCACTTCTGCTCTTGTGTTTCTGGTTTTGGAAATGTGATAAAAAGACACCACTCTCCAAACTCTCGCTAATTGCGGTTTGAAGGACGGTCAGTTGCTTCTAAAATACTTCAGTAAAATACACTTTCTGTTTATATTCTCATCCCTGTCAGGAGCCAACCTGACTGTGAGTGGACCTAGTTCTCACATATCATGTTTGTGATTTGGAGATGCCGATACAGATCAGACAGGGACTGACTACAGATCGTCTTACAGGCTAATGGAAAGCCAGCGGTGCTGCTGAAGCCGGAGTTGAAGATGCTCCAGGCGATTTCTCTTGGCAGCCCGAGGAACTCCGACACAGCGCAGACCCTCACATCAAAAGACCAGAGGATCAGAAGAGACAGCAGAGAACGATCCTCAGCAGTCCCGATCGCAGCAGCACATCCGCACACATGTACGCACCAGACACATGCCAAGCATCATTCATACAGAGAGCACTGGGAAGAGTCTGGCTGTGGACTGCTGGTCATTCATCTTTCCTTGTCAGAGTCTGGTCAATAGTATCATGTAGATCTAAAGAAAAAAGCTGAGTCTGGAGCAAAGCAGAGTGAAAACAGTGTGATAACAGCTTCATACAGCCAAGATGTGGATGACGATATTTTCTGGAGCAGCCTAAACATAAAAATCTTGACATTTTCTTACTTTGGTTTCAATTATCCTTGATTCAATTATGACATACTGCTCAGCAACAGTAAAAAATGTTTCAAAGTAGTGAACTTGTATTTATTACTCGTCTCAGATAGAATAAAACATTACAAGTTATTATGTCAAATAGAAAATATGTGCCAGTAGAAGTAAAAACAGGTTAAATGAACCATCTACAGGATGAAACGAGCAGAAACTGTTGATCTTAAAATGCTTTAAATGCTAAAACATACAAGAATGGAAAGAAAAAACATATATGCTCAGTATAAAAGCAGATTAGTGAAGGCTCAGCCAGTTACTTTGCTGTAGTTTTGTTTGTCTGACAATTGCCACGGACACACAAAAAGGAATTTCTGAAAGGAGAATAGACTAAACTATACTCTATTGCAACATCACGATCTGTTCTCAATTTCAAATTTCACACTGAGCAGGATCTGATTTTGAGCAGGAGAGTCATAGCCAAGAGTTTTAAAAACAGACATTTTTACCTTCATTATGGATCCATTTTAAGGGCTTTTTGCAGTGTTACTTTTACAAGAACTGCGTCTCTGAACTGTGGTTAAATAACCTCTTGGTTCTAAGCTAATTTAGCCTGACTCATGGCTGCGACGTTAAGCCTCTAAATAGAGAGAGATGCCGTCATACGTGAACAAGAGATTTATTTGTGTGGCAGTAAACACAACACATGGGCCTACAGGTAATTGCGCTATATTCAGAGCTTCACTAGATATTTAGGACTGACAAACAGCTCATCGTTTTGGTTTTTACACCCTGCAACTTCTTCTTTTATGGTTCACTCTCTCATCGTCATTTCCAGCCGAAGCAGACAGCTGTTTTCAGCAAAGGTGCATACAGACAGTATCTGTAAAGAACTCACCACTTATCTTGCTAATGTTAAACAAAGTTGCGAACATGACTACAACAGTGTGTCTATACACCTGCGACCTAAATATTCAGGTGCTCCGAAGCCCCGGTTGGATGAATCAGTCAAGGAGTCAGGAAGGAACTGATTTCATACTACAGAAACCAAATGTTTTATTTTGGCTCGTGTCGACACATGATTCCCGGACATGCTTCAGATATCTCAATGAGGTTTTTTATCTCCACGTGTTTTCAATCGGAGCTGCGCCTGCACGTGTTACGTCACTCCGAGTCCAGCCACCCTGGAAGAGGCTACGCGGGGCTCGGTTTTAAAAGGCCCCCGTGGAAAGAGATAGCGGAGCAGAGGAGAGACATATGGAAAGAGATGGATGGACAGATGGAATATTTGCCTCTGAAGAGAGCTTATGGAGTTTCCAGTTGAGGAAAATAATAATGACAGCTGGCTGTGCGGTGAAATTAAGATGCAGAATACTAGGAAAACACTCGAAAGTGCAAAACAAATGTCTAGACATGCAGAATATCTGATAGCTGATGGTAGCATATGGATGTAGACGGTTTACCCTTCCAATTTTATCACCTCACCTCCCAAAAAAATCCATGTTTAAAAGCAGATACGGAGGGTAGATGGGTGTTGGAAAGTCTTCACTGCTATACATTCACTTCTCTTTGCAATCAGAGAAGTCACAGTTTGAATCCCACAGAGGGAGCAGCTACGACCATCTGGCCACGTCAAGGCCACGACTGCAAAAGGCCCGTCAACAGTCACATGGAGGCAGATGTTTAACATGCACACACAGAGGGGGAAAGACCTGCATCTACTGGGCACCATATATTTCCTACCACACAGTCTATGTTGGGCTGGATGTTGTTTGAAACTTTGAGTTTCAGTGCAGAAAATGACCAAAGCAATACTTGTTTCTATACCTTACTTTGAGAAATATGAGCATGTTTTTCTAAAAAAAACACTTTCTTATTTAATGAAAGAAGTAAAAGTTCTCAAACAGCTGCACAAGAACGAGTATCAAGTATTGAGGTATGGCCATTTTGTGACTTCAACAGCAACGTTGGAGGCATTAAAACAATTCTCTGAAAGTACATTTGTTTGTTGAGCTACATAACATCTTTTCTTCTACAGAATAGCTTCACTGACAACTTTAACATCTTATTCATATATTTGACATTGATCCATCTGTTTAATACGACAGCTGAGGTCAAGAGACAGATAAATTTCCTCCATCGAGGTCACGCCACATCATTTTTATTCATTATGCTCTTGTCAGTTGTGGCTGTAGTTCCCCATATCTTAGTGTGGGAGCGTTATCTCTGAGGCATATTTGCTAATTTATGAACTTTGGGGAGTACTGCTGGAGCGTAAACACACGGATGTGTTGAAGGTGAGGAAATCCTAACACTGAGCTCCAGGGGAAGCAAGACGGGAGCGTGGGAAAGAGTGAAAGAGGGGAAAGAGGAATAATGGGAACTGTGGAGAGACCTGCATGTTAAACACATCTCAGCTCGCAGTCAACAGGGAGTACACCTGCGAGAGGTGTGGAGCTAACATGTCGGCCACAGACTAATAACACCTACGACTGAAAGACAAGTTGGAGGAATTGTGGAGAAATGAGTAGTGTGTGGGGGGAAAAGAAAACAATTTCATGTATCCCAGGAGTCTTTTTTACTCCAAATACATACATAGAACATAATAAAAACACAGCGTAGCGGTGCACACATGAACACGTGGAGCCGGGCACACGAAACATGCACACCTCTATTTGATCTCGGTGTAAGTGGTCAACTGTTTTCCCCCTGGAAACATCTGTTTATACGATCTGACTGCCTGTGTGTCAGTCTGGTTTGGGTGGTGAGGTGGAGCAGGAGTCACTCCAGGAGGAGGGACGGGATAATTTTTCAGCTGTGCGTCTGGGTAGAAAGGCGGAGGTCAACAATCCCTCATCTTCTCATATTGACCATAACACCCCTCGCATGGCGAGCCCACACCATGAAGGTTAAGAGGGTGATGGAAAACAAAGACCATCTGACATATCACAGTCTGGCTTCAAAGTGGGTGGCCAACCGCCACAAACAGGGAGGGTTTCACTGGATAGCCATCTTGTGAAAAGATTGCTCTGTGCTGTTCTCCACAAATGCATTTTTTTTTTTTTCCCCTCCTTGCTTGCGTCTGTATGGCATCTCTGAGCGGTTAAATATCAGCTCGTGCTGTTTGAGCTGAGGATTAAAGGGTCTGAGGAATGGCAACAAAAAAGGAGATAACATCCATTATTGTGCCACAGGGTTCTCACAGAGCGATAACAACAGAGCAACAATCGCTACTACTGTTTGTTGTATGGAAACCAAAGCAGAAAAACTGGTCACTGCATGACTTTACAAAGAGAAATCCGGAGCTATTTAGAGTGAGTAAGTGAAGAGTAATGTGGGACGCTGCCAAATGTGGGTCACCGAAGCTCACATGAATCTATCTCTTTTTTTCTAACAAATGCTAACAATTAGGACCGCTGTCAAATTAAACCTGGAGTGTCATGTAATTGAAATCACATGACTCCACACATGTGATGCCATAGACTGAGGCAGGGCAATCTTCCAACTTGCTGTAAAGATCAGTCAAAAGGTCAGTGACAAAAGGATTGTGAGTAATGTTAAGAGTGTAGATTTGTTATAAATGAAGCAATGTTGCCAATTGTTATCAGATGTGTTTATGATATATATTCATGCCTTGAAATATGCTACAATATGGTGAAAATATGTTTCATATTTTTTTTATTTGAGTCAATTGTTCATTGTCCCACTTTAGAAAATGTGGTTTGAAATGTGGGACAGCTGGTTTTAGTAATGTGGGACAGTCATATATGTTGATAGATTGGTGAAATATGCATTTAAGTACATTAAATGTGCAATAGCAATAGTTATTCAGAGGTCTTAGTCTTGTAATGCTCAATTTTAACTTATTTTTAGGGCAGGTGGCAAACTATATTATTACTAATATTAATATATAATACATAATATAGTACATTTCCATACCAAATTACTATACCAAATGACTGAATGTGGGCATACACTTTGGCCTGGAGTATTTTCATGCACTTAATCAATTTAAGTGTGCTAAAAAAAAAAAAAGGAAAATATTCAACAAGGTGAAATATCGCTTTAAGAAATTAGAGGCTACATTCTTCACACCTATTTCCTCTGACTGCTGATGGACTGGGGAGCCCGAGGAGCCCCGGCACTTCTCCGTTTCCCACTGTTAGAGCTGCAGAGTTGGGGGCCCTCAGGCCTAACACTGTCTCCATTATGCTTAACCATTTCCAGCCCCACCTTAGCCCTGCAAATAGCCCCGGGATCCATAAACGCAGGGGGTTGCAGGAGAAAAGCCCTTCCACTTCAAATCCCCATGCTTCTGTTTTCCAGGTCCGACTCAGGAAATCAGTCACTCTGCTGAGCTCGGGTGGACGGTGTTTGGCAGATCTCTGGAGGGCTAAGAGTATTGTTCTCACTGTGTTTTGTGCTTGGGATGAGTGCAGTTTAATCCTAACTTCCCCGTGGCTCTGACCTGCTGCTCCCAACCGAGTTTCCCACTATAGCACAAAACAACACAAACTCCCCTGCAAGCTGAGACCTCGCTGGGCTGCTTTATCCAAACGCCCCTGGGGGCAGAGCCGTAGCTGTTGTGGGCACTCCAAGCTTAACCTGATACTCTGCTCGAAATCAAAAGTAAGCACCGTGAGGAACAAGTGGAGGGCGGGGAGCGGGGATAGCCATGAGTTGGCACCGGACTCTCTCAAGTTTCGGATAATAGAAGTATCAAGTGATATCATCCCCGCTCTCGGGCTCTTGGCAAAACACGTTAAACGGCGTGCGGAGGAGGCGAGGGGACGAGCGATGGAGACAAATGAGGGCAGAAACTGAGAGAAAAGGAGGAGGCCGAGGACAGAGAGAAGAGGTGGGAAGCTGAGAAATGGAGCGTGTTGGTATTGTCACACTGGTTTCGGGGGAGTAAAGAGAGACGTGTAAGCACTTTCTCTCGCGGACAAAGAGATGAGTGTTGAAGAGTCTCACAAAAAAACCTGTCCCGTGTCAGATTATACCAAAACAAAGCGGATATGGACACCGCCGCAGTATCCTGCAGACACAATAGGGAAAAATCTGTTTGTATTAGAGCTGACATGGCAGTGTATTTAACAGTCATGTCTCATATTTCTAGAATAAATCAGCAGAGACATCCTTGGATGAAGCTGAGAATATATAGATAGAGACTAAAACAAATATGACACTTTGAACTAACTTCCTGATAGAAATAAGTGAGGTTTAAAGATGTAATTCAGACATCTGTTGCTGCATATTCCTACAGTGATGTATCTAATATGGAGCATAAAGACAAAGGAGGTTCAGGCAATAACAAGTATGAGATAACAGGAAACAGGCAGCTGACATGAAGTCTCCCCATTTTATTTTAGGAGCAAAGTGACAAACGATTATACTGTTTATTATCTTTGCGGGGGCTTTCCACTTTGAAATGACCTTCACAGGTGGTCCCTGCTCAATATCTCTCATTCCATTGTTTTCCTTCATATTGGAAAAACATGCCCCCCCTTCCCACTACCGGCACTCCCCCAAAACACCCCCAACTTCCTACTTCATCCAGATAAATATACCAGACAGATTTTCTCAGAGTCAGCGTGGCAGACAACGAAAATACAGCACGTGGAAGATGCTGCTTTATCTTTGGGTGAACTCTCTCTCTCTCTCTCTCAAGAGTCTCGCTCTGATACAGCAGTCCAGTTGCATGATAAATGCAAAGACGTCCCAAGATGATTCATGGTGTGGTAAAGCGGAAAAAGTACATTTCTGCAACAAAAAAAATTGGTTTCACTGTAATAGTTGCTTTTCTTTCCCCCTTGTGAATTACTGTTTAACTTTTCCTCCACAGGCCTCTAAAATGATCAAATACATAAATCCGAGAAGGAAAATGTGTTATTTCAATGACTGTTCACAATTGTAGACATATGTAACCTGTCATTTGGGAAACATTTTTTTTTTTTTTTAAAGGGACACTTGGACAATTTTACACATAACAGTCAATTAAGCCTGTGAAAGCAGCTGTATAATGGCATCTGTGAGTCTGAAGGTCTGAGAAATATAATAATAGAAAATAAGTAGTGTAAAGAACAACTTTATTGTGGGCTCAAAATAAAGTTTATATATATATATATATGTATATATATATATATTACAAGTGAAGTGTGTTAAACTTTTTTGCACCTTGGAAATTGGTGAAGTTGTGCCAGAAATCCCTTCTCAACTTCCAAATATATAACATAACTCACCGCATAATAAACTGTACTTGTAGTCTGAAAGAAGAGGGCATTTAACAGGCTGGCAAAGTCTCAAGAAAGATGACACCGAGTTGCATTATGGGAAATGTAGGCTGTAGCTGTTTTGGAAACTTGACACACACTAGAGACTATTCTCAATTCTTACTTTCTGTTTTTGAATCTGTCGCCTACTTTCTGAACGTGCAAAACTAAATCTCAGATGTAGTGCAGGTTTAAGATGTGCACTGATTATGTTAAATAACACCTGCCTGGAACAATAGGAGCAATGGGAACAGCTTGTGTTTCCACCAGTAACAGACGTGTTGCCAGGAACCCCAATAATATCATAACAAGAAAAGCAGGAAACCCTGTTTATGTTTGTTTTGTTAGTCTTCACATCTCCTGAGGATACCCTCTATACTGGTTTCACATGTGAGAGGACAAAAGGATATAGAGGACATATAAGGACAAAAACATGTGACTGTCACGTAGACCTGCACCCTCATACGGACATGACAACACCAACCTCTTGTGTGGAACCTCGTGGTGGACGAAACTCTGCAGTTAAATCCAAATGATGTAAGAGTCCTCTCTCTCTCTCCGCTACCTGTAGAAACAGCAGAAACAATGAGATGATGTGAGTCCAAATCACAAAACCATACCACCTCCAGAGAGCAACGGTTCAGCCGCTGTTGGCTTCACGACAAAAATGCGCATCTTTCTCTCTTTGCTCATTGGTATTTTCCATTTAAACCTGAGACGGAGGAGCAACTGCACCTGGAGAAACTTTTAAACTGTTTCACATGTTCATAAAAAACCAAAAGAGAGACACGCTGATGTCTGCATCCCTCATTTGACGTGACGTTGGTCCCTGTGGCAACATTGCATAATGTTTAGCACACAAAAAAACACATTGTACATGCATTATATAAGCCAACCAAGTCACTAAGTGGGTTTAGTCATAAGCTCTGTGTGAAAGGTGTTAAATTACCAGTTTCCCACATCCTGACCTCTACAATCAACACAGACCTACTGATATTAAAATATGAATAAAGCTGGTTAAACCTGAAACCTCCACTAGATGCTTTATGTACAACACATGTCCAGCTGGTGATCCTCTGCTTGTGTGGTTTTTCCCCCCCAACACATCCCCAACTGATTGTGACTAATTGAGTTGTTTTCCTCTACTTGTAAAAACTCAAAAGGTCTAGATAATCAATAACAGTTGCCTCAATCATTACATTTGTGGCATTTCTCGTAGCCTCTCTGCCCTTTTCTGCTAAAAGGTTAAAGCTGCACTAGTTAATATTTCTATGTTAAACTAAACTGACTGTGAAAGGAGTGTCTTGTAATTACAAACCCACAGAGTTGATTATTGTCACCTGACTCTCCATTTCCACTCGGCTCTACAGAGAGCAGTTAGCATCTTTTAGCTAATCGTTTTGGTTTTGCGACCTGCTTTTGCGGACTTTACTATATTTGTTCAATCTCGTTGTTCTCCAGTTGCAGCAGGCATCTGTGTTCAGCAAAAAAGCTCCACTAAACTCATTGAACATGAACCAACCAGCACAAAACAGCAGACATGTAAGATTAGCGATTAGCTGGTGAACGTAGCGTAGCGTTTAGCAGCTAAAGAGCCAGATATTTCCCTCAGGAGTTGGTGGAGACTACACGGACTGTGGAAACACAAATCAAAATAAATGCTGATGTCGCTCCGTGTGCTGGATGAGTCAATAGACGACTACTAGCCAACAAGTTTGCAAAATCAACTTCATGAGGGAATAACAAGTCAGTGTTGTGTTTTCAGCTTGTTATGCTGAATCAAAAAAATTATTGCTGCTTTCATGTTTTATTTCATAAAAGTATAAGAATTTCTTTTGACGTTAGTGAAGGCAAGGCGGCCTGCTTCCACTATAAACCCTGTAATAAAAGAGTAACCAATACTAATACTAAACCATCACAGCATCAATATATCCCATGTGGCAAGAAACCAATCATTCCTTTGAAGCTAACCGATGAAAACTCGACAGGACCACAGACATTCAAACATGTTCCTGCTGTCAGCAGCAGATTCGGGTTACTCTGCCGTCTTCACACTAATGGCACACATACATAGGTCAGGCTGTAGATAATTAACTAATGGCTGACCCTCTTCCCTTTTACTCGTCTCTACGGAGGCCTTTTAATGGATATTATCCAGAGAGAGAAGCACTCAGCTCGGTTAACGGTCACTTCAATAGTCAGACTTGAGTAGTGATAACATTAGCGGGATTGAAAAACATTCCGCTAACGGTGCATAAAACCACTTACTTGGGATAAATACAGCAGAGTAGAGGGTGATAACTGGTGGATAGTCAGCGAACATAGATATGTTTATCTTAAAAGGAAGCTAAAGGTGGAGTTTTGTGCGGATATAATAATGATTTGTGGCAGTAGAGAATTGACTGAGAGGACTGACAATGCATTTAATTATCAGTGAACTCCTCTCGGTAATTATTTGAGCTTCTCAGCAACACACACACACATACACACAAATGCCTGAAACACCCACAATCCCAGTGCGGTAGGGTCTGTCGTAACACCAACTCTAGAGTGTGCTTTGTTTTTATGAAAAGCGATGCTCTGATAGGGAATTATAACATAACCAAATACAGTGTGATCAGAATTGACATCAAGTTTATGAACAGTGGAAAAACAAGCGGTATTTTGCAATAAAAACCCTGGAATAAGCTTGAAATAATACACGATTCCCACAGCAGCTTCACTGGGATCACTATGACTCTCACTACACTAATAAACAGCATACCAACCGTACAGCAGGCCTCTAAATCAATGATCTTTCATTGAATTAAATGTTCATACTTTTTTATTTTTCATATTCATTCTGCCAGAGAAGATAAAGAAACATCTCCTTTGTGGTTTGATTTCTTTGTCAGAGGTTTTGTATGTTGTTCAGGATGAAGAACGGCGTCGGGGTGAAAAAGTTACAGGTGACTCCCCTTTTTCTCACGCTGGTATCTGATGGAGCAGGATGGATGTAAACAGGAGCCTCCATTTCACAGGTAAGTTGCATGAAATTCATAATAACAGAGATAAGGGCAGGAACAACATACTGTAGCTGTAAGGTGCAGATTGATGTTTTGAGTTGAGGGACGGCAGTCAATCCTACACCTCAGATGAACCTCAGCAGTGTGAATTCTTGTTGGGCGTTTTCCCAATTACATAAGTGGATACACAAATCGCCACAGCTGAGGGGAATTTTGCCAAAACGCTGGTGTATCCAGCTACTATTTTGGCCCCTTTAAGTTCCCTTACATGCATTAAACTTGCGAATACCTCCTAGTTAAGGCAACATTAGATGCTGGTGTTTGGAGCTGAGCTGTTGAACCCTCCCACAGTTGGGGGCAGGCTATTATGTGGGGACTGGGGGGGATACCTGTAGGTATGTTCACTGCGGCTCAGACCAACCACAAAAGAGTCTTTCTTATAGTATTGAAGGGCTTTGGGATCAGGGGAGCTGAACAGGAGGGAAGTATGTGGGTTTTCAACATTTAGAGGTATAGTTTGACACTTTTGGGAAATATGGTTTTTCGCTTTCTTGCTGAGAGTTAGATGAGAAGATCGACACCACTCTCATGTCTGTTTGTTTGCTAAATATGAAGCTGCAGCCAGCAGGCAGTTAGCTTAGCTTAGCATAAAGAAAGGAAACAGGGAGAAACATCTAGCCAGCACGTCTAAAGCTCACTAATTCACAGGTTATATGTCATTTGTTTAATATGCACAAAAACTGAAGTGTAGAACAACAAGTTTTAGACAAGTATTTGGCTGTGACAAGCTGTTGTTTCTACACTTCAGTTTTGTACGATTTAAACATAAATGTCGTAGCAAAAAAAAAGCACAGGTGCAATTGATAACATTAATTAATTTTTTCCTAATTCATGACCCTGACATAGTGCATGACGGTTCATCAGTAGAGCTGCAACAATTAGTCGATTAATCGATCAACAGAAAATTAACTGGCAGCTATTTTTGATATTTTTTAAGCAAAAATGCCAAACATTTGCTTATTGCAGCTTTTCAGATGTGAGTATTTGATACTTTTCTGTGTCATACGTGATGATAAACCTAATGTCTTAGGGTTTTGGATTTTTGATCTGACAAAACAAGATATTTGAAGACATCTCTGAGAAATTATAACTGGCATTTTTCACCATTTTCTGACATTTTGTAGACAATTCATCAAGAAAATCGATAATGAAAATAACCTTTAGTTGCAGCCCTCTTCGTCAGTATGGCTTCCTTGGAGCAAAAGTTACCAGTTCCACCTGTGCTTTTCCTGCTATGACAAGTCTAAATGCTATTAGTGAGATTCATGCTGTTGGGAGGATCTTTTTACCTTTGGACAGAGCCAAGCTAGCTGTTTCCCCAAGCTTCTAGTCTTTATGCTAAGCTAAGCTAACTGCCTGCTGGCTGCAGCTTCATACTTTACAGAGAGATAAAAAGTTAGTATCAGTATTCTTATCTAATTCTCTGAAAAAAAGGCCAATAAGCGTATATCCTGAAATGTCAAACTATTGCTTAAAGAGTTTCTGTAGCTGGACATGCAGGAGCCAGAACTGTCAAATCGTGGCTGCTGTTTAATCTAAATCAAAGGTTGTATCTATCAAGGCTGTGACACATCAAACAGCAATATTGTATCTGGCAGTGAGGAAAAAGAAGAATCAGACACATCTTCCATTATTTTCTCCATCTGTTTCATATTTCTGCTTCCTCAAATCCTCTCCTCGTCTCCTCCACTCTCTCTGTCTCTCTGTGTAGTAATGAGAGGCATGTGAGGCTGAGCGGAGAGAGCGCTCTCATTAAAATAACCAGCTCAGGAGCCCCATCCCTCAGGCTAAGATACACAACACAGGTGTTAGGAAGCAGCCAGCACCCATTCACCCTCACAACACTAATCACTGTAACGCACTGCCTCTGCAAAAGTGTTCAACAAGCGATTTGAAGCAATCGCTGAAGGAGTCGGTGAGCAAATATTTGAAGAGCACTGAAGAGAAAATAGAGACAGATAAGGCATGAAACCAGATGTTTCCCTAACTGAAAAGGTGCATTTCACCTGGCTGGTTTTAAAGGTCAAATACAACATGTTTATTCAAAGTGTGTGTGAACTGTAAAAACTGGATTTACAATTGTTAACCATGTGGGAACATCTGTTTCTGGAAACACAATACATATTGTCAGTGTAAACCGGGTTATATAAGCCTTCAATATCAAGACAGGAACTCAATGGGCATTACATCTGCTGTCTATTCATACAATGCAAAACAGACTTGACCAACAATGACCTCATCATTGTACTGAGCAGCCAGTGTGTGTGTGTGTGTGTGTGTGTGTGTTTTGTCTGTGTCACTGGAACATTTTTATAGGACTAGAAACTGTTGCTGCATCAGCACCACAGAAACCGCTCAGTGGCAGCACAGTGGATTCAGTATCATACATGTGGGACAAGAAGACTAATATTTTTCAGTTCTGTTAAATCAAATGCAAGCGGCAGATATAGTGACAGTTAACTTTGTCCTGCAAAATGTATGGAATGCATCAAAAAAATGTTAAAAAAATCCAAAAAAAAAAAAGATGAAGAAAAGCAATTAGTGTTGTTGAAAATAATAAGGCTTGCCTGTTCCCGCTCAGCTGGGCAGCTGCATTACATTTACCACACATTATTTTAGGAGCCAGTGCTGAGACAGAGGGGCTTTGAAAGCCTTGCCAGGAGCTCTTCAAAGAGAAGAGGAAAAACTGTCGGGATTCTGGTGCCTGTGCAGCTTCCGCTTTGGGTTTTGGGTGCGAGCTCGGCCTGCTGATGGCGACTGAGAGACGAAAACAATGCTGTATCGAAGCCATGATAAGTTTCCTAAAGGTTGTTTATGTCCAGCTGATTGTTTTCTCAGCCAAACACGCCCTCAGTTACTGTTGCTACAACGATCAAACTTACGGCTCTCGCGAGGCACATGTGCAGTTTACCATGATATAAATCCTCCGAAGTGTTTGAAATAATGGGTCCATGATTTCAAACAGAAGTAAACAAAAGCAGCTTCTCATTTCTAGCTGCCAACTGTCGACTTTGCCGTCTGAAAATGGCAATTGATGCCGGATGGGAAGGGTAAACGGTCCATTTTAAGTCTCCTTAAAATGTCTAGAATATCACAAAATGCCAGTTCTTAGCGAGACAACGACTGACCATATGTTAAGCCCCATTTCTCTTTGCTACTGTTGCTATGCCTATCAGCTTTCTTGCACCGCACATGTTAACTTTACGACGACGACGGTGGCCGATTTACGACCTCAAAACTCTTTGTAATGTCTGAAACCATGAGTCCTTGACTTTTAGACTGAGGTGGACAAAAGCAGGCTTCTCATTTCTAGCTGGCAACCAACTTTTTTTTTGTTTCCATCAGACTTGACTTAAAGGGAGAATTTTGTCTTATCAGAAGTCTTAATCCACCTTATGATTACATACATATTGTGTTTAAAAAAAAGACAAAAAATAGCATCCCCCATTTGACCCCAGAAGCAGTATAGAGCTAGTTAGTCCTAATATAATAAGTATGATATGAAAAATGTACATTAAGACTGTTTGTTTTAACATTGGCTGCTTAGCTAACATGCTTCTGCAACAGTAGGTTTCACTTTTAATGTTGATGTGCAAATGTAACGTTGTCTGATAACGTTAGCTGGGGTTGCTTAAGTGTAAACTTTCCCAAATCCAACACAGAGCAGGACAGACATGCTAACGTTAACTTAAACTCTGATAGCATCCAGGACCGGCTTCAACAAAGGAAATATTACAGTGGATGTGCCGGTCATGAACAAGGCTTTCTTTAATGTAACTGGCATCCCTCCAAACTATTTGTTTGTCAATGATATGTTTCTTTGCCTTTGAAAAAATGCTAGTTAGCCAGACATGCTAACAGTAGTATTTAGGCTATTAATTAATGGACTTGCTGAATACCGGACTGTCAATTTGCATTTCACCAGTAGATTCAAATACACATAGAAACAAAGAGCATGTCCAATCTAAGCTGGCAAAATTCATAAACACATCTTTTTATTTTCAGTTTTGGCCCTCTGTGCAGACTAAAACGGCATTTTTCTCCCCCAAAAATTGAGCTTTTCCATAATGGCCTCCAGAGTGTGTAAATCTGAAAACAACAGCTTGGCATTGTAGTGTGTACGGGGAAAATGTAGCTTTGTAGAATATCAGTGACAAAACAGATGGTGGCAGTAGTTTTTTATTGTTGTTGTTGTTGTTGTTTAAACGTATCTATCTAGCATCTATCTCTCACTGAAATTGTTGTAATCTGCTTGCAATAAACAAAATGTCAGGAAGCAACGGAAACTGTACTTTTTCTTCTTCACTGGTATCTACATGACACACCTACTTGGTTAGGTTTATGCATGAGGAGGGGCGGGGTTAGGGTTTAGGGGTCAGGGGGTTGTGTCGTGTAGCATGCAGTTACGATGACAACATCTGGGAGGGGGTGTCGTGCAGTAAAGTGGGTGTTGTCACGTAGGTCTGCTAGACTGCAGTCAGACCCTTCTCGGCTGACTCACTCAGCAGGAGGAGATTTACCTCTTTTGGCGTTTTAATGTGAACGGAGGTATTTGCAGAAATTAGCTGGAACTCCTGCTGTGGACTGCTGTGTCATTTCTGCTCAAAAACGGTGATTTAGAGTTTAACTGGCTTCATATAGACGTAGTCAAAGATTTTATTTTCATTTAAGGAATCATTTTAGTCCTAGAGTTCTTTAAAATGATTATCTGTACATGAAAATCAATCCTCTATGACTTTATGAACCCTTGCGATGACATCACACCACTAACATCCAGCTCTGTCTGCTCCATTAGCCCATAATTCCCACTGACACAAATACACACCCCTTTCCACTTCAACAAAAAAACACTTAACACTACAGCACAAGCCAGGCCATTACAAAAGGACTTGGTCTGTAAAGTAAAAACACAAGGTGTTTTACTCCCTCAGGCACACGCTGATTACACACTCGGTACTAATGCAATGATTATCCACACTCTATCTAATTTCCTCATGTGTGCTCACATACATACATGTGTGTGTGTGTGTGTGCGTGTATGTGTCTTGCCTTTAAACCACAGACCGCACACAGCACACACAGAGATGACATCACCTCGCAGTGATTAGTCTGTTAGCTCAATGTGAAACATAACAGATGGCTGCAGAGCATCATCCACTTTTTTCATTAAAAGATAAATGTTTTTTAGAAGAAAAAAAAAAATACCGGATAGAAGAATAAAAGAGGAAGTACAGAGGAGCAAAAAATGACTTTTAGTTTATGTGTCCTCTGGTTTTCTTTGTGCAGATGTGGTGAAGTCATCACTGAGGTCTCTCTATATGATAAAAGACAGGTGTATTAAGTGCTCTCCAAAACGGATAGGAGGGTAATTTCTCTGGATTGGACGCAGGCCAAGTCTCTCCCAGACATGATGACAGACATAATAGGCAAAGGGATTTCACGCGACATCACACACACACACACATACACATACACACACACACACACACCCCTCCTCCCCTTTCTGCAGTCTCGCTCACGTTCGCCAAATTGTGTTATCACGTCTAAAAGACAAAGAGGCATCATCTTTTCTGTCTCGCCGCTGAACCTGCGAGCTTATGGTGATAAAGATTCCCACTCAGTGACACAGGCCATTGGCCACCAGGAATCCGATGGTGCTGCATTAACAAGGCTGTAACGGCTTCTTTAGTGCGTTTAACCGTCCTGAGAGAAGAAGATAAGACGGTGTTTACATGATCTGGGAAGTGCATGTGCCTACCAATAAACCACCTCAAAAAAAAAGGAGCTATGTCAACAGTCCTGCAGATACACTTGCTGTTCAGCTGTTGGAAAGTTTTCAGTGCATACATTGCGTTGGACTCCATATCTGCTAGTGAACAGGCAACTGTTCGCTAATATTTTTAGCCATATCAACATAAATGGGGATGTCAGTCTGCCCCCCAAGTGACCAGAAAATCCGGTACAGCAGGTCTAAGAAATGTGAAGTCTCCAAACTCAAGCTGAGATAATGTGATGACGTCACATTTGGTTTATTTTTTGTCCGACCTGACAAAGCTCTGGGGCTACAAAAGACATTACACAATTGTTTTCACAGGAAGAGTCTTATTCCCAATGCAAGAAGACTGATGTGTTAAACAAGACAGAATAAAAGTTCTTAACTGTCTTCTCTTTTGGCTTAACAACCGTTTGTCAAACATTAAATGGTGAACACCTATAGAGTATAGTGTGTGTACAGTATATGTCTGCGTTGTCGAAAAGCTTCATTTTATCCAACTACGCTAATACGTGAGACTGTTGTTAATGTTCAGCCATCCAAAAATATCAGTTTAATGTGGATTGAAAGCAAAAAACAGAGTTAGTGTGGCTGCAACTAATGTTATTTTCATTATAGATTCATTTGTCTGTTATTTTCTCTATTAATTGATTAGCTGTTTGGTTTATAAAATGTTGATCGCTGTTTCCCAAAGCTCAAAATACAACCTAAAATATCTTGTTATGTCACAACCAACAGTTCACAACCCAAATATATTCAGTTTATTATCGTAGAAGACTAAAAAAACCGTGAAAATATCCACATTTGAGAAGCTGGAATCAGAGAATTTTGGGGGGTTTTTCTATAAAAAAAGACTCAAAACAATGGATTGATTGTCAAAACAGCTGGCGAATAATTTTCTGTCAATCAACTAACTGATTAATTGACTAATTGTTGCAGCTCTAGTGTGGATATAATGTCATTTTTGTTATTTTTACGTGAGTTGACAGATCGGTGGACAGAGGTCAGAGGCAGCTATTTAAAAAGTGCTTTCCCTCCGCTCCGAGTGAATGATCTCTGGGGCAGCTTGTGGGCCTGTCAAAGAGGAGTCACGACACTGGTAGGGGGGGGGGGGGGGGCGAGGGAGGGAAGGAAGGAAAGAAGAAGAAGAAGAGGAAGGAGGGGTAGAGAGGGTATAAAGGCAGCTCCAGACGCCGGCCCCTGGGAGATGGATCACAGATGTCTGACCCTGGGCCGCTCCAGTTAATTGTGAAACAAAAAGCCTTTACCTTGTCTTTTATTTTCTTTCATTTTAATCTCTCCTTTTTTCCCCGTTTTTTCTCTCTTAAACTTGTTTACCTTTATGCTTTGCTCTCTGTCTCCCTCCACTATTATTACCACCCTCTATGATTCTCTGTTCTCGTGCCTGTGTTTACCCTCTTCATGCAGCGAGGGACGGCGTAATCCCTGCTGTCTTCAGATGGCAAATACCACTTAGCTGTTGAGGGCTGCTTCAAATGACAACAACAAACAAAGAAATGCCTCATTCCCTGCATTCTTTTTTTTTTTTTTTTCCCTTCTCCAAAAGCGGCTCAAAAGCAACTAAGCATATTTTATGGAAAGTGAAAAAAGGTCTCTCACTGGAGAGAAATAGATTATTTGGATAAGAAATATGAAACAGTAGCCTTCACTTTTGCTTTAAAATATAAACACTGCAACTGAAGAGGAGAAGCTTCGCAAACCGCAATTTGTTGTAAAGGATGCTTTTCTAGCAAAAAATAAGAAGGTTAAAAGCTTATGAGCGCAAGGAAAGAAGGAGGGAGAGCGAGTTGACTGTCGGGTGAACCTGAAACTGTGTTGGCGTTTATTTAAGCGAAGCCATGTCGGTGCCGATCATACCTGAGATTGAATCAAACAGGATGCGTCTGTTGACAAGCCTGTGGTTGGGAAAACTAGCCTGGCAAATTCCGGTTAAATTCAATTAAGCCCGTTCATATCAGCTCGATATATAAAGGCTGGAGCTTTTGGGGGTGTATCGGTTTGATCTTGTTTAAAGTCATAACTGAGAATCAAGCTCGATTATTTCTCTCTTTTGGTATAAAATTAAGTTTACCCTCTGGAGAAACATTGTGGAAAATAAAAAGAAAAACCTCTTGTATAAGGCTATTTATTTAAGCTTTCTTTGTGTGACTGTGTGCGTGTGTTTGTGTGGTCCCACAGGTGCTGTAACATTATCCCGGGCCCCGTCTAGTGGAGCAGTCACCCTCACCTGGAGAGTCCTCACACTACAAATCAATTCACAGCTGCACAGAGCATTAGGCAGACCTCTGCTCCGGCTCTCAGTCACAAAGTGGAGATTACTGAAGACATTTGGTCAAAAGTTCATAAGGTTTTACACGAAACCGAGCAAGTAACAGACCTTTCCCTTAAATCCTAAGCCGTAACTAGCCACAGCAGGCCTGTCAAGCTTGTTGAGGCGGTTGTTGAGGGTGGTGTCCTTTTTTTTTTTTTTTTAAGCCTTTCCAAAACCAAACACAAGAACAAAAGTGTAATGAACGGATTAAACAGTGTGTTTATCAGCTCTAATAGCTGAGATCGTTAGCATGTCTGGCTAAATGGCGTTCTACCAAGAGTAATGCAACACCTAAATTAAGCCAGTTAAATCCCAAAACACCGTTTTCCAGCAGGAGTTTCAGCTTGTTTCTGCAAATACCTACGTCCACATTAAAAACGCCAAAACTGGTAATTCTCCTTCTACTGGGCATGTGCGGAGTACAGACAAGCAAGTCCGCCGCAGAAAAACAAGCTATTAAAGTAGGCAATTAAGAGAAGAACAACACTCTCATGAAGCTGTCTGACATTTTTGTTATTGTGGTTGTTTCTTCTTCTTTCTCTTCCAATAAAACTTCTGACAAAGATGAAATGCCACGCTACTGCTATCATCTGTTTTGTCACCCATTTCTATAAAGCTCCAATTCCCCTGTACACACTACAACGCCATGCCAGCATTTTCAGATTTACACACCATTTCCTGGGGAGAAAAACGCCGTTTTAGTCTGCACGTAGGGCGTGTGGACATGGTCTGAGCGTTACTTCAAAGACCAAGGAGTATTTCATTAACAAACAAACCTACATTAGTTTATGAGGTTACAAATTATGTTAAGAAAACTACTGTGTAGTATTTCCCCGCTGTGTGGCAGCTAGTCCTGGGTATCGAGTTACGTTAGCAGCTCTGTCCGGCTCTGTAATGGATTTAGGAAAAGTTTACACTCCAACAAGTATGTAAATTAAGCAGCCGTACAGGATATGTGAACAAAATAACAGTCTGATTTTACATTTTTCCTGCTGCTTCTTTAATTCAGTGTCTAATACATGAATCATTAACTGGTGAGGTCCTGGTGGGACACGTTAGCTTTAGCCTCAGTCTCACAACATCACATAAGTACTGTAGCCATCAAGTGCTTATTTAAGACACATTTTCACAAGATTTGTAAAAGTTTTTAAATTATTTAGCTGGAAACATTAGAAAGCTAGCTACAGATGAGTGAATCTGCCGGCAACAGTGGCTTTTTGTCTGAAACCAAGGACCCATTTTCTCAAAAACGTTAAAAATGTAATGTTGTAAATGTTAACTACATTGGTGCAGTGCAAGAAAAAGGAAGCCTGACAGACATGGAAACAGTTATGGGGCAAACGGTCAAACTACTGTGAATACAGTTAGTAATACGAACAGGATTAGGTCAAAACAGTGACCCGCCTTAAATTTAGCATGAGCCACCTCTAT
Source organism: Thunnus maccoyii (assembly GCF_910596095.1). NCBI lineage: Eukaryota > Metazoa > Chordata > Actinopteri > Scombriformes > Scombridae > Thunnus > Thunnus maccoyii. Next base: position 23,680,106 of record NC_056551.1, on the reverse strand, counting down.
TAAATCTGAGTCTGCCGAGGCAGGATGCCGAGAAAGACAGAGAGAGCGTTATGACTGTTGGTCCTGCTCCTGCTGGCTACCAAGGTACAGTGGTGATAATGACGGGTGACAGCCTGCCAGGCCAAACCGAACGAGGGTTTCCATGGTGCTGGTGAAACCAGGACCCAAACAAAGGGAATCACATCTGTGGTTGTGGGCGACATGGGCTCAGACCAGCTGGAGGAATTTCTCAGTTTCTTCCCAGTAGAGATAACTGGGAGGGTAAAAGAGAAAGTGGAAGGACTTAGTTGGAAAGATGACCAGTATGACAAGGCTGATTTGGGAAATTTTATGTCCGTGTGGAATTTTACTCAGAATGAAACTGTATTAACGACAGCAACCTGATCAAAATGAAACAAAAAGCATTTGTTCCCACATACGTCATTCACAACGGTAACAGATTATTTTATTCTGTATAAAATGTAAGCAGCTACCCACATTAACTCTGTACAGTTAGCTTCCAGTTTTCACCATCTATTGATCTGGTCTGAACTAATGCTGAAACAGTTGTATTCTATTAATCACTCAAGTCAGGATTCAGTGCTTTTCTCTGTTTTATATCGCTATAAATTAACCAGCTTTCAGTTTTGAACTGCTTGCTGAAGGCGTCGTCTTGGGCTCTGGGAACTTTTCCACATTTTTTGATATTTTCTGACATTTTAACAAAAGGAATAGTACACTTACTCACTTTCCTGCCAAGAGGTAGAAGTTTAGGGGA